>NW_004443947.1:10874888-10901959 GCF_000243295.1 Trichechus manatus latirostris | reverse complement strand
GATGCAGAAAAGGCATTTGACAAAGTCCAACACCCATTCATGATAAAAACTCTCAACAAAACAGGAATAGAAGGGAAATTCCTCAATATAATTAAGAGTATTTATACAAAGCCAAGAACCAACATCATCCTAAATGGAGAGACTTTGAAAGCATTCTCCTTAAGAACAGGAATCAGACAAGGATACCCTTTATCACCAGTCTTATTCAACATTGTGCTGGAGCTCCTAGCCAGAGAAATTAGGCTAGAAAAACAAATAAAGAGCATCCACATAGGTAGAGAAGAAGTCAAAGTATCTCTATTTGCAGATGATATGATCTTATACACAGAAAACCCCAAAAAATCCACAAGAAAACTACTGGAACTAATAGAAGATTTCAGCAAACTTTCAGGAATCAAGATAGATAAAAAAATCAGTCGGGTTCCTCTATATCAACAAAGAGAACTTCCAAGAGGAAATCACCAAATCAATACCATTTACAATTGCCCCCAAGAAGATAAAATACTTAGGAATAAATCTAACCAGAGATGTAAAAGACCTATACAATGAAAACTTACAAGACACTACTACAAGAAACCAAAAGAGAGCTGCATAAGTGGAAAAATGTACCTTGCTCATGGATAGGAAACTCAACATTGTGAAAATGTCAATTCTACCCAAAGCGATCTACAGATACAATGCAATCCCCATCCAAATGCCTATGTAATTTTTTAATGAGATGCAGAAACAAATCACCAACTTCATATTGAAAGGGAAGAGGCCCCGGATAAGTAAAGTATTACTCAAGAAGAAGAACAAAAGTAGGAGGCCTCACACTACCTGATTTTAGAACCTATTATACCACCATGGTAGTCAACCTGGTACTGGTACAACAACAGATGCGTAGATCAATGGAACAGAATTGAGAAGCCAGACATAAATTCATCCACCTATGAACAGCTGATATTTAACAAAGGCCCAAAGTCCGTTAAATGGGAAAAAGACAGTCTCTTTAACAAATGGTGCTGGCATAACTGGATATCCATCTGCAAAAAACTGAAACAAGACCCATACCTCACACCGTGCACAAAAACTAACTCAAAATGGATCAAAGACCTAAATATAAAATTGAAAACAATAAAGATCATGGAAGAAAAAATAGGGACAACACTAGCAGCGCTAATACATGGCATAAACAGAATATAAACCATAAGCAATAGTGCACAATCACCAGAAGATTAACTAGATAACTGGGAGCTCCTAAAAATCAAACACTTATGCTCATCAAAAGACTTCACCAAAAGAGTAAAAAGACAACCTATAGACTGCGAAAAAAATTTTTGGCTATGACAAATCCGTTCAGGGTCTAATCTCTAAAATCTACAAGACACTGCAAAACTTCAATGACAAAAAGACAACCCAATTAAAAAATGGGCAAATGATATGAACAGACATTTTGTCAAAGAAGACATTCAGGTGGCTAACAAACACATAAGGAAATGCTCACGATCATTAACCATTAGAGAAATGTAAATCAAAACTACAATGAGATGCCATCTCACCCCAACAAGGCTAGCATTAATCCAAAAAACACAAAAATAATAAATGCTGGAGAGGTTGTGGAGAGACTGGAACACTTATACACTGTTGGTGGGAAATGTAAAATGGTACAACCACTTTGGAAATCAATTTGGTGCTTCCTTAGAAAGCTAGAAATTGAAGTACCATATGATCCAGCTATCCCGCTCCTTGGAATATATCCTAGAGAAATAAGAGCTGTCACACGAATGGATATATGCACACCCATGTTCTTTGCAGCACTGTTCACAATAGCAAAAAGGTGGAAATAGCCTAGGTGAGCATCAACAGATGAATGGGTAAACAAATTATGGTATATCCACACAATGGAATACTATGCAATGATAAAGAACAATGATGAAGCTGTGAAACATAACATGGAGGAAGCTGGAGGTCATTATGCTGAGTTAATTTAGTCACAGAAGGACAAAATATCGTATAAGACCACTATTATAAGCACTCAAGAAAAGGTTTAAACACAGAAGAAAACATTCTTTGATGGTTACAAGGGTTGGGAGGGAGGGTGAGGGTTATTTACTAACTAGACAGTAGGTAAGAATTATCTCAGGTGAAGGGAAGGACAGCACACACTACACTGGAAGTCAGCACAACTGGACTAAACCAAAGCTAAGAAGTTTTCTGAATACAATCAAACACTTTGAGGGACTAAGTAGCAGGGGTAGGGGTCATCTTTCAGGGGACATCTAGGTCAATTGGAATAACAAACTTATTAAGAAAATGTTCTGCATCCTACTTTGGTGAGTGGCATCTGGGGTCTTAAAAGCTTGCAAGTGGCCATCTACCATGCATCAGTTGGTCCCAACCACCTGGACTAAAGGAGAATGAAGAACACCAAAGACACAAGGAAAGTATTAGCCCAAGAGACAGAAAGGGCCACATAAACCAGAGACTTCATCAGCCTGAGACCAGAAGAACTAGACGGTGCCCAGCTACCACCAATGACCACCCTGACAGTGAACACAACAGAGAGTCCCTGATGGAGCAGGAGAAATGTGGGGTGCAGAACTCAAATTCTAGTAAGAAGACCAGACTTAAGGGTCTGACTGGGACTGCAGGAACCCCCGAAAGCATGGCCCCTGGACTCTCTATCAGCCCAGACGTAAAACAATTTCCTAGGCCAGCTCTTCAGACAGGAATTGGACTGGACTGTGGGACATAAAGTGATACTCGTGAGGCGTGTGCCCCTTAGCTCAAGTAGATACAAGAGTCTAAACAGGCAGCTTCTGTCCAGAGGTGAAATGGGAAGGCAGAGAGAGTTAGGAGCTGGTTGAATGGGCATGGAGAATCAGGGGTGGAAAGGAGGAGTGTGCTGTCACAGTATGGGCAGAGCAATTAGGGTCACATAACAATGTATGTATACATTTTTGTATGGGAAAACAACTAAAAAATTTGAAAAGCTAGAAATAGAAATACTTTATGATCTAGCAATCTCGCTCCTAGGTATATATCCTAGAGATGTAAGAGCAGTGACACGAATAGACACATGCATACCCACATTCGTTGCAGCATTATTTACAATAGCAAAAAGATAGACAAAACCTAAGGGCCCATCAATGTATGAATGGATAAACTGATTGTGGTATATACATACAATGGAATGCTACACAACTATAAAAATAACTACGATGCTGCTAGAGCTTCATATATTGTACAAGGATATTTTAATCCCATATTTCCTGGCATATATTATCTGGTTGGCCCAGTTTGGACCAAACAGCTATGACTATTATGACACTGTGATAGGGTCACATAGGACAAACATGGCTCACTTGTGGGTAAAGTGAGGAAGAGTTCTTACAGAAGTCTGTGGGTTGGATAGATGCTCCAAAGTGTTGGCTGTCAGTATCTGCTCTTCCCATGTCAACCCATGGCTTCAAACCGCCATTTTTATTCGTGGGCAAATCTCTCCTCCAGATTCTCAGATGAGCTTCAGACACCTACATAAAACTGCCAACTGGAATTATCTCCTTAGAAATCATACAGACCTAAATCTCAACATGTCAAAGACTGAACTTATCTTACACCCAAAACTTGGTCCTGCCTCTTCATGGCCCTGCCTGGTGAAAGGTACCATAATCAATGGATGCAGTCAACCAAATTAAAAATGTGAGAACCGCTCTACTCTCTTTCTGGTAACTTAACCCCATTCTTTTCATCCCATCCTGTTTGTCACCAAAGTCACTGCTTCAACCTCTTTAATATCCATTTGCACTTGTCCCCTCTGCTCCATCCCCACTGATGGCCACTGCTTTAGTCAGTCTCCATCATCTCTAGCCTTGATTACTACCATGGCCTCATAACTGGACTCTCTGGCTTTCAGAATGGCTCTTTTCCAATCTATTCTCCACATCTCTCACAAGCGCCATCTTTCTAAAACACAGTTATAATCATTTCGCTTGAGGCCATTGTACCTTTCATGATAAGAGCCCAAACTTCCTGTCTTAGCAACCAAAGTCCTTCACCATCTGGCCACTTCTTCAGGTTTGCTCCCTTCACTGTCACAGTCAACGTATTGTCTGGTCATCCAGAAGCATTTGCAGCTTCCCAAATTTGTCAAGTTATTTCATGGCTCTCTGCTTTCCTTCAAGCTGTTTCCTCGACCTGGCACCCTTTTTCATCCAACCAACCTCTAGTGGCTCCTCAAATCTAAACTCAATCACCTCCTTCTGTGAGAAACTTTCTAGAGAGTGTGTTTAGCTTGACTTTTTATCTCCAGCACTTAGCCCAATGCCTAGTATAGAATACATGCTCAATACACATTTGTAATATAAATACATTGAAAATCCATAGTTGAGTAGAAGCGCCCAGGCTTGTTGCAGATCCATTTTGCAGACATTCTAGACAATGACTTCTCCCCTGCTCCTAGTCAGCATTTTCTTCTTAGACAGGATTCTGCACAGGCTGCTCTGATACCTTCTGCCAGTAACTTGTGTCTCAGCTCACTGACCACAGCCCAGTGGGAGTGAACCAGAAAGCCCTGAGGGTCGGCTCTGCTGCTGAGTCCCAATGCAGAGAGCAGGGAGACTGGTCAGGCACGGGAGAGTAAAGACAGGATTCCTGGAATCTCCAAGGAGTGCAAAGACTGCCTCCGTGTTTGATTATGGAAAAGTCCAAAATCAAGGAACAATCTCTTGGAATCCAGAGTTACAGCTCTTACCACGAGGCTTTCCCTAATACCTGCAGCCTACGTTAACCACTTTCTTGACCACCCAAACCAGTTTTGTTTGTTTCTCTCATTCATTTTAATACCTGACTACATTTCATGTAACCTTTACCTATTGTCTAGTTTCCCTCAGTTTCATGTAAGGATTTTGTGTGCAAAGAATAGGTAGTATTTCTGGATGGGAGAAGTTGCCAAAAACCTGGAGAATGATAAATGTTCTGTTTTTTCTAAAAAAAAAAAAAAAAAAGATAGGATGATTCTAGAAGTTATGAACTTATTGTGACTAAAGTCAAAATCTGTCAAAATTCTAGAACAAAGGAATGAAAGTGATTTGAAAGTATAAAAATGGTGAATTTTTAATCATCAAGAGAGGACTTTGCTTCACTGAGGACAAATCACACCACTTCTCCCACAAAGCCGCCGGGTGGGTTGGAACCGCCAACCTAATTTTACTTTTCAGTGGAATTTCTAAGCTGGTAAACTAAATTATAATGACAATTCATATCAACCTGGAGTTTTATAATACAAAGCACATTTCACATACATTATCTCAGCAAGGTGCCATGGCATTATGGAAAGATGACAAATTTTTAAGCAAGACAGAAATAAGTGTAAGTCCTAGTTCTACTTTACTTCTCTGAGCTACTTCATCTGTGCAATATCTTTAAAATATATATAAGAATAAAAGACAATCTATGTCCCATCACATTTACTGAAACACAAAATTACCAGCATTTTATGGAAAATCTATTATAATTACAACCATTCTTAATTTTCTAAATAAACTCTGAGGAATGTATTTGTGTTGTCTTTTTTGCGTATGAGCAGATTGAGGGTAAGTTTAAGTAATTTTCCATAAGATACACAACAAACATATTAAATAATAGAAATTTGAACCCCCATTCTCTGCTATAGTCTTTCCTCTACGCCATGGAGGAATGTGATCACCTTCACATTTCTGGATTTTGCAAGCATCGAATATGTAAAATTATAAGCAACTATGAGCTGGATGATAACACAAGGTAGAGAGTTTATATGCCTTTGACAGACTAAAACCAAACACCAATCCTGTTGCCGTCAAGTCAATTCTGACTCATAGCAACCCTATAGGACAGAGTAGAACTGCCCCATAGGGTTTCCAAGGCTGTAATCTTTAAGGAAAAAGACTGCCACTTCTTTCTCCTGTAGAGCAGCTGGTGGGTTTGAACCATCAACCTTCCAGTTAGCAGCTGAACGCTTTAACCACTCCATCACCAAGACTCCTCTTTGACTGACTAGACCCCCATAATATTGATCAAAATCTGCCTGGATCATTGCACTGCACAGAACCCTGGCTTGGCTTATCCTCGTCTACAATTTAATTAACAAAAACAAATAAAGGGTATTATGATTAAATCTATAAACAGAGATTATAACAAGTAGATTAATATGCTGGATATCAAAATCCAGATTCATTTTAAAGGAACTAGACAAGTAGAATGAATAAAACAATGAGAACAATTTTATCAGGGATCAAGATAAAGTCCTATATTTATGACAAAAAAATTAAACCTCATGAGTATGGAACTAGGGAAATGTGGCTTAAAAGCAGCAAATATGAAACAACTTCAGAATTTGTCAGTTGCAAGTTCCACATGGATCAACAATATGGTGAGTCTACCACTTAGTCTTTCCTTGCATTCAAGCAGCTTAACATCACAGACAACAGAGGTTATGGTCTCAAAGTGTTCCAAGTTGGTCAAGCTTGCACTTGGAGTTGCACATTTCAATGTGAGCAGCATATTTTGAAAGGCACACTGACAAACATAAGGCCATCTGGAGAACATTCTCAGGACGGTAAAAGGTAGATTCAAAAGGTGGACCAAAGACCAAGGGAAACTGCCCATCAAGACACATGGGTGAAACTGAATGATAATGAAGACTACTGTTTACAGAGCGCAGAAACAGGGCGCCAGGCTCTGAGCTCATATGTATCTTGTTGTTATTGTTGTTAAACCATTGCTGTCGAGTCTATGCTGACTCATAGCGACCCTATAGGACAGAGTACAACTGCCCCACAGGGTTTCCAAGGAGCGGCTGGTGGATCAGAACTGCCAACCTTTCGGTTAGCAGTCAACTGCTTAACCACTGTACCACCAGGGCTCCGGTTATTGTTGTTAGGTGCCGTCAAATCCATTTCAACTCATAGTGAACCCATGTGACAGAGTAGAACTGCCCCATAGGGTTTTCTAGGCTGTAATCTTTATGGGAGTAGATCACTAGGTCTTTTTCCCACGAAGGAGCTGGGTGAGTTCAAAATGCCAACCTTTAGGTTAGCAGCCAAAACCTTAACCCTTGTGCTATGAGGACTCCTTCACATGTCTCTTATGTATATTAATTCTCACAAAACACATTAAGTATGAATCACTAACTCCATTTTACATATGAAAAAAATGACGCTTAGAAAATTTAAAATAACATGCCCAAGATCATAAAACTAGTACGTTCATGAGCAGGGATGCATCCTCACAACCCTATGATGTAGGCGTTATTTCATGTACAAAACAGCCTGGGGTTACTAAATTTACCCAAGGCCAGCGGTGATTACATGGTGGAACTGGCTTAATAAGCACGGAATTTGTTCTAGAACCTGAACAATACATTTTACAAGCATCATTTCTTTTAATACAACAATGACTTGTGATGAGAAAACTGAGACATAGATAAAGCAACTTGCTTGAGATCATACATATAGCAAACGACTGAGGTGGGATTAAAACCCAAGTTTATGTGGCTGCAAAGCCTTTGGGCTTAACCTCTGTGTTATGTCAACTCTCCCAAAGAAGCAGAAAGCATTTTCTGTCAACTAAAGCCAGGAGTCCTCGGGTGGTGCAAGTGGTTAATGTGCTTGGCTGCTAACCAAAAGGTTGGAGGTTCGAGTTCACCCAGGGGTATCTTGGAAGAAAGGGCTGGTGATCTACTTCTGAAAAATCAGCCATTGAAAATCCTGTGGAGCACAGTTCTACTCTGACACACGTGGGGTTGCCATGAGTGGGAATTGATTAGACCGTAACTGGTTAAAGCTCTTTAAAAAACCTCAGGGGGCAGTCAGCTCCTCAATGATAAAGTGGTCCAAGTGGAGGCTGTAGGCTTCTGTGGGAGGGCAAATTGTGAACTGAGAAGCCTGGAAATGTCAAGCCTTTATGCTTCTGTCAGGTTTGCCTTTGAACTTCACTTTTCATAGGGTGTGCTAAGTACCAAGTAGGCGCTCAGTAAATAGTTGTTGACTTGAATGGAATAGAAGTCCACTCTCCAGAAGGGGACCACTTGGTGCATTGCTGTGGGATTTGTGGCTTTGGAAGTGAGCTTTCTAGCTATTTGTGTCGGGGCTGAATTAGAGGGAGGCGGGCTTCCCAGCACAGCTAGCAATTAAGAGTCCAACCCACAAACTCATGCACTGAACTGGCTGCTTGCGTGGGAAGGAGGCACCTTCAAGGGGCAGTGGAATAAGCAGGGGCAGCCATGGGCAGCAGCCCCAGAAGCTGTGGCCACAAGTACAGCCTGGACAGCTGGTCTCAGTCTTGATTTGGATTAAGATGTTTATTCTGTTCGCCTCCCAGGCCTGTCCTTTCCTGCCCCGAGGGCTGCCCACTCGAGAGACCGACAAGGTGATTAACTGGATACAGACTCTCAGATCCACCGAAGAAATATTCTACGACTAAGATTCATACTGAGGAAGGGAGATACCATCCCAGCAGCACTATGTAGAAACCCACTTCCCTTCTGCACTCCTACAGTCTAAAGGTCATGATCCATGAAAAAAATCTGAATTAAATGCGTGCCAAATTGAGCTTACGCCTGAGCACAGATTTAAGTGGTGTTGTGAAATGGTGATGTAGGGAGAGGACCTAACCCAACACTAGGCTGGGGGAGTCCCTGGGAGCAGATGTTCTCAGAGGACGAGGACTAGATCACCCATTTAGTTTTTGGAGGGAGGCTGAAATTCCTCTCACCCAGTGCCTGCCCCACTGGTCTGGAAAAACACCCAAATAAATATTCATTTCCTTGGGTTAAAGCAGTGGTTCTCAAACATTTTGGTCTCAAGTCCTCTTTACACTCTTAAAAATGATTAAGAACCCCAAAGAGCTTGTGTTTATGTGGGTTATACCTATCAATATGTATCATAGTTGAAATTTAAAATGAGAAATGTTTAAAATATTAATTTATTCATTCATTGTAAAATAACACACCATCATATGTTAACATTTTTTTTCCTGAAAAATAAACACATTTTCAACAACAAAAAAAAATTGGTAAGAGGAGTGGCATTGTTTTACATTTTTTTGCAAATATCTTTAATGCCTGGCTTAATAGAAGACAGCTGGGTTTTTATATCTGTTTTTGTATTCTATCTGTTGAGATATGTTGTTTTGGTTTAAACTGATGAAGGAAATCTGGCTTCACACAGCATGTACTGTATTTTTACACAATTAACACAAGTGTTATATGTTTTTGAGAACTGTGCAAACCCCCCCCCCATAAGCATGCTTTAGCAATATTTTTTACATGTTGCTGACATAAATTTCAATTTTTTTTTTTCTGTCCAATGGATTTAATGTTACTGGGATAAAACTGATCATGGAAACTTCATTGAAGGTAGGTATTTTCCTAAATCAAGTGCAACCAGTGGTGAACTGAATGGGCTAGTGATGGAAATGGGACGCCATGCTAACACCAGAGTATGAATGCATGAAGAGCTAAAAATCAGTAAAAGTCACCAGAAGAAATTGTGTTTTCATTTTAAAATAGGCCATTTTACTATTTTAGTTTATTCATTCATTATCAACATCAACATTCGACTCCTGAAACCCTTTAGAATCCGAGCCCTCATTACTATCTTCGTTGAAATATCTCAGAGCTGACTACAGATGCTCTTCCTTGACTTCTGAACTGAGGTCATCATCATCACTGCCTTCAGCATCTTCATCTTTGTCATCACTATTCTGCTGGCACAAAATCCCTGCCTTTCTGAAGCCATTGTTGATGGTGTCTAGGGTTATTTTTCCCCAAGCAGAAGCCACCCACTTGCAGACTTCCATAAGCGTTGCTCACTTCAGTTGTCCTGATGGTGTGAACTCATGAATTCTAGACTTCATCCATTCATCCCCCACTCTTCTCATGAAAGTCTTGAATGGGTGGTTGACCGCTATATCTGGTGGCTGCAGCTTGCAGGTAAGTCCACCAGGTATGACTGCTATATGGGCACCAGTTGAGTTAATATAATTTTGAATTTTTTTACTTTGTGAGCAGCTATGGCGTTGAGAATTAGTAAAGACTTTTTTGAAAAGAATCCTCCCTGCCTGGCCCTATAACATTCATCTACCCGTATTTTCGTGACATCACAGTCCATCCATCCCTTCTTATTACAATGAACAACCACATTGGTGGGCAGTTTTTGGCAGGGCATGGTAGGCCTCTTGAAAGTCACCATTGACTTTCATTTCACCCCACTCACAGTGTAACCAAGGACTACAGTAAAGCAAGCCCTCTTGTGCCCAGTGGTTGTAATGGTTACAGTTTTTGTACCTGAAGTAGCTACAGTCCTGGTGGCTGAAATGTCCATTGCAGAGACTCCAAGTTCAGAGATTTCTTTGGTGACAAAAACATGAAAGTTGACCATCTTTTGCTCCCAGTCATCCGGAAGTTGCTGGCCTACAGGGGTTCTCATTCTCACAGAAAGGCCGTTCTTCTACATGAATTTAGAAATCCAGGTGAAACCTGTCTTGAAATGTGGGATTCCTCTTTAATTTGTCAGAAGCTTCACTTTGATCTGAATTGCGACAATAGAGACAGCTTGATTCTGTTCTCTTCGAGAAATAATTGACTCTTTCAAGTCATTCTCCAACTCAGGTCATTTCACTTTGGGCCCAAACTTGCATGTTTTTGCAGATTCATTTTCTCCCGTTCCTTTTTCTCCTTTCTCCATTCGTGACTGGACGACTCTCTAACCTTGAATTCTCTGGCTGCTGCTATTTTGCTTGTTTCTTCCGCCCTTACAACAACTTTCAGTTTGAAGTTGGTGGTGTAGGACTTGCATTTAATTCCTGCCATGATCCTAAAGGATACTAAGATTTAGATTTATAAACTGAGAAAGTGTGCACAATATAATCAATAACTGGCTGGTTTTCGTAAAGAGATTGCAAAATTCAAATGTGAGGTATACAAGAAGCAAGTCTTTTTTATATGCTTGCGAGCAGATGACGAAGTGACTCATGATCATTGATCAAAGATACTTGCGCTAATAAGACATAATTAGACTATGAAATAAGCAGACCTAACGTAGCTTAATGGTTTCACTTAAGATGATCTGATAAGGTTTTTGCATTCAACTGTTGAGCCAAGAGCAATCGTGTATCATTTTTGCTTTGTTTACTCCTCCAATTAAAAGCCAGACTGTGGTAATTATGTCAATGCAGATTGAATCGAGATTCTCATTGCTAGCTACTTGATGCCATTTATGCCAGTGCAGGCTTCGCTTTGTTTACACTTCCAATTGATAGAACATGATTTTTGGACAGGCTTCAGGAGGTTCAAAGTTCTGATTGATGACTCAAAAGTGACAGGGATATAATTATCAACTTAACAGAAAAAAATGCAGTTTCAATTGTTTATTTTCCAATTACCTGGGTACTACCAAACTTGATCCATGACTTCTTGACCATGGCTTATATCTTTATTGTACAAATATGATCAAAAGTAACATTTTCAGACTATTGAATGAGGGTGAATGAGGCCGAAATTCACTTCTGGAAATGTCACGAGACGTATGGTATATGTATGGATGCACTATGCACTTTTAAACATAATTTCATCATTTCCGGGCGTTATATGTGTGTGTGTGTTATTTACATGAACACACTATTTGAGGAAAAATACCGTAGGTGGAAAAAAGGAGAAGTATTTCGGTTGCTCTTTCAGATAACTGTAGAGATTTTTTTTTTTAACTACACCAGAACAAGTTAGTTGCAGTGGGGAACCTGAAAGCATATCAATGAACTTTGCATACTCTGTTACATTAAAATCCATTGGTCTGTCTTGCAGGAGCCCCTGGGTGGCAAAAACGGTTTAGCGCTCAGCTACTAACCAAAAAGTTGATGGTTCAAATCCACCCAGAGGCACCTTGAAAGAAAGGCCTGGCAATCTACTTCCAAAAAATCAGCCATTGAAAATCTTAAGGAGCACAGTTCTACTTTTACACACATGAGGTTGCCTCGAGTCAGATGTGACTGACTCAGTGGCAACTTTTTTTTTTTTTTGGTTGGTCTATATTGTACTTTGAATGGATTTTTTACCCGTGCAAGATACATTGGTCATTTGGAAAATATTGGCTCACTGCGTTTTGCAGATCTTTCAAATGTTAGCACCTCTCATTAGACAATATCAAAAAATCACATTCTTTAATTAATATCACCACTAATCTCATCAGAAAAATCTTTAAGTACTGGGAAACTGTCAAGCTTATGGTGACACATATAAACTTTTCAAAAATTCTTATTTTTGCTTGAAAGTTCAAATTTTATCATTGGCATCAAATGCTGCAGTTTGGTTTTTTTTTGAAGTGACTGGCTCATTTTGCTCATTTTTGAGAAAATGTCTGGCAAATATCCAAGTCTGAATAACCGGTTTGTCTGTCAGTTAGTTTTTCAAGGAAAAATGGTGTTCCATTAAAAAAGTAGCTAGTTTAGCTCAGAGCTCAAACAATTGCTAAGTGCTTTTCCTTGAGAATTCAGTTTGCAGCAGAAGTGTTTTATGTAAGCTTCCAATTTTATCATAGAAAATATTAAATATATGTCTACTCAAGAGTTGAAATTTAATACAATTAACACTATTGCCTGACTCATCATGTAAATATTCTTAAGAAAACTGGCTTTTTTGTACAAGGAAAAGTCATGGGACTGAATTGCTGGGCGGAGACTTGTGGGGACCATGGTCTCAGGGAACATCTAGCTCAATTGGCATAACACAGTTTATAAAGAAAATGTTCTACATTCTACCTTAGTAAGTAGTGTCTGGGGTCTTAAAAGCCTGTGAGCAGTCATTTAAGATACTCCACTGGTCTCATGCCTTTGGGAGCAAGGGAGAATGAAGAGAACAGGATACAAGGAAAAGATTAGTCCAAAGGACTAACAGACCACAGCTACCATGGCCTCCACCAGACTGAGTACATTACAACTAGATGGTGCCCAGCTACCACCACTGACTTCTCTGACTGGGATCACAACAGAGGGTCCCAGACAGAGCTGGAGAAAAAAGTAGAACAAAATTCTAACTCACACACACAAAAAAAACCAGATTTACTGGCCTGACAGAGACGGAGAAACCCTGAGAGTATGGCCCCCAGAGACCCTTTTAGCTCAGTGATGAAGTCACTCCCGAGGTACACTGTTCAGCCAAAGATTAGACAGCCCCATAAAACAAAATGAGACTAATGGGGCACAACAGTCTAGGGACAAGGACTAGAAGGCAGGAGGGGACAGGAAAGCTTATAATAGGGAACTCATGGTTGAGAAGGGACAGAGTTGACATGTAGTGGGGTTGTTAACCATTGTCATAAAACAATATGTGTACTAACTGTTTAATGGGAAACTATTTGTTCTGTAAACCTTCATGTAAAGTACAATAAATAAATAAATAAAATAAAAAGGGAAAAAAAAAAACTGGCTTTTTTTCCCCATGTGTGGTGTTGAAGAATACAATGACAGTTTAGTGCCAATGCCTTGATTTGTTCTAAAGTGTCACCAATTATACCCACCATTGCTTTTGAACCATTGTCTTAGTTATCTACTACTGCTATAACAGAAATACCACAAGTGGATGGCTTTATCAAACAGAAGTTTATTCTCTCACAATTTAGGAGGCTAGAAATCCAAATTCACTGTATCAGCTCCAGGGAAAGTCTTTCTCTCTGTCAGCCCTGGGGGAAGGTCTTCATCATCAATCTTCCCCAGTCAAGTAGCTTCTCAGCGCAGGGACCCTGGGTCCAAAGGACGTGCTATTCTGCTGACTCTTGTTTTTTGGTGGTATGAGGTACCCCTGTCTCTCTGCTCCCCTCTCTCTTTTATATCTTAAAAGAGATTGGCTTAAAACAACCTAATCCTGTAGATTGAGTACTGCCTCATTAACATAATTGCCGCTAATCCCATCTCATCAACACCATAGAGATAGGATTTATAACACATAGGAAAATCACATCAGATGATAAAATGGTAGACAATCACATAATATTGGGAATCATGGCCTAGACAAGTTGACAGATATTTTGGGGAGACACAATTCAATCCATGACAACCATCAATGCAAATTTTAACTCAATGACAAAGGAAGATAACATCTTAGTATTATTATGAAACTAGTTTTAACTTTTCAGGGCTGCACTTTGAGAACCATTGGGCTAAAGTATTGAAGGAGTCTGTTAAAATGCAATGCCATCTGGGAGGGATGCATTAAAAACAACAAAGCTTTTGGCTGTCACTGTAAGCTTACTTGGAGGCAGGAGAGTTCAGCAATGTTGGGAGTCTGATAAATGTGGAATAGAAAACCAAATCCCACACTTACCAACTTTGTAATTCATGTTGCCGTTTTCGAGGTCTCAGTTTTGTCATCTGTAAATGGATATAGTAATCCTAAATCCTTAAATTCGTAAGTAGCTAATGAATAGTAAAGGAGCCCTGGTGGTGTAGTGATTATGCACTCTGCTGCTAACCGAGAGGTCTGCTGTTCGAACCCACTAGCAACTCCACAAGGGAAAGATGTGGAAGTCGGCTTCCGTAAAGATTGCAGCTTAGGAAACCTGATGGGGAAGTTCTACTCTTTAGGGTAGACTCTATAGGGTCGCTTTGAGTTGGAATTGACTCAATGGTGATGGGGGTTAATGCATACTATGTACTTGGTAAATGGAAACTGCTTTCAAAACCTGTATTCTTATAACCTACAAAGAGTGGGATAAAAGATGGCTAAGTTTTTATAGGCTTGGAGAGCAGGAAGCTGCCTGGAGGCCACAGGGTAGAAAATTCCTGAGTATCAACCAAGTTTAGCCATCTAGGGGCTACATAGTAAAAGAAATGGAGACAAGGTTAAACACAGCCTTCACTTTTTCATTCATTCAACAAGTATTTGATGATTGCTGCATGCCAAGCTCCAACCTGACATTTTGTACTAAGAAAAGCCACAAGAAATGACTGCAATTGGTACAGTGGACAGGATATGGAATTCAAGTCAGGAAACCTGGCTTTTGGTTCCAGTTTTATACTGTCTGCGTCATCTAGGGCATGTCCTTTAAATTCTCTGAAATTCCATTTCCTCATTTGCACAATGGAAAGGATCTAATGCTTCACTGATGTTTCAAAGAATAGATGTAAAAATGTGGCTAAAGCAGTCTTTAATTACTTTATGCCTGTGGTTCTTGAAGTGACTTACTTTTTGATGTCTTGAAAAGTAGCATCATGTGGAGGAAGAAATCCCTTCTGGTCTTTGATTCCTTAGACTCTAAATTGAAACAATAACACTCTTAAGGGTCTGAAAAGTTGTAGCATCAATGTAGTGTGTGGCACATAGGAGGTGCTCAACAAATGGTTGCTGTTTATGATTTCATGGTGGGATAGGTATGCCTCCCATGGAAACTGGCACATGATAAGCCAGGAAAATAAAAGGCACAGGAAGACTTTTAGCACAATCCCAAATAAACACTATATCAGTAAGGATTTAATATCAGTAGAATGAAAGGTGTGATTATCATTTATAGACTCATTCTGTGGCCAGACCATAGGGAGGGCATCTTCTTCCCTTCCTATTTCCATTCTCAAGATCCTACCTCCTATCTCTATGCAGTGGTGCAAGTGGAGAGCTGGATAACTGAAAAACTGAGAAAATGAGTAGGCAGAACCTTGGTGAGGGGTGGGAGTGGAGTGTGGGGGAAACAAAGGAATTGGAAGGATTAGACAGTATGGGAGCAGAGGGACAAAGTAGCATTCAAGAAGGCATGTGAGGTTTTTCTGATGTTCACTGAGGTATGCTACATGAGCACCCCAAGAGCCTATAGCTAATATCCAGGCCTGTCAGATGAGCTGAAAGATGGTGAGAGAAGCCTTCTCCAGATTTCCACCTTGTAGTAGAGTGTGCACAACATGGGAAATACCTCCAAACTCAATGACTGATCATTCTCCTGGATTCCTCATGGGGGTTTGACCAGCTGGAAGTTAATCCATCCGGCTGTGGACTATATTTTTTGACTTTTTAAAACAAATATGGGAAACCCTGGTGGTGTAGTGGTTAAGAGCTACGGCTGCTAACCAAAAGGTCAGCAGTTAAGGTTGGCAGTACGAATCCACCAGGCACTCCTTGGAAACTCTATGGGGCAGTTCTACTCTGTCCTATAGGGTCGCTATGAGTAGGAATTGACTGGATGGCAATGAGTTTTGGTTTATTCGTACAGTATTTACTAAGGGCCAGGCACTATTGTAAGCGCTTAACACATCAATTCCTTTAATCCCCATAACAATCCTATTAGATAGTCACTATTAGAGTCCCCATTTTACAGCTGGAAAAACTGAGGCAAAGTAACTTGTATAAAGTCATTCCATTAGTAAAGGATGGATTTTCAGTACCCAGACAATCAAGCTCTGGAGTTCAGTCTCCTAACCATACAGCTCTATCATCATAAAGGCAGTAAATTGTGACTACAATTATTTCAAAGCTGACTGGTAACAGTGATCAATGATGATTCGATGATGATAAGGAGGAAGATGGTGTTCATTGTCACGTTATCTTTACTCCACTAGGTAAGATCTGCAGCTTGAAAACAATATGACTGCTATTCTCCTTTCTTTAAAAACAGAGTGTCTTTTAGCTCTCAGTCTAGCCTGTTAAAGGATATTACAAAATCTGCCCAAGGGACAGCTCAGTGGAATACAAAATGAGAGAAAAGTAAGAGACAGCTTATTAATATCTTCTTCCCCTATCCAACCCTCATCCTTAACTCCTCATTCTCTCCCAAACTTCCTGCAGAACTTAACCAGTCTCGCAAAGTTACCGTCACCAAAGCCTGGAGCAAAGAATGCACACCTCCACCTTCAGGAACCATTCCTTGCTTGAACAGAAATTGCCAGAAGAAAGTGGGAAAAGAGATGTGGATGGCATTTCCATAGGTGCTGATCAGCATGAAATGAAATTTTGAAATAGATCTGAAACTATCATTCACATGATTCTGTGTAACCAAATACCCTCTAGAAACCCATCCTCTTTACCATCATTGTCTCTTAAAGTGCTTTCCTGGCTAAGCACACCTTCCAGGGAGCACTGTTTGGGCTCTTCATCAGACTCCAGTCACCTAGGCACCAAAGCTGCCTACTCATTGTTTGGTGGTCTTGGGAAGGAAGAAAGAATCCAAGAGAATTATCTCAACCTGACACAGGCAGGCTCTTTCCAGTCAAAGTGGGACAGATTTTCAGCTGTGGTTTCACATTAGAATCACTTGGAACACATTTAAAAAATACCTGGAGCCCAGATTCTACCACAGTCCAATTAAATCAGACTCCCTGGAGTAGGACCTGGGCTCATTCTTTTATAAAAGTTCTCCATGTAATTCTTTTCTGATGCAGTCACTGATGCAGAAGCTAAAAACATTCTTCTGCACAGCCAGGACTACTCCTACTCCTGTAGCTCCAGGTCACAATGGAAGGCTTCCAGTAGAAGAGAAAGAATCATCACAGTAGCATGAAAGGATCCCAGGCTTTGGAGTCCTGCGTTCAAATTCTGGTTCAAATATTTACTGAGACTGTACTACTTAAGGCACTATGTTTGTTGAGTGCTAGGCAGAAAGATAGAGATAAATCAGACCTGGAAATGAAACAGGCCTGGAGCTGAGTCTAGGATCCTCCATTTACTAGCTATGTGACCTCTCACCTACATCTCTTCGCCAACAAAATGGATATATAAAAGCCTCCCTTGCAGGGAGGTGTGGTTTGGTGTTGTAGATCCCATAGGTAAACCATTTAGTACAGGGATGAGCACATGGTAGCTATTATAAGGACTTTAGAATCTCTTACTCTCCTCGCCACAGCCTAATATCTAGCCAGCCAAGCTTGGAAGGCTGGTATTTCTAACAGGAGTTTGGTGGTAATCAGGGGCTCGATATGAGAGGCCTGGTAGATCACTAAAATGGCTTAAATGATTTTCTAATTTATGCAGAATAGGGAGATGGTCTAATTTATACTTTGAGAACACCACACTGGCCGCTGTGTGAAGAATAGATTGAAGATGGATAAGGATACAGTGTAATGACTAGTTAGAAGGTTATTGTAGTAGTTTGGGTGAAAGATGATGAAGATTTAGAGTAAGGCAGCAGGTGAAAGGGATGAAGAAAGTAAATCTAATGGGATGAATCTTGGAAGTAAGGTGGAGAAGACTTGTGGATTCATTGGATATGGAGGGGTGAGAAAGAAAAGTGAGTTTAGAGAGTTTCCCAGGTTTCAAATTTGGACTCCCGGGTGGAATATTATCTATTTACCAAGATGGGAGATGATTCGAGAAGGTTTTAGAGGTTGATTGAAAGCTGAGTTTTGGACCTGTGAACTTTGAGATTCGTGTAAGTCATGTAAGTTGAGAAAACACATAGATGTTTAGATATATGGTTAGGAAGCTCCAAAGAGAGGACTGGACAGGTGATATATATTAGAATATATATATATTGATAGAAATGATATGAAGCCATAGGAACGGCTGAGCTTGACCAGGTGAGAACAGCATGAAAAGGGAAGGAAAGGAAAAGGGACTCAGGATGGGTTCCTGCAGAACACAGAAAGAAGCCTGCTGTCTTTCTTACCAGAATGTAAATTCATTGTGGGCAAGGACTATGTCTTACTCACTCTTGGTTCCTAGTTCCTGACACACGGTAGGCACTTACTAAATGTTGAGTGAATGGATGAGTGAATGACTGAATCAATGAAGTGGACGAAATTCCAAGAAATGTCTCTGACTCTGTTATTCCAGACTTGGTGAGTGTGCACGTGTGAGTGTTTTCTGTGAAGTAGATTTGGAGTACAGGGTATTGGAAGGAGGACTCCGCCCCTGAGGAAATATGAGGATTCTTAATTGTTCAGAGAATTCTTACTACTGTAGTAGCTCTGCGGGCTCCCATTGTCTTTTGCCTGAGGAAGCTATTTGATGTTCAGGCCTCCACAGAAACAGGTATTTAAGGTATTAAGAAGAACAAAAATGGTTTAGTTTAATCACAGGCTTTCAATCCATTGGTTCTATTTAATGGGGTTTATCTCCTGAGACCCACTTTAACCAAGCTGCAAAATAATCCTCTCTGAAAGCAACTGACGTTTCCACAGAGACCAAGATGGGGGCCAGTTCATCTCTGATAGCTGTGACCCTGTGCATCCCCCGGTAACCTCTTCATGCCCCATCTGAGCCATTGCCCCTCTCCTCTTAAAAATTCAGTGAACTCTCTCATTATTTCTTTCCAGCTCTGGCTCCCAGAAGGTATAGGCAAAGAAGCAATTCCTCTCCCAGGCTCCCTTTTAAAAAACTGACCAGCCACCTGGTTTAGATTTGCCAACAGTGGTATGTTAGAGACCCAAAAGGAGGCTGTTGAGGTGCCCTGCAAAAAAAAAATTAAAAAGAGGAGTGCTCCAGCCAGTCTCTTTTCTCCTTCCTCTCCAGATGGGAGAGCTGCTAGAACAGTGCAGTGTTGCAAGCTCCAGCTTTCAGGGCAGCCAGAGTTGGCTCCTGGCTCTCCCACTTCTTAGCTTGTGTCACCTGGCACATTGTTTCATCTCTTTGTACCTCAGTTTTCTCATGTATAAAATGGGTAGAATAAAGTTACCTATAACGTAGGGTCTTAGGAGAGGAAATGAGATAAGATATATAATAACATATAATAATGTATTTAATGCATTTAGCACAGTACTTGGCCTAAGTAAGTTCCTAGAAAATACATGCTATTATAGCTGAAAGTATCTCAGTTTCCTATGTTCTTCCGACCATTGATTATGAATACAACCTCAAGTTAGCATTCTGGGGAACTCTAAAACTGTCTACAGAAATGACTGGTGGACCAAAATTGGGGCTTTGGCTCTCTCTGCTTTCTCATGTTTTAAAAAGTCCAAGTTGCATCTTGACATCCATAAGCAATCAAGCATAGATGCATGCAACATTAATAGAGCTTTTCCCAGGTACTTGTAGATTAAGAAAACATGTTCATCACTTAGAATGGGAATCATGTACTCAAGACATCTGCATCTCATTCCTGGCACAGAATATTTGCTGGAGTATCAACTGAGAATTCTGCTGGCTTATACATATGTAAATCAAACCTCTAACTGGCTGAAACACCTTGAGGGAGAAGAAATAACAGACAGCATGTTATTCATGTCTAGCATTTATATTACATGCAGAGCCCTGTCTGCGCACCATTCTGGTATTCTATCAGGTACATTTTTACATTACTAGAAATGTCTTCTCAGGCTTTGCCATGTTCCTTCTGGGAACTCTATTCCAAGAGAGATATTGACAAATAAAACTTGTTTAATGAAGACATCCAGGAGAGAGAAGGGTTAAAGTCATATCATAAATATGTATCAGGGGCTCTTTTAAAAAGGTGATTGTTGTTGTCTAGGAAAATGCTTTTACAAATAGCTTTGGTATGGAAGATAAGACCTTGTGGACACAGCTAGGAAGCAGAGAGGTCTGTGCAAGTAATGAGCAGGAATTTGAATTCTATTAAAGAAAGAGGTAGGAAGTGGGGAGAGTAATGAAGTGAAGGATCTAGAGCAATATGCTAGAAACACGGCTCAAGGAAAGAGGGGGAAATAAGAAATTTCTGGTGACAGAGTGGATAATGGGTTTGAAGAACTATAATGTCAAGTATTTACTTTCATATTGTTTGTGTTTGGCACTGGAAATTGCCTCTATTACCACCATCAGTGAAGTCTGCCATGCACCCAAATCCTCAGTGTGTGTGGTTTAGGGGATCGAAAAGACTGAGTTCCATGTCGAGATCATGATCAAGTAGAGAGTTCAAAGATCCAGGGCAAAGAAGCATAACTGAGACTGAGTTCTGTAGAATTAGGAATCCAAAGCTGGAGTCACCTTAACAAAATAAATGCCCAGGAAATCACAGAAACCTTGGGTTGGGCTTTGGATTCCCCACAAGATGTGGGATAGGAGGCTTTAGCCAATTTTATTTAAATCTCAAAGGACAGACTGTCCTCAGTTGACATCTGGTTTACATGAGGGATGATTGAAGTTACTGGGCATATCTGGCCTGGAATGCAAGGTACCAAGTGGATATATGAGCTCTATAGCACAATGTCTGAAAGAAGAATCCAGGAGAAAATTAGGCGTATTCCGTGCACCTCCAGAGGGCAGAATCAGAGTTGATGGCCCATATTACAGACTGTTTGCATTAACATAAAGGAAGAATTTTCTACTAATAAGAAGTCTTCAACAGAATGCGTTGCCTTGTGAAAATGGTGAATTAGTTGCCCTTCCTCCTTGGAGGTTCCCTAAAAAGGAATTCCTTTGCCAAGTCAGGGTAGAGTAGATGATTTCTAAGGTCCTTTTTCAAAGCGCTAAGATTCGGGTGTTTACTCGTTTAACAAATGCTTATTGAGCATCAATGCTGTAAATGAAGAAAACCAAAGAAACAAGGGAAAGATTAGTCTAAAGGACTAATGGACCACAACCACCATGGCCTCCGCCAGACTGAGTCCAGTACAACTAGATGGTGCCCGGCTACCACCACTGACTGCTCTGACAGGGATCACAATAGAGGGTCCCAGACAGAGCTGGAGAAAAATGTAGGACAAAATTCTCACTCACAAAAAAAGACCAGACTTACTGGCCTGACAGAGACTGGAGAAACCCCGAGAGTATGGCCCCCAGACACCGTTTTAGCTCAGTAATGAAGTCACTCCCAAGGTTCACCCTTCGCCCAAAGATTAGACAGCCCCATAAAACAAAACGAGACTAAAGGGGCACACCAGCCCACGGGCAAAGACGAGAAGGCAGGAGGTGTCAGGAAAGCTGGTAATAGGGAACCCAAAGTCGAAAAGGGAGAGTGTTGACATGTCGTGGGGGTTGTTAACCAAAGTCATAAAACAATATGTGTACTAATTGTTTAATGAGAAGCTAGTTTGTTCTGTAAACCTTCATCTGAAGTACAATAAAAATAAAAACAACTTATTCTTAAGATACTCCATTTGTCCCACCCCATCTGGAGCAAGGGAGAATGAAGAAAACCAAAGACACAAGGGGAAGATTAATCCAAAGGACTAATGGACCACAGCTACCACAGCCTCCACCAGACCGTGTCCAGCACAACTAGATGGTGCCTGGCTACCACCACGACTTCTCTGACAGGGAGCACAATAGAGGGTCCTGGACAGAGCTGGAGAAAAATGTAGAACAATATTCTAACTCACAAAAAAAGAACAGACTTACTGGTCTGACAGAGACTGAAGAAACCCTGAGAGTATGGCCCCCAGATACACTTTTAACTCAACGGAAGTCACTCCTGAGGTTCACCCTTCAGCCAAAGATTAGACAGGCCCATAAAACAAAACGAGACTAAACAGGCACACCAGCCCAGAGGCAAGGACGAGAAGGCCGGAGGGGACAGGAAAGCCGGTAATGGGGAACCCAAGGTCGATAAGTGGAGAGTGTTGACACATTTTGGGGTGGGTAACCAATGTCACAAAACAATATGTGTATTAATTGTTTCCCCCACATGTCTGTCAGTTTGTTGTACTGTGGGGGCTTGCATGTTGCTGTAATGCTGGAAGCTATGCCACTGGTATTCAAATACCAGCAGGTTCATCCATGGTGGACAGGTTTCAGCTGAGCTTTCAGACTAAGACAGACTAGGAAGAAGGACTTGGAGGTCTACTTCTGAAAAGAATTAGCCAGTGAAAACCTTATGAATAGCCTCGGAACACTGTCTGTTATAGTGCCGGAAGATGAGCTCCTCAGGTTGGAAGGTACTCAAAATATGACTGGCGAAGAACTGCCTCCTCAAAGCAGAGTTAACCTTAATGATGTGGATAGAGTCAAGCTTTTGGAATCTTCATTTGCTGATGTGGCATGACTCAAAATGGTAAGAAACAGCTGCAAACATCCATTAATAATAGGAATGTGGAAAGTACAAAGTATGAATCTAGGAAAATTGGAAATCATCAAAAATGAAATGGAAGGCATAAACATTGATATCCTGGGCATTAGTAAGCTGAAATGGACTGGTACTGCTATTTTGAATCAGACAATCATATGGTCTACTATGCCGGAAATGACAACTTGAAGAGGAAAGGCGTTGCATCCATCCTCAGACAGAACACTTCAAGATCTATCCTGAAGTATAACGCTGTCAGTGATAGGATAATATTCATATGCCTACAAGCAAGACCAGTTAATATGACTATTATTCAGATTTATGCACCAACCACTAAGGCCAAAAAGGAAGAAATAGAAGATTTTTACTAACTTCTGCAATCTGAAATTGATCAACCATGCAATCAGGATGTATTGATAAATATTGGTGATTGGAATGCAAAAGTTGGAAACGAAGAAGAAGGATCGGTAGTTGGAAAATAAGGCCTTGGTGATAGAAATGATGCCAGAGATCACATGATAGAATTTTGCAAGACCAATGACTTCTTCTTTGCAAATACCTTTTTACAACAACATAAACGGTGACTGTACAAGTGGACCTTGCCAGAAAGAATACACAGGAATCAAATTGACTACATCTGTGGAAAGAAAAGATGGAAAAGCTCAATATCATCAGTCAGAACAAGGCCAGGGGCCGTCTATGGAACAGACCATCAATTGCTCATATGCAAGTTCAAGTTGAAATTGAAGAAAAACAGAACAAGTCCAGGAGAGCCAAAATACGATCTTGAGTATATTCCACCTGAATTTAGAGGCCATCTCAAGAATAGATTTGAACACTAATGACAGAAGACCAGATGAGCTGTGGAATGACATGGAGGACATTATACTTGAAGAAAGCAAGAGGTCATTAAAAAGACAGGAAAGAAAGAAAAGTTCAAAATGGATGTCAGAAGAGACTGAAACTTGCTCTTGAACATTGAGTAGCTAAAGTGAAAGGAAGAAATGATGAAGTCAAAGAGCTGAACTGAAGATATTTCAAAGGGCAGCTCGAGAAGACAAAGTATTTATAACGACATGTGCAAAACCTAGAGATAGAAAACCAAAAGGGAAGAACATGCTCATCATTTCTCAGGCTGAAAGAACTGAAGAAAAAATGCAAGCTTCAAGTTGCAAGATTGAATGATTCTACGGGGAAAATATTAAACTACGCAGGAAGCATCAAAAGAAGATGGAAGGAATACACAGAGTCAATACACCAAAAAGCATTGGTTGGCGTTCAACCATTTCAGGAGGTAGCATATGATCAGGAACCAATAGTACTGAAGGAAGAAGTCCAAGCTGCAATGAAGGCGTTGGTGAAAAACAAGGCTCAGGGAATTGATGGAATACCAGTTGAGATGTTTCAACAAACTGGTGCATTGTTGAAGTGCTCACTCATCTATGCAAAGAAATTTGGAAGACAGCTACCTGGCCAACCAACTGGAAGAGATCCATATTTATGCCTATTCCCAAGAAAGGTGATCCAACCATAAGTGGAAATTATCGAGCAATATCACACACAAGTAAAATTTTGCTGAGGATCACTCAAATGCGGCTGCAGCAGTATATCGACAGGGAACTGCCAGAAATTCAAGATAGATTCAGAAGAGGACTTGGAACAAGGGATATCATTGCTGACGTCAGATGGATCCTAGCTGAAAGCAGAGAATACCAGAAAGATGTTTACTTGTGTTTTATTGACTATGCAAGGGCATTCAACTGTGTGGATCATAACAAATTATGGATTATATTGTGAAGAATGAGAATTCCAGAACACTTAATTGTGCTCATGAGGAACGTGTAGATAGACCAAGAGGCAGTTATTCGAACAGAACAAGGGGATACTGTGTGGTTTAAAGTCAGGAAAGGTGTGTGTCAGGTTTATATCCTTTCATGATACCTATTCAATCTGTATGCTGAGCAAATAATCTGAGAAGCTGCAGTCTATAAAGAAGAATTTGAAGGACTTGAACTTACTGATGAAGATCAAAGACCACAGCCTTCAGTATGGATTACACCTCAACATAAAGAAAACAAAAATCCTCACAACTGGACCAGTAAGCAACATCATGATAAATGGAGAAAAGATTGAAGTTGTCAGGGATTTCATTTTACTTTGATCCACAATCAACACTCATGGAAGCAGCAGTCAGGAAATCAAAAGATGCATTGCATGGGGCAAGTCTGCTGCAAAAGACCTTTTTAAAGTGTTGAAAAGCGAAGACTAAGGTATGACTGACCCAAACCATGGAGTTTTTGTTCACCTCATATGCATGTGAAAGCTGGACAAAGAATAAGGAAGACCTAAGAAGAATTGATACCTTTGAATTGTGGTGTTGGAGAAGAGTATTGAATATACCATGGACTGCCAGAAGAATGCACAAATCTGTCTTGGAAGAAGTGTGACCAGAATGCTCCTTGGAAGCAAGGATGGCGAGACTACGTATCACATAATTTGGACATGTTGTCAGGAGGGATCAATCCCTGGAGAAAGACATCATGCTTGGTAAAGTAGAGGGTCAGTGAAAAAGAAGACGACCCTCAATGAGATGGATTGAGACAGTGGCTGCAACAATGGGCTTAAGCACAACAATGATTGTGAGGATGGCACAGGACCAGGCAGTGTTTCGTTCTGTTGTACACAGGGTGGCTATGAGTCGAAATCGACCTGACGGCACCTAAAACAACATTAACTGTTTAGTGAGAAACTAATTTGCTCTGTAAACCTTCATCTAAAGCACAATTTAAAAAAAAGAAAAAAGATTACAACCAAAACAAAAAAAAAAAAGGATTACAGCCTAGAAAACCCTGTGAGGCAGTTCTGCTCTGTCACATCTGGTCACTATGAGGTGAACATCTACTCCACAGCAATAACCAGGGCATCAAACCTGTTCATTCTGGTTTGACCCCCTGCTGAGAATTTGCATTTCCGCCCCAGATAACTGAATCAGAATCTACAGTTTAACAAATCCCCAAGTGATTCTTATTGATCTTGTTAAAATATAGATTCCGATTCAGTATATCTGGCGTGGAAACACAAATTCTCAGCAGGGGGTTAAACTGGAATGAACCTGTTAGAAGCCCTGGCACTAACAACAACAATCACCCCAGTAAGGTTAATTACTATTGACCATTTTGTGGGTGGAAAACATAAAGATTGGAAAGGTTGGTAAGAACTTACTAAACGTGTAGCTTTGGATGATTAATTAAAAACTTTCTTTGTGTCGATTTCTTCATTGGTATAATAATAACATTCAGCTGGTAAGAGTTGTGATTATTGTAGTGAGTTAAAACATGTAAAGTGCTTAGCAATTCATGTCAGTAATTACAATAATAATTCTATTACAGTTACAGGCAGGGACAGATTACCCAACAAGCAAGGTATGCACAGGCTTAATTGTGTTTACTTACTAATCTGCAGTGAATAATTTCACCTGGTGACGTGATGAAACTGTTCACTACAGATTAGTAAGTAAGCACAATTGAGCCCGTGCATACCTTGCTTACTGTAAGCTGGTGCATACCGTGCCTACCGATTAATCTGCTCCTGGTTACAGACAGTCCCCAGGTTACAAATGAGATCCATTCCTGTGTCTTTAAGAATTTGTAGGTAAGTTGAAACAGGTGCATATGGTTCTTATTTAGCTTTACTTTAGTGCAAGAAAAGGCTCCAAGAATTTTCAATGATTTAAAACATGCATGTAAAGCAAGTGAAGGTGATTGTGAAGAAGACTTTGTTGCCTGTAAGTGTTGGTTCAAGGAGCCCTGGTGGAACAGTGGTTAAAAGGCTTGGCTGCTAACAGATAGGTTGGTGGTTTGAACCCACCAGCTTCTCCACAGGAGAAGGACGTGGAAGTCTGCTTCCGTAAAGATTATAGCATGGGAAACTCTATGAGGAAGTTCTACTCTGCCCTATAGGATTGCTATGCATTGGAATTGACTCAACAGCAATAGGTTTTTTAAAATATTTTATTTCTGGCAAAATGGCACTCTAGGCAGAAGCACCATGCCGTCCCTCCACAGCAAAGATCCAAAAAGCTAAGCCGAACAGAGAAAACAACAATCCTGAAACCCTAAAACATCAAATGAAGAGATAAAGAACTCAGCCAAGCACCAAATGGAGTGAGAACACTGACAGAGA
>NW_004443947.1:10859689-10862553 GCF_000243295.1 Trichechus manatus latirostris | reverse complement strand
CAGTGGTTGGATGGAGTGTTCTATATATGTCTATGAGGTCAAGTTGGCTGATTGTGCCCTTTAGGTCTTCTGTATCTTTGCTGAGTTTCTTCTGAGTTGTTCTGTCCTTTGCTGAGAGTGGTGTGTTGAAGTCTCCTACTATTATTGTGAAACTGCCAATTTCTCTTTTCAGTGTTGTTAGAGTTTGTTTTATGTATTTTGGAGCCCGTCTTTGGGTGTGTAGATGTTTATTATTGTTATGTCTTCATGATGGATTGTCCCCTTAATCATTATATAGTGCCCTTCTTTGTCTTTTATGGTGGATTTTATTTTAAAGTCTATTTTATCTGAGATTAGTATTGCCACTCCTGCTATTTTTTGATAGTTGATAGCTTGATATATTTTTTTCCAACCTTTGATTTTTAATAAATCTACATCTTTGTTTTTAAGGTGTGTCTCTTGTAGACAGCATATTAATGGGTCCTGTTTTTTTTTACCCATTCTGTCACTCTTCATCTTTTTATGGGTGAATTTAGGCCATTTACATTCAGTGTAATTATTGGTAGGTATGAGTTTATTGCTGTAATTTTGTAGTGCTTGTTTTTTGTGGTGCTGAAATTTTCTTTGTTCCTCTTACTCTCCTGTGATGAATTCCTTTTGTTTATAGAATTTTTTTCATTTCATTTGTTTTTGTAGGTTTTGTTTTTACTGAGACTTTATGTTTTTCCTCTTTATTTTGATGAGTAGGTTTGTTAACTTTCTTTGTGGTTACCGTGAAATTTACCCTCATCTTTCTAAGTTTGAAGCAATCTGTTATTACTTGGTATTACCTTACCTTCCTCTCCATTAGAAGGTTCTATACCTACACTGCTTATTCCCTCTTTTATTGTTCTGATGTTGTTGTCGTTTACTGATTAACTGCTCTAATTCCCTGTTGTATTTCTTTTGGTTTGGGATAGTCCTTGAGAGTTCCTTTCCTAGACTGGTGTCTGGCTGGTACAAGCCTTCATCGTAGATTCAGCCTGTTAGCTGTTGTTGTTTGTTCTCAGATTGAAGGACTCCTTTTAGTGATTCTTGTAAGTTTGGTTTTGTTTCTACATAGTCCCTTAATTTCTGTTGATCTGGAAATGTCCTAATTTCACCATCATATTTGAACAAGAATTTTGCAGGATATATTATTCTTGGCTGGCAATTTTTTTCTTTCAAGGTTTTATACATGTCATCCCATTGCCTTCTTGCTTGCATAGTTTCTGCCGAATAACCTGACATTAGTTTTATTGTTTCTCCTCTGTATGTGACTTTTTGTTTTTCCTCGAGCTGCTCTCAGGATTCTTTGTTTGTCTTTGGTTTTAGTGAGTGTGATTATGATATGCCTTGGTGATTTTCTCTTGGGGTCTATCCTATATGGGGTTCGTTGAGCTTCTTGGATGGCCAGCTTTTCATCTTTCATAATATTGGGGAAGTTTTCTGTCAGCAGTTCTTCAGTGATCCTCTCTTTGTTTTCTGTTTTCTTCCCCTGTTCTGGAACTCTGATCACTCACGAATTTTTGCTCTTGATTTTATCCTAAATAATTCTCAGGGTCTCTTCATTTTTCTTCATTCTTTTTTCTGATTTTTCCTCAGAGTTATATGCAGCTGTTTGTAGCTGTTTGTCTTTAATTTTGCTGATCCTATCTTCCACCATTTCAAACCTGTTCCTCAGCCCTTCTATGGCACTGTCCATTTCTGAAATCTTGTTGTTTATCTTTTGGGTTTGTAATTGTTGTTTTTTATGATTTCTAGTTGTGAATTTATTTTGGCATTTCGTTCATGCATTATTTTCCTGAATTCTTCCATTTTTTTGTCTGTATTTTCCACGTATTTGTGTGCATTTTCCATGAATTGTCTATTTTTTCCTCATTTTTGTCTGCTTTTTGCTTCAATTCTTGGATAGCTCTGAAAATTAGCGATTTGAATTCCCTGTTAGGTAGCTCTAGTGCCTTTTCTTCTACTGGAAAGTCATCTGGTGTTTTATTTTGGATGCCTAGTGGAACCATCGTATCTTGTTTTTGTAAATGTTTTGATATTGCCTGCTGTCTTCTGGGCATTTGGTAGTTATTTTCCTCATTTATTGATTGTAGATTTGTTTGTTTCATCCTGCTTTTTTGTTTTATTTGGCTGTGTCTTAGCAGATGGGCTGTGTGTTCTTTGTCATTTGTTCATCTGTGGGCATGATACATTTTACCTCCTTCTCCAATTGGCAGGGTAGTCGCTCAGATGTGGTATAGCAGGGCAAGTCTAGCTGAAGTGGAGTTGCTGGGATGGGTTGTTTGTGACACTTACTATGGCCACCAGGGTGGGCTGGTAATCAGTGCAGGACAGGTTCCAGTAGGACATACGTGGGCTGCTTGGTGGTGTGATGTTCAGCACATGGTGCAGGTAGGCGGGATGGAGAGCGCAGATTGTGATGTGTGGAACTAAGATGGGTATGGGAGAAAGGAGAGAGAAGAGAAAGGAACAGGAGCCAAAAACATAGAAACAAACAAAAAAGAGTGCTGGAGAGCTTGCCGTTGGAGTGGAGAGATCAGAGACTTTGAAATGGATAAAACAAAAAGGAGAAGAAAAAGAAAAAAAAAAAGAAAGGAAAGAAAAAGTGAATAAATAAAAATTAGAAAGAAAATAGAAAAGAAAACCTCCCAGGGATCCCACCGGTGTGGCTGCAAGGTCTGGGAAAGTTGCTTCCAGGCCATGAAGTACAGCCTGGCTAGAAGGGGTAGAGGTCTCACTTAGTGTCAGGTATTCAGGGGACAAGAAGAGAAGGAAAGTATAGAGAGATGAGAAACTGAGTAATGAAGAAAGACAAAAAGGGAAAAAGAGGGAAAAGAAAACAAAACAAACAAATAAAA
>NW_004443947.1:10835562-10859589 GCF_000243295.1 Trichechus manatus latirostris | reverse complement strand
AAAAGAAAACAAAACAAACAAATAAAAAAAGAACAAGAAACCCCCTCCCCCCCCCAAAAAAAAAAAAACAAGAAAAAAGAGACACCCTCAGAGATCCCTCTGCGCATCTGCACAATCTGAGGGGGTAGGTCCCAAGCCGTGCAGTACTGCCTGGCTAGAACGGGTTCCCAATTCTAGAAAAGAAAAAGAAAACAATTCAAAACAAACAAACAAAAAGCCCTGGGATCCCACCAGCATGGCAACACAGGCTGGGAAGCAGTGTCACATTTGAGTGGCATTTCACAGGCTTTCAGGAAGAAGCAAAGGTGGCACATGGACCCAGGTATTTGAGTGAAAGGAGGCAGAGGTTGTGAGAGATAAGGAAGAAATCTAAAGAAGTGGAAAAAAGCAACACCAGCAGCCAACAAATGGCACTTAGGGAGCTGGCCAATGCAGGTGGGTGGAATCCAAGCAACACCAGGGTGAAGCCGGTGCTTCCCGGCCAAGAGACTGTGGCTGCAGGAGGCAGAGGAGGCCAAGTAGGGGTGAATAAGTGTAGGAGGTGGGAAAGCATAGATCACTGATTACCAGTTATTCTGTCTCCTACTGGAAGCTCCATGAAGCTGCTTTCTCATACCCCCTGTTCACTGATCTCTAATAGGAGTCCAAGATGGCGGATCCTTTGCGTTAGCTGATAGGGGACGTCTGCATGTATCTCTCCTCGCTCTCTGTTCCCTGCCAGTTTCTTATTCCATTTGGTGCTTGGCTGAGTTCTTTATCTCTTCATTTGATGCTTAGGGTTTCAGGATTGCCGTTTTCTCTGTTTGGCTTAGTTTTTTGGGACTTTGCTGTGGAGGGACAGCATAGTGCTTCTGCCTATAGTGCCACGTTGCCCGCAAATTCCTAGAAAAATTTATAAATTAAAAAACATTCTTATAAAAGAAATTATAAAAGATGGTTTTGCATATTTGGAAAATGGCTAAGTAGAAATTTTAGAACTTAAAAAAGGAAATCATTATTAGACACAGATATAGAGAGAATAAGAAAACTGGAAGAGAGTTTGGAAGAAACTACAGTATTCAGAACATAGGATAGGGAGATAAATATACATAAAATAGAGAACAGCAGATAAAATTACAGAGGATACAGTTAGGAGGTCTAACATACCTGTAACTGGAGCCCCAGAAGGATTGGAAAGGAGAAAAGAAAATGTCCATCCCAAGTAGAATGACTATAAGTAGTGGTATATTTATACCATGGAATCTTATATAATAAAAAATGAATGAATTACAGCTACATACAGTTGATTCTCATTATCCATGATAGTTATATTCTATGGTGCAAACATTAAGTGCTTAGCTGCTTACCAAAAGGTTGGAGATTCTAGTTCACCCAGAGGTTCCTCAGAAGAAAGCCTTGGCAATCTACTTCTGAAAAATCAGCCAATGAAAACTCTATGGATTACCATTCTACTATGACATGCATGGGGTTGCCCTGGGTTGGAATTGACTCAATGGCAACTGGCTTTTACTGGTATGTTCTATAAAATCATCACAAACACTGAATTAGCAAATACTGTGCCATTGCTCCTAAGGTAAATACAGGATTAGTTTCCTGCAAGCCTCTGGTCACAATGTTTTTGTCAACTGATCATTACATAACCTGTTTTATGTGTGTTTCTGTTTAAAGACAACTTATTATCTACATATGACAGAGTAGAACTTCCCCATACGGTTTGCAAGCCTGTGATCTTTACAGAATCAGATTGCCACATCTTTCTCCCATGGAGTAGCTGGTGGATTCGAACCACTGAACTTTCAGTCAGCAGTTGAGCACTTAACCACTGTGCCACCAGGGCTCTCTCTCTCTCTCTCTCTCTCTCTCTCTATATATATATATATATACACATACATATACACACAACACATACATACATACATAAATTTCTTACAAATAATTAATTATATGCAGTATTTCCTTATCATAAAAACAGTAGCTGAGAAGGGTTTGATATTTTCCTGACCCTGGGTAAAGTGACTGCGAATTTCTTTGGCTTTCAGCCTCATAACAATGCTTTCCACTATGCTTTTTTTTTTTTTTTTTAATCAGTTGTAATCTCATGACTCTACAAATTTAGCCACTTTTCCATACCTCATCACACACTATAGATGTTACTTTAGCATTTTCTGGAGCAGCCTCACATACACATGATCAAATTTCCTCTTCCTTTTTCCTGGATGTACTATATTGTTGATTCACTAACATTGAACTCACGGCCAACAGCATGGTAACTCATGACTGAATGAAGCTTATCTAACACACATATTTTCTCCTTAAGGCCCATCACAGCTTTCTTGGGCATAGGAATAGCAGACAGCGCTTTAGCACTATGCAAAATCATCAACAAAGAGCACAAAAATAAAATAAAATAAAAAAAAACCTTGTCACTGAATAGACACCTAGAAAGATAATCGTTCACAGTGTGGAGCTGAAGCAAGAAGGCAGAACGTCAGTCCTCTTGTTCGTCCTCAGCTGGGAACATGTATGTTGGGTGACTCAGATTTTTTACTGCTCTGCAAATATCTGCGGATGACTGTGAAAGCATTGCGAGTATTGATTTTGGGGTTACAAATAAATTTGGTGATCAAAAGAAGTCAGGCACAAAAGAATACATACTACAGAGTTCCATTTTAACAGAATTAAGAACAGGTAAAAAAATAGTATTTAAGATTTAAGGTTGTAAAACTACAAAGAAATGCAAAGACATTATTTCCATAAAAATCAGAATTTGGGTGGGAGGAGGGGGCTATAATGGGGAAACGGTACCGGGAGAGCTTCTAGGGTTCTGGTAAAGGTCTATTCTTGTGCCCTGATTGGTGGAGACCTGGGTGCATTCACTTTATAAGAATTCATTCAGCTGTGTATTTATGTTTTATACATTTTCTGTTTGTCTATTTCATACTGTACAATTTTAAAAGAGGTTTTGAATGGAGATAAGATACCAAGGCTTGGAGATTTTAATTGACTTTTCCAACGTGGCATGCCCATCAACTCAAAACAGCCTGGTCTCCCTGACCCCAAAGCTTGTGCTCTCAAGCACTAGCTACAAATTACTCATCATCTAGTAGAGGATACTGAGCCCTGCTGGCACAGTGGTTAAGAGCTTGGTTGCTAACCGAAAGGTCAGCAGTTCAAATCCACCAGCTGCTCCGTGGAAACGCTATAGGGCGGTTCTACTCTGTTCTATAGGGTCACTATGAGTCGGAACCAACTCGACGGCACCTAACAACAACAGTAGAGGATATCAGTTGTATTTTTAATACAAGAAAGAAAATGAACAGTTATAGAAGAGGGGTAGAAAGATCACTGGAGTCCCTGGGTGGTGCAAATGGTTAACATGCTAACTGAAAAGTTAAAGGTTAAAAGTTAAAGCTGCTAACTGAAAATTTAAAGGTTCAAGTGCACCCAGAGGCAAGTCGGAAGAAAGTCCTGGCAATCGCTTCTGAAAAACCAGCCACTGACAACACTACGGAGCACTGTTCTGCTTTTACACGCATGGAGTTGCCCTGAGTTGGAGTCAAGTTGACTTGACAGCTACTGGTGGTGGTGTGGCTGCAAAGAAAATCATGCTAAGGAAGAGATGACGTCCAGCCAGACTATTGGAACAGGCTTCATGGAAGTGATGTAACCGGGTTCTAAGTCCAAAAGACCATAGCTTTTGTGGAGTCTCAAAGCTTCCAGGCCCAGATGGATGTGGCCATCCTGACCTAGAAAGACAAATATGATGTCAGTGCTGCATCTGGTTACCTGGAGACACAGCCTCATCAGCCCTCTCTGAAACTGAGATAAATCTCTGTTTCAGAACAAGAGTCCCCCAGAACAACCACCTCAGACCCGAGTGCCCAGGTTTTTCACAAACAGGAAATTGTGGCTGCCGGGAGTAAACTTTGAATGATTTGTAGCCACAAAATTATTCTCATTAAACAAACAGCTCAATGAGTTTAATCAACCAGCCCATACGGATTACATTTCTTCTGTAAATTTGCAGATGAGCTGAAAGAGCAAGAGGGAAAACGTATGAGAATAACCATCTCTAGAGAGTTGATCATACTCTGTGGGACCAAAGGAAGGAGATGGAATGCACAATTCTATCTAAAAATAAATCTAGATGTCTCCAGCCCAGCTCCCCTTCCCCTCCACTCTCAGCCTGATCCTCCACCTTAAACATCACGTTTCTGTGCAGGAAATCGGGAGCTTCTGCATCTCCCATCTGGCACACAGAGAAGTGACTCATGGCAATAAATACCAAGGAGAAAGGAGCCTGTCATATATAAAAGGAAATGACCAGGACTGGCATAAGCACCCACCTCTCTTTCCTACAAAGTAAATAAATGAAGCAATGCTCGATATTGATTTAATTAAAAGTGATCTGCCCCCTTGTCACACTCACTGTCATATACCCAACTGTCTCCACTGCATCTGACAGCATGAATAGATGGAGTCCTTCACCCGTTCTTATTGTTCTGGGAAGGGCAGTACATGTTTTAACTTGCAGAAGTTAAACTTTCTCAGTGTGTCCCAAACCCAGCACTGTTGGCCCAGGTCTTAGGAAAGGAAACATTCTCTGTAATTTGCACAGAGCAACTGGGTTAGAGGGCTTCATCTTGATTTTCTTTTATTAATCAGACCTCTTGGCACTTCTGGGTCTGCTTATCTTCTCAGCAACCTCCTCAGTTCCTTTCAAGTTAGGAAGCATTTAAGAAGGTCCAGCTGTGCCAGGTTCTCTGGCAGGTGCTGTGGTTGGTGAGGACATGGCCTAGACCCAATGCCCACTCTCAAAAAGTGCAGTCCAGCAGGAGAAATGACCATGTGAATAAATGAATGGCATTTAGGGGGACCAGTATTATAATGAAGGGATATTCAAAGGTACTACCTCAGAGAGGAGAGGAGGTATCCTAGAAGAGGGAGTATTTGAACTGGATTTTGAAGGATAAGTTGGTGTCTGCTAGGTAAACAAGTGGAAAGGCCAATCCAGACAGAGGCATAGAATGTGCAAAGACATGGAGTACTAATATTAATATTCATCCTATTTCTAATTCCAATTCCAATTGGTAATGCTAGTACTAATACTAATATTCCATGTATTAAGGATTACTCTGTTAGGTGCTATACCAAGCTCTTTACATCAATTGCTTCATTCAAGTCTTGTAAAGGCTTTATGAAGTAGAAATTATTAATATCATCCCCATTTGTAGACAAGTATCGAAGTGGCTAGGGAAGTCATACTGGTGGTACTTGAGGGACTTGGATAGTGAGATGCTGAAACACATGTTCGGCCACTAGGTTATACTGCCATTCGGGATGTAGGCATCTTGAGAAAGAATGGAATTAAGTTTAATAAAGAAGATAATCCAACTTCTAGAGCCTTCCCACTTCTTGTAGGACAAGAAAGAAGATATGTGCGTGGCCCTTTAAACACACATCTGTATTTGTGAAGTTCTTCCTTTGAGGAAATAAAGACAAGTATATAAAAGCATGTTGGGCACGGATGGGGTGAACAGAGAAAAGCTCATACAATCCATACATATCAGCAGCAACTGAAATGCTACTTTACAAAGCAGCAGGAAACTTCTGGAATCCTTCACTTCTGAAAATATAAATAACTCCAAAAATGATTAGGTAAATTCCTGGATAAAAACCAATAGGTTTGCGATATAGATCTGACATCAAGAGCACCTATTTCTACCTGGGTCCCAGGTAGCCTTCTCCCCACCAGCCTGCCCTACAGTCCTGGACAAATGAAAGATGGGAAGGCAGCTTCAGAGAGTTCCAAAGGATAAGGCTGTGCGTTAAATTTAGGAAATTTATGCACACTCACTTGTTAACAATTGATAATCATAACAACAGTAATAATGTTATCCATCACTTACTGGGAGCTGACAACATACAGAGCACAACTTTTAACCTGTGTTAGCTGATAGACTCTTCCCAGCAATCTGATGGGGTTGTTTTACAAGATCATACCATCTGTGTAAATAGAGAAATGGGGGGTCAAACTTGGACTCCCTAATTCCAAAGCCTACTCTCTTCACCTCGGTGCTAGGAGAAAGTGTGAGAACAGAAAGTGTGTCCTAGAAATAATGAACAGCCTTGACCTGCACAGATTCCAGTAAACTGAGCTTGGAGCTGATAAGAGACCTTACACAGATGCTAACCACATCTGTCACCTTGTGGAGAGCACTTACCCTGCATTCAGTCCATGGGGGGATTTGAATGAAATTCCTTACAGGACTCCCACCCCATCTCCAAATCATCTCGGACCAAATCTCTACAGAATGCTCTGCGTGCCCAGGTATCTTCCAAGGATTATGAAGCTGATCTGGTCAGATAAACCCCACACTTGACTGTGGCAGGGAGATGCCCACCTGTTTGTCATTAGGCAGGAAGCATCCAGAATCACACATGAAACTCTGTTCTTTGTGACAAAGGTTGGCAAAAAGAGAATCCATTCCTGGATTCCCAACAAAGAGACATTGAATTATCCCCTGGGAGTGTTTTGAAGGAAGAGGAACATGGGTTCTCTGGCCCAGTCCCTGGACCCATCTCCAGGAGGGAGGGGAGTGAGGACAAGGCCAAGAGGGTTGTTGAGGAGACAAAGACTCCCATAGGCCTTGAATCACGAGAAAGGGAAGGCTCTGCTCCCCATGGCAATCTGCTCCTGCCATCCCCAAACAATGGCTGAAGAAACAGTTTATGACCCCTGAGGCTTTCCTGAGAGAATCTCTTTGAGCCCCCGAGTTACCTACCCGTGCTTATCTCTAGCACAGTACTTCTGTGTTAATCAATATCACAGGCCATTAGTCCAACTGCTTGGGTTCAAATGCCAGCTCGGCCATTTACTAACTGTGCTATCTTGGCCAAGTTAATAACTCAGTGTCTCAGGTATCTCATCTGTAAAATGGGGGTAACAAAAGTATTCTCTTTGCCAGGCTGTTATGAAGATTAAATTGTATAATACATGTAAAGTGCTTATATCTGTATCTGGCAGACTCAATACTCAATAAACACTCTTATTTCTCACCACTTGTTACTGTCACCTTATTTTTATGTACTTCTCTTCGCCATTGGTCTGTGAGCAGCTTTGGGATAGGCCCACCTAGAATAGAACTTAGTATATGACAGACATTCAACAAAGTTTGTTGAATTAAAAGAGACTTTATTGCCTTATTTATGTTTATTTATTTGTTGTAGTGAAAAATAATGATGCTACATTTATTCAAGAGACGTCCAAGGTGTGGGATCTCAATTGTCTTGCCTAAAATAGGACTATGATAGCAACCCAGGGTAGGAGACACTCCCCTTCCTAACCCCCACATATGGAGATTGAATGGACTCTACTGGGGTTGTAAAATGCCCAAAAATATTTTAGAAACTGACAGAGGATTGTCAACTTTTTATTTTGCCAAATTAGAACATTATAAAAGTTACGGAAAAAATACCATTTTCAATCATTATTATTTTATAATAAAAGAGACATTTTAATAGCAAAATGAAATAAGGCTATAGACACGAGCTTCAAACCGATTCAAGCTGGTTCGGTCATGGCCAACCAAGCGAAACCAGAACAAACCCGAATTTTTTAAATGTGAGTGAACCGGATTGGTAGGCAGAAAGGGAAAAATTACAGGTTGAAGCCCTGGAATGGGAGACTCCAAAGAGGTGTAGTGAGACCTTTCAGGCACCCGATGCGGGAAATTGGATTATTGCCAGGACTGTGGAGAGCAACATACATTCAAAACAGCTAGGTCGGCTACCATCTTTGAGCAGGGCACCGCTGTTTCTGACTACCAGTCAAGAGCTTTGGTTGCTACGCAATGGGTACACAGCCCTTGTTTTCTAAGAGGGAGATTAAGTTTCTAGCGGGGCTTCCACTGGTAATTTTTCTGATCCGGTTACCATTACGGTTCCCCCATGTTTAAAAAATTCGGGTCCGATCAGATTTTGCTTCATCAGCCATGACTGAACAGGGCAGAACTGCTTTGAAGCCCTGCTATAAACTCACAATGAAGTATGAAAAAACAGTTGGCAATAGCACACTGATTTTTAAATAGAGATTAAAATCCTTTTAAATGTAGAAAATTGCAAGATACATTTTAATTTGTGATGTTATTTTGCATGTAATTTTTTTTGGTACAAGTTTAGCCAATTTAGGAATCTACATTCACGAGTGTGCACAAAGAAGAGTACACTCAATTTTTATCTTGGACCTTGTTTAAATACCAGGTTGACATAGGCATGGGAACCCAAATGGAAGCAATATACCCAACACTACTATTTCTTTCAGTAGAGACTGCTGTGCGTTTAATTGTGACCCCCAAAATGTATGTTGAAGTGCCAACCCTTGGTACCTGTTAAAGGGACCTTATTTGGAAATAGGGTCTTTGCAAATGTAATTAAGATAAAGTCACACAGGATTAGGGTGGGGCCTCATCTAGTCACTGGTGTCTTTATAAGGGAAAAAAGAGGAAGATTTGGACACAGAGATACAGAAACTCACACAAAGGAAAGATGGCCATATGAAAACTGAGGCCGAAGTTGGAGCGATGACTCCACAAGTCAAAGAATGCCAAGGATTGCCAGCAACCACCACCAGAAGCAAAAACATTCTGGAAAGAGGCAAAAAAGGATTCTTCTCTAGAGCCTTTGGAGGAAATATGGCCCTACTGACAACTTGATTTCAGACTTCCAGCCTCTAGGACTTTGAGACAATGAGTTTCTGTTGTTTTAAGCCACCCAGTTTGGGGTATTTTGTTACGGCAGCCCTAGGAATTATACAGAGATTATTCTGGGTGAACTGAGAGAAACCAAAGAAAAACAGCTCCATCCTTCCAGTTGCTTGCTCTCCCTTCTTGCTACATGGTCAAGGAAAGAGAAGAAGAGGTGGCCAGCGGTGTGGACACGGGAGGCTACAGGGAAGAGGCCATGAAGTGTGCCCCATTCAGCAGATGCTTGCATGGGGGCAGCAGTTCTCAGTGGCCTGGTCACCTATAAGAGGATTGCTACAAATTTTGTCCCCGATCAGCATTGTTCATCAGAGTTTTCCCAATGGCTTAAAAAAAGAAAAAAAAACTAACAATCAATCATAAAAAAGCAGCAAGAACATTGTGCATGTGTCAGTTCTAATTTTCACGTAATAGGTTTTCTTGAAGCAAGACACTCTTGAACTGAAAAATCTCATTGACAGGGGAAGCTCCTCTGAAAACTTAAGCCCAAATGGCCAAGACTGAGGAGAAAGCTCTGGGGCCTTTGGCCTCTTGAGTGCAGAATTCTCTTGCAGGCTCTTCAGCTAAATCCATTAACCCAGAGTTTCCTGCAGGGCCCAGCTGTCCCCACTAGTAAACAGGGCAATGGTCTCTAGGGGAACAACCATGCAGGCCAGTCAGAGCACTCAAACAAACCTATCAGAGACACTCCCAAACCAAACACAAGAGTTCCCATCTGTGTTTGCACTCACACTTTTGTTTTCAAGTCTTGGGAGGGTGATATCTTACCAATGGCTGCCGGGTTATGAAATGTATTTAACTGCCCGGTTCAAAACCCTCATCCACCCCTCTCAAATCTGACAATTGTTTAAGTATTATTGCTTGAATAGATGCAGGTGTTTAGATCATCCTTTGTTGGGAGGAGTGTTTCTTTAGAAGAAGAAGAAAAACTGGCTTTCTTTTTCTTCTTTTTTTTTTTTTTAAACATGTATTTTATCTTTATGTTTGTATCAAGGGCTGCCAAGAGCTGCATCTGGTCCCCAAATCAAGAATCTCATACTCCTCCTCCCTACTCACAGCTTTCCAAGTGTCTTTCTTTGTGATCGCTGCCCAAGCAGGCTGTCAGCAGACCTCAATGGACAGATGACCAACACCTTGTGGAAGCAGAAGCACTTTCTCATCAGTTCCAGGAAGGATGGCACCAGTGGCATTTTTAATGTCATCCCCTGCCTTTTACTTTTTTTTATACACCTCATTTTCTGATTAATATTTTCAGCAGCTAGAGCAAATGCCAGTTTAATTAAATTTCCACACCCTCCCCCCTTTATCCAATTAGTGGGTTCACTGGCTCCTCAACAACCTTCAGCGTCTGCGTTTTCAATGAATGCTCAGTTGCCTCTGGCCTCGCCAAAAAAAATCTGTTACATATTAAGTTATAATAAGATATAGGCAATTATACTAGCAGCAGGACAAATAGATTTGTATGGTTCATTACAAGGGATTTCTGGAACATACATGCTGTAAATAGCCAGTTTCTAGGGCAGAGTATCTTTTGGAGGAAAAAAAAAAATTTAAAAGGGGGAAGGGGAAGAGGCCATTATCAGTTACTAAAGGAAAACCCTGGATGTAAGGAAGTCCTACCAGCGCAGTAGCTCTCTGCTATTTAGATGAGCAACATTTCGACATGTGAACCACAAACAAATGAAAGATGAATGGACATTCCATGGAAAATGGGTGGTGACTTCTTTTTTCATTTTTATAAAGAAAGAGTTATACCATTGTCATTACATTGGAATAGACTGAATAAGTAAGAAGAAATCACTAATATTGGGCAAGCATCTCACCTGTGACAGGTTTGTGCTACATACTTTGCACTTGGCATACATTATCTCATTTAAAACTGACCACAGCACTGGGAGATACTGGATGACATACTAAAAGGACAATTTCCCAGAGTTCACCCTAATAGCTATTGTTTTACCAAGAAGGAAACTGAAGTTCAAGGAAGTTAACAATTGCTCAACATCACCCCGATAATCAGTGGTTGAGTCAGAAATACACTGCGAGTTTCTCTGATTCCAAAGACCGTGCTATATCCATGATACTCTTCTAGGCAAAGAGGGCCAGGATCAGTGTATAACTAAAGTGTAAGAGGATCCCTCCTACCTATCACAATTTCAGAAATACCAGAGAAGTCCCTCTCTTAAGTTAATTAATACACTAGCTAGTGAGCATCACTCAATATACATTAGGCTCTCCTTGATGTCCAGCAGATCCTGTACTGAGTACAGGCTTTGATAATGGAGGGTAGGGGGAGAAAAAGAAAGGAACGGAATTCCACATGAGGAGGGAGAAAAGGATTTTTGTGATGAGAGTGAAAAGGTGCTGAAAGCAATGATGGAGTGGGGGAAACAAGATTGGCTGAATTCACAATGTTGTCTAAGTAGACCCAGAAGTTGATTGACCTGTAAGTCACAGATCTGCCTCAAGGACTTAATTAAAAAAAAAAAAATCCCAAATCAGGAAATCTGTCTTTCTCTTCTTCACGATATTTAAGGAAAGCACTACTTCGTTAGAGCTGCAGCTAGAAAGAATCTTGAGAAATCTTGCTTCTTACTGCTGCCATCCAACTTATCCATAATCCATAAACATCGTTGCTTTTATCTTAAAAGTCTTCAGCGAAGGTGGTTCTCCAGCACACTTCTACATTCCAAATATGGACTACTATGTTTTAAACACTATCACTTGGCATAATTCATTTGATGATTCCCAGGATAAAGTGAAGGCATTTTGCCTAATTCCTCAGGCCAGATTGGAAAGTGGGGTTGAAAAAACCCACGTAAGTAAACACTTCAGGAATTTATGCAGGCTGAAGTCACTGAGCCTAGAATACTGCCATGCCTCCTAGACAGTTTACAACAGCACGTGGAAACGCCTTTAAAGAGATGTGTCAAGATGCCAACCTTTATCCTTTACAGAAGCAAATAGTGGGAATGGAAGATCCTGAGCCAATGCCTGTCACTGAAATGTGAAGGCAGTTAGGCTAAGCAAAGTCTGCACACACACTTAGAGTGAGGGTCAGCTGGACCTACAGGTGCCAGCAGCCCACCGAGGACGAGAAACCTGGTTGCTAATCTGCAAATCTATGAGAAAGTGAGCAACGTTTTCTGGCTAAATTAGGCTTGGTGGTGTAAAAATTTCCCACCTGTATCTTTGGTGTTCGGTGTGCCTCTGAGTTCTAGCCTGTTCCTGACAGGGAAACAACACAGTTCAGTGGAAAGTGCTGGATGGGAGTCATGGGAAATGAGTTCTGGTCTGGCTCTGCCTTTAGGTATATTTGGAATTTTTAATCAGTACACTTCTAAAGGCTCCATTTCCTCGTTTATAAAATGAGAGGTCCAGAGTTCATGCTCTTTTCAAGCTCTAAGACACTTGAGTGTATTCTCTGAGTCGCAGACAAAAAAGGCCAAGGTTAAATGCCAGAATTTGTAGAGTCTGTCCTAATAGAATTATGTGGCAGAATTGAAAACCTGCAAACTGAATGTCAGACAGAATAACACAGGGGAACTGGAGATGACCTCTCCAGACTCTTGGTCCCTTTAAAATTGCACCAGACCAAAAAAAAAAACAAGCCCGTTGCTGTCGAGTCAATTCTGACTCATGGTGACCCCATGTGTTACAGAGTAGAACTGCTCGATAGGGTTTACTTTTGGAAGCAGATGGCCAGGTTTTTCTTCTGTGTAGTGGCTGGGTGGGTTCGAACTAACAGATTAGCAGCCGATTGCGCCACCCATCCTGCTTTTAAAGTTGTTCTAAACAACCAAACCCGTTACTGTCAGGTCGATTCCCACTCACAACAACCCTATAGGACAGAGTAGAACTGCCCCATAGGGTTTCCATGGAGCAGCTGGCGGATTCAAACTGCCGATCTTTTGGTTAGCAGCCGAGCTCTTAACCATTGCACCACCAGGGCTCACTATTAAATTATGGGTCACGAAAAATTGGGTCGTTCATGCCGTTCTTCTCCCCACAAGCCTCAGGATTGGAAAGGTTGGAAATTACTTTTATCTCCCCCTTCTGATAAACCTGTACTTCCCTTAGGGAAAGGGCGAATTCAGACCTCTCGCTTCCTCCATGTCATATCCTTCTTCTTCCCTACCCCAAACTCATGGCTAAGTATCAACAGCTGATGGGATAAGAGGGGCTACAAAAAGTACAAACATTTGGGGAACGGGAGAGAGCTTTTCTCAGAATCAATAGACGTCCCCCATATAAGACAAGTGGAAAACCTATCCTTTTTCAATGCATTGACCTTGCCCTAAACTTAACTTTTTAGACTATGTGTGAGTGAAAACAAGTAAATAGCTAAAATCTTTTAAACAAGATTCCCTTTCCTACATAGTTCTTCCAATGCTTCATGTGGTTTAAATTGCTGTAACTCAGGTGGCTTAACAAATGCTGCTACAACTCATGTTACTCTCCAACGGAGCAAAAAGGAAAGCCCTTCCACAGGCCCAACCTTGCCCAAGGTTACAGAGAATCAGAGGGAGAGCAGAGACCAGGGCCCACAGCATTCCCACCAGCCTTCTCCTTCAGTGGAGGATCAAAGCCTGGGTAAATTTGCATCGTGAAAGTCACCTGTCCAGTCCACTCCAGAGGCAAAGAGATCAAAGCTGGGAGGGCGTCTTTGGGGAGGGAAGAAATAAAATATTTATTGAATGAGATGCATGATAATTCTCTACCATACATCTTTTCAGTAATGAAAGTGAGGCTGGGAAGGGACCGTTATTCCTGTCCCTTCCGTAAGTTCACGTTATGACTCCTGTCTGTCCTGCCAGATGGGCCTCACACAGCTGTGCCCAGAAAAAGGAAAACCAGGAGGGAAAAGAAAGACTGAGCAAAGCTGTACAGTCAGACAGTTTCCCCAGCACCTCTGCCACCTCCGTGGAGACATTCTGCAAGGAGCTGGGTATTGAACTCTTTCAGCCCTAGCTTGAAAATAATTATATGCAGAAGCTCAAAATCTAAAACAGATAAAAGAGTTTCTGCTGTCCTTAAAGAGAGGGGGTGTTCACTGAAGCCCCTGATCCCTCTTTCCTAGTCACTGAGGAAGCCAAGAGGACAAATGGAAAATGACTTTTCTACCTTTTGGAATGAGTATTGCTGAGATACTCTGAAGTTTACCAAATCTGAGCCAGACTTCAATGACATGGGGAGGGCAGATGAGAGTAAGGAGGGGTGTCCAGCTTGGTGGCCAGCTGAGCTATTAGAGCAGCATATATGACTCAGGGAATTGATATATATTCTGGCTGGGAAAGCAAAGGGGGCAAGAGACATATCTATTGCTAGGTCCCTGAGGAATTCTCCAGCTGAAATGCCAGCCGAAGATGACGTCACTAGCCCTCATCAGAGGCCAGGCCCCAGGGAGCTGTGGCTCACCACAGAAGCAGCTCTGGTTTCTCTGTAAGAGGAGCCAAGGCCTCTTTGGCCCTGGCTGCAGACTGTGGGCGGGTGAGGGAAGATTTAAGGATTAAGTGGTAAAAATGTTAAGTGAATATGGACTCCTGATTCATTGTTTAGATCTCAAAATCTTTCAGCTTTGTTACATCAATACCCAAGAAGAACAGCTTATGTATTAGTTTTCCATATTTCTAAAAATTCAATTAAAAATGGTTAAAAAAAAGGAAGAAAAAAAGCTATTCCCTCTCCCCATGACACATACCCCGGGGCCATTTGCAATCTGGTCTCCAGATGAGTTTCCTCACGTAGCTCAGCCACTATGAATTTCTAACTGTTCCCAGCCATGTTCTCTTCTTGCACACCTTTGTCCTTTGCATGTAAATTGCTCCTTTTCCCACAAATCTGTTATGGATTGAATATGTCCTTCAAAAATGTGTGTCAATTTGGCTATGATTCCCAGTATTGTGTGGTTGTCCCCCATTTTGTGATCTGATGTAATTACCTATGTGTTGTAAATCCTAACCTCTATGATGTTAATGAAGCAGGATTAGAAGCAGTTATGTTAATGAGGAAGGACACAATCTACAGGATTAGGTTGTATCTTGAATCAATCTCTTTTGTGATATAAAAGAGAGAATCAACCAGAGAGGAGAGGGACCTCATACCACCAAGAAAGAAGAACTAGGAGCAGAGCACATCGTTTGGATCCAGGGTCCCTGCCCTGAGATCCTCCTAGATACAAGGGAAGATTGATGACAAGGACCTTCCTCCAGAGCCAACAGAGACAGAAAGAGTTCCCCTGGAGCTGGCACCCTGAATTTGGACTTCTAGCCTTCTAGACCGTGAGAGAATAAATTTCTGTTTGTTAAAGCCATTCACTTGTGGTATTTCTGTTATAGCAGCACTAGATAACTAAGATGCTACCATTCAACATTTTCTATAACAAAGCACTGTTACAAAGAAAGTGGAACTTTGGAATTCTGAGTTCAAATTCTGAGTCCCTAGCAGTGCAAAAGGAGCCCTAGTGGCACAGTGGTTAAGTGCTTGGCTGCTAATCGAAAAGTCAGTGGTTAGAACCCAATGGCCACTCAGTGGGAGAAAGATGTGGCAGTCTGCTCCCGTAAAGATTACAGCCTTGGAAACGCTATGGGGCAGTTCTACTCTGTCCTATAGGGTCACTACGAGTTGGAATCGACTCGACGGCAACAGGTTTGGTTTTTGGTTTTGAGGTAGTGCAAATGGTTAACACATTCAGTTGCTAGTCGAAAGGCTGGCAATTCGAACAAACCTAGAGGTGCCTTGGAAGAAAGCATCTGAAGCTTCTGAAGGTCACAGCCTTGAAACCCTACGGAGTGCAGTTCTACTCTGCACAAGTGGGGTCACCGTTGCTTGGAATCGACTCATTGGCAACTGGTACTGGTAGATTCAAATTCTGGCTCTCCTACATACTGGTTATGTGACTTTGGGCAAATCATTTAAACTCTCTGAGCCTCAGCTTTCTTATTTATAAAATTCCTTATTTATAAAAAGAGGTAACATATAGGCAGCATGTAACATGTGCTTGTGGAGAGTTGCTTTTTGCCTGGCAAACTCCAACTCCCTTCCCAATATGTAGCTCTAGGGAAAGAAATCCTGAAAACCTCCAGTGATTGGGGTTCACCTCTTCCCAAGCAACCTTTTGTATTGTTGACAGAAAGCTGCCCTTAAGTTACAGCAAAAATGGTTCCACCAGCAGATGCCATGGAATGAGCATCCCGACTTTAGTTCAAGAAAAATGTTTTGTACACCCCACACTGCATAGGTGAGATAGAGGATCCACTGCCCCAATAAGCCTGGCTCCCTTCAGATGGAGTCATGGAAGAGCCAAACACCAAAAACCAAACCCATTGCTGTCGAGCTGATTCCAACTCATAGTGACCCTACAGGACGGAGTAGAACTGCCCCATAGGGTTTCCAAGGAGTGGCTGGTGGATTCGAACTGCTGACCTTTTGGTTAGCAGTCATAGCTCTTAACCACTGTGCCACCAGGGCTCCCATCAAAGAGCCAGGAGGGCTAAATTTAGCCTCTTCTAAGCTTCACATGGACCCAGGTAGAGGAGAAGAAAGTATCCAAAGACCTCTCTTCAAGCCAACCCACTTCATCTCCCCTAAACCAGCAGCGCAGAGATTTCCAAGCCTAGTTATTCCTAATACATTTCATCCAGGCCCAAATGTCCTTTCCTTGCCAAGAACCCACCCAAAGCATCTGGAGCTCTGGAAGTAAAGCAGGTATATTGGGTGTAGAATCTCATTAAAGAGGGTGGGGAAGAAAGAGCTCATGAGAGACACTGAAGATTGGCTGGGATCCAGGGACCCGAAGGGTTACACTTAGGTGGGAGGTGGGGTGGGGGTTGTTCAAGGGTGATGGGTAGAACGTGCCTGTGGAGCAAAGAACGTGAAGAATGAGACGTGGGGCCTGCAACATTCAGGGCATCTGTCCCTAACCCCAAGTTCAGTAAGGGCAAAAGGTTGGGATCTCCATGGTCTGAGTCCAGACAAGGAAAGAGATTCAGTATGAGATGACCCTGCAAATCTTTATCTGTCACAGGGATTTTCCTAGCTACTGATGCTACCGAGGGGGCCCTGGTGGTGCAGTGGTTAAGCATTTGCCTGTTAATCAAAAGGTCAGCAATTCAAATTCACCAGATGCTCCTTGGAAATCCTTTGGGGCAGTTCTACTCTGTCCTATAGGGTCGCTATAAGTCAGAATCAACTCAGACAGCAACTGGTTTTGTTTTTGGTTTGATGCTACTGAGACTCCCCTATTGAATTACATGTTCACCCTGCTTTTTCAGCAACCCATCAGCCTCAAAACATCTGGGCCACACAGAGATAACATTCATTCATTCATTTATTCTCAAGTATTTATTGTCTGTTTAGTACCCCCAGGCGTATTCTAAGTCCTGGAGATACAGTTAAGAAAACAGACAACAGTTCCTGCCCTTGTGGAGCTTTCATTCTAATGAGGCACTCTTGTCTGGCTAACATGAAACACAAAATTGAGACTCAAGGATAGGATTCACAAACCCAATGCCTCTAGGTACTGGATACGCAACCCCAAAAACCAAACCCACTGCCGTCGAGTTGATTCGGACTCATAGTGAGCCTGTAGGACAGAGTAGAACTGCCCCATAGGGTTTCCAAGGCTGTAAATCTTTACAGAAGCACACTGTCACATCTTTCTCCCTCAGAGCAGCTGGTAGGTTTGAACCGCCGCAGCCAAGTGCTTAACCACTGCACCACCAGGGCTCCTGGATATGCAACAGTCGTGCACTAAGTGTTCTAGTTGCAAGACAATAAGGAGTAGTGGGGACTGTAGGGACTGGAGATCTCATGCCACGTCTAAAAGGAGCAGTTGTTATTTGGTTCCAGATAATTGTTTCCACACAAGAATGCAAAGTCATTGCTGCCAGCTGGTAGCAATTTATGGTAGAAGCCATAAAGCTAGATTTCTGTGAAATTCTCCACTATTTAAAACCTGGAACAAATCAAACTAAACTCATCTGAGGGCCAGGGCCAGGTTCTGTCTGAGGGACACTAGTTCATGACTCTTGCCCTTGATGTCCAGTGAGAATTGGTGGGAATAGAGGGCCAAGTAGATCAAGTCAAAAACCTGGAGTCAGAAAGACAGGGTCTCAAACTAGTTTCACAGTTTACTGCTAGTAGAACTTTAGGCAAGTTATGTCAATTTTTTGAGCCTCAGCTTCTCCATCTGTAAAATAGGAGTAAAATTATAGAAAAGTTACATTAAGTAATAAATGATAGGTGTATAGCGCCTATGCCTGGTACATATTAAGCACATCAGTAAATAATAATTGTTATAACTGTCAGGGTCCCAGCAGGAAACAGATGCACACTCAAAGGTTTTAACTGCAGGGGTTTAATTGTTCTATTTATAGCAGTGTGGACAGGTTTTTTAGAGAATGCACAGGGCTGATGAAGCACCCAGGGGCTAGAAGCCTCAGAGAGCCATCACCACTCCTGGCCTGAAGGACAAAAGGAGAAAAAGTGTTACCAGATCACGGTGAGAGATGGAGCCGTGGAAGAAGGGTCACTTAGCAAGAGCTACGGTCCTAAAGGAATACCCACCCTACCAGAACTCCAGTGAGGGAGGGAGATAGCAGGGGAGAATAACAACCCTACCTTACAAGCCTCTCATTCTGATTTCCTGCTGCTGCCTCCCATTGGCCAAACCAATCTAGAAGCCAGAGGGGAAGAGGGCTTGGGTGATGTGCTCTGTAGGTGTCAGTCTCCCAGGGCACAGGCAAGGACAGAAAAGAGCTGAGAGGACAGTGATCTGGAGGAAAGCACAGTTGACCTTTACTTCTCTTTTCTACTCTTTTTCACCTTCCTTGCTTTCTTCTTGTTGTTAGTTGCACTTGAGTTGGCTCCAACTCACGTTGACCCCACATATAACAGAACGAAACATTGCCTGGTCCTATGCCATCTTTACGCTCTTTGATAAGCTTGAGCCTATAGTTGTGGCTATGCTTGAGCCCATGGTTATGGCTATTGTGTCAAACTATCTCACTGAGGAATTCCCTCCATTTTGCTGACCCTCTACTTTACCACACATGATGTGCTTTTCTAGGGATTGGTCTTTCCTGATGACATATCCAAAGCTGTCCCTGCTTCTTAGGGGAAAATACTGGAGTAGAGCCCCTTCCACTCTAATTCAAAAATGCTTACAACTTTGAACTTGTCAAGCAAACCAAGAGGGGGTACCTAAAGAGCAAGTTTCTGCGGAAGGCTGGAAGCTGCACTGAATTTCTCTTGGAAGGCTCAGCAGCTATGAGAGGCCAGAGTGAAAATCACAGTTGGTTGAAACAATGATCAGGGCCTCTCTTCATTACAGTTCAATGGGGTAGGGGGTTTGCCAAAAGAGAATGAAGCAAAGAAAAGAGCAGCCTCAAAGTGAGAAGGAGAGACCACTTTCCTGATCTTCATGTCACCTTGGGCAGGGAATGAGGAATTGAGTAAGAAAAGGGGAGATCAAGGAAAGCCAAACCTCAAGCACTGCTTTTAAAAATATCTGTTAGCATATGTCAGGCTTGTCTATCAGTTTATTGTACTGTGGTGGCTTACATGTTGCTTTGATGGTGGAAGCTATGCCACAAGAATTTCAAATACCAGCAGGGTCACCCATGGTGGACAGGTGTCAGTGGAGCTTCCAGACAAAGACAGACTAGGAAAAAGGAGTTATCTGTCTACTTCTGAAAAAAAAAATGGCCGGTGACAACTTTATGTATAGCAACAGAACATTGTCTGTTATAGTGCTGGAAGATGAGCCCCCAGGTTGGAAGACACTCAAAATATGGCTTGGGAAGAGAAGCCTCCTCAAAGTAAAGTAGACCTTAATGAAGTGGATGGAGGAAAGCTTTTCAGATCTTCATTTGCTGATGTGGCACAACTCGAAACGAGAAGAAACAGCTGCAAACATCCATTAATAACTAGAATGCTGAACGTATGAAGTATGAATCTAGGAAAATTGGAAATTGTAAAAAATGAAACGGAATACTTGAAGATAGATAATCTAGGCACTAGTGAGCTGAAATGAACTGGTATTGACCATTTTGCATCAGACAATCAGATGGTCTACTATGCTAGGAATGACAAATTGAAGAGGAATGGTGCCACATTCATCTTCAAAAAGAACATTTCAAGATCTATCCTGCAGTGCAATGCTCTCAGTGATAGGATAATATCCACATGCCTATAAGGAAGACTAGTTAATATGACTATTATTCAAATTTATGCACCAACCACTAATGCCAATGATGAAAAAATTGAAGATTTTTATCAACTTCTGAAATCTGAAATTGATCAAACATGCAATCAAGATGCATTAATAATTACTGGTGATTGGAATGCAAAAGTTAGAAATAAAGAAAGATCAGTAGTTGGAAAAAGTGGCCTTGGTGATAGAAACAATGCTGGAGATCCCAAGTTAGAATTTTGCAAGACCAACAAATTCTTCATTGCAAATACCTTCTTTCAACAACGTAAATGGTGACTCTCTACGTGGACCTCACTGGATGGAATACACAGGAATCAAATCGACTACATCTGTAGAATGAGACAAGAGAGCAGCTTAATATCATTAGTCAGAACAAGGCCAGGGCTGGCTGCAGAACAGACTATCAATTGCTCATATGCAAGTTAAAGCTGAAGCTGAAGGAAAGTAAAACAAGTCCATGAGAGCCAAAGTACAACCTTGAGTATATCCCACCTGGATTTAGAGACCATCTCAAGAATAGATTTGACTCATTGAACACTAATGAGCAAAGACCAGAAGAGTTGTGGAATGACATCAAGGACATAATACATGAAGAAAGCAAACAGTCATTAAAAAGGCAGAAAAGAAAGAAAAGTCCAAAATGGATGTCAGAAGAGACTCTGAAACTTGATCTTGAACATAGAGTAGCTAAAGCAAATGGAAGAAATGATGAAGTAAAAGAACTGAACAGATGAATTTAAAAGGGTGGCAAGAGAAGACAAAGTAAAGTAGTATAATGAAATGTGCTAAAGCCTATAATAGGAAAAACCAAAAAGAAAGAACATACTCAGCATTTTTCAAGCTAAAAGAAAAATTCAAGCATTGGGTTGCAATATTGAAGGATTCTATGGGCAAGATGTTGAATGACACAGGAAGTCTCAAATGAAGATGGAAGGAATACACAGAATCACTGTACCAAAAAGAATTGGTCAGGCAGAGCCAACTTGGCATTATAGACAGAAGCACCATGCCATCCCTTCACAGCAAAGACCTGAAAAACCAAGTAAAACAGAGACAGACATCAATCCTGGAACCGTAAATGTCAAACGAAGAGATAAAAACTCAGCCAAACACTGAATGGAATAAGAAACTGAAAGGGAACAGAGAGCGAGGAGAGATACTTGCGGAGGTCCCCTATCAGCTAACACAGCATGGATTCGCCATCTTGGACTCCTGTTGGAGACCAGTCGACAGGGAGTAAGGGAAAGCAGCTTCATGGAGCTCCCAGCAGGAGACAGAACAACTGGTAACCAACAATATAAGATTCCCACCCCCCCTTCTTCACTCTCACTTGGCCTCCTCTGCTTCCTGCAGCCACAGTCTCTTGGCTGGGAGGCACCAGCTTTGGATTTGACCTACTCACACTGGCCGGCTCCCTGAGTGCCATTTGTTTGTTGCTGGTGTTGCTTTTTTCTGCTTCTTTTAGTTTCTTCTGTACCTCTCACCACCTCCACCTCCTTTCTCTCAAACAGCTGGCTCTGTGTGCCATCTTTGCTTCTTCTTGAAAGACTGTGAACCCCTGCTTGACTGTGGAACTGTTTCCTCACCTGTGCCACCATACTGGTGGGAACCCTGGAGCTTTTTTGTTTGTTTGTTTGATATGTTATGTTTTGTTTTTTTTGTTTGTTTTCATTTTCTTTTCTGGCCCAGGAGCCCAGGCTGTACTGCGTGGTTTGGGGGCTACTTCTCTGGTCTGAGCAGCCATGCGGTGGGATCCCTAGGGGCATTTCTTTTTTTGTTTTCTTTTCTCTCTTTTTTCCTTTTTGTCTTTCCTCATTTCTCAGTTTCTCATCTCTCTATACTTACCTTCTCTTGCTGTCTCCTGAATACCTGGCATTGTGTGACTTCTCTACCCCTTCTAGCCAGGCTGTACTTTGCAGCCTGGGAGCCACTTCACTGGTCTTTGCAGCCGCAGTGGTGGATCCCCGGGGGCTTTACTTTTCTCTTTTTTTCTACTTTTTATTTATTTAATTTTTTTCTTTTTCCCTTTTTCTCCTTTTGGTTTTTCACATTTCTCAGTTTCTCATCTCTCCACTCCAACAGCAAGCTCCCTTCTCACTTTTTTTTTGTTTGTTTTTGGCTTCTGTTACTCTCTCCTCTTTCCATACCAATCTTAGCTCCACACATCACAGTCTTCTCCCTCCTTCCTGCCTACCTGCACTGTGTGCTGAACGTCACACCCCTGAGCAGCACAGGCATAGCCTATCAGAACCTGCCCTGCACTGATTCCTGGCCTGCTCTGTTAGCCCTAGTACATGCTACAAACAACCCATCCCAGCAGCTCCCCTCCACCTGGACCTGCCATGCTGCACAATAGCTGAGCGATTGGCCCTGCCCATTGGACTAGGAGGTGAAAAGAATCGTGCCCACAGACGAGCAAACAACAAAGAATGCACAACCCACCTTCTCAGACATAACCGAAGAAAACAAAAAAGCAGGATGAAACAAATTAACAATCAATAAACAAAGAAAATAACTACTGAATGTCCCAAAGACAGCAGACTATATTAAAACATATAAAAAAACAAGACAGGATGGTTCCAGTAGGCATCGAAAATAAAACACCAGATGACTTTCCAGTAGAAGAAAACCACTAGAACCACCTGACAGGGGATTCAAATCTCTACTATTCAGAGCTACCCAAGAGTTGAAACAAACAGCAGACAAAAATGAGGAAAAAATAGACAAATTCATGGAAAGCACAGAAAAAAAATGGAAGGATTCCGGAAAATGATACAGGAACAAAATGCCAAAATAAATTTACAACTAGAAATCATACAAAAACAACAATTAGAAATCCAAAAGATAAACAACAAGATTTCAGAAATGAACAGTGTCATAGAAGGGCTGAGGACAGGTTTGAAACAATGGAAGACAGGATCAGTGAAATTGAAGATGAACACTTGGATACAACACTGTTTGAGGAAAAATCAAAAAAAGAAGGAATAAAAATGAAGAAACCCTGATAATTATGTGGGATACAATCAAAAGCAAAAATCTGTGAGTGATGGGAGTTCCAGAACAGGGGGAGAAAACAGAAAACACAGAGAGGATCACTGAAGGACTGCTGACAGAAAAATTCCCTGATATCATGAAAGATGAAAAGCTGACTATCCAAGAAGCTCATCAAACCCCATACAGGATAGATCCCAAAAGAAAATCACCAAGGCATATCATAATCACACTCACTAAAACCAAAGGCCAAGAAAGAATCGTGAGAGCATTGGATAAAAACAAAAAGTCACATACAGAGGAGAAACAATAAGACTAAGCTCTGATTATTTGGCAGAAACCATGCAGGCAAGAAGGCAATGGGATGACATATATAAAACCTTGAAAGAAAGAAACTGCCAGCCAGTAATAATATATCCTGCAAAATTCTCATTCAAATATGACGGTGAAATTAGGACATTTCCAGATAAACAGAAATTAAGAGACTATGTAAAAACCAAACCAAACTTACAAGAATTAATAAAGGGAGACCTTCGGTCTGAGAAGAAACAACAACAGACTGCAGCCTGAATCTAAGATGCAAGATTTTACCAGCCAGATAACTACCTAGGAAGTGAACTCTCAAGAACTATCCAAAACCAAAAGAATTACAACAGGGAACCAGACAGGTTAATCTGTAAATGACAATAACATCAGAACAATAAAAGAGGGAATAAACGATGTAGGTATAGAACCTTCTAATGTAGAGGAAGTCTAGGCAATACCAAGTAATAATAGACTGGTTCAAACCTAGGAATATAAGGGTAAATTTCAAGGTAACTGCAAAGAAAGTTAACAAACCTACTCATCAAAATAAAGAAGAAAAACAAAAAGTCTCAGTAAAAACAAAACCTACAAAAACAAAAGAAATGAAAAAAAAAATCCACAAACAAAAGGAATTCAGCACAGGAGAGTAAGAGGAACGAAGAAAATGTTAGCAGCCCAAAAAGAGCATTACAAAATGACAGCAATAAATTCACACCTACCAATAATTACACTGAACGTAAATGGCCTAAATGC
>NW_004443947.1:10808544-10827096 GCF_000243295.1 Trichechus manatus latirostris | reverse complement strand
AGGGTTGTAAAAGACCTCTACAAAGAAAACTACAAAATACAAGAATCCAAAAGAGGTCTATATAAATGGAATAACACACCGTGCTCATAGATAGGTAGACTCAACATTATGAAAATGACAATTGTACCCAAAGCAATTTACAAGTACAATGCAATCCCGATCCAAATACCAACAACATTCTTTAAAGAGATGGAGAAATTAATCATCAACTTTATATGGAAAGAGAAGAAGCCCCCATAAGTAAAGCACTATTGAAGAAGAAGAATAAAGTAGGAGGACTCGCACTACCTGACCTCAGAATCTACTATACAGCTACAGTAGTCAAAACAGCCTGGTACTGGTACAACGACAGACACTTTGACCAAGGGAATAGAATTGAGAACCCAGATGTAAATCCATCCACCTACGGTCACCTGATCTTCGACAAGGGCCCCAAGTCCATCAAATGGGGAAAAGATAGATTTTTAGCAAATGGTGCTGGCAAAACTGTATGTCCATCTGCAAAAAAAAATGAGGCCCCATACCTCATACCATATACAAAAACTAATTCAAAATGGATCAAAGACCTAAATATAAAGCCAAAAACTATAAAGTTCATAGAAGAAAAAATAGGAACAATGCTAGAGGCCCTCATACATGGCATTAGCAGGATACAAACCATAACAAAAAACACACAAACTCCAGAAGATAAGCTAGATAACTGGGATCTTTTAAAAATTAAACACTTATGCTCATCAAAAGACTTCACCAAAATAGTAAAAACAGAATCTACAGACTGGGAAAAAATTTTTGGCCATTATAAATCAAACAAATGTCTAATCTCTAAAATCTACAAGAAAATCCAACACCTCTACAACAAAAAGACAAATAATCCAGTGAAAAAATGGGCAAAGGAAATGAACAGACACTTCACCAAAGAGGACATTCAAGCGGCCAACAGACACATGAGGAAATGCTCAATGTCACTAGCCATTAGAGAAATTCAAATCAAAACCACAATGAGATACCAGCTCACCCTGACATTACTGGCTGGAATTAAAAAAAAAAAAACTGGAGATAACAAATGTAGGAGAGGCTGCAGGGAGATTGGAACTCTTATGCACTGCTGGTGGGAATGCAAAATGATACAATTTTGGAAAATGATATGGCACTTCCTTAGAAAGCTAAAAATGGAAATACCATACGATGGAGCAATGCCACTGCTAGGAATATATCTTAAAGAAATAAGAGTCATCACATGAATAGACATATGCACACCCATGTTCATTGTAGCATTGTTCACAATAGCAAAAAGATGGAAACCACCTAAATGCCCATCAACAGATGAATGGATAAACACACTATGGTACATATGCACAATGGAGTATTATGCAACGACAAAGAACAATGATGAACCTGTGAAGCATCTCATAACATGGATGAAACTGGAGGACATTATGCTGAGCAAAATAAGTCAATCACAAAGGGACGAATATTGTCTGAGACCACTACTGTAAAAACTCATGAAAAGGTTTATACAAAAAAAGAAACAATCTTTGATGGTTACGACAGAAGGGAGGGGTGGGGGGCGAAAAATACTACATAGACAATAGATAAGTGGTAACTTTGGTGAAGGGTAAGACAGTACACAATACTGGGGAAGCCAGAACAACTTGTACAAGGAAGGTCATGGAAGCTCCATAGACACATTCAAACTCCCTGAGGGACCGAATTGCTGGGCTGAGGGCTGTGGGGACCATGGTCTCGGGGAACATCTAGCTCAATTAGCATAACAGAGTTTATAAAGAAAATGTTCTACATTCTACCTTAGTAACTAGCGTCTGGGGTCTTAAAAGCCTGTGAGCAGCCATCTAAGATACTCCACTGGTCTCACCCCTTCAGGAACAAGGGAGAATGAAGAAAACAAGATACAGGAAAACGATTAGTCCAAAGGACTAATGGACCACAACTACCATGGCCTCCACCGGACTGAGTCCAGTACATCTAGATGGTGCTCGGCTACCACCACTGGCTGCTCTGACAGGGATCACAATACAGGGTCCCGGACAGAGCACGAGAAAAATGTAGAACAAAATTCTAACTCACAAAAAAAGACCAAACTTACGGGCCTGACAGAGACTGGAGAAACCCCGAGAGTATGGCCCCCAGACACTCTTTTAGCTCAGTAATGAAGTCACTCCCGAGGTTCACCCTTCGGCCAAAGATTAGCAGACGCATAAAACAAAACGAAACTAAAGGGGTACAACAGCCCAGGGAACAAGGACTAGAAGGCAGGAGGGGACAGGAAAGCTGGTAATAGGGAACCCAAGGTCAGCAAGGGACTGTTGACATGTCATGGAGTTGTAAACCAATGTCATAAAACAATATGTGTACTAACTGTTTAATGAGAAACTAATTTGTTCTGTAAACCTCCATCTAAAGGACAAAAAACCAAAAAGATTTGGTTGATGCTCAACCATTTCAGAAGGCAGCATATGATCAAGAACCAATGGTACTAGCAAAACAATGGAAACAACCTAGATGCCCATCAACAGATGAATGGATAAACAAACTATGGTACATACACACAGTGGAGTACTATGCAACGAGAAAGAACAATGATGAATCTGTGAAGTATCTCATAACATGGATGAAACTGGAGGACATTATTCTGAGTGAAATAAGTGAATCACAAAAGAACAAATATTGTAGGAGACCTCTATTGTAAAAACCCATGAAAAAGTTCACACACAAAATGTAACAATCTTTGTTGGTTACCAGGGATGGGAGGGGTTGGGAAATACTAAATAGGCAATAGATAAGTGGTATCTTGGGTGAAGCGTTGGACAGTACACTATACAGGGGAAACTAGCACAACTTGTACAAGGAAAGGTCATGGAAGCCCCATAGACCCATCCAAACTCCCTGAGGGACTGAATTGCTGGGCGGAGGGCTGTGGGGACCATGGTCTCATGGAACATCTAGCTCAATTGGCATGACACAGCTTATAAAGACAATGTTCTACATTCTACCTTGGTGAGTAGTATCTGGGGTCTTAAAAGCGTGTGAGCGGCCATCTAAGATACTCCACTGGTCTCAGCCCTTCAGGAGCAAGGGAGAATGAAGAGAACAGGATACAAGGAAAAGATTAGTCCAAAGAACTAATGGACCACAGCTACCAAGACCTCCACCGGACTGAGTCCAGTACAGCTAGATAGTGCCCAGCTACCACCGCTGACTGCTCTAACCAGGATCACAACAGAGGGCTCTGGACAGAGCTGGAGAAGTATGTAGAACATAATTCTAACTCACAAAAAAAAGACCAGATTTACCAGCCTAAAGGAGACTGGAGAAACCCCGAGAGTATGGCCCCCAGACACCCTTTTAGCTCAGTGGTGAAGTTATCTCCGAGGTTCACCGTTCAGCCTGGGAGTGGACAGCCCCGTAAAACCAAATGGGACTAACGAGGTACAGTAGTCCAGTGACAAGGGCCAGAAGGCAGAAGGGGACAAGGAAGCTGGTGATAGGGAACCCAAGGTTGAATAAGGATATTGTTGATGTGTTGTGAGATTGTTAACCATTGTCATAGCGCAACATGTGTAGTAACTGTTAAATGAGAAACTATTTTGTTCTGTAAGCCTTCATCTTAAGTGAGAATAACAGCACAATTGGAAGAGCGTAGTCAATGTCACTGAACTGTGTATGTAGAAATTTTTGAAACGGTGTATCTTTGGCTATGTGTATTTTCACCAAAAAAAAGGTTGAGAAGTTAGAGAGTTGACATGTTGTGGGGTTGTTAACCAATGTCATAAAACAATATGTGTACTACTGTTTCATGAGAAACTATTTGTTCTGTAAGCCTTCACCTGAAGTACAATAAAAAAAAGAACCAATGGTACTGAAGGAAGAAATTCAAGCTGCACTGAATGCATTGTCAAAAAAGAATGCTCCAGGAATTGATGGAATACCAATTGAGAAGTTTCAACAAATGGATGCAATGCTGGAAGTGCTCACTCATCTATGCCAAGAAATTTGGAAGATAGCTACCTGGCCAATCGACTGGAAGAGATCCATATATGTGCCCATTCCAAAGAAAAGTGGTGCAGTGGAGTGTGGAAGTTATCAAACAATATCATTAATATCACATGCAAGTAAAATTTTGCTGGAGAGCATTCAAAAGGGGTTGTAGCAGTACCTCAACAGGAAACTGCCAGAAATTTAAAATGGATTCAGAAAAGGATGTGGAACAAGGGATATCATTGTTGATGTCAGGGGGATCTTGGCTGAAAGCAGAGAATACCAGAAAGAAGTTTACCTGTGTTTTACTGATTGTGCAAAGGTATTCAACTATGTGGATCATAACAAATTATGATAACATTGCAAAGAATGTGAATTCCAGAGCACGTAACTGTGCTCGTGTGGAACCTGTACATAGACCCAGAGGCAATCATTCAAACAGAACAAGGGGATACTCCATGATTTAACATCAGAAAAGGTGTGTGTCAGGGTTTATCCTTTCACAATACTTATTCAATCTGTATGCTGAGCAAATAATCAGAGAATCTGGACTACATGAAGAGGAACAGGGCAACAGGTCTGGAGGAAGACTAACAACCTGTGATATGCAGATGGTAAAACTGTGCTTGTTAAAAGAGAAAAGGACTTGAAGCACTTACTGATGAAGATCAAAGACTACAGCCTTCAGTATGGATTACACCTCAACGTAAAGAAAATAAAAATCCTCACAACCAGACCAATAAGCACAATATCACGATAAATGGAGAAAAGACTGAGGTTGTCATGGATTTCATTTTACTTGGATCCACAAACAGCACCTGTGGAAGCAGTAGTCAAGAAATCAAATGACGTATTGCATTGAGCAAATCTGCTGCAAAAGATTTCTTTAGATTGTTAAAAAACAATGATGTCACTTTGAGGACTAAGGTGCACCTGACCCAATCGATGGTATTTTCAGTTGCTTCATATGCATGTGAAAGCTGGACAATGAATAAGGAAGATCGAAGAAGAATTGATGCCTTTGAATCATGGTGTTCGCAAAGAATACTGAGTATGCCATGGACTGCCAGAATAACAATAAATCTACTCGGGAAGAAGTACAGCCAGAATGCTCCTTAGAAGCGAAGATGGTGAGACTGTGTTTCATGTACTTTGGACATGTTATAAGGAGGGACCAGGCCCTGGAGAAGGACATCATGCTTGGTAAAGAAGAGAGTCAGCAAAAAAAAAAGGAAGACCCTCAATGAGATGGATTGACACAGTGGATGCAACAATGGGCTCAAACATAACAATGATGGTGAGAATGTCACAGGACTGGGCAGCATTATTTTCTGTTGTACACAGGGTTGCTATGAGTCAGAACCAACTCAACGCCACCTAACAACAACATGTTAGCCTACAAGTAATTGAAAGTGCTCTTGTGTAACCAAACAAGTCCAGAGGTAGGAGAGTGATCAGGTGTGGCTTGATCATAACAGGTCTTTATGTCTGCCCCAGGTCATTTAATTCTTGGGAGTTAAGTATCTCTATGAATACTGAGCTGGGCCAATCACTATGGACAATCTCAGGGTAAACCTTTCTAAAGAAAGAGAAGCTCCAGTACTGGTACAGAAAACTGAGCTCTCAGCTCCCCAAAGCACAGCACTAAAAAGTGGCTTCTTGTAGCTCTATGTCCCAGGACAAGGTGAGGGAGATTACAGTCAAACACAGAGGAGATTTTACTCCTTCTTATTCTGAAATTGCATTCTCTTGTGTTCTGTGCTTCAGCCACTCAGGCCTTTGCTCAGTTCTTCCAACAGCAGAGGTTCCCTCCCTCCTAACTCTGCTGGGAATGATCCATGATAAGTGTTGTTTATTCATGTAGACAATCCTCTATCTAGGCACAGGGGATATAGTAGAGAACAGAACCAAGCAGAAAATGATCTTTGCTCTCATGGACTTGACACTCAAGTTATCCCACACCAGTTCCTATCCAGTCGACACCAACTTATGAAGACTCCGTGTGTGTCAAAGCAGAACTGGGCTCCGGAAGGTTTCAGTGACTGAGTTTTTAGAAGTAGCTTGCCAGGTCTTTCTTCTGAAGCATCTCTGGGTGGACTCATATCTCCAACCTTTCAGTTAGCAGCCAAATGTGTTAACCATTTGCACCAACCAGGGACTCCTTACACTCCAGTAGACATGCACAAACAAAATTTTAAAAGTAAAATATATGGTATGACACTAGAGCAAGAGAGAAATAAGGCAGGAACGTGGATAGGGAGTCCTAGGGTAGTCAGAGAGGCCTCATAGCAAAGATGAAGCTTCAGTGAAGATGTGAAGGCAGAGAGGGAAGGAGCCCTGGGAATGTCTGGAAAAGAGTGCTTTATGGGAAGTGGCTAGGTCTTCCCCCTAGACCAGCAGAATGTGGAACTAGATGGCTGGCTCAGATGAAGGAACAATATTTTAGAATTTCTCTAATAAAATGTTTTAAAATTAATTTTCAAGATCTGACTAGTCACAAGAAACTATATAAATATCCAACCGTGGTTATATGTCATGGCGCATCCATGAAATTTATTAGAGTCTAATCACCAGAAACCATGGATTTGGAAGACTATTTAATAAGGTGGCAAACTTGACAAACACATTCAAAATAAAATGTTGAGTAGGGAAACAGAATGAAAAATTCTATTGCAGTTTGTCCACTTCAATAACCTCTTTAGCATCTAGAACAGTCCTTGGTACATGATAGGCACATAATAAATAGTAACTGTTGAATCTAAGGATGATGGAAAACATTAACTTTTTGTTGGCTCTCAGTGACGGAATTTTTGATAACTATCTGTGGTTTCCAAATTTTCTACATTGAAAATTTAAAAAATTATTTATTTTTTAAAAGGGTGTGATCTCCTCTGCCATTGGACACATCTGGCAGCATCTGCCCTGATATGATCTCTTAGTCTGGAAGCTCTGCTGAAACCTATTTAGCCTCACAGTAACAGACAAGCCACTTCTTACAGAGGGGAGGTGGCTGCACATGCAGTGAGTTGGCTGGGAATTTAACCCAGTTCTCCCACATAGAAAGAAGAATTCTAGCACTGAACTACCACTGTTCTCAGTATGATCTTAAAACCAAAAATGTGGAGTCGATATGATCTTAGTGGTTACCAAAAGTCACCTGGCCTGAGGTTTTTACCATCAGGAACCATCTTATGGAGTCTCACGCATATTAATTATCTTAAGGAAATTACTGCCTAAGAGGAACAAGGTATTGTCTAAGAACTGCTATTTACTGTGTGCAGATTTGGGGGCCAGAAAATGTGCTATTCTTTCACTTTAGGGGTTCTCAACTTTGGCTGAACATTAGAATCACCTGGGAGCTGTACCCCTGGCCAATTAAATCAAATTTTGGGGGATGAAGTCTAGGCATCACTGATTTTTAAAGCTCCCCAGATGATTCCAATATGCAGCCTGGGTTGAAAATGACTGTTTTATGTTTAGTTTATTTTATTTTATTCTCTGAGGTAGGGATTTCAATTCCCAAATATTAGTGTAGAGAAGGAACTGAGATTCAAAGACGTCAGAGTCAGTTTGCCTAAGGTCATATGATCATAACTGGGAGAGCAGGTGACTGAACCCCAGATTTGACTGAAATCATTTGACCTGATATTTTTACTGGAAGCAGCAGATACTCAGAGACGGCACTGGAAGGAGTTATCCTGAGGCCCAGGCTGGTTAGTTCTCAAGATGAGGTTCTGACTTGAGTCAGTTCTTAAGATGAGATTCTGACTTGAGTCAGTTCCCAAGATGAGGTTCTGACTTGAGTCAGTTCCCAAGATGACGTTCTTATATCTGCTTTGGGCTCTTTCCAGGGCTCTACCCTGTGCTGTTGAGACAGGATAATGGAGGACAGTACACATGCACGCACACACACACACACATGCACACACATGCACACAAAACCTGGGGCTGTGAGTTCTATCTATGACTCAGATTCAGTAAGAATTCCAGGTCTAGTCCCATCTTGGTGAGATGCTGGGGCATCCTCTCATGCCAGCCGCTCGCCTCTGGGTGTAGCAGGGTCCCCCTTTACTCAAAGGCGGATGAGTATGCAGGGCCATTCAATGAAGGTTTGAGCAACTCTGCCATTGGACACATCTGGGTGCATCTGCCCTGATATGATCTTGTCTTAGTCTTGAAGCTCTGCTGAAGTCTATTCAGCATCATAGTAACACACAAGTCTCCACTGACAGAGGGTAGTGGCTGCACATGAGGTGCATGGACTGGGAAATTGAACCCACCCCTCTGCATAGTGTGCCTGACCCAAGCCATGGTGTTTTCATTCACCTCATAAGCATGTGGAAGCCGGACAATGAATAAGGAAGTCTGAAGAAAAATTGCTACCTTTGAATTATGGTTTTGGCAAAGAGTATTGCATATACTATGCCCTGCCAAAAGAATGAACAAATCCGCCTTGGAAGAAGTAGAGTCAGAATGCTCCTTAGAAGCAAGATGGCAAGACTCTGTCTTACATACTTTGGACGTATTATCAAGAGAGATCAGTTCCTGGAGAAGGACATCATGTTTGGTAAAGTAGAGGGTCAGCGAAAAAGATGAAGACCCTCAATGAGATGGATTGACACAGTGGCTGCAACAATGGGCTTAAACATAACAAAGATTGTGAGGATGGTGCAGGATTGGGCAGGCTTTCATTCTGTTGTACATAGGGTCACTGTGAGTCAGAACTGACTCAATAGCTTCTAACAACAACTCTGCATAGAAAGCAAGAGTCTGCATGGGGTGAATGAATGGGATCTGAGCAAAGTCTTAGGTCCAGACCAGCATCACTTCTGACTATACAATTATCGGGGACCTGCTCACTGTTGGTTGACCACCCTCACTGGTTGGCAGTGACAAAGACAAGTGGGTGCTGCGTCAGCTGCCCCTTGGCTCTGCTGATGAGAAGTCTCTGCTGGGTTGGAAGCTCCTGGTTCATCAGTCTCACACTGTCAGGCCTCCTTCCTTTTTCCTCAACCCAACTGCCTTCTTTCTCATCTTAAAGTGGGAAAACTGATCTGCATATGTCCATTAGCATCCTCCTTCTATGTCACATTTTGGAAAATGGTAGCAGAGTTTGTGGCCTTTGCTTCCTGGTTCTGCAGTGGGTGACTCACGCCTTGTGCCAGGAATAGGCCTTCTGGGTCCTACCCATTTTGCCCTATTGACTCAGGATACAAGTCCAATATGGAGAGGAAACCAAGATGACTGATAAAGTAACATCTCCCTGTGGCAAAGACAATAGGCTGAGAACCTCCACATGACCTTTAAAACACTTCGTCTCTCCCCTGGGTGAATGTATGTGAAAGTGAGCTGGGTCTTATTAATATTACTGTGGCTATTATCCCAGCTTTAGTCTTCCTTTACTAAAGCTTGAAAGAAATCTCCTGGCCAGAAGCCTGCCCCTCTAACAACTAATGTCCTTTTTAGGCAAGTCCAAGAATTCCCTCGGAGGGCTGCATAAACCACTGAGCCCTCTGTGTCCAGGGTCACCTTTAGGCTCAGCTGAGCTGGTGAATGCCAATGAGTTGGAGCACCATGAAAACTCAGCTTATGTATGTCAGGCAGCAGAGCCCAGGCCCCCACCTCTGCTGCCTACCCTGATCCAAGTGGAGTGGGTTTGCGTTACTGAGGGACCGCTCCAGAATTGTTCACACGGGAACCTGTCCATCCGGGATTCTCAACATGATAAAAGCTCTGGCCAGGCGTTTTGCAAGCTAGCTTTTTTCTCCTGCATATAACCATTTACAGATTGGATATTCGTCTCTCTGACATGAGGGAAAACAATAGCACAGAGGCTCATGAAATTGCAGAATCACGGAACACAGCTCTCTGTGCCCTTTCTTCAGGCACACCCTCTAAGCTCCATGCACGAGCTCAGTTCTTCATTGTTCTCAGGGCGTTTTGCCCAGAAGTGAACTTCAAAGAAATAGGAACATAAAGATCCACATGTCAACAGGTCAATAGAATACCCTAAAAATCTCCCTGGAATGGGACGTCCGACACACCTTAAACATAAACTTCCCCACCCCGGTCCCATTGCCTTGGCTTAAGCCAGTTGAGAATTTGGTCTTCTACTAAAACACACATCTATCTGGGAAAGGTTTGGCTCCTGCTGAGTTATCAGCATCTCTTTGGGAGGCAGTTGAGTGTACAGAGAGCTCCCTGCATTCAAACTCGAGCTCCAGAAATTGCTAAACAGGTAAATTTAGCCATGTTCCTTAACTTCTCTGGGTCTCAGCTTCCCCATCAGTAAAATGGAAGTTATAATAATATCTGCCTCATAGGTGTGGAGTCCTTGGGTGGTACAAACAGTTAACACCCTTGGCTGCTAACTGAAAGGTTGGAGGTAAAGCCCACCCAGAGATGCCTTAAAAGAAAGGCTTGGCAATCTACTTCAGAAAAACCAGCCATTGAAAAATCCTATGGAGCACAGTTCTACTCTGACACACATGGAGTTGCCCTGAGTTGGAACTGACTCGACAGCAGCTGGTAATTGGTATAAGGTGTTGTAAGGATTAATTGACGTAATCCTTATAAAGTGCTTAGAACAGTGCCTGGCACACAGTCAGTGCTCAATAAATGTACTTCTTTTATTTCTTAAGTAGGCTTTGATCAGGAGAGAAATTTGGGCAGAATGGGACTCTTCTGGGGAAAAGGAACAGAGCAGAGGGTGGAAAAGGACATAGAGAAAGAGAAACTGGGGGTACTGAAGTCAAAGTGCCATCTTGAAATTGTGCCCTGGCATTTCCTGCAGATGCTCAAACCCAGGTAGAGATGTGGATGCAGGGGCCAGCAACAGAAGTGACAGTACCAGTGGCAGGCTGCTAGAAGGATGTGTGAATGGGATAAATAGCACTCTGTATGTTTGAGGGGCTAAAAATTACTTTAAAATTATGAACATAATGAAGCCTTCTGTAGAAAATTCAAACCAAAGAAAAATAAATCTTTAAAATCATTTAATTTTGATGTATTTTATTCCAGTCTTTTTTTTCCATGCACAACTTATATCCATAATACGCATTTGGGCCCACTTTATATCCAATTTTAACAATATTTGGATCATATTTTAAACTACTTTTTCCCATTTAATACAGCTTGAGCACTTTCCCCTCATTAAATATGGCTCTTAATGGCTACATTATATTCTATCATATGGATTCATTTATCCAATTTTCTATAAACTTTTAGGCTGTTTCTAATTTTTTACTATTATAAATCATGCAGCAATGAGCATCGTTGTACATAAACCTTTACTTGCATGTCTAGTAACTTCCTTAGGACAAATTCCTAGAAGTGGATTTACTGGATCAAGAGTTATACTCATTTTGAAGGCTCGTGATACATATTGCCGTTTTTCTTGGTATGAAAGCACATGCACAGAGGAATGGCACAGTCATAATTCAAGCAAAAGTTCATGAAAATATAACACCCTTCCTTCCTTCCTTTCTTACCTTGAATAAATAGGTCTTACCCTTCTATACTGAGCCCAAGCATCACCACCCCTAGGAAGACTTCCCCCAACCTTCCAGCCTGACCTGTTGTTGTCGGGTGCCATGGAGTCAATTCTGAGCCATAGCAACCCCATGTGACAGAGTAGAACTGCCCCATAGGGTTTTCTAGACTGTAATCTTTACAGGAAGGAGTCCTGGTGGAGCAGTGGTTAAAGTGCTTGGCTGCTAACCTGAAGGTCAGCAGTTCTAACCCACCAGCTACTCCGCGGGACAAGGTGTTACATTCTGCTTCCGTAAAGATTCATAGCCTTGGAAACCCTATGAGGCAGTTCTACCCGGACCTATAGGGTTGCTATGAGTCGAAATGGACTCGGCAGCAATGAGGTAATCTTTACAGGAGCGGATTGCCAGGTCTTTCTCCCGTGGAACCAATGGGTGGGTTTGAACCACCAACCTTTTGGTTAGCAGGTGAGTGCTTAACCATTGCACCACAAGGGCTCCTTCCAGCCTGATTTAGAGGCCCCTTTTTTTTTATAATCTCATAGCCTCTTGCCCTTCCCTCTACTACAGCATTCAGCATAGCATATTGTACCTGGCGGTTTACCTGGTTAGACTAGAAACACCTTAAGGATAGAATAATCTCTATAGTCCCGGCACCTGGCACATAATAGCTGCTCAATAGGTTGATTGAGTGAATGCAAAGCAAGTACCCCAGTGGGCAGTCCATATCAGAGCACATACAGTGCACTGCTCTACTCACATGGGCACACCACTCCAGATGATGTGCCCCAGCAGGATCCTCCCAGCCCTTCTACTGACCTCTAATCCAAAAAAAACCTAAACCTGTTCCTGTCGAGTTGATGCCGTCTCATAGTGACCCTATGGGACAGAGTTGAACTGTCCCATAGGGTTTCCAAGGAGTGGCTGGTGGACTTGAACTGCCGACCTTTTGGTTAGCAATCGAGCTCTTAACCACTGCACCACCAGGCCAATGGAAATGCTAGCCCAGGGGCTGTACAGTGAAACCTACGTGCCTTAGGTATCTAGTGCTGCTGTAACAGAAATACCACAGGTGGGTGGCTTTAACAAACATAAATTTATTCTCTCGCAGTCTAGGAGGCTAGAAGTCTGAATTCAGGGTGCCAGCTCCAGGAGAAGGCTTTCTCTCTCTGTTGGCTCTGGAGGAAGGTCCTTGCCACCAATCTTCCCCTGCTCTAGGAGCTTCTCAGTGCAGAGACCCCAGGTCCAAGGGACACACATGCTCCTGACTCTGCTTTCTTGTTCGTATGAGGTCCCCCTGTCTCCCTGCTCGCTTCTCTCTTTTACATCTCAAAAGATATTGCCTTAAAACAAAACCTAATCTTGTAGATTGAGTCCTGCCTCAGTAACATAACTACCTCTAATCCTGCCTCATTAACATCATAGAGAAGGATTTACAATACATAGAAAAATCACGTCAGATGACAAAACAGTGGACAATCACACAATACTGGGAATCAGGGCCTACCCAAGTTGACACACATTTTTGGGGGACACAATTCAATCCATAACATTATGAGAGCCAGAACTCCACGGGACTGCCTTGTTTTTCCGGGTCTTGCAAGTTTTCCGCCTTTGACAGTCTCACCACTTTCCTATTGCTCTCTATTATTGGAAAATATATGAGTTTTCCTTCTCTGACAGGTTTCCTTCTTACACAGGTTCATGTTTTCTCAGGTTTTGCTATACTTCCTCTTACAGAAGGCTGCCTTATATACAGGATAGAGGAAAACTAACCTACAAGGCTTGTTTGATAGAAGCCAAGACTCTTGACAATCTTAACTCCTGGTCAGACGTGTCAGGAGAAAATGGCCGTTAACAGCCCACAGCAGACCAGAAACGGGATCACAGATTCTTAAAATTGAAAGGAAATTAGACTATCTTGGGTTCCAGGCAAACATATCAAGGCTTAGAGGAATACAGATAATAATTATAATAATTATATATATGTATCTACCCGCACCTTCTCCTTGCTTAAGGAGCTCTGGTGGCGAAGTGGTTAAAGTGATAGACTGCTAACCTTTGGTCAGCGCTTTGAAACCACCCACAGCTCCATGGGAGAAAGAGGTGGCAGCCTGCATCCGTAGAGATTTATAGCCTTGGAAACCCTGTGGGGTCGCTAAGAGTCGGAATCGACTAGATGGCAGTGGGTCTCCTCACTTATTAATTATCTTGTTATCTGACGTTTTGCATTTACGATAACAGTGGAAAAATCTACTGAGCAATTATTTTGCACATTAACCATGTGCATCTGGCAGTAATGAATGCCACGTTGTGAGGGAGAGTAAGGCTGGCTGTGATGGTTAAGATTATGTGCCAACTTGGCTTGGCCATGATTCTCAGTGGTTTAACCAAAAATCTGTCGCCATCGAGTCGATTCTGACTCATAGCGACCCTATAGGACAGAGCAGAACTGCCCCATAGGGTTTCTAAGGCTATAAATCTTTATGGAAGCAGACTGCCACATCTTTCTCCGGTGGAGCGGACTGGTGGGTTCAAACCGCTGACCTTTGGGTTAGCAGCTGAGCTTTTAACCACTGCACCAACAAGCTCCTTCCCGTAAACATGATAGCCTAGGAAACCCTATTGGGCAGTTCTACTCTGTCATATAGGGTCACTTTGAGTCGGAATAGACTTGACAGCACACAACAACAAGATAGTAAGGGAAGCAAAGTAGTCGGTAAACAAGAGCCCCTTAACTGCAGGCAACGGGTGTGTGTGCTTAGCATGCGCTCTCCACCCTCCTTTCCTTACCATTTCACTGAATCAGCAGCAGCGAATTGGCACAAGCACCTCTCCTCATGGCCAGCCAAGAGCCTGGCTGACAGACCCAAACAGTCCCCCACCTCCTATCTGTTGAGACAAATCTTCTCCTCTCACCCCACTGAAGACAAGCTCCTTAATGGATTTCTTATGGCTCAGCATATCCCTGGGCCAATCACGTAGCCCTGAGTTCAAATTTTTCAAACCTTGGTGCTGCCATTTCCTGGTATGTGACCACTGGCAATCATTACAGCTCGTTGAGTCCTGAGTTTCTCTTTTGAGAATTAAGGGTAATGCCTATTTCATATGGGTGGTCTGAGAATGAAAAGAGATTAGTTTACTAATTGCTTACTACAGTGCCTGTCACGTAGGAGGTGTCAATTAATGAACTCATTCATCCGAAAATGTAAAAAGAATGCTAAATAAATAAATAGATACATCTACGTCTGCGCGTGTGTGTGTGCGTGCATGCATGTGTATCCATGCACAAGAAATAAGATGTATGGCTTGCATCCAGAGTTTTCACAGTCCAGTGGGGGACAAGATAGACACGTTGTTGTGGTATGTTGGTTGTAACTCATAGTGACCCTACAGGACAAAGCAGAACTGCCCCATAGGATTTCCAAGGAGTGACTGGTGGATTTGAACTGCCAACCTTTGTGTTAGCAGCCAAACTCTTAACCACTGTGCCACCAGAACTCCAATTATAATGTAGTGAGTGCTAAAACAGGAGAAAGGACACAGTACTTTGGGTTCACAGATGAGGGGAAACTAATCCAGTTTGAGTGGTCAAGGAAGACTTCCAGGTGAAATCACTTCTACGTTGGATCTTTCAGGAATAACAGGAACTGGGTGGGTAAAAGATAAAGTAAAAAAAAATTCTATTGCAGAAGGAGTAGCAAGTACAAAGGCTTCAGGAAGGGAGAACACTAAAGGAAATCAGGAAATGAACATCATTTAATATTGCAGAGTTACAAATAGGAAGAAGTGTAAAAAAATTACTTATTGATGTAATTGTTAGGTATGGGTATGACTATTATGATGAGATGTGTCAGACAAAACACATTTTTGCATTAGCATCCATAGCCTATTTTCCTCCCCCAATTGCTAAGGAAAATTCTGGTTGCCACGCATCTTTTTCCCTTCCCTTCCTGAGACTTAAAGGGAAAACTGAGGTAATCAGTGGAGATGTGCTGAAGAAGGTAGGGCATAATTCACTGGAGAGATGAGAATCCAGGGGAGAGAGAGACTGGTAATAAGGGATGGACATAGGCCAGCTTTGGTGTTTTCCTAAGAAGCTGGAGTAAAGATTTAAATTTGTGTCAAAACTGTCAACTAATAGTTCCTTGAATTTGATTCCATGCCACGAGTAGACTTATTGGGCCTGGTTTTATATAGCTTTCACATATATGTATAAATCCAAACTTTCTTCTTCAGCCAGACAATTTTATTTATTGTCCCTTCAAAATATGAATCTCTAACCCTTTACTTATGCAGTTTGTCCTGCCTGGAATGCTTCCCCCACTTCTCTAAATCCGTCCCATCCTCCAAGGCCTAGCTTATGCTCTGTGTACTCCATAAAGCTGTCCCAGCCAGGAGGAATGCCCCTTTGATGAATTTAATGCATTTGTTGTCTGCATCATAGATTTAGTACTTATCTTCCAGAAAATCTTCATGACAACATCAAAGAAAAATATATAGAAGAAAATGCATCACCCCCTTAAGACTGCTGCTATAAAAGAACAAGTATTTATGCATAATCCCTTCCAATCCTTAACTCTGGGTATAGATGATCAATAATATTGCAGCCATGGTTGGAATTTTGATTTCATCTCCTGACTTTCTGCCTTACTTTGTTAATGACATTTTTATCTCTAGAGTGCTTGTCCCCTCTATATTTTTAGCTTTTTCAGAGCATGAGGTTTTATAAGATTGTAATCTTAAATCCATAGCAGAGGGCAGTGTCTTGAATAGACAAGATGCTCTATAAGTTAATTACTTGAGCAGCTTAAAGCTCCCTAGAGAAAGGCTGTGTCATTTTTTCTTTTAAATCTCCCCAACAACTTAACAAGGGTCACAAACTTGAACGCCTTTAGGAGCGACGCAGATGTTATAAGTGCATTAAACAGGCCAGGTGTAAGACAATATGGAGAGGTTCCGTAACGTGCTCCAGCCGGTGTTACAAAAGCCCATTGTTATATTGTCAAGAATTTTGTGAGCCAGTTTAAGCAAAGCTTTTATGAACCAACCATTGAATAAATTATATCAAAAACAAAGCTAATAGATACTCAAAAGTCACTTCTGAATTAATTTGCTACATTTTGCTCTTTTCTGTGCTTTGGAGGCTATTTTCACCACCCATCTGTCATACTGTGGTGGCTTCCGCGTTGCTATGACGCTGGAAGCTATGCCACAGGTATTTCAAATACCAGCAGGGTAGCCCATGGTGGACGGGTTTCAGTGGAGCTTCCAGACTAAGACAGACTAGGAAGAAAGGCCTGGCAATCTACTTCCAAAAATTAGCCAATGAAAATCTTAGGGATCACAACAGAATATTGTCCAGTATGATGCTGGAAGATGAGCCCCCCAGGTTGGAAGGAACTCAAAATAAACAGTGGTCACAACAATGGCCTCTACCATACCAACAGTTGTGATGATGACACAGGACCAGGTAAGACTTCCTTCTGTTATGAGCAATGACTATTTTTAGTATAAGTATATCCCAAATATTGTACAGGACATAATTAACACTTAAAATTTATTTGTTGTTTATCCGAAATTCACGCTTAGCTGAGCATCCTATGTTTGTATTTGCTAAATCTGGCAACCTCAGACATATGCCTTTATTGTTCCACTTTTATCTTACTTGTTAACATAAGCAAAAATGTCAACAAATATTCAAGTTTAAACTACACTTGTTTGTCAGATGCAACCATAGGTTGGCTGAGGATACAAGAGTTTGATAAAAATCAGTGAAATAATCCTGGGAGAATCAATTGGCTTATGAACTTTGTAATTAAAGAGCAATGCATATTTTATTATTATTTATAAATCTTACACTATGTGTCCTTTATATCTGAAAAAATATAATAAATGATGTGTACACATATTTGTACACACACACACATACAAACATTTTATTATTTTTTGGAAAGCTTTTTGTTAAATATTCATCAGCAAACCACAGGAGATGTTGAGATGGTGATACCCTGTTCCTCAAAAATGCATGCAAACTCAATTCATGTTTTTAAACACTGTCCTTCCAAACAAAACTTTAACCCATCCCCCTTCAACAGCCATTTTGCAGTCTCTGATCCAGAACTAGTCAAGGTCAGAGTCCAACTGAGCAATAATGACAGGGATCACACTATTGAGAAATCAGCCAGGTCCAATCATCTAAACACAAGCAACTGAAGTGAATTTTCTCTCTGCTTAAAAGTTAACTTTAAAAAGAATAAAAGTAACAAGATCACCCCCCTCCCCAGTCCCTCATCCTCTTTGTGAGCCAATCCAACCATCTGAACTATTATATATCCACGCCCATCTCCACCCAATTACCCACCCAAGCTGAAAGGCGTCTCTGGGTGCCATCAGGCTCTGACAGATGGGACCCATAACCATAAGCAGATCGCATCCTTATTCTTGCCACAGTAGTGTAACAACTTGGGAAGCTTGATGCAGTTGGAGGGCCTGCCTAGTTATGCCTCTGCTGCTCTTCTCCCTGACGAGAGACATGTGAGCTGTGCTCAGGGCAGCCTTGGGCCCTGCAGAGAAGGTCCCTCTGAATCTTCATGGATGAACATATGAGAAGCAGGAAGCACGTCAATGAGGCAACGTCATTAGCTTGTCTCATCCTGAGAGAGAAGACTGGCAAGGGTAGTAATGAAGACAAGCGAGGCCTTCAATCCAGATGCCTAGAAAGAGCCAGGGGCTCCAGACAGACCAGGTTCCCACATTCTGGGTTTAGCTCAGCTCCCACTTGGTTCTCATGCCATACACTTGTTTTGTATTAGTAACGAGAGAATCAGCAGACTTCAGAGCAATAAATACTCTGCTGCTTATTTTATGGGTTCTCTCTCTTTCTCCCCTCAAGCCCCAAAATGAGCAAAGACACAACAGAGTCTCAATTTTTAAGTAAAGGGAAGAAATTAGTAGAAGCTTGGCCCCGATTGTAGGATATTAAACTTTGTATTTGGGTGTAATTAGAGGAGATGCAAGGGCAAGGCAAGTAACAAATAAGTGAAGCAGGTTGTTACTTTATAGT
>NW_004443947.1:10805711-10806997 GCF_000243295.1 Trichechus manatus latirostris | reverse complement strand
GGCTGTAATGTTCATAGGAGCAGGTCACCAGATCTTTTTTCCTGCAGAGCCACTGGTGGGGGTTCTAACTTCTGACCTTTCAATTAGCAGCCTACTGTTTAACCATTGTGCCACTGGGGCTCCTTTAACAATGTACAGGCAAAAAACCACCTTTTATCAGGCTCTATCGCACTGTGCGCTCTCAGTCTGTAGCCTTTGTCCTAGTGAAATTTGCTACATTTCATCCACAATTGAGTTACTCTTCTAGCCAAACCATTAATACATCTCCACGTTGTTATAGGGTAAACTAGAGCCCTTCACCTGGTATTGAAAGCCCTCTTTGATGTATTCCCAACTCTAACTCTATACCTAGGCCAGCATTTTCCAAAGTGTATTCAGACAGCTGTTTATGTGTATTCTATGGGGAAAAAAAGAGGTTACATAAGTTTGGGACATTTCAGGTTAAAATTTTTAATTTGATTTCTTTGCAGCAGGACTTCTCAGAACCTTTAGTATGCACGTGTGCTCTGGGGATCAATTGACTGGAGTAAGGTTCACTGTATTTTCCAAATTCATTTGAGTCCAGAATTCCCCTTTCAATAGAGCATCTTGCAGAACTTCTGTTCTGTTAAGGGAAATTTTCAAAACTCTATCACAGGCCCCAATTTTCAATTGCTTCTCATTAATCAACAATATGCTGACTTTCCCATTTCCATGATTTTATTCACTTCCTATCTTTGCCTGCTGTGAATTTCCTTCATCTTCAACTATAAAATGATTGCTCTTTCTTCAAGGTCCAGGCTGGGTGCTATCAGAGCCCCATCATAATTCCTTTCTCACCTTTCTTTGCTACCACAAGGCTTTCTCTCTCCTACTGTTATCTCCATCACCACTTGCTATATAGGAAGGACATGGGGCTGGGTGGAGAGAGTCTGGGCCAGCAGCCACATGACCTGGAATCAACACCCAGCCCCAAGTGACCTTAGTCAGGCTACTTTACCTTTTGAGGTTTAGTTTCCTTTTATGTAAAATGGGAGTGATAATTTTTTTTTTTGGTCCGAGGTTCATTGTGAGGATCTCATGAAAGGGTTTTACGGAAATGCTTTGTTATAAAGCGAAACTGAAAAGTTATCATTAGCCCCATTTTTCACCTGGAGCACTTCTTAAAAATAGAGATTTGTCTAAGGAGTCTGTTTCTGTGCATGAGAAGTTATTGTGTAATTGTAACAAGCATCCCAGGTGATTTTTATGATCAGAAGAGTTTAGAAGCGATGGGATTATCTGAAAGAAATGATGAATAAATGGTG
>NW_004443947.1:10781927-10800172 GCF_000243295.1 Trichechus manatus latirostris | reverse complement strand
TTGGGATATTTCCACTAATAAATGTAGAGGAATTATAGGCAACACATTTATCTGCTAATTACTGTCATATGAAATTTGCTTTGCTGGAAGGAACACATAATCACACAGTGATGGCAAATACATGGCAGGCATGTCTCACTTCCCACCCACATGCAAACATCACTAATTGATCATGGCACCCTTTCCCACTGAAAGCAGATGTGACCTCAGAATCCTCCTCAACAAAAACTTCAGGGACCCATCACCAAAGGAATAGAATTGTAACCAGGATGAGTTCCATTTAATAGCTATGTGGGTTTGAAAGAGTTATTTAATCTTACTAAGTCTTTGTTAACTTGCTTATAAAATGGGAACAATAATATCTACCTTCTGATTAGTTTTGAAGGTTAAATGTCTGTGAAATCCTTGACATTGTACATGTGTTGCTGTGATGCTGAAAGCTATGCCACTGGTATTTCAAATACCAGCAGGGTCATCCATGGTGGACAACTTTTAGCAGAGCTTCCAGACTAACACAGACTGGGAAGAAATACCGAGTGATCTACTTCCAACAATTTGCCAGTAAAAATCCAATCGATCACAACAGAATATTATCCAACATAGTGCTGGAAGATGAGCCCCTAGGTTGGAAGGCACTCAAAATACACAGTAGCTGTAACAATGGACTCAAGCATGCCAGTGATTGTGAAGATGGTACAGGACAGGATAACATTTTATTCTGTTGTCCATGGAGTCTCATGAGTCACAGCCAACTCAACGGCAACTACGACAACTATTATTATTATTGCCTTCGGATTGTATCGATCGAATAGACTTGCCTCCAAAGTTTCTCACCATAGGTTAGTGGTGAGGAAGACAGCATAAGGAGTTCCTTTTTAGGTTTATTCCAGACTCTCAGTGTGTAGTAAAGGGGATTACTAGTTGCTAGAGAGAGAGTGAATGCCTTTTGCTTTTATAAATGGTCAAGATGAGAACATCCAGGTGGAAAACTGCACATTTTGTAAAATGCCATGATGGGAGATATTGTCCATTCTGTCCCTCCGTGTCCTTTACACAATGACTCAAGTGATAAATTCCCAAGTTTGGTTCCAGGAAAAAGTTTGTCTGTACAGAAAAAATTTGTATGTTTTCCATTGTCAGAAGACCAAAATTAAGTAACCCAACATGTTTCCACTTTGCCTTGGCTGCCAGAAGGCTGGTGCCAAAAATGTATTACCCATGTGTCATAATTAGCCCAGATCAGGTGCCTAGAGACATCAACTCCTTCCACATCCTTCAGATGTTCCCAGTTTTCTTTTATCCTTAAATTGTTTGGTTTTATTCTGATTGCATATGCAAGCTTCTTTAATCCTCCTGGAAGAGTTGGGTCAGGGCCCTGACCTTTTAAAATCTCTTCCAACTCTAAAATTCTATGCAATCTTTAGTGAAACTCAATCATTAGAGCAAAAATGATTAGCTCTAAACCATACCTAGAGACGCTGCCATCCAAATAAGTAGGGGAGAAAAGGAGGGATCTAAAATATACTAAGAATCTACTGTAGGCTAAGCACTCTACATGTATAATCCTAATATTCTTGAGCTCCTCAGCCTGTGGGGACAAAGATGGGCACAATGGCATTAGTAGCCGCGTTCTGCAGCTCAGTGCCCCCACCAGCTCCTGCACAGCAGCAGGACTTCTGCCCACAATAGAGTCCCCTTAATTATTAATGGGAGTCACTAACTGTATCTCATGGGTGATCCATGTTCTTGGGATGCTTCTGCCATGAATATAGGATATTGGCCATGTTAGCTGAGCATGTTCCCATTCCAGCCCACCCCCTCTGCTCCTCTGGGAGGCTCTGACCTACCAAGGGTGCTGTTTTCTGGAGAAATCCCAAACCAGAAAACCGCTTGAGGTGCCAGCTTGTTACTGTAGATTCCCTTCCTTTTGGTTCTGTTCCATCAAGTAGTGGGAAAACCCTCTCCCCGCCTCTTCCAGTGGAGTGATAAAAATGAGTAAGAATGAAATCATCCAGGAACAGAATACCAAGGGAGAAGACAATTTTTTCTAGATCCAAACCTGGAGGAACTTCTATTCGAGCTGGTCTAAGGGCCAGCATAGGGAGACTCGGGAGGAGCAGGAGCCAGGAAGGTAAGAATAACATGCAGAGAGGATGGTGTCACAGACACCAAGAGAAGAACGTTTTTCACCAAGGAGTATCAGGCACTGCTCCCAGTTAGCCAGCTGCTGTTGAGTCGACTCCAACTCATGGAGACCCCATGTGTGTCAGAGTAGGACTGTGCTCCACAGGGTTTTCAATGGCCAATTTTTCAGAAGTATATTGCCTGGCCTTTCTTCCGAGATGCCTCTGGGTGGACTCGAAACTCTAACCTTCCGGTTAACAGAGGAGAGTGTTAACTGTTCGCACCACTCAGGGACTCCAGCCACTGCTAAATATGTGTTGTGTTGAGGAGGATTCTGTGAGGCAGACTTTATTGCTCCCATCTTAAAGATGAAGAATCTAGGCTCAGGCAGGTTGACTCGCTTTGCCCAAGATCACAAAGTTAGTAAGTGTCACAGCTGAGACTCAAAGCCCAGTCTACTGTGCTCTTTCCACAACACACCTTTGTGAAATGGATTAGAGCACACGCCTTTCCTGTTCCTCTGATTCTGTCAATATCTATTTCTCAAGCCTATAATAGGCCAAGTTTCTCTTAAAATGCTTCCAAAGTCAACTTCTCTTTCCAACAAATGCCAAGGACAGCATCCAAATGGCTTGAAAATCAGATTCCCAGCCGCTTATCTGGGCATGGCAACAAGGAGAGAAGGACTCACAGGGCAGATTTGAAACTGAGATAGAGGTTGGAGGTTTTGGTTCTCAATGATGTCATTTTTTATCAACATTCTAATAGATATAAATATGCTTCATAAAAATTATCAAGCATTCATATAAAGAGGATTATCATCTTAACTGGAGCAAGAGAAGAGAACAGATCTTTGGAAATTCTGCATTTGCTTTTTCTAGCTACAAGCTAACAGCAACAATGAAACAAACTGAGAAACTCTTATAATAATACTTCCTTTTCATCAATAGATATCTCTGTCCATCCATATCATCATGTGACTGACTTTTTTGGAGGTAGCTGCAGTAGATTAAAGAGGCTCAAAATATTCTGTGAGTTATGAGATGCAACAATTTTTTTTGAGGGGAAAAGCATATTATCTGAATATTGTTCTAGTTTCTGGTCTTCCAGTACTATAACCCCCTTGATTCCTTAGAAAAGGGGCAAGAATTTCTCCCCACTCCTGGGAATGTGACTACAGGAGCCCTTGCCAGATTGGGGTGCTCCAATATGTACTCTTCCCAGATCCATAACTATCAGATATGTACTAATACATCTCATGCCACCAGGAAACTTCATTTCCCCAGAATCTCAGAATTTTTTAGGCCAAAACACCCTAAAGACCTAGTCAGTGTATCTAACATTTATTTTTAAGATATGGAAACTTTTGTGTGTATATAGAAATACAACAAGTTGAAAAATATTATCTTAACATTTGACATCTTAATCCCTCTTAGGGAGGAAAGTATCATTGTTTGGAAAATATCTTGGTAAACATGCTTGGGATATGACATCATCAGGAACCAAGACCTCAGAGGAGGAAGAAGACAAGCTTCTCTGGAAGTGAATAGAGGAGGGCCTTGGGCAAAGTATTGTTTTTGTTTTTGTTCCTGAATGGGAGAAGGACAAGTGAGTGAGGGGGAGAAAGAATGGAGAAGGGAGTGAAAGGAAACAGAAAATTAAAATAATAATAGTAAAAAAAAAAAAAAACCAAACCCATTACAGTGGAGTCGATTCCCTATAGGACAGAGTAGAATTGCCCCATAGGGTTTCTAAGAAGCAGCTGGCGTATTTGAACTGCCAACCTCTTGGTTAGTAGCCTGAGCTCTTAACCACTACACCACCAGGGCTCCAATAGTAATAGCAGCTAACATTTATATAAGTTGGCACTGTTCTAATCATTTTACTTATATTGACTCATTTCATCCTCACACAAATTCTGTGAGTAGGTATGATCATGACCCTCATTTTAAACATGAGGATCTGAGGCACAGAAAGACTGAATACTTTGACGGTATCACACAACTAGCAAACGTGGAGCTGGCTGGGAGGAGGTGAAAGGACATCTTAAAAACGGTAGTGTCTGTTGTTCCATAAGAAGTTGTTTACATTGCTGCTAAATAAACCCTTTTCTGCTCTCCCTCCTCCTATCGAAAATATCTTCTGTAAAGTCGACAAACATTGCGTGTGATTGAATTAGTTTTTTATGAAATTCAAAGGAAGGGCTAAGTTTTATGTCTGGGCTAAGTGCGACTTCAAGGGGTGATACAATACTACGAGAGAGGGCTGGGGGAAGGCCATGAAAATATAAGCTCCACTTCCAGGAATTCTTGGAAATCTTGGCAGGATTTTGAACTTCAGAACTGGTGGATTTAAGACAATTTATCTAGGTCTCAGGGGCCAAGGAAGACCCAAATAACATCTGGAACACCAATAGAAACAAAGCTCCTCTGGTTGAAATTGGGTGAAGGCCAGTTCCCTGCCGGAATGGCCTCCCTTTTGCCCCAGCAGCAGCTCCTAAGTCACCCCACAGACCTCAGGCTCCACAGATTTAGTGCTCTTATTTTACAGATGGGGGCATGGTGATTCAGTGAAAGAATTCTCACTTTCCATGAGTAGAGCCAGATTTGATTGTTGGCCAATGCATCTCATGCACAGCCACCACCCTTCTGTCAGTGGCGGCTTGCATGTTGCTATGATGTTGAACCGGTTTCAGCAGAGCTTCCAGACTAAGATGGACTAGGAAAAAAGGTCTGGCGATCTACTGCCAAAATCAGCCAATGAAAACCCTATGCGTCACAATGGTCCAATCTGCAACTGAGCAGTTTTTTGTTCCTCTGTGCATGGGGTTGCCATGGGGTTCAACTCAACAGCAGCTGACAACAACAACAAATCTTATGAATGAACAAGCTGAGAAGAAGGACTTTGCTCTTACTTTAAGTGGCTGAAAACTGGCTTTTGCTTAATTTTTCCCTGCCCAGTATTTTTTAACGTTTTGGCTAAGTCATCAACACATAAAATTAGAAAATTTTGCATTTTATAAGTCTGCATTTCTTGCTTGTCTTAGAAATCTGGAAATCTATTCTGTCTTCCAGCAGAACAACACTCTACCTGTGGTGGGTTTGGACCACCACCTTTGCATGGGGCATGAAATTTCCAGAGTGCCATGGTCCCCAGCCTGCCTGCTTCACTTATTTACTACCTGATTGGAGGCTGAATTGGAAGCCCCTGATATAGCACATAGATACAGAGTTAGTGTCAACTTGGACATGAACTTTCATCTCTGCCTCCCTTTTTCAGAGTTTTATTGAGATGGATCGTAGCACCAGTTTTTATTACCAATGTATTTTGATGGCTAGTACAGTGTTTGGCTCATCAGAAGAACTCAATACATATGTCTTGACTCACGGATAGATGGATGGATGGAAGAAAGCTCATAGTGGCCCATGAGCAGAAGGAGGTATACTCCATTTCTCTTCCCCATCACTACTCCATCACCAAAGAACTTCACTGAAAGAGTATGTCTCTGTTGACTTTGCCCCTTTGGAGAGAACCTGCCAGAAGCAACTACTTTATCAGGGCCTGAAGCTCCCCACCTAGGGAGGAAACACACCTCTGGTTCTCAAGGTCAGGATCCTCAGACCATGGGCCTGAAGAGGAGAAGCCAATTCAAGCCAAAAAAGAGAAGCGTGGGCAACTCAATAGGTCTTCAAAAGATAGGGTGGAGCCCAAGGAAAAATCTCCAAAGCTGAGTCATTATGATAAACCCCAGATCCCAAGGAACAGCCCTGTGCAGTTCTCCTGTTGGCCAAATTGCATTTGAAGCCTTAATTATTATTCTGTTTTATACTTGCAGCCCCAGAGCATTGCTGTTAAAGTGCTTTCAAATGTTTGGGAAGTCAGTTGTGTTTAAGTTTATCATCTTACTGTTTGGTTGACAGGAACTATTTGTAAACGGAGCACCCTGCCAGTTACCAACATTTATTTGCAGTTATGTCACAAATGTTTTTGAAACTTGTGTTTATCTATAATTTGACACATCAAGAGGACTTTTGCTCTTGGCCTGAGCTCCTGCCAAAGCAAATGGTTATGTGTTAAAGTTGCTTTCATCAAACCTTCACAGAACTAATGGCTGCCTCTTACATCTCCCTGGCATCAGGGTTACCCAAACTGATGTTCTGAAAGCTATTGAACACATATGTGACAAGATGGGGAGCCCAAGTAGGATAAAAAAAGTGGGGGTGGGGGTTGAGGAACGAGCTGTACTTGGAATAAAGTTTTAAATAAAGGGATGTTTTCAGAGAAGCTGGCTCTGACATCCACAAAGGCAATTTGGCAGAAGACCCACTCAGTCTCTCATCCACCCCTGCACTGATTATGATGATTGCTCTTTGCTCTCTTGCTAAACTCAGAGGAAGATGTGTCGGCACCCGAAGGCATCTGTTTCACTCGGCTTGCTTACCCACCATTTCATCTAAACCCTGGGAAATCTTATCTTGGCCGATTTGTGGAGAGAAGCTCTCAGTTGGAAAAATAAATGCTTTTTGTGATGGATTTTGAAAATCATAGTACTTTATAGCTGGAAGGAGACCCTCAGAGATGATCTAGTCCTAACTCCAGCTTATCTGATTCATGTATTCATTTAACAAAGGTTTGCCAAGCCCCTTACACATACCAGGCACCATTCAACATGATGAGAAATATTGTGAATAGACAAGGCCCTTTCTTTCGTGGAGTAAGTAAACAAATAGCATAGCTTCAGGAAGTGTTAATTTCTATGAAGAAAATGAAAGAGGATTTTGTGATTAAGAGTGACTGAAGAAATAGGCAGTTCCTCAAAAAGTTAGACATAGAACTACCATATGGCCCAGAGATTCCACTCCTAGGTATATACCCAAGAGACTTGAAAGCAGTGACCCAAACAGATACGTGTATGCCAATATTCATTGCAGCGCTGTTCACGATAGCCAAAATGTAGAAACAATCTAAATATCCATCAGCAAATGAATGGATAAACAAAATGTGGTACATAATACAGTGGAATATTACTCAGCCATAAAGAGAAATGAAGTCCTGATGCCTGCTACAACATGGACGAACTGTAAAAACATTATGCTAAGTGAACTAAGTCAATCACAAAAGGACGCATATTGTATGATCTCACTTACGTGAAATAATTAGAATAGCCAAGTGTAAAAAGACCAAAGTTTATTCGTGGTTACCAGGGGCAGGAGAGAGAGGGGAGAAGGAAAGCATGGTTGAGGAAGTATTGAGTTTCTGTTTGTGTGATGGAAAATTCGGCAATGGATATCGGTAGTGGTTGCACAACATGATTGATGTAACTGGTATTACTTAATTGTAATTCAGTAATACCAGACCTGATTGAGCCTCGAGCATCCCCTGGGAGCAGGCCTTCGGGGTGGCCCAGTCTTCCTGCCCACTTTGGCAGCTAGTGAGGTAGTGGATCTCAGGGGGGCACCGTCAGAGCGCCAGCCTCATGGCGGAGCAGAACAGTGATGGTGCCTTGAGGACAGCGGACGGATTGGGGCAGGGACACAGGAGCCTCATCCCTTTCAGGGCCTCTCCTCTCTCCTTTTAGGGGGTACAGCCCCTGTTTGCTAAAAGCTCTTGGCATTATAGCCCACGGCGAAAGCTGCTCTGGTATTGCCCAGCTCAGGAGCCTGAGTGCAGCTCGGGAACCAGGGATGAATGCAGGCTGGGGCTCACAGAGATCACGGTGAAGGGCGGGGGTAGGACAGGGAGCAGGAAGAGGGTCCCTTGTGGGTGTGGTGAGAGGGGGTGGGAACCTGGGTACCCAGACAGCTGCCCAGTCTGAGGCCGCCTCAGGCCAACCGTGAGAAAATGTTTTATATAGATATTTTTACAAAAAATATGAAAATATATATAAATTAAACAAATATAAGTTTAAAACAAAAGAGTGATTGGAGATGTAGTTCTTTAGATAGGAAGACCCTTCGAGGGTCTGAAACTGAGCTGAACTGAGGCTAAATGATAAGGAAATAGTCAAGCAAATCACCTTGGGAAGGCCAGCAGAGGAGACAGCAAGTGCAAATGCCCTGGGATGAGAACGAGATTGGCATGCTGGGGAACAGAAACCTGACCATGAAGCTGGAGCTCCCAAGGTGACATTGGAGAGGGGCAGGGACCAGGTCATGCAAAGCTCCGGGGACCATGAGGAGGAGTTTGCTTCTAATCCAGATCGAAGCAAGAACAGAAAAGTGACTTACTCAGTCTTGTCATACAGCACATGCACGCTCAGTTCTCTCCTCCCCCTATTCAGGACTTCATAACTAGCACATTGTCTCTAAAACAAAAGCCACCATCCATTCTCTCATTGTATTTTCCCACTGAATCTGTGCTGTAGGAGGCACAGGATATAAGAAAACATGTCTGGGAGCAACACAGATTAATTCAGGAATATGTTCTCATAATGAAAATTGCTCAGTTAAAACGATCGCTCATTCTGAGTTTTCTTACGTGCGTGTTTCTCCATGTGCTTTTCAGTAGTTTTCATTCCCTCTGATCTAGGTTATAGGAGCAGAAAGTCCTTATAGCCATCATTTCTCAAACTTCACTAATTTGTCGATAACTTTCAGAGCTTTTGCCATATCCATGTCCCATGTCTACTATTTTTTCCTTAGTGTTTTAAACGGACTTATTATTTTAAAATTATTTAATCTGACTTATTATTTTTAATTATTTCTACAGGCTCCAATTGATAATATCTATGTAATTATGAGTTTGAAGTGCTAACTAGATTGTTTTATTTTATTACATATTAAAATAATTATACTATTAAAGTTAAAAAAAGTTTTGACCTTTGTACCACCTAAAATCATTTAACTTGTTATTCTCTGAGTATACTTTGGGGAAAAATACTTCCTGTATCCAATAGGGGGCATCATGTTCTCTCAGAAGGTTAGGGTTATAAGGATTCCATTTCTGTTTCTCCCTTTTATCTTTGCTCCTAACAGAAATATTTCTCTCAACTTCCAATTGTGCTCTTATTTCAAGTATAGAATATACAGACTCTCGAGAATCTCTTCTAAAATGTTTAGGATTTCTAAGTGAGAATGAGTAATACAATTATCAAGGTGCCCTGGTGGCACAATGGTTAAGTGCTTGGCTGATAACCCAAAGGTCAGCAGTTTGAACCCACCAGAAACTCTGTGGGAGAAAAGACTGGGCAGTTTGCTCCCGTAAAGATTACAAGCCTTGGAAACCAATAGGGCAGTTCTACTCTATCATACAGAGTTGCTAGGAGTTGGAATTGACTCAATGGCACACAACAATAATACAGCTATCAATTGCTTTCAACTCCTTTGCAAAGTGTCACCTGTACGTGACAGCGATAGAGAAATAGGAGAAAAGAGTAGACGGAGGTCCCCTCAGAAAGCCATTATCAAATGGCAATAGCACATGTATGCCATTGATCCAGATAGCAAGATCTAACAACAGCCAAGAACATTTTATGTTTTACTCTTTAGTGTGAAAAATTCAAACATATACAAAAGTAAAGCAAATAGTGTAGTGAACGCCCATGGACCCATCACCTAGTTTTTACAATTATCACTTATGGGCAATCTTGTTTTTCTACATTCCCATCCACTTTCCCTCTCCAGTGGGTTATTGTGAGCCAAATCACAGACATAATTTTATTTCATCTATAAATATTTCAGTATGTCTTTAAATACCATTATCATACTTAATAAAATTAATAACTACTTAATATCCTTAAATAGACAGTGCTTAAAACATATTTTAACAGTTGTTTTGTTAAGTCAATGCAAACAAGATTCATGTAATCCATTTGATTGTTATATTTTATACGTTATTTTAAATTTATAGCCCACCCATCTTTGTCTTACAATTTATTTTTTAAAGAAACCAACTCATTGTCCTAAAGCGTTTTCCACATTCTGTATTTTTTTTCCCTGACTGCATCCTTGTGGTGTTGTGTAAGTTATTCCTCTGTTCTCTAATTGTCCTACAAATTGCTATTTAACTCTAGAACTGTTCTGTCCAATATGGCAGCCACTAATCATGTGTGCCTATTGAGCACTTGTAGTGTGTTTAATCTGAATTGAAATATGCTGCAAGTGTAAAGTTCACATTGAATTCCAAAGACTTGGCACAAAAAAAGCAAAATAGCTCATTAAAAATGTTTATATTGACCATATGTTGAAGTGACAATATTTTGTTTATATTGGGTTGAATAAAATGTATTATTATAATTCATTTCTACCTGTTTCTTTTTACTTTTTTAATGTGGCTAATAGGTGGTATAACAATAAACAACACGATATGATGAAGAAGGGGAAGCAACTACTTTGACAGAGTGAAAGGATGAGAGGAGAGGAAGCCATGAGCAAAGCAGGAGAAGGACATTCCAGGCAGAAGAAAGAGCAAATGCCAGGGCTGTGCAGTAGGGAACAGCAGGATGTGTTCCATGAACAGATGGAAGGTCAGGGTGGCTGGAGCATCCTGGGCAACGGCAATGGGGAACAAGACAGGTCAAAGGCATGGACAGGACAGTGTAGGCCAAGGCCAAGATTCGGGTTTCATTCTAAGAATGATGAGAAGCTATTGAACAGTCTGGAAAAGAGACGTAGAATGACACGATTTACATTCTTTAGTGGCTTATTGAGATAAAAGCCAAATACCATAAAATTCACCCTTTTAAAGCATACAGTTCAGTGGTTTTTAGTATATTCACCAAGCTGTGCAATTGCCACTACTATCTAATTTTAGAAAACTTTCATTACCTCGAAAAGAAACCCTGTACTCATTAGCAGTCATTCTCCACCCCACCCCTGTACTCCTCCTAACTACTAATCTACTCCCTGTCTCTATGGATTTGCCCATTCTGGATATTTCATATAAATGGAATCATACAATATGTGTCTTTTTGCGTCTGGCTTTTTCACTTAGCATGAGGTTTCCAGGGCTCACCTATGTTATAACATGTATCAGTATTTCATTCTTTTTTTTAATGGCCCAATAATATTCCATTGTATGAATATATCACATTCCATTGATGGCCATTTAAGTTGTTTCCACTTTTGGCTATTATGAATAATGCTACTATCAGCATTCATGTACAAGATTTTCTGTGGACATATGTTTTCATTTCTCTGGGTTATATAAATAGGAGTGGAATTTTTGAGTCATGTGATAAATCTATGTTTAATTTTTTGTGGAACTGTCAAACTGTTTTCAAAAAGGTGTTCCATTTTACAATCCCATCAGAAATACATGAGGGTTCCAATTTCTCCAAATCCTTATCAGCACCTGCTATTGTCTCTCATTTTATTTTAGCCATCTTGTTGTTGTGTGTTGTCAAGTCGATTCCGACTCACAGCGACCCTGTAGGACAGAGTAATACTGCCCCATAGGGTTTCCAAGGAGTGGCTGGTGGATTCGAACTGCCAGCCTTTTGATTAGCAGCCTGAGCTCGTAACCACTCTGCCACCAGGGCTCCATTTTTAGTGAATATAAAAGGAGTTCTGGTGGTACAGTGGTTAAGCACTTGGCTGTAACTGAAAGGTCGACAGTTTGAACCAACCAGCCACTCCACAGGAGAAGGCTGTGGCAGTCTGCTTCTATAAAGATTACAGCCTTAGAAACCCTATGGGGCAGTTCTGCTCCGTCCTATAGGGCTGCTATGAGTCCAAATTGACTCAACAGCAACTGGTTAGCAGGTATAAAGTGGTATCTTACTGTGGTTTCGATGTGCACTTCCATAATGACTGGTGATGTTGATCATCTTTCCATAGATATATAGATATATATATATATATATTTGTCCATTTGTATATCTTCTTTAAAGAATGCCCATTCAACTTCTTTCCCCATTTTTAATTGGTCTATTTGTCTTCCTATTGTTGAGTTGTAAAACACAAGACCTTTATCAGACATGTGATTTGAAAATATCTTCTCCCATCCTGGGGATTTTCTTTTCCCTTTCTTGATGGTGTCCTCTGAAGAACAAAAGTTTTAAATTTTGATGCAGTTCCTTTTAGCTATTTTGTCTTTTGCTTCTCATGCTTTTGGTGTCGGATCTAAGAAGGCTTTGCCTAACCCAAGGTAACAAAGATTTACTCCTGTATTTTCTTCTAAGATTTTATAGTTTTAGTTTTTACATTTAGGTCTAGGATGCATTTTGATTTTTTTTTTTTTTTTTTGGATGTGGTGTAAGGAAGGGATCCAACTGCATTCTTTTGTAAGTGGATATCCCGTTGTCCTAGCACCATTTATTGAAAAGCCTATTCTTTTCTCATTGAATGGTCTTGGCACCCTTGTCAAAAATCATTTGACTATAAATGTGAAAGTTTATTTTTAATTTCTCAGCTCTGTTTCATTGATCTATACGTCTATCTTATGCCCATACCACACAGTCTTGATTAATGTAAATTTGCATTAAAATTTGAAATTGAGAAGGCACGTCCCTGAGTTCCCAACTTTGTTCTTCTTTCTCAAGATTGTTTTGCTATTCTGGTTCCTTTGCATTTCCATATGAATTTTAGGATCATCTTGTCAACTTTTGAAAAGAAGCTAGCTGGGATTTTGATAGGGATTACGTTGACTCTGCAGATCAATTTGAGGAGTATTGCAATCTTAATATTAAGTCTTCCAACCCAGGAATCTTGGATGACTTTCCTTTTATTTATGCCTCCTTTTAATGTCTTTCAATAATGTTTTGTAGTTTTCAGGGTGCACGTCTTACACTTCATTAATTAAGTTTGTTTATAAATCTTTTATTCTTTTTGATGTTATTGACAATGGGATTTTTTTTTAACTTCATTTTAGGATTGTTCATTGCTAGTGTATAAAAATACAATTCCTTTTTAAATAATGATCTCAAACTCTGCAACCTTGCTGAATTTATTAGTTCTAATAGCTGTGTATGTGTGTGAAAATTCCTTAGAATTTTCTATATACAACATCATGTCATCTGTGAATATAGGTTTTACATTTTTACTACCAATCTAGATGCCTCTTATTTCCTTTTTGTTCCTAATTGCCCTGGCTAGAACCTCAAATACAATGTTGAATAGAAGTGGGAAGAGTGGATATCTTTGTCTTTTGCCTGGTCTTAGGGGAAAAACATTTAGTCTTTTGCCATTAAGTATGATGTTGAAACCAAAAACAAATCAAACCTGTTGCCATCAAGTCAATTCCAACTCATAGTGACCCTATGAGACGTATGATGTTAGCTGTGTGTTTTTCAGAGATGGCCTTTATCAGATTGAGACCATTCTCTCCTACTCCTAGTTTGTTAGGTGTTTTTTATCATGAAAGAGTGTTGTATTTTGTCAGATGGTTTTTCTGAATCTATTGAGATTATCATGTGGGTTTTGTCATTTATTCTATTAATATAGCGTATTTCATTGACTGATTTTCATATGTTAAGCCAATCTTTCATTCTTGGGATAAATTCCACTTGGTCATGGTGTTGGAGCCCTGGTGGCACAGTGTTTAAGAGCCACAGCTGCTAACCAAAAAGGTCAGCAGTTTGAATCCATCAACTGCTCCCTGAAAACCCTATGGGCAGTTCTACTCAACTATGAGTTGGAGTTCTACTCAACTATGGTTAGAATTGACTAGATGGCAAGGGGTTTGGGTTTTGGTCATGGTGTTAATCTTTTAATGTGTTGCTGGATTACGTTTGCTAGCATTTTGTTGAGAAATTTTGCATCTATAGTCATAAGGGAGATTGGTCTATAGTTTTCTTGTGATGTATTTGTCTAGTTTTGGTATCTAGGTAATATGGACTCACAGAACAGTTGGGAAGTTTTCCCTCCCTCTTGTATTTTTTGGAAGAGTTTTTGAAGAATTGCTATTATTATTTTTAATCATTTGGTAGAATTTACCAGTGATGCCATCTGGGCCTGAGCTTTTCACCTTGGGAAGATTTTTTTATTACTAATTCAATCTCTTTATTTATTATAGTTCTATTAAGATTGTCTATTTCTTCTTGAATCAGTTTTGGTAGCCTGTGTCCTTCTAGAAATTTGACCTTCATTTTTGTTGGCCTTCTAGTTTATCAAACACGATGTCTTTTTCTAGCAATTGGTCTTTCCAGATGACATGTCTAAAGTGAGTCGAAGTCTCACCAACCTCACATCTAAGGAAGTTTCTAAGATGATTTTTCATTCTTTTGGCAGTCCACGGTTTATTCAATATTTTTTGCTAACACCACAGTTTGAACACATCCATTCTTCTTCTGTCTTCCTTTTTCATTATCCAACTTTTATATGCATATGAGGAAATTGAAAAGATCATAGGTTGGGTCATATGCACCTTAGTCATGAAAGCAATATCTTTACTTTTTAAAACTTGAAAAAGGTCTTCTGCAGCAGATTTTCCCAATGCAATACATCGGTTAATTTCTTGACTGCTGCTTCCATGGACGTTTATTGTTGATCTAAGTAGAATGAAACCGTTGACAACTTCAATTTCTTCTCCATAACAGAACTTACACATTTTAAAATGAAAACGCATTTATCCTTTCTCATGGATACGCAGAGCTCCCCCCGACAAAAACCTATTTCTAGATGCAGTCAGGAAAATGCCACCATTTTGCATTCAGTTACCACTCACCAGCAGGCAGCTCTACCATCAACTGTGTATATGTGAGCAGAGCCCTATGTAGCGCTTTCATCTTCTTCATTTGTACTGACAAGTCACACAGGAGAAGCTCTGCTTTGCCAGTCTCCCACTTAAGACAGACGTAATTAGATTGTCTTCTGGCTTTGATCAGAGAGGGACTTCGGAAAGTGTAACAGGTCGAAATGAATTTGATTGCCAGAAAACAGAGTGCCAAAAATAAAGCATAAACAAAAGCCAAGAAAATAGAGTTGGTTGATGCATGACATGGTATGGGGCTCTAGGTATTTCAAACAGCCTGGTTCAATGGAAGCAATTAGGAACAGCAGTAATTGCCTGTCAGGCAACATTGCCATTTACGAGGACAGAGCTGATGCATTTAGACACACAGGCTGCCGGGGGCCCTCCATCTTAGCCTTTCACTTTTGGAGACTGTCTTCTGGTTTCCATTACAATGACGCTCAAACTGCCGACCCCATTAAAATGTCAAGGTGGGAGGGAGAAGAAGGTCTTGAAATAAGTCTCTCAAGGCCATTGCCATGGTTGCTTTATTTATGGAGCAGGGTTCCTGTACACACTTATTTTACCTTTTCTTCTGCTTAAGTGATGAAAGCAACAAGTCCCTTAGCCACATCCAGCCAGGCAGCTGAGGAGACAAAATTTATTCTCTTCAAGGGGGGCTGCAGTCAGGTCACATTCTGCCCTCCTCTGTTCTTTTCCATACCTGGAAGAGTGAGTTTAGGCACTCCAGTGTAACTTTTTGTGCACCAGCTCCTAAGCCAGTGATTCTCAAACCTTCATAGGGTTGTTTTTGGTTTTTGTGGTAAAAATATATAAAACAAAACATTTGCCCATTCAACAATTTCTACATGTACAATTCAGTAACATTGATTACATTCATCAAGTTGTGCAACCATTACCACTATACTTTTCCCAATTATTCCATCACCATTAACAAAAACTCAGTGCCCCCTAAGCAATGACTTCTGCTTTTCCCTTCCCTCCCACCTGTGGTAACCACTAATAAGCTTTGGTCTCTATACATTTGCCTACCACATATGAGTGAGATCATACGGTATTTGTCTTTTTGTGACTGACTTACTTCACTCAGCATAATTTTTTCAAGGTTCATATATTTTGTGGCATGTATCAGAATTTCATTTCTCTTTATGGCTGAGTAATATTCCATTGTATAGATATACCACATTTTGTTTATCCATTGATTTGTTGATGGACATTTCAGTTGTTTCCACCTTTTGGGCTATTGTTAATATTGCTAAAATGAACATTGGTGTTTGTTTGCATTTCTGCTCTCAATTATTTTGGATATATACCCAAGACTGGCATTGCAGGTCATATGGTAGCTCTATTGTCAGCTTTTTGAGGAACTGCCAAAGTGTTTTCCACAGTGGCTATACCATTTTGTATCCTCACCAGCAATGGATGAGGGTTCTAATTTCTCCACATCCTCTCCAGTCTTTTGGCTGTAGCCATTCTGGTAGGGGTGAGGTGGTATCTCACTGTGGTTTTGATTTGCATCTCCTTAATGGCTAATGACGCTTAGCATCTTTTCATGTGCTTGTTGGCCATTTGTAGATCCTCTTTGCTGAAATGTCTATTTAAGTCCTTTGCCCATTTTTTTACTGGGTTGTTTGTCTTTTTGTTGTTAAGTTGTAGGAGTTTTTTTATATATTCTGGATAGTAAACCAAACATAGGATTTTAAATACCCAGTTCCACAACTATAAATGTTGTGACCATCTGGAATTCCCCCTTCCCCTCACTTTGTTTAGAAAAGCCCCAGCTGTTCTTGTTTCAGATTACTTTAGTCCAAATTCAGGGTCAAGGAAAAAAGAAAAAAGTACCCATCCGTAGGGCTAGGAAGGATTGTAATAATACATGTAATGTGTGTGTAGGGAAATACAAGTTCATCAGTAATGAGACAGACTGCTGAGCTCCTTAGGGAACGGTGAAAAACCTAGGTACCTTCACAGGCATTGTAAGCATTGGTCAGTATTAAAGTCACTCCTTTCTTAGTGAGGAAATAATTGAAAAAAACAAAACAGAAATGCTGATCTGGAAGCAGGGAGACCTGGGTCTCATCATCATATTACTTGTCTCTCGCAAGCCATGTCTCCTCAAGCGCATTTTTAACTTTGTAATATTTAGAGCTCTATACCCAGGGCCTAGAAGAGTGCCTGGTACCTAGTAGGCTCTTGTTAATACATGTATTTGCCAATTAAACTTTTTTGAAACTTAGCCTACTGTTCAGAAATATGGGAATACTTCTAGTTGTCTAATCCATCTTATCATTTATTACAAAGACCTGCTGGGATAATGTATGTAAAAATTCCTTAGAAATGACTAATTATTATTCACATGCCTGGAGGAGTTTCTCCTTACAATTCACTGTGAGGATATAGCAATATTTCCTAAAATTTAAGTTATTAACTTGGATACTTAATAGGACTTCACACTTCATTAATTCAGTTAACATACAATATCTCTCTTTAGCCCGAGATAGGCAAGACAAGAACATTATCCCCGTCATACAGACGAAGAAAAACTGAGGCTGAGATATGAAATTAAATGACACAGTCAAAGGTACACAGCATGTCAGTGGAAGAATTGGTGCTAGATATCAGGATGTCAGCCCCCTGGTTCTGACTTTCCAGTTCACCATGATGAGAGACGACAACTTCTCCTTGGTGCCTTCTTCATTTTCTCATCATTATATGGCCTGTTGCAGAGAACCAAAGATTCATTTCCTGATCCACTAAGACTCACCAGAGCTAAGAAAGGTCAGCCCAATTGGATCTAACCCTCTGCGTTGAGGCGCTAGGGATGTAAGGCAGGATAAGAAAGGACAGAGTGCTAAAGAAAGAATAAGAGTAAAGACTGGAGGGACTTCCGGCAAAATGGCAGTCTAGGCAGAAGCACGACGCCGTCCCTCCACAGCAAAGATCTGAAAAACTAAGCCGAACAGAGAAAACAACAATCCTGAAACCCTAAAACGTCAAATGAAGAGATACAGAAGTCAGCCAAGCACCAAATGGAGTGAGAAAACTGACAGAGAATGGACAACAAGGAGAGATTCATGCAGAGGTCTCCTATCGGAGACCAGCAAACAGGGGGTACGAGAGGGCAGCTTCACAGAGCTTCCAGCGGAAACATAACAACCGGTAATTTGTGATATACGCTTTCCCACTCCCCACCCTTCTTCACCCACACTCGGCCTCCTCTGCTCCTGCGGCCACAATCTCTTGTCTGGGAAACACTGGCTGCTTGGATTCCAGACACCCGAACAGGCCAGCTCTCTGAGTGCCATTTGTTGGCTGCTGGTGTTGCATTTCCTCCCCTTCTTTTGATTTCTTCCTTACCTCTCACCACCTCCCCCTCCTTTCACTCAAATACCTGGCTCCGTGTGCCATCTTTGCTTCTTCCTGAGGGGCTGCAGAGCTCCTGTAATTTGTGATATATGCTTTCCCACTGCCTACCCTTCTTCACCCACACT
>NW_004443947.1:10771448-10776989 GCF_000243295.1 Trichechus manatus latirostris | reverse complement strand
GCCCAAAGTCCATCAAATGGGGAAAAGACAGTCTTTTTAACAAATGGTGCTGGCAAAACTGGATACCCATCTGCAAAACAATGAAACAGGACCCATACCTCAAGCCGTATTAGAAACTACTTCAAAATGGACCAAAGACCTGAATATAAAGCCTAAAACTATAAAGTTCATGAAGAAAAAATAGGACCAACACTTCAGCCCTCAATACGTGGCATTAACAGGATACAAACCATAACCATCAATGCACAAACCCCAAAAGATAAGCTAGGTAACTGGAATCTTCTAAAAATCAAACACCTATGCTGTCATGGATTGAACTGTGTCCCCCAAAAAATGTGTGTAGCAACTTGGCCAGGTCATGATTCCCAGTATTGTATGATTGTGTTATCTGATTTGATTTCCTTATGTGTTGTAAACTCTACCACTATGATGAGATTATATGTGATCTCTCATTTGTTGTAAATTCTATCACTGTGAGGAGTTTATACTGATGAGGTTGACAAGATTAGTGTCTTAATGCAATCTCTTTTGAGATATAAAAGAGAGAATGAGCAGAGATACATGGGAAACTCATACCACCAAGAAAGCAGTGCTGGGAGCAGAGCGGGTCCTTTGGACCTGAGGTTCCTGTGCAGAGAAGCTCCCAGACCAATGGAAGACTGATGACATGGACTTTCCTCCAGAGCTGATGGAGAAAGCGTTCCCCTGGAGCTATGCCCTGAATTTGGACTTGTAGCCTACTGGACTGTGAGAGAATAAATTTCTCTTTGCAAAGCCATCCACTTGTGGTATTTCCATTGGAGCAGCACTAGATGACTGAGACATATGCTCTTCAAAAGACTTCACCAAAAGAGTAAAAAGAGAACCTACAGACTGGGAAAAAAGTTTTGGACAGTACAAGTCAGACAAAGGTCTAATCTCCATAATCTACAAGAAAATCCAACACCTCTACAACAAAAAGACAAATAATCCTATTACAAAATGGGCAAAGGAAATGAACAGACACTTCACCAAAGAAGACATTCAAATGGCCAACAGACACGTGAGGAAATGCTCGCGATCACTAGCCATTAGAGAAATGCAAATTAAAACCACAATGAGATACCATCTCACCCCGGCATTACTGGCACGAATCAAAAACACTGGAAAGAACAAATGTTGGAGGGGCTGCGGGGAGATGGGAACTCTTATGCACTGCTGGTGGGAATGCAAAATGATACAACCATTTTGGAAAATGATATGGCACTTCCTCAGAAAGCTAGAAATAGACATACCATTCGATCCAGCAATCCCACTCCTAGGAATATATCCTAGAGAAACAAGAGTCATCACTCGAATAGACATATGCCCACCTATGTTCATGGCAGCATTGTTCACAATAGCAAAACGATGGAAACAACCTAGATGCTCATCAACAGGTGAATGGATAAACAAACTATGGTACATACACACAATGGAGTACTATGCAACTAGAAAGAACAACAATGAATCTGTGAAGCATCTCATAACATGGATGAAACTGGAGGACATTATGCTGAGTGAAATAAGTCAATCACAGAAGGACGAATATTGTATGAGACCTCTATTGTAAAAACCCATGAAAAAGTTCACACACAAAATGTAACAATCTTTGTTGGTTACCAGGGATGGGAGGGGTTGGGGGGAAATACTAAATAGGCAATAGATAAGTGGTATCTCGGGTGAAGGGTGAGACAGTACACAATACAGGGGAAACTAGCACAACTTGTACAACGAAAGGTCATAGAAGCCCCATAGACCCATCCAAACTCCCTGAGGGACTGATTTGCTGGGCAGAGGGCTGTGGGGACCATGGTCTCGGGGAACATCTAGCTCAGTTGGCATAACACAGTCTATAAAAACAATGTTCTACATTCTACCTTGGTGAGTAGTGTCTGGGGTCTTAAAAGCCTGTGAGCGGCCATCTAAGATACTCCACTGGTCTCATCCCTTCGGGAGCAAGGGAGAATGAAGAGAACAGGATACAAGGAAAAGATTAGTCTGAAGGACTAATGGACCACAGCTACCAAGGCCTCCACCGGACTGAGTCCAGTACAGCTAGATGGTGCCCAGCTACCACCACTGACTGCTCTGACCAGGATCACAACAGAGGGTTCTGGACATAGCTGGGGAAGGAGGTAGAACATAATTCTAACTCACAAAAAACAGACCAGATTTACTGGCCTAAAGGTGACTGGAGAAACCCCAAGAGTATGGCCCCCAGACACCCTTTTAGCTCAGTGGTGAAGTTATCTCCGAGGTTCACCGTTTAGCCTGGGAATGGCCAGCCCCGTAAAACCAAATGAGATTAACGAGGTACAGCAGTCCAGTGACAAGGGCCAGAAGGCAGAAGGGGACAAGGAAGCTGGTGATAGGAAACCCAAGGTTGAGTAAGGATATTGTTGATGTGTTGTGAGATTGTTAACCATTGTCATAGGGCAGCATGTGTAGTAACTGTTAAATGAGAAACTATTTTGTTCTGTAAGCCTTCATCTTAAGTGAGAATAGTAGCACAATTGGAAGAGCGTAGTCAATGTCACTGAATTGTGCATGTAGAAATTTTTGAAATGGTGTATCTTTGGCTATGTGTATTTTCACCAAAAAAAAAAGGTTGAGAAGTTAGAGGGCTGACATGTTGTAGGGTTGTTAACCAATGTCATAAAACAATATGTGTACTACTGTTTCATGAGAAACTATTTGTTCTGTAAGCCTTCACCTGAAGTACAATTAAAAAAAAAAAAAGAGTAAGGACTGGAGTAATTACAATGAGTAGATGAACTCACAACTCAGCCAACAAGGCATGAATTAAGTGTGGTATATGGGATAATTAGCAGCCATTTAGTGCAGGAAAATTGCTACCAGCTGCTCAAAATCCAGGGCTGAAGGGTTGATCTGCAAACGGTTATCTGAATAAGCAGGCAGAAAGCTCCAAAATGAAGCTGTGCCCCAAGGCCTACAGGCTATGTTTTATTGTTCAGAGACAGGGTTGCCCTGAGATGAATCTATTATACTCATTAATTACTCTTATACAAACTTCTTGGCCTGGCCAAAAGCCTCCAGAGAACACTGGGTCATGAGTCTGTGAAGAGTCAGACCAACAAAGGGGTAAATAGGAATGTCAGAGCCCTGAAACCCAGGGACTGCTCCTCAGTATGGACCTCCCACTTTCTTCTTTGTACGCAGTCAAAAAACACAATCTTACCCATCCTTAATGCCCATTTCCTCATTGAAACCACTGCCTGCCCCTCAATCAATTAGCATAAGCACTATCCCAAACAGTCTGACATCTACCTTTAATTTAGCAACCAAACCCAGCTGCTCTTGGAGTTACTGGGAACCTTCCAGATAACAACAATTTTTTAAGAAGACAAAAAAGGTACAAGATGATTATGGAACATCCTGTCACACCTGGGAGCGAGGACACTGTCAATTACTAGGAAAGTCACTTCAGAAGATCCAAGGAAAAAACTCAGAGGCTTTTACCAACTAAAACAAGGCAATTTGAGCATTGATATGAATAATAACTGCAAGAAATTAAAACACCTCACATATGTTAAAATCCATGTGTTCATAAAGATACTGAAAACAATATTGAATGTCACCTTTGGAGCTTGCCAGAGAACAAACACCTTATTCTTAAAACTGGTAAATAAATGGAAAGAATCAACCATTTAGCCTACCTTTCTATAGGAACTGCACATCAGATAACAAACAGTTGATGAAGAAAGTTCCTCTGTAGAAGAAGGTTCCTAGTAATAAATACAGAAGAAATAATATCACTCTTTTGCAAACCCCTCACTAAATAATGGATTTAGGCAATGATCAATGATAACCACGAACATCACAAAAAGAGAAACAATGGCACATCATGCCTCTCCTTCCTGATAAAAGAAAATGCCACTACCTATAAAGAATCCTTATAAAAAGTCATGTCAGATCAAACCTCTAAATCTAAATACAAAGAACAGAGAAATCTGTCAAATACAATCAGAAAAATCCAGAATGTGGGAAATTCTACAGGAAAAATGATTGATTTTCTTCAACAAATAAAGTATAAGGAGGGTGAAAAAAATAAATAAATAAAGAGGGAAAGGGAACCGTGATGGACTGAATAGTTAACCTCTGTTCTTTGCCCCTTCCTGCATCCACACTCATGCTGTGCCCTCACTGTGGGAGGGGTGCACTTCCTTGTCCTTGACTTTGGGCTTGGCAATGAGACTTGCCATAGGCAATAGAGCGAGGTGGAAGCGACAGAGTGCAAGCTCTGAGATGAAGCCTTAAGAGGCCTTGTGGGTTTCCCCCACTCTCTTGCACTTCAGCCCTTATCTTGAGAAGGACTTCCCCGCAGTAGCTGTTGATTCTTCAGCCTGGACAGTGAGTATCTCGTAGGCAATAACAATGGAATGAAAATAATAATCCATCACCCAGTATTCTAAATAAGACATACAACCCCAAGAAAGGGAGAGCCCCTTCTCGTCCCAACTCACCCTCATAATCTGTCACCACCACAATTATCATATTATGTTAAAATTTCCTGACTTCTTTGTACAGGGAGTGAAATTTGAGGAAGTTGACTTAAGAACAATAAAGAACAACCAAAGTATCTCATTCGAATCTACTATAAATTAATTTTAGTTCCCAACCTTCAATTGCTTGAGTACCAAAGATCAAGTATATACGTCAAGTAGCGCCTAGGACAGGACCCTTTACCCCTGTGGTTGAAAGAAATAGAGACTGTCATTACTATCATCAAGTTAAAATATTTACGTGGAATGTATCTGATCAGAGGCCTGAGCATGTAAATGGTCAGAGATGGATATTCTTTATAAGCAGCTCTCCTGACAGAAGGAATTCACCTTTTCTAATTTGGGGTATGTATTTAGGTTTCCAGTATGGGGTCCTTCTCCCCCAGGGAGTCCCGAGGAAGCACGCAATTCTGTGCCACCAACTTGATAGAACCTCGTAATCCAATGTTGAGGGGATCAAATCTACTCTCATCAAGAGGGCAAAAGATGTGCCCAGTTGAACCTTTTAACTCTTAAAGACAGGATTTATTTTGGAAGGTTTGCAGCCTAGAGCAAGGTGAGGAACGTGGGAAAAGATTCTCTGCTGTAGGTTTTCACTTTCTTGCTAGAGAAAAACAATTGGGAGAGGCCCTGAAAGGCCAAGGCCACACTCAGTCGTCAGTACAGCTCATAAATTCAAAGCATCAACCCAACAGACCCCAGAACCACTTCAATAAGCAGTCGATCCAGAAGTTGCAAGCGTGTAATAATCTCTCCCATCCCAGGAATTTTGGGGTTTATAAACTGTGGCAGGTCATAATTTCTGAAAGTGGCTGCCTGTCTTAGTTATCTAGTGCTGCCATAACAGAAATACCACAAGTGGATGGCTTTAACGAAGAGAAGTTTATTTCCTCACAATCAAAGTAGGCTAAAAGTCCAAATTCAGGGTGTCAGCTCCAGGGGAAGGATTTTTCTCTCTGTCGGCCTTCTCATCAGTGTTCCCCCATACTAGGAGCTT
>NW_004443947.1:10754510-10771290 GCF_000243295.1 Trichechus manatus latirostris | reverse complement strand
AGTCTTGTAGATCAGGTCCTGCCTTACTAACACAACTGCCACCCATCCTCCCTCATTAACATCATAGAGGCAGGTTTACAACATACAGGAAAATCACACAGTACCAGGAATCATGGCCTAGCCAAATTGATACACACATTTTTTGGGGGACATAATTCAAACCATGAACTGCCGCAGTACTTCCAGTTCCACTTGTTCTTCCAGAGCCTTGCAACCTTTTATCAAGAGGTGGACTCTACTTCTCCTTCTTGAACCAGGGAAAGACTTTGTGAGTGACCTGATGAATTCAATGCAGCAGAAGTGACAATGTGTGACTTCTGAGGTCAGGCCGTAAAAGGTTATCTCTCTCAAAATGCTTGCACTTGGAATCCAGTCACCATGCTGTGAGAAAGCCCCAAAACGCCCAATGGAGAGATCACTTGGAGAGGAACAGAAATCTCCAGAAAACAGCTAGCATCAACCACCACACATGTAAGTAAGTGTCCAGATGATCGCAGCCTCCAGCCTTCAGGTGAGGCCCCTAGACATCCTACAGCAGAGTAAGCCATCTTCTTAATTCCCAACTCACTGAATTCACAGATAAGGGGAGAGTTAGTATGTAAACTCAGCCGCTGAATCTTAAGGATCTCCAGTGCCAAGAGCCCCAGTGTTCTGATACCCGTCTGCTGGTTTCCCATCATAGTCATACTGGCCTCAGCAATGTATGAATAAAATTACCAGAGGAGTTAGCCCAGGTTGGAAGAAGATTGTGACTGGTTTTTCAGAGACTTTGAAGCCATGTTTTGGTGGGTAAGATGTTGCCTGCTTACCAAAGATTATTAAGGGGCATAAACGAGACGGTCAAGACAGCAATGGCAGCAGAAAGCAGAGTCACATGGCATAGGAAGAGCCTTTTAAGAAAAGGATACACAACAGTGGAATGGAGAAAAGAAAGTAGGGAGAACTAGATGCTCAAATGAGAAAGGTCTTTATCTTATATACTAAATTGCTAAAAATTCTAACCACTATAAGTTTCGATCCCTAAGAGGGATAAAAGAAACTCAGTAATAATTTGTTTTTCTCATAGACTATTACATGCCCAAAGCTTTCACTTATATTATCTCAATTTAGCTTTACAACAACTCTGTGAGGCCATTTGCCATTTTTATCTTCGTTTTCTGTTTTTATTTTTTTATTATAAGAGAGTTACAGTTTACACCTTTCAGCTAAATCACAGATGGGTTCATAAAATAAACAATATCACTTGTGAGAACTGTGAGCCTTAAAAAAAAAAAAAAAAAAAAAAAAAATCATCTGTATGAGATCATTTACCCTAAAGCAAAAATGAGAAGGGCGGGGGTGAGGGTGGGGTGGGGGAGGGAGGCAAGCAAAAATAATGGAAATGGAACAATCAGAATGGAAATAATGAGAATGTTGACACAATGTGGGAAATGTAACCAATGTCACTGAACAATATGTATAGAAATTGTAAAATGGGAACCTAATTTGCTGTGTAAACTTTCACCAAAAACTGAATAAAATATTTTAAAAGAAAGAACAGGCTTCAGTGGAGCTTCCAGACTAACATGAACTAGGCAGAAAGGCCTGGAAATCTACTTCTGAAAATCAGCCAGTGAAAACCCTATGGATCACCATGGTCTGATCCACAACTGGTCATAGGGATGGTGCAGGACCAGGCAGCATGGTGCGTGGAGTCGCCATGAGTCAGGGACCAACTCCGTGGCAGCTAACAACAGCAGCAATAAAGATTATTTTAATATTAAAAAAAAAAAACAGTTACGGTTTCATTGCAAAAAAAAATTTAAATAACATATGGAAGTCTTACAGTAAACATGGAAGTTTCCCTTTGAAGAACTCAATTATTCTCCCCCTCTCAAACATATCTACTGTAGCATCTCAAAAGTACCTACTACATCTTTGTAGGCATAATGCTGGCATTCTACATCTTCCTAAAACTTTTTTCTATGTATTATTATAATTCTGTATTTATACAAATATAACTGCCTAAAAACATAAATAGGATCATACTATTTTTTATGATGCCTTTTACATTTGCATTTAATAATATATTAACTGTTCCCCCATAGCAGCACATATGATGCTATCTCATTCCTTTTTTAAAAAGTGTTAACTATTGTACAGTATGGATGCACCATGATTTATTTAGCCTTTCTCTCACTGAAGGACCTAACTATAGGCTATTACACATAAATATGTCGTTGGACACATGTGGGAGTTACTTCTATAACATGGATTCCTAAAAGCGTAATTTCTGGGCCAAGGGGCATGCGCATTTTAAATTTTGTATTACCCTAATTTTAAAGGTACGGAAACTGATATTGAGAGAAGTTAAGAAATATTTCCAAGATCACACAATTGGAGAGTTGTAGGGTCAAGATTCCAACTCAAGTTATCCTATCCCTAGTACCACATGCTTTCCGCTGTCACACTGGTTAGGAAGAGCCAGAGCTGAACTACAGCCAATGTCCATTAGATGGATGCCTGTATGTTTCTAACACCTTGCCCAAACCTCAGGAAATAAGAGGGAAAACAAAGGCTTAATCATTTACTGCATGGCTTTTAAGCAAAGGGACTCACTTTGTATTAGTCAGGTACGCTAACTGCTGTAACGAACAACCCCCAACATCTCAATAGCTTAACACAATGAAAGTTTGTTTCTTATTCATGTCGCAATCCAGAGTAGATTCATAGTGAAGGGAGGGACTCTGCTCCACGCAGACACTCAAAGACCCAGGCCCTTCCACGTAGTTTCGTGAGGTTTAGAGCCCTTCGCTGGAGAACTGAAAACAGCATAGACAAAGTACACCTCCTTTAACCATCGCTTCTGCTCATATATCCTTGGCAGAACTCAGTCACATGTCTGGACAAAATTGTAAGAAAAGTTGGGTATTAAAGTCTACCTATGTGCCCAAGAGGAAAAGAAAACATGGTTTTTATGACTACATAGCATTGTCTCCACCACAGGTGAGGAAATAGAGCACATAAAAATAGTTAACTTTTATTGAGCAATGTGCCAAGGTCCCTGTGTGGTGCAAATAGTTCATAGGGAGCTTCTGGGGCCTGCTTTCATCTACTGACCTAAAGGCTGGCAGTTCAAACCCACCTGGAAGCACTGCAGAAGAAAGTACTGGTGGTCTTTTTCCATAAAGATGACAGCAAAAAAAAAAGAAACTTATGGAGCATCTCTACTCTGTAACATACAGGCTCATCATGAATCAGAATCAACTTGATGACAGCAGGTTTGGTTTGGGGTTTGTTTGTTTTACTATGTGCCAGGTAGTGCTCTAAGCATTGTAGTGTATGATCTCATTTAATCCTCACATCAACTCTGAAGTAGGAACTATTTTCCCTTATATATTTTACAGATAAAGAAACTGAGAAACAGGGAGATTAAGTTATTTGCCCAAGCTCCTATAGCTAGTAAGTGGTAGAGCAGCGATTCATACAAAGTCTGGCCCCAGGAACCACATTCCCCAGAGGCAAAAAGAGCCAAAAAAAAAAAAATTCCATCAAGTCACTTCAACTCCTGGTGGCCCCATGTGTGTCAGAGTAGAATCGTGCTTCATAGGGTTTTCAATGGTTAATTTCTCAGAAGTAGATTGCCAGGTCTTTCTTCCAAGCTACCTCTGGGTGGTCTTGAACCTCCAGCCTTTTGATTAGCAGCAGAGCACTTTAACAGTTTGCGCCACCCAGGGACTCCAGAACTTCTTTACATTGCCTTTGAGATCTTAAATCAGCTTCTCTCATCTCGAAAACAAAACAAAACAAAAACAAGCAGCACTGTTTGTGTTACAAATAAACAAGTTTAAATTGAACTTTTTTTTCATGTAAATTTATCTGAATTTTTTCCATGAATGTTCTTTATTTCACCCTGGCCTTGACACTGGACCTAATTAATCATCTCTTTGGGACCCTCATTATTCTCTGTGGCAGCTACAAATCCCTCTCTAGAAAGAAACCCTTGTGTCTTGCCTTAAGAGGAAGGGTGGGGGAGGAAAGAGGGGTCTTGTTCCTGTTTGAATCAATTGTTTACTTAACCTTATGGCTGAATTATAAACAGTTTTTTTTTTTTTAAGGCTCAAGAGAATTAAATTGGTTCAATATAATGACTAGGACCCCAAAAGTGTAGGAATGAATCTTTTTTTTTTTTTCCCTACTGCTTGGGTTTTCTTTCATATTGTGTTAAAAGTAGTAAGGAAGAGGAGGAGGAGGGAGAAGGGGATGGGGAGGGATGGAAGTGCAGGATGAAGAGGAAGAGGAGAAGGAGGAGGAGGAGGCAGCTCCGGGCACATAGCCCAACTTTCTGGAGACACTAAAGATAAAGTTAATGTATGTTATTTTTGGGGAAGAAGTAAGTCTGATACTCATCTGATAGTCTCAGCTAAGACAGTACTGAAATACTTACAAACTGCTCGGTCGGTCAATACCCATTGCTGCCAGCCCCCTGAGTGCCCACTAACACGCCAGATGCTTGGTCCGTCCCCTCTGACCAAAACTGTCACACCATCCAGCAACTGAAGGAGTATTGCCTGATACTGCAGAGAGCTTCTGGGCCCTGCTCTGGTACTAAAGCGGCATTGGCCAGTTCTCCTGCCGTATAGGTTGTTGCATATTTTGAATATCATCCCTGGGCAGAAATCCCTACTCTGCAGCCTGGGTATGAGGCTGCCATTATTCCAAGCCTTCTTTGCTTTGTTCAACTCTGACTGCCCCTGGCTGGGCATCTGATGGTCTGAGAACACCAGTCACCAGGTCAGTCTGGATGTCACCAGTCAACTTGCTCTCTGCCACCCACTCATGACAAACGTAACTTGAGGGATCTTGTGCCACCTCCTAGGGTGGGGATGGTAGGGATGGAGTGGCTGAAAGAGAGAGGGGAACAAGTTCTCAGGGTGAAAAGAAGAACTGAGGGCCTCTTTGACATATGACAAAATTAATGTGATGACTCCCTTTTTTGAGCAAAGCCAGCTTGTATGACATCACAGTGCATAAAACTCTTTCATGCATATGACCTCCCCTAGTCCTCATGCCACATCTTTCGGTAAGCAGGGCAGGGTGATGATTCCAGTTTTATGGGCAAGGAAATGTAAGTCCGGAGAAGTGCAATGACTTGCTAGGGTCCTAAAGCTAAGACTTGGACTGTGATGCGTAGATGCCAAGTCCGACCTCCACACTGCCTTGTAAGCAACAACTATTTGTTATCAGGTTCTAGATATCTCAGTTCTCATCTCCTTTCCTAGTGGTGGCGTGTTCCATTTCAAGCTGCAGAAGGTCCAGTTTGCTCCAATTTCATATCAGCTGGCCCCAGCTCCCTCTGTGCATCTTCTAGAAGCTACAGGGGATTGCGCATGGGGTTGTCCTGAGCCCAGTGGATCTCCAAATGGCCAGCCTTATGGGCCCACCATGATTTGGGCCAGGTTTGACTACGAGGATACTGAGGAGGAAAGAGTGGACTGTCTGAAGTTCCCAAGAAGATTGAGAAAGCATGAATCTGACACTGATCAAAATCCAGCAATTTTATAGCAAGTTACTCATTTTGATTTTTTTTCCACCCTCATTCTTTCATGTGCCATTCACAATAACCAGGAACCCCTGGTAGCATAGTGGTTAAGAGTTTGGCTGCTAATCAAAAGGTCAGCAGTTGAATCTACCAGGAGCTCCTCGGAAACCCTATGGGGCAGTTGTACTCTGTCCTATAGGGTCGCTATGAGTTGGAATCGACTCGAAGACAATGGGTTTGTTTTTTTTGGTTTTCACAATAACCATGTGAGGATCTCAGAGGACACATCATTACCTGCTTCTTATAATGAGGGAATAGGATCCCAGTGATGTTCAGTCATTGGCAAGGTCATGCCCACTGTGACTGATGGCATGGCTGGGCTGGGGCTCCAGTGTTGTTAGTCCCTGTGCTACAACTACTGCTGCAGGCGTATCCCATGTCCTTCCAGGCTGGAAAGAGTCGTTTGGGTAAGAAAATGCCGACTCATCAGCTGCTGACTCCCTGTCTTCATGAGGAGAGTGAGGATGCAGATGATTTACAACATCAAATAAACCAAAATAAGTTATTTTTCATTTGGGAATACATTTATTGGTGAGAGACCTACCTCTTCAATCATATTTTGTTCTGCTTCGAGTGAAAACGTAAGAAAGGAGCTGGAAAGAATGGTTAAAGCTCTCAGCAGCTAACTGAAATGTCGGCAGTTCGAGCCCACCGGCTGCTCCACAGGAGAAATATATGGCAGTCTGTTTCCGTAAAGGTTTACAACCTTGGAAACCCTGTGGGGCAGTTCTACTCTGTCCTACAGGGTTGCTATGAGTTAGCAACTCATACTCAACTTGACAGCAAGGAATTTCATGTTTGGCTTTTACTTCCACTAGAGTTGTTATGCAAGAGTAGTATTATCTGCTTTACATAAATGAGGAAGTTGAGGTTCTGAGGCATTAAGTGATACAGCTAGGAATTTGCTTTTCCAGATGCTCATGAACATTGTGAGGAGGTGTCATCTTTAACATGATGAAGCTTTGTCATTTGGAGGAAAGAGTCTGAATTCTGACTCCATCCCTTGGACTTTGTATGATCCATGGTGGGTCAGTTGTTATTTTATTCTTTCTTCTAAAATGCAGGTAATCACCTTCTTCTCAAGAAGGTTCTAAGGATTAACATCAATAACTAACATTTATGGGCTGTTGTGTGTGAGGCACTGTTCTAAGCCCTTTCCACTTATTATTTCACTAACGGCTCCAAATATCTCTGTAGAGTGGGTACTACTTTTCATCCCCATTTTCAGGTGAGGAATCTGAAGTACAGAGCATTTAAGTGACATGTCCAAGTACAGGGAAGGGCAGCATTTGAGACAAGGGCAGCTGTCTCCAAAGTCCACACCCCCAACCACTATACTCTCCTGCACTTTTGATTTAAAATGACTGGCACATAATAGGGGCTCCATAAACAGTGTCTGTTTTATCATCATTACTGCTGGAAATTCACCAGGATCAACCCACAAGACATCTTAAATTACTCAACTAATGAACATAAATTCAGGAAAGACACTAAGTCCCATGTAAAAAACAGTTATAACACAGGCATCGATAGACTTTAAATGGCCTGCTCAAGGCTACAGAAAGAAGAAGGCCTCCTGACTTCATCTCACGGTCCACATGGGTTCCCATACCATCTGTGGAAGGTTTGCGGCTCCCGCTCCATGTCTGTCTACTCCAGGCTTGTATGGGAGAAACATGGGTTGTAGAAACATTCAGAGGACAGAAGAGTCTATTATTAAACAACAAAGTATTCCTAATAAGTAGAACATTATATGTACACACACACACATACGTATATATTTTTTCTTCTCTCTCTTTCCCTTATACATACTTTGCAAACACTCTCCTCAGCAGCTGGTAAGCTGTTTCTCATCCACCCACTCAGCTGAATGCCAGTTGTCCAACCATCCCAAGCCAGCCTTTTGTAATGGTTTCAGCTTCCAAGAGACAGCTTGTTTCAAAATGCCATCCAGTCCTGCTGCCAGAGGAGAACTAGGACTCATCCAGCAGAAAGGGACAGAAAGCACGGCAGCCAGGGCCGCCATGCCAGGAGAGCGCTACAGACATGAGTGCCTTCCAGGTGTTTCTGTTGAGTGGGGATGCAGCCTCCGAAAATGACGAGCCTCTCAAGAAATATTTCCTGGGGCAACAGGGGTCCTCAGTGTTAGCATCTGGCTTCAACCTACCTTTACAGGAGTTAAATGTATTTTATGTTACTTGTCTGCATCTTGTTTTTCTCATTTAAGAGTGCTTCATCCAGTTGTCACTGGGTAGACTCTGACTCATGGTGATCCCATGCGTGTCAGAGTAGAATTGTGTTCCGTAGGGTTTTCAATAGATGATTTTTCAAAAGTAGATCAACAGACCTTTCTTCTGAGGTGCCTCTGGGTGAACTTGGATCTTGAACCTTTTGGTTGGCAGTCTAGCGCGTTAACTGTTTGCACCACTCAGGGATAGGTTCTAAAACTCCGAGAGTTCTCTGATTTGGCCTTTCTTTGATTCAGTCTCCTTTTGCTGGCCTTGAGAGTGGAGCTGTGACTCAGACTGATCCAATTATAGCTAATCATCACCTGTCCACAGAGATTAGTCCAATGGGTGAGCACATGACCTAAACTAGCCAATCAGAATCCTTCCCCTGGATTTTTCAACCGGAAGCTGGATTGGGAAGTGCTCCTTCTTATCCAGGTGCAACACTCTGAGGACATGAGCCAAGCACTGCCTGCAGCCACAGTTCCGGTCCCCTGAAGTGAGCTAGATGGTCAGAGAAAATGGAAATATAATCAGCTGAGAGGAAGACTTCTGTGGTATTTCCTGGTTCTCTATTTCCTGGTTTCATGAGCTAATAAATCTCCTTTTTTGTATAAGCCAGTTTGTTTGAACTGGGTTTCTGTCTTTTGACTAAAATTGGCCAGTGTTTGAAATCTGGTGACATGGAAGAAGGAGCTGTTAAGCCATCTAACTCCCAAAACTTGTAATAGTATGGTACCCAAACAGGAGCAGAATTTTAGAGTATGTATCTTAGTTAGGACAGTATGTTGCTGTTATAAAATACATATGCATATGTATATATACATACGGAGTCCTGGTGCGCAGTGGTCAAAAGATTTGGCTGCTGACAAAAAGGTCAGCAGTTTGAATCTACCAGCTGCTCCTTGGAAACCCTATGGGGCAGATCTAGTCTGTCCTATAGAGGCACTATGAGTCAGAATCGACTTGACGGCAGTGGGTTTGGTTTTTTGGCTTATATGAACATACAGTTTAAAAAGGCTAAAAAATAAATATTGACCTATGTAACTGAAATGTCCAAAAATGACTCTTACAAAAAACAAAGCTCAATCCAGGAGCTCAAACAATGTTACCAACAGCTCAGACTCTCTGCATCTCTCTTTTCTGCCTTCCATGGTGTCAACTTCATCCTGGGCATTCAGACCACTGAGGAAATCAATGTAAGGAGACAGACGCCCACCCAGTTGGGTCACCTGAAGCCATACTTAATTATAAAAAAAAAAAAAATATGATGCAAATATGATGCAAATGGGAATTATGTTTCCATTTTTATAAAATAATTTCAAAATTGTCTATCGGTATGTTTATGTGTATGTGTATGTGTGTGTATATATATGTAAACAGTTAAGCACTGAACTACTAGCCACAAGGTTGGCAGTTTGAACCCACCCAGAGGTGCCTCAGAAGACAGGCCTGGCAATCTGCTTCCAAAAGATCACAGCCTTGAAAACCCTATGGAGCACTTCTACTCTACACACATGGGTCACCATGAGTCGGAATCAAAAGGACAGCAACTAACAACAACAAAAATGTATGTGCATATGTGTATGTATTTCTGTATAAACATGAAACTGTATGAAAGACAAGGAGGTCCAGCCTCAGAGGAACTTTGTCACCTCCCAGCCCTCCCTTCCAGCAAATACCCTTCTTCTATGCACAATAGGAGATCGTGAGCCAAGGCAATAGAAAACTCCCATCTGCTAATAATCCAATTAGAGCGATTCAAAGTCATGTAGAGCATGCAGAATGCAGACGGACGGATGTGCAGAAACCTACTTTTCAGTGGCTCCAAACGGAGTTGGGGGAGGGGAAGATGAAGGCAACTCTGAAAGTTTCAGCATATATATCCCAGAAGAAGCCACTTACTCCTCCTTCTCCCACAGCCTGCTCCAAAATGTTTATTCCTTCCCATCACCTTCCAGCCACCCCTTTCCAAACCGTTGGTTCCCTCTCGCATGCACCCCTTTCAACTTCTCCACTTCCTGGCCCCAGAGGGTTGGCACACCGGCCCTACAAGAGCATCCTCCCCCATTAATTCCTGCTTTCTAGAGAGCTATGACTCACTCAGTGGCAATGGTTTTTTATTTTTATTTTTATTTTTTTATTCAGAGAACAATCGGTAACACCAGCATTCCCCAAATCATGAGATGTTTGTTAGGTGTTCAGTGAAAAATATGATTCTGTGATCAAATCTCGGGAAGACAGGGCTAAAACAAAATTAAAACCTTTTTTTTCCCTCTCTCTGCAGGAGAGCTCTTAACATGCTCCTGCACCGCAATGCTCTAGGAAGTGGTTATCCAAAACCCATTGCCATCAAGTTGGTTCTGACTCATAATGTCCCTGTAGGACAGGGTAGAACTGCCCCATAGGGTTTCCAAGGAGTGGCTGGTGGATTCAAACTGCCGACCTTTTGGTTAGCAGCCCTATCACTTAACCACTGTACCACTAGGGCTCTGTCTACCTTTATTTTAAAGCTGAGGAAGGCACAGCGAGGGGAAGTAACTTGCCTGAAGACACACAGCTAGTTAAGAGCAAAAATGAGAATCTCTTTCCAATGCTTTCCCTTGCTCATTATTTTATACTGTCTCAGGTTACTTCTCCCACACACAGAAAGTAGCCATGCCCCATGTGGCTGATTTATGGGAGATCACAAATTATCCCTGGGCACTTAAAGCCTTATCTAAATTGGCATCACTGGCTCTGTTACCTGTTGAAGACATTTCAGACCTCATGGTGAAAATAATCATGGGTTGTTTTGGTTTGTGATGTAGGTGAGACAACGTGGCATGAAGTATTATAATACACCTTGAAGGTCTCCTCATCCAGCGTTACACCTGGAGGATGAATTTCACCTATGGCAATCCAGAAAAGTGGTTATAGGATTTTTGTAGCTACTTTTTAAAGGTTTGATTAAAGTACAATCAAGTATACATTAATTAATAAATACACATGTACAATTTGATAAGTTTTGACATCAGTGAAACCATCACCATGATCAAAGTACTGAGTATATCCATCACCTCCAAATATTTCCTTATGTCTGGTTGTAATCTTGCCTTCTCGCCCTCCTGGACAACCTTGTCCCCAGGCAACCACTGATCTGTTTTCTATCACTATATATTATTTTGCATTTTTAGGAGTTTTATATAAATGGAAACATAAAGCATGTTTTTTTAGAGGGGAGGATCTGGCTTCTTTCACTCAACGTAATTATTCTGAAATTCATCCATGTTGTTGCCTGTATCAACAGTTTATTTTCACTTATTGCTAAGTAGTATTCCATTGTGTGTATATACTACAATTTATTCGTTCATCTGTTGATAGACATTTGGGTTGTTTCCAGTTTTTGGCTATTATAAATAAAAATGTTATGGACATTCATGTAGAAGTCTTTATATGGACATATGCTTTCTTTTCTATTGGGTAAATATCTGGGAATGGAATGGCTAGATAATATGGTAGGTATTTGTTTAACTATTTAAGAACATGCCAAGCATTTTCCTGAATTGATTGTTCCTATCCAGTGTATCTTCATCTCAGACACTGCAGTTTCCATCTCTAAAAGTCTGATTTGGGTCTTTTTTGTATCTTCCATTATTCTCATTGTTGTTGTTAGGTGCCGTCAAGTCGGTTCCGATTCATAGTAACCCTATGTACAACAGAATAAAACACTGCCCAGTCCCGCACCATCCTCACAATCCTTGTTATGCATGAGCCTATTGTTGCAGCCACTGTGTCAATCCATCTCGTTGAGGGTCTTCCTCTTTTTCGCTGACCCTCTACTTTACCAAGCATGCTGTCTTTCTCCAGGAACTGGTCCCTCCTGATAACATGTCCAAAGTATGTGAAACCTAGTCTCCCCATCTTTACTTCTAAGGGGCATTCTGGTTGTGCTTCTTCCAAGACAGATTTGTTCCTTCTTTTGACAGTTCATGATATACACAATATTCTTCGCCAACACCACAGGTATGTTTAATCTTTCCTCTAGCTTTGCGAACATATTTAACAAAATTATAATAATGGTTTCATGTCCCTGTCTACTATTTTTTATCATCTGTGTCATTTCTGGGTCAGTTTCAATTTATCAGCTGGTATTTTATTGGATATAAGACTGTGAATTTTACATTATTGGATGCTGGATATTTTTGTATTCTTATAAATATTTTTGAGCTTTTTTCTGTGACCCTGTTATTTGAAGACAGTTTGCTACTTTTGGTCTTGGTTTAAGTTGTTAAGTGGAACCAGATCAGCATTGATTCTAGGGATAATTTTACCATACTGCTAAGGCAAAATCCTTTTGAGTATTCTCCTTGATATGCAACCAATTATGCAAGTTTCCACTCTTGCTCTTGAGAGCAAGCATTAATCCTGGCCCCATATATTTGAGCCCCAGGGAGTGGTCCCTTTATTCATTTCAGGTGATTTCTTTTTTTGTTTTGGGGGGTTTCTTTACATGCATGCCCTGATTGTATTCATCCGAATACTTGAGGGGAACCCTCTTCAGATCACTAGAGTTTGCTTTCTTTGTAGTTCTCTTCCCTCTGGTACTCAGTCCTGTGAACCCTAGCTGTCTTGGTATTCCCCACCTCTCTATTTCATCTCTTCAACTCATGGAGTACATCGGGTTCTGCCAGGATTCCCCTTCTTAGTGCTGCAGCCTAGAAACTATCACAAAACAGCAATCTGAGGCAAATTTTGGGCTTACCTCATTTGTTTCCCATCTCGCATGGATCACTGTCCTTTATTGCCTAATGTCCAGTATCTTGAAAGCTGTTACTTCATATTTTTTTCTGGTTATTGCTTGTCATGGATTGAATTATGGCCCCCCAAAAATGTGTATATTAGTTTGGCTGGGCTATTATTCCTGGTACTGTGTGATTTTCCCATATGTTGTAAATCCTGCCTCTACGATGTTAATGAGGGAGGATGGGTGGCAGTTGTGTTAGTAAGGCAGGACTCAATCTACAAGATTGGATTGTGTCCTGAGGCAATCTCTTGAGATATAAAAGAGAGAAGTGAGCAGAGAGACAGGGGGACCTCAGACCACCAAGAAAGCAGTGCCAGGAGCAGAGCGCATCCTTTGGACCTGGTGTCCCTGCGTGGAGAAGCTCCTAGTCCGGGGGAACACAGATGAGAAGGCTGACACAGATAGAAAGACTTCCCCTGGGGCTGATGCCCTGAATTTGGACTTTCAGTCTACTTTACTGTGAGGAAATAAACTTCTCTTTGTTAAAGCCATCCACTTGTGGTATTTCTGTTATAGTGGCACTAGATGACTAAGACATTGCTGTTGCTGTTTCAAGTGGGAAGCATGAATTACGGTCACTTTTGCTCCATGTTGAGTGAACATGGAAGTCCCTGATCATAGAATTTGATAAAACTGTGCCTCCTCAGTTTTTCACTGGCTTTGCTTCTGTTCAGTCTTTAAAACTGGGTATTTTCCACATAATTGTTCTTCACTTTCATCCCTTTCTCCATGGGAGATCTCATCCCAAAGTTCCAAACAAACCTACATGTTGATGAATCCCAAATTTCCATCAACAATTCAGTCCATTCTGCTTATTCCCAGACCTACCTGTCTAATGATTTGCTATCTTTTTCTAGATGTACTGTAAGCTGATTGAACACATCATGTGCAAAATAACTCCCTCTTACCTCCTCCCGGCACCCTTTATTTAAACTTCCCTGTTGCATTCATCACACTATCTTATAGCTAGTTATTTACGTGACTCTGAGTGGCACAAATGGCTAAGTGTTCAGCTACTAACCCAAAGGCTGGTGATTCAAATCACCCAGAGGTCCTTCAGAAGAAAGCCCTGGTGATCTACTTTCAAAAGATCACAGCCATTGAAAACCCTATGGAGCACAGCTCTAGTCTGACACAGATGGGGTTGCCATGAGTTAGAATTGATTCGATGACAACAGGTGGTTTTCTATATTTCTCTCCTTAGATTTTTAGCACAGACTAAGTTTTTGTCATTGCTCCCCACCCCCAGAACCTAGAAGAGCTCCTAACAATAAAGAGCTTCTCAGTAAGTATGTTGATTTAAATTTGATCCCAAAGCAAGGGAAACTGTCAGAGGAAGGGGAGAGAAATAGTCTCAGCTAAAAGGTATCACACTAAATGGGATCTGATCCTTCTCCCTGAAAGGATAGACTGGGAAGCAGAGCCAAACTTGAGTTCTGTCAAGGAGATTCCTGAGGATAAGCAAGATGGATAATTAAGTGGAAAGAATGGAAGGAAGCCAACTTTTGGGGCTCCAAAATGTTAAACACCACGTCTTAGAACTGTGTCCCAATTAACCACACCTATTACTCCCGTCTGTGCTGAATGTGCTTATACCAAATTTATTATACATTACTTTTTGAAGTGTTCTTGAGTCGTGTTATGCAAAGATGTTTCATCTCATCAATCATATTATAAATTCCAACCAGACATGACAACACCCATTTTCTGCGTAGCTTAAGGAGACTTTAAGAACAAGGATTGTGTCTCTCTTATCAGACTAGGGACATCCCAAGGATAGAGTCATCCCATGACTCGTTTTGCCTCCCAGGGAAAGGTAATGCACGAGAATATTGACTGTGCAAGGAGTGATAATGCAGGGTTGGCCGAAGGTATGCACCCCTTGCCTGGTAATAAGTCTGATTTTTGCCACTCTTTCCCTATCTTTGCAACAACCCAACTTCTATCCCACAGGGGAGCTGGGTTTTTTCACATTGGCAAGCGAACTTCAGATTTGCCTGCAGCTTGTTTGCCAAGGAAATCTTGTTACAGCTCCTCTGGACACAGACTCCCTAGCAGAGCATATTTGCCTGTCTTTGGGGAAAGTTCTCAGCATGCTCTGCCTCCCTTCAAACTGGCTGGATGGGGCTGGAGTCAACAGGGGATTCTGAAAGCTGCTCAGGCAGGTGTGAAGTCCTCTACCAGTAACCCAAATACTAAAAAGCCTTTTCAGTCATCTTGTCTGGTGCCCAGGTCTGGTCCTTCTCAGAGAGAGGGGGCTGGGATGGCTCATCCCTCCAAATTCCAAGACCCAGTGTTACAGAGAGTGTGAAATAATTAGCCCTGGCTTAGAATACTATTGGTTATAGAAAACGGTTCAACTTCTCAGCAACTACACTATACTCACATCCTGTTCTAATAAAGTTTAATAAAACTTTCCAAACTGGAGATGGAAGGCCAAAAGAGGCTTTTAAAAAAGATTTAAAAAATGATGTAAAATAAATGAAAAGAATCATGGGTATCATTATTTGTCCAAACCGACAAGTTTTTTCAACAGATAATATTTATTTTGTCAAAAGATGTGAAGAAACAGTAATTCTCACATACTCTTAGTGGAAGTATCAATTAGAACATCATTTTAGGAGGGCATTTTATGTTTGGCCGACAACCAAAAAGTCAGCAGTTTGAATCCACCAGCTGCTGCTTGGAAACCTATGGGGCACTTCTACTCTGTCCTATAGGGTTGCTATGAGTTGGAATTGACTTGATGGCAATGGGTTTGGTTTTTTTTGTTTATGAAAATTTAAAGTGAGTATACCTTTCAACCCAACAATTCCAGTTCTAGCTATCTGTTCTTGAGAATTACACAAAGATACGCACTCAAGTTTGTCTCTGCAGCATTGTTTTTAATGTCAAATTATTATGAACAATCTAAATTCCTATTAGGAAAGATAAGGGAAAATTATTTGCAGTATATTCCTTCACATTTAAAAACACTATGCTCCAACTCAAAAGAATGAAGAAGTCCTTTGTATTAAAACAATTTCTAAGTAAGATATTGTTAAGTGGAGGAGGAGAGGCCAAGATGGTGGAGTAGTCAGATGATTCCTGTGGTCCCTCTTACAATAAAGACCAGAAAAAACAAGTGAATCAATTATATGATATTCTAGGAGCCCTGAACAGCAAAGGCAAAGTTGAGGAATCAGACTAAGTGGCAGGGGGAGGGAGAGACGGTTCAGAAGTAGCGAGGAGGTGCCAGACCTGACCCAGCAGGAACCAGCACCCTGCAGGCCAATTGGCTGGCATGTGTGGGGAGGCAAGCAGTGGCACTTGGAACACATTTTGCACATTAGGAGAGACCAAGCAGCAGAGAGTCTACTCAAGCCTCCAGAACCAGTAAAAAGGGGTGCTTAATCAGCAAAAGTATATGCATCTAACCCACTGCGTGGATCAAAAAACATCCAGTTTGGGAAGAAATTCTCTCCCATTTACCTGCCTCTTCCCCACTCTGCGCTGGGTTCCCGGCCAGCTTCAGCAATAGCCGCTTACCCTGGTCTGGAAGTAGGACCGTCTCATGCCCTGAGCCATTCTCCTGGCTTTAGAGAGGGAACAATTTAACAAACAGAGAAAAAAATAATCTCCCCTAAGCCGGGAAATCAAGGCAGGCACAGCTCCTTTGCCTAGGCATGGGCATAAGGGATCCATGGGCTATGAATGCCTTTCACCCTTGCATAGACCTGTGTGAGCCCATTTCAACACAGGTCCTCATTAGCACAATACAACAGGGTATATACCAGAAGCCTAACTTCAACTGTATCAGCTATATGGTGGCATGGCAGGTTTGTGACATTTGAAACTGCTCTGCCCATTAAGCAAGATCCTCACCTACCCACATTAGGGGCCTAAGGACTGGTGGTTCCACCAATGCCACCTAGCCACCTGCAACAGGGGTCCAAGAATAAGAGGTGCCTCCCAGAACTTACAGCCAACAGCATTGGGTGCCCATTGTAAAGCTGCAAAACCCACCCACCTATGCACCCTAGGGAACAGAGACAGGCTTTCCTTCCAGACACTCAGGGGCAGCTGTCAGCCCCCTGCCTTGCTCAGCTTGTGACCCCCTAATGCAGCCAGGTACCTGTACCTACTCCAATCACGTCTGCCCATCTAGGATTGTAGGTGAGGGCCTGCATCACACACTTGGTGGCC
>NW_004443947.1:10751742-10753536 GCF_000243295.1 Trichechus manatus latirostris | reverse complement strand
GTGGCTAGGGATAAACAAAAAGTCATCTACAAAGGAAAGTCAATAAGACTAAGTTCAGAATACTCAGCAGAAACAATGCAGGCAAGAAGGCAATGGGATGACATATATAGCGCCTTGAAGGGAAAAAATTGCCAGCAAAGAATTATACATCCAGCAAAACTGTCTCTCAAATATGATGGCGAAACTATGGTATTTCCAGATAAACAGAAGTTTAGGGAATTTGCAAAAACCAAACAAAAATTATGAAAAATACTAAAGGGAGTCCTCTGATTAGAAAATCAATAACATTGGATAACAATCCAAGACTAGAACACGGACAGAACAACCAGATATCAACCCAGATAGGGAAGCCACAAAAAGAAATCAAAGCTAAAACTCTGTAAATAGGGAAACAGAGATGTCAATATGTAAAAGGTGACAATATTAAAACAAAAAAGAGGGACTAAAAAAACGTAGTCATACATTGTTCATATGGAAGGGAAAACAAGGTGATATAAAGAAATAAAACGCTAGTTTAAACTTAGAAAAATACGGTAAATATTAAGATAACCACAAGGAAAAATAACAATCCTACACATCAAAATAAAAAAAACAAGTAAAACATAAAGACTCAGCAAATACAAAATCAACAACAATGAAAAAGATGAAAAGAAAATACATAAAGAAAAACGACTCACACAGAAAGTTAAGTGGAACAAAGAAACTGCCAACAATACACAAAAAAAAAATCAAAATGACAGCACTAAACTCATACCTATCAATAATTACACTGAATGTAAATGACTAAATGCACCAATAAAGAGACAGAGAGTGGCAGAAGGGATAAAAAAATCATGATCCATCTATATGCTGCCTACAAGAGACACACCTTAGACTTAAAGACACAAACAAACTAAAACTCAAAGGATGGAAAAAAATATATCAAGCGAACAACACTCAAAAAAGCTGAACTGGCAATATTAATCTCTGACAAAATAGACTTTAAAGTAAAATCCACTACAAAGGATAGGGATTAAAGGGTCAATACACCAGCGGGACATAACCATAATAAATACTTACGCAATCAATGACAGGGCTCCAAAATACATAAAACAAACTCTAACAGCATTGAAAAGAGAGACAGACAGCTCAACAATAATAGTAAGAGACTTCAACACACCACTTTTGGTGAAGGACAGAACATCCAGAAAGAAGCTCAATAAAGACATGGAAGATCTAATTGCCACTATCAACCAGCTTGATCTCATAGACATATACAGAACATTCCACCCAACAGCAGCCAAGTGTACTTCCTTTTCCAACTCATGTGGAACATTCTCCAGAACAGACCACATATTAGGCCATAAAGCAAGTCTTAACAGAATCCAAAGTATTGAAATATTACAAAGCAACTTTTCTGACCATAAAGCCGTTAAAGTAGAAGTTAATAATAGAAAGAGCAAGGAAAAAAAATCAAACACATGGAAACTGAAGAACACCTTGCTCAAAAACTACTGACTTATAGAAGAAATTAAGGATGGCAGAAAGAAATTCACAGCATCAAATGAGAATGAAAACACATCCTACCAGAACCTTTGGGACACAGCAAAAGCAGTGCTCAAATGTCAATTTATATCAATAAATGCAAACATCCAAAAAGAAGAAAAGGCCAAAATCAAAACATTAACTCTACAACTTGAACAAATAGAAAGAGAGCAGCAAAAGAAGCCCTCAGGCACCAGAAGGAAGCAAATAATAAAAATTAGAGCAGAATTAAATAAGGTAGAAAATAGAAAAACAATTGAAAGAGTTAAC
>NW_004443947.1:10733320-10751642 GCF_000243295.1 Trichechus manatus latirostris | reverse complement strand
CTACTGTCCGGAGGCAAGATGAGAAGGCAAAAAGGGACAGGAACTGGTTGAATGGACACAGAAAATCTGGGGTAGAAAGGAGGAGTGTGCTGTCACATTATAGGGAGAGCAACTAGGGTCACATAACAATGTGTGTAAAAATTTTTTGTATGAGAAACTGGCTTGAACTGTGAACTTTCAGTTAAAGCATACAAAAAAAAGTAATGTTAAATGACAAAAGGTATTATAAGACAATATGGATAGATGATCATATTCATGCCAAAAATAAAAGAACCTTGGAACTCTGTGTAGTTGTATGAAATGTATAGAAAAACTTCTGTAAGGCAACACACCAAACTGTTTACACTGGTTAATTCCAGAACTCCGAGAAAGTGAGTGGAATTGATGGGGAATGGCAGGGAAAAGGGATGGTAAAAATGGAATTTAAAATTTATTCTACTCTAGTTTTGAAAAATAAATAAAAGAAAATGATATTAAGAAAAACCCTATTCCTATATGATGTTCTTGAAGAAATGAGAGTTCAGGTCTTTCTCAGAAGGAGTGTTTCTCGAGTCTGACAGTCGAATCACTTGGGTATTTGGAAAAAAAAATCTATCTTAGTTCAGTTTCCCTAGAAAACAGAGCCTGAGGCAAAGATTAAATGCTGACACTTTATTTGGGTGGTACAAACCAGAGTAGTGAAGATGAGAAGATGAGGGAGGTGAGGCAAGGAAAGATGCAAAGTAATGTTATGCAGTATTACTTGCTGGCCAGTACTTCATTTAATGTATCAATGAGACAGAGCAGTTGCTCAAAAAGACTTCTCCGGATTTTGAAGGAGAAACCACACCTCAGAGCAGTCCACTAAAGAGAGAAAAGGAGGGGAGTGTATCTACCTAGTTCTCTCCTATCTTTAATTTGTCATGATTCAAGTTTGCCTCATGGCAAAAGCTGTCTCCCCTGCATCATCCAGACCATGACTGCTCTCAGGAACTCAGATACCATGCCACAAGTTGTGGCATTTTATCTACAGAAAAAGAGAGATGACTTGGAGTAGCTAGAGCTCAGTGTGTGTGTCATGAGAACCATGCTGGCTTAGGGTTTCACCTTGAGCTCCAGCCATCACTGATAGAGGGAGTGAGAACTTGGAGTTTGGAGGGAGGATCCTCAGCAAGGGTCCAGAAAAGACAGCCACACTGGAGCAGGGTCAGAGGCAAAAGGAGCATTCAGAAAGGTAGAAGAGACCAAGGAAAAAACTAGGAAGTTGTATAAAGAAGTGGCCATACAAGGTACAACAATTGGTCTCCATTCACCTGAAGCAACAGAGGAAGAAGGAGAGTCAGGAATTGGAGGAGTAAATCAAATACATGTCTGGTTGTCCCCATGAATAACTGCCTCCTCTCCCATGAGACCAGAAGAACTGGATGGTGTCTGGTTACCATTACTGAATGTTCTGTAGAAGAATCATGCTCAAAAGTGGGAAAAATACAGAGCGGAATTTAAAATTCTCAATGGAATCTAGACTTTCTGGAGCCATTGAGGCTGAAAAAGCCCCCAAAACTACTATCCTGAGATAATCTTTAAACCTTAAACCAAAACTATCTTCGAAGTCTTCTTTGAACCAAAAAATAGCTTCTTTTAATTAGTAAAGTACAACTGCTTTGAGCATTCTGCTCTTTAAAGAATTATCTATGTGAGATCAAATTGACAATTGCAACTCTAAAGTTTGGATGGGAAGCTTAAGGGCAGTGAGTTTAAGAAATTGCGGTAGAATAATGTGCAAACGATAGCAAGAATGATAGTGCAACTTGAAGAATGTAACCAATGTCACTGAATTGCATAAGTAGAAATTGTTGAAATGGTGTATCTATGGCTGTGTATACTTTCACCAAAATGAAAAAAAATTTTTTTAAAGAAGTTGTATAAAGTTTACTACCTACTGCAACTAGTTGCCATTGAGTCGATTGTGACTCATGGCGATACTCATGTGTGTCAGAGTAGAATTGTGCAGCTGTTGAAAACTCTATGATGCTTATAATTTGTGTCCACTATAGTTCTGACTCTATCTCACCCTTGACCAACTAAATCAGAATATACGGAAATTCGTATTATATTAAAGCCTCCTTAGATTACTTGAATACTCAGTCAACATTGGGAACCATTGCTTTAAAGTATCCATCAAAACAAACCACCAGCAAACTTCATATCATGGTGCCCCATTTTTCTCCTTTCAACTAAAAAAATGGCAAAACCACGTGGAAGGACATCTTAGGATATTGTCCCTCAGAAGCTTATTTCAGAGTAGGTTCTGGAAGAAGCAAGCATTTCATGACCTTGACTTCCTGTTAGACAAAAGGCCACAGAAAGTCTTGATGTAAAACAATGAAATTTTCCATTAAGTTACATTTAAACAGCAATTTTAAAAAGGGTAGAAAGAAACAGCAGGTTCCTTGGTCAGACTAAATTGGTTTTGTTCAAAAAAGCAATAATCAGTTCACTGCCTTGGATTTAGAAGTACATCTTTTCCTCAAAACTTACAATGCCACATTTCATTTTCTCCACATAAATTGTGCTCTAACGATGTGTATCCAGATGAAACCAGAACATGAATAAAGTGATTTCTTGAGCTTTTCCTAGAAATGTATTTCCTGGTACAAACCTCCTGTTTTTACATTTGTACTCAATCTATTGGAGGCTGATTTATATATATGGATAAAGAGCAAGAAACTGCTCAGAAAAAAGAAACATTGTAGTCAAATGCAACTTTCTTCTTGTTAGGTGCCATCAAGTCAGTTTTGACTCATAGTGACCCCGTGTGACAGAGTCGATAGAACTGCCCCACAGAGTTTTCTTGGCTGTAATCTTTATGGAAGCAGATCACCAGGTCTTTCTCCCATGGAGCCGCTGGGTGGGTTTGAACTTTTGGTTAGCAGCCAAGCGCTTAACCATTTGTTCCACCAGGGCTCCTCTCTTAGACAATGTCATATTATTTGAATGCTTTTGTTCTTCACTCTATTTTCCCATTTCTGGGTGCCTTTTCATCAGTTCAGCAATTTGGAGTAAAAATTATCGTGAGTGATGATGAATTTTGGGTTCACCATGAATAAGGTACATATGCAGTATCCTGAGGGAGCATGTGTTCGTAGGTAAGTGGCTTCTCCTATCTTGTCACATTCTCTTCATGTACGAATGAGGGGCGTAGGTCTTGATAAGGTCTTCCATGCCTTCCAACTCTGAGATTTTACAATTCTAAGTTCTTGGACAATTTCCCGTATGCATCTGTCAATACGCGAGCTTGGCTGTGAATTCTGCCCACAAATCAAAAAGCTGTTGCTGTCGAGTTGATTCTGACTCATAGCTACCTTATAGGACAGAGTAGAACTACCCGATAGGGTTTCCAAGGAGCAGCTGGTGGATTCGAACTGCCAACCTTTTGGTTAGCAGCCGAGCTCTTTACGACTGCATCACTAGGGCTCTGAATTCTGCCCACAAAGACTTCAAAATACTTAATGATCAAGAAAAAATTATCTAAAATAAAATAATCAAAATGTCTCTTTGAAACAGGCGCATATACCAGGTAGTCTATATGTTACAAAATGATATAGAAAGACGTTGAACCCTCCCCTGAGAACTTACAATTCACTTTCTGTTATCGGCAGATACCAGGAAAAGTGATAAAGACAACAGAACCCAGATGTTGAGACACTGCAAGCCAAGTAAAATTTTTTTAGTGTATGTTATGGCTTGTGGGTTTTGAAGATTATATTCATCAATGATGATCATGAGCTAAATACGGATGAATTTTTGAAAAGGCCATATAATAAGGACCCAGTTCCTTATGTATAAATTGTCTCCTTCAGGCTGTATCTATACTTATCAGCCGAAGAGCTTACTGATATCTGCAACTCAGACACATGGAGTGCTGGAAGCCTTATCAGAAAACATGTGTGTGAGAACCATGTATTTGCTCACTTTCTATTTTACTTTCTCATAGTACCTTCTGTTCTCCTTTTCAGGGATTAGAAAAAATTACTTGTAATATTACTTAATACTTCTCATTCTCAATGGATTATGAGAATCATGGGAATGGATGCAGAGGGTCTTATTTACTGCTTATTTCTTTATAAGTAGCACAGTACCTAGTACATAATGAGTTCCCATAGATATTTGTTGGATTGCTGGTTAAATGAATCAATGAAGGTTAAATGAATCAAAGAAGGTTAAATGAATCAATGATTGTATCTACTGCCAGAAGACGATTTGAGGTGACCCACCATAAAGCATACTCGGACCATTTTAAGAAGGATCTCTGGCAACTAAGGTTTAAAAAAAAAAAAAGTGAACTTCATTATGAGCATATATTTTTTTAAAAGCATGCTGTTTTCTAACTGAAGAGAAGAACATTAAATCAGGATTCTTTTACAAGTGTCTTGAGGAATAATGACCAACGTAATGGAAAACATCTTTATTCACTTCACCTGAACACGCAACACAGCAGTTACTAGGGTATCCAACAGTGAGCATGCCTTGGCACACATTTTTTCCCAGGTGAGTTGTGTTTAGCGAACATTCCTTCAACCTGTTTATGGCTCTGTTCAATCCAAATCATTCTAATTCATGGCTTTTTAGCTGCGGATGTTCTCAAGGACGTTGAAATCAATAAATGCCTTTCCAATACAGTAAAGCCAGAGAGACCATTTTAAGACTTTTGTGTCAAGTAAGGGAAAAAGATTCAGCACATGGTTGAAAACAAAATGCCCATTTCCAAATATTTCATAAATTTCAGTAACTACAAAGAAGCTCTTTTATAACTGATACCACTTCAATGTTTAAGGGCCCTAATGTCAATATCTTCGTTCAGGGTAGTTGAAACCTCTATGGACAAAATGGGACACTGCTTTTATGAATTGTTTAATACTGTTTTAGGTAGAATCACAAATAGGAAAAGCATGTCTGTGTTTTCGCACAGTGACTGGTGGCATGCGGAAAAACCTCAATATTATTGCTGTACGTGTAATTGTATCTAATCCTTTCAGTAACCACAGCAGGTGAAGAATATTGATCTCTATCCTACAGATCAGGAAACTGAGACACATACAAATTAAATAAACTGCCCAGGGTTACAGAGTCGATAAGTGACACATTATACTTAGGCCCAGCTATTTTAGGCTACAAAATCCATGCTCTTTTCACTACAACATTACTGCCTCCAAGAAATACAAAGTCTATTGCTTCTTGAAATCCCAGAGTACTGGCATGAATAACTTGGAAGACTGAAAATACTGCCCTATGAAGCATAGGTAACCCTTTAACAAAGGACTAATTTCTCAAACATGTTTAGTAGCATAGGAAACAAGAGAATCTTCCAGGAATGAGGGCTATGCCCCTACTCAGAAGAGTCTACTGATAGGTATCAGTAAGGATGCTTTTGAATGCAAAAAACAGAAATCCCAACTAAAAGTATCCTGAACAATAAGGAGGGTCTGCATTATACCACAAAACAAGGTGTCCAGTGGTAGGTAACTACAGGGCTAGGGTTAGGGTTAATTGAGCCTCTCAGCAGTATCATCATGGAAGGTGCCTCCCATCTTTTTCTCTACCATCTTCAGCATGACTAATAATACTGCCTCTCACATTTGTAATGATAATACTTGTTGAATGCCTATTATGTTCTAGGCAGTTCTAAATATTTTATGTGTATTTAGTCTGTTGGTTTTCTCAACGCTCCCGTGAGGTAAATACCATTATATTGCGGTAGAAAGAGATACTTCATAATCATAAGATAACTGCAATAGTGCTAAATATCAAATGCAGATAAAAGGACAACGGCAATAAAGAGAAGACTTGTCACTTCTCCTTCCCGGAAGCCACTGAGCAGACTTTCTCAAAAGTTCTGTGCTCAAACTAATCACCAACAAGAGAAATGGAAATCATCATGATAATCTTAAGTAAATCATGATTTTCACAGGCTCTCCTAGAGCTGGAAGTCCCCTTTATCTAAGTACATGACAGTAAGTATACCATATACAGCGAATTATTTGTTCATTTATGTGCTGTTATTGTTGCCACTGTTGAGAATATACACAGCGAAATATATATTTTACCAACTCGACCTTTTCTACATGTGCAATTTAGTGACATTGATTACATTCTTCAAGTTGTGCAACCATTCTCACCCTCCTTTTCTGATTTGTCCCTCCCCATTAATATAAACTCCCTGCCCCCTAAGGTTTCTGTCTAATCTTTCAAGTTGCTGATGTCACTTGGATCCCATGTAGATAGTTCTTAAAAGAGCATGATGCTCAAGGCAGACTTTTTTTTACTAGTTAAGCTGAACTGTTGTTCAGTTTTAAGATGGTTTCAGGGGATATTTTTGGCTTAGGTTTTAAAGATTATTTCAGGGCAATAGTTTCATAGGTTCATCCACCCTCCAGAAAGTCTAGAGTCCATGAGAATTTGAAATACTATTCTGCATTTCCCCCCCTCTTGATCAGAAGTCCTCTATGGAATTTTTGGTCAAAATGTTCAGTAATGTTAGCTGGCCACCATCCGTTTCTTCTGGTCTCATGGCAAAGGAGGCAGCTGTTCATGAAGGCAATTATCCACGCATTCCATATCCTGCTCCTGTTCTTGACTCTCCTTCTTCCTCTGTTGCTCCAGGTGAATACAGACCAATTGTCATGCATTGGATATCTGCTTGCATGCTTTTAAGACCCCAGGGACTATCCAACCAACTAGGAGGTAAAACAGAAGCACTAAACACTTTATTAGGCCAATTAACTGGGATGTTCCGTGAAACCATGACTGTAAACCTCCAAACCAAGGAAATAAATCCCATGAGGTTTTGGGCTGCACATAAGCAGCCTCAGCTGCTACTTTTTTTTTTTTTTCATTTTTGTAAATGTATCTATCACACAACTTTTGCCAATTCCACTTTTTACAGGTGTACAACTTACTGACGGCAATTACAATAATTGGCTACTACAGCCACTTTCTTCATTCCCCAGCTCTGAAGGGAACATCCTTCGGCACATTCAAGGGGGTGAGAATCTCAGAAAAGCCAGGTGGGAGGCTGGAGATTTAAAGGACTTGCTAATTTCTTTAGTAGATATAAGCAAAAATGCCCTGCTTGAGTTGCAGAAGCACTAAGGAAAGCAGAGGACTAGGTTGAATAAAAAAAAAGCATTGGCTCTTGCAGGAGATAAAGTCAAGGTCTAAGTTTCTCAAATACAACATTGCTTAAAGTAATACCATTTGGAGTTTACAAATATGGGAAGAGAAGCCCCACTGTGATTGTAAAGAGGGCTGCAAAGCAGGAAACATTCTTGGTGGGCTGTATCATGCTGTGCTAAGTAGAATTTACTGCCTATCCCCCACCACCGTGCCTCCAACAATGGTAGAACTTCTTCAAGCTTCACTAAAACATGTGTGTTTTGTGTGGCAGGTAAACACATGTATACCATGAGATGTAGAATGTGTGTATATATGTGTGTGTAGAAATTTGCCCAAACTGCAGGTGCCTTACCGTATCTTTTACAACATAAAACCGTATATGAAATGCTTCATGTATGAAAAATTAGTCTTTACAAATGGCTCCCTCTTCCTTGGTTCCCCCTTCCTGAATGTGCTGCAGTATGAAAGATAATATGGTTGATCAATAGCTTATTGATCATCTTAATTAAGTCAGATCAATTCTGTGGCCATTTGGGTGGGTTGTGCAAAAAATCAATCATACACTTTTTGTTTTGTTAGTTGCCATAGAATCAGCTTTGCCTCATGGCAATCCCATGTATAACAGAACACAGTGTTGCCTGGTCCTGCGTCATCTTCATGATTATTGGTATGCTTGAGTCCATTATTGTGGCCATTGTGTATTTTGAGTGCCTTCCAACCTAGGGGCTCATCTTCCAACCCTATATTGAACAATTTCTGTTGTGACCCACAGGGTTTTCATTGGCTAATTTTTGGAAGTAAATTGCACGTCTTTCTTCCTAGTCTGTCTTAGTCTGGAAGCTCCACTGAAACCTGTCCACCATGGGTGCCCCTGTTGGTATTTAAAATACTGGAGGCATAGCTTTCAGCATCACAGCAACATGCAAGCCACCACAGTATGACAAACTGACAGATGAATAGTGGTAATCACTTAGACAGCCCGTAAAATTAGACCCAAGTGACTGCTTTCCCTATGTTCAAGTCCTTGTATCCATGTAAGCAGTCTTGTTTTTTTCCCAATATCAACATGGATATAGGACTTACCTCCTCTTCGTCTAAAGAAATCAGAACGTTTAGTAGCCCAGACTGGGTGGGAACAGGGGAACACTATGAGATGGGTAGTAGTTTACATAATCGTTCTGCAGAGAAAAATCTTAAAAGTTGCTTTTAGCCTTCTTTATTCTCCCTTAATTTTTTTTTCTTAGAATTGGAAACTTTGGAAATCACCCTTCTCATCCTTTCACAACAGCATTCAGCCTGAAGGCTCATCTCCTTCTAGATATCTCCAGGAAAGCCAAATCTCAAATCCCCTCCTTCTCTATTTAGCAGAGTAGCCTCTCTTTCCTCCCGTCAAAACCTGGATGTCAGATGGTAACACCAAGGCCCTGGTCTCTAAAGTGAATTTATCAGAGCATTATCTCAACAAAGGCCAATGTTTTACTGTAAGAAATTCTGATACCAATTGCTGAGAGAATAAAATTCTTTCCCTATCTTTATAAGACAAAGAAAATAAAAAGAAGTTAAATAAAACGGGTGGGGCAAAGGTCAAGTACAAGAATCTTAGATCCTCCAATTTTCTTTTATCAGAGAAGAGAGGCTGGCATTATGTGCCATAAATAACTGGACACTTTACCAGCCTAGCAAGATTTAGGATATGAAAAGTCACACAGTTCTGCCTGAGGGAGAGGGTCAGCTAATCCCATTTCCACAGAGAGGAAAAAAAAAAAATCTGTTTTTCTTTTGAATTAACATTAACTTGCATTGAATAAAAAACACAGTAAAAGTATATTTAGAAATGTTTCAGCTCTGGCTTCCCAGCAGGGGTAAGTGCCTCAATTTCCTGCAAATCATTGTCAAGTGTCTAGACAGGAGAAGTGGAAGCAAAGATAAGAGATTCTGAATTTCAACAGAGGGGCCATCAAACTAAACCCAACTCAGCTGTGTTTTTTCACTCGGCAATAAGTGATAACCCTGATAGCCACATAACTTACATTTTGCTTCTGACTTCTGATAAGGAAGAGGAAAGTGGGAAACAATGATGAGTGTGGATGATAAACAACCCTGGTTGTGCATTTGCCTTGGTCTTTTAGGTCAACTGAGCTCTAGAGAAATCCTAAACCCGCCAGGCCTATTTCATATCTGGAGAGGTTTATGAGCTTTTGAAGCTACGGATTAAGACGAACAATGCTTTAAAAGGTTTGTGACTTGTTTAGCACCTTCATTTTAAATACACGTCTAAGTCAATCAAATATGCTTTGTAGAAATTCCTAACATCTCAATACCCTTTCGAAAAGATGGTTTTACAGCCTCTTCAGCTTTAAGAACTGGACAGGACTGCAGAGGTCAGCCACAGCCTGTACACACCACACTAAATCCGCTATAGAAATATCTAAAGTCAGTAGCAAAATTTTTGCCTTTGCAAAGATCCAGAGAATACCTTCTGTGAGGATCTACTCTCTCACTGTGCAACAAGACATGGACATGCCATTTGCCTCACTCACTTCCCATTCACTCAGCTATCCACCAACCCCTTCTCTGAGTCCCTTATTGTATAGGGTGGGGGCTAAATGGGTGGGCTCTGGAGTCAGGTCTCCTGGTTTTGAACCCTGGCTCTATTACTCACTAGCTGTGTAACTTTGAGCAAATTATTTAACCTCTGGTGCTTTGTGTTTCCTATCTGCAAGATGGGGATCCTGACAATACCTACTTCTTAGAGTGCTGTGAGGGTTAGATACAGATGTGAAGCACTTAGAACAGTGTTTAGTATGTAGTAAGTGCTTAATGAATTTTAATTATCACTATTATGTGCCAGATACTAGTCTTTAGCTAGCCGGAAGATGAAAATATAGATGAAAAGAACTTCTTAGGGATGATGGTGAAGAAGAGCTATCCACCAACTATTTCTTAGTCAGTCAACACAGAGGTGTATAGCTGCTTCCTAGCACTTGTCTAGATATGACTTTAAGTAGCTAAAATTCTATCTTGTAAGACAGTGATAACTTAGGTTAAACTTAGAACAAACAATTAAATGGTTTGGTTTGAAGGACTGTAAGAGTTCAAAGAGAGGTCAATGCGGACTGAAGGGGCCAGACAAGATTTTATGGAGAAGGCATGACTTCTCATGGGCCGTGATAGACAAGAAAGGTATAGATGAGCAGATGGAGAAAGAAGGTTATATGGAGGAACAGCATCAAGAACACAGAGGTGGGAAATACTGTGACACAGGTAGCACTGAATATCTGGACTAATTTTCAGTGTCAGTCCAGGACACAGGCTTGCCATCATCCTTATTCTCCTCTTTACAGTTTAAAGACAGACCTCTGCATAAGCATCAGGCTGCTTCTGGTTCATCCCCTCCAATCAATCCTATATACCCTTCACCCCATCAGCCTTCTTTCAACATGTTATTAGCTTGTGTCAAGTCAGCTCCAACTCATGACTACCCCATGAGAATGAAACATTGTCCAGTCCTGTGCCATCTTCATAATTGATGATACGTTTGAGACCATTATTGCAGCTATTGTGTCAATCCATCTTATTGAGAGCTTCACTCATTTTCACGGACCCTACTTTACCAAACATGATGTTCTTTTCTAGCAATTGGGCTTTCCTAATGATGTGTACAAAGTAAGTGAGTTGAAGTCTCTCTATCCTCACTTCTAAGGAACATTCTGGTGGTATTTCTTCTAAGACTGATTTGTTCATTCTTTTGGCAGTCTACAGTATATTCAATATTCTTTGCCAACACAACTGTTTCAATGCATCAATACTACTGCTCTCTTATCTTTATCCTGCTCCTAAACCTTCAGTGTCCCATCGTTGCTTTTGGGGTAAAGCCAAACTCCTTAAGCTGATGCTCAATGCTCTTCACCATCTGACACCAAACTGCCTTCAGCTGTATCTGCCAGTACGGCTTTCCTCTCCTTTTTCTCACAATTCTTCCAGATAGGTCCCCCTTTCCTGCATCTATCAATCCAAACTCCAATGTGAAATTACCTCCATTTTCCCCCTTGACGATCCAATTCCTAACAATTTACTTGTGAACTTTGTAGTTCTTTGCTGATTTTCTATTTTTTCCTTTTTTTTTTTTTTTTGCTAACTCTCTACTCTCTCTGCAAACTTCTCTAATCCACCACATTTTTTCTTTCTTTTGAGCTGACAAACATACCTGTCGCACTCAGTAAGCAAGTAAATTTGTGATATTCCTTCAGTTAAAGTTTTATATTGTTATTTCATTTGGAGGGAGGTTAGTTAATTTTTGGTTTTGTATTAGGACCTTGGGTTTCAATCTGAACTATAAGTTCTCAAGATCAAGACTTGTATCTGATTCTTCTTCTTGCAAGCCCAGTGGTGGATGGATTAATGGTTTAGGGATGATGGGAAGCAGGAATGCCAATTTATAGGACTAATTTAAATGAATTGACTCAAAGGCAACTAACAACCACCACAATGGGGATAAGTAAAATATAAGAAAAAGTTGGCTTTTGAGGTGGTAGGTGTTGTAGATCAGGTTCCCCAGAAAATAATGAGACTCTGAGTTTATGTTTCATTTTGTTTCTTTTTTTGAGACTGATACTGGCATTCAGAAAGTTACTGCTTTTGGGATCAACACCTGTGAGGGATGAGGGACGCAGGATTGAGGAAAGGAAGGAGTTAAACTGTGACGTAGTTTCAAAGAAGGCCTCAGCCAACCCCATGGGAAGTTCCGGAGCTAGAAAGGCCCTTAGAATTGTCCCAATTAAAGGAAAGGGGCTACATCTTTACACATCCACACAAACTAGTCTTTGGATGTGAGCTGTCCCCAGGGAAGGGAAATAACCCTGTGCAAGGCAGCTTCTTTTGGTAATTTCTGGGGAGGGATGCAGCTAGGGGGAAAAGTACCTTAGTCCTAAAGATGGAATCTGGTGGCATAGCACAGCATCCACTGCACTTGGGTAACATGACAACATGAACTGTCAGCCTTTTCATCTTGACCTCTGTGCTTGATGCTCAGCTCCACCTGGGATCATTCTGTTCTCTGGCTGTTACGTCTGACCTGACTTTAAAGTTGTTCATTTGTAGATCAGAAATCTAGCCTATTTTAAATCTTCCCTTCATTGCAATTTCTTGTTCCACTTATCAAAAACGAAACAATCAAAACACTGCTTATTAACAAGATCAGCAATACGTCAGTGTCTGAATCATCAGCACTTGCTTCGGAGTCAAACAAGTAACTAATCAGTCAGATGATTTCAAGAGTCTGAAATGAAGGACCTCTCAGGACATTTTTTCCTTTGTAGGATCCATTGGAGGTAGACTGGCAGGATTGCCTTGGGGTTTCAGCACTCCCTAGAAATACTAGCTGACCAAACACTTGGCAACGTCAAGAAGCCAAAATCAGAGCTATCTCAACGTGAGGAAAGGGAAACTGACTTAGCAAGAGGTAACACGATGCCTGTCTGAACTAATCTACCTATTCACGACCACCTTGAAGGGATGCTCCTTCCATTTGGGTGGCCCTTCTCCCAATTCACCACCCCTGCTACTTCTGGCCTTCGGATGCTCTTTTATTAGTGATTGCTGTTGATGATGACGATGCTTTAAGAAATTTAACAAATACAGAAAAGAATGAGGAATAATAAATCAAACATCCCCAGTTGAGCAGTGATTAAGAGCTTGGCTGCTAACCAACAGGTCGGCAGTTCTAATCTACCAGTCGCTCCTTGGAAACCCTATGGGGCAGTTCTCTGTCCTAAAGGGTCGTTATGAGTCGGAATCGACTCAATGCCAATGAGTTTGGTTTGGTTTTTAGTTAGGTATTCCCTTTTCAGAATTCACTGTTGTTAGCTTTTTCCCCCATATTTACTTCTATGTTTTCTTTAAATAGAAAATATTGTATGTTGGTATCCATGAAAATATAAAATATTTTTGTGTGTGGTTTTTAAGTTTACATAAATGGTATACTATATCTTATTGTAACTTGCTTGTTTCAGTAACTCTTTTTGGGAATTTTTCATATTGCTATACATAAGTTTAGTTCCTTTTTAACTGTTTATGATGTTCCATCAAAGAACTATACTACATTTTATTTATTCACTCTCCTACTGATGGACATTTAAGCAGCTTTCAAGGTTCTCTTCTTTGGGCATTTTTTTCTTGAATCCCTTGACAGTTCAAAATGAATGAAATGTCTTTTATTTTGTTTAATTTCTTGCTGAGATTGTCCAGACCTCCAGAGAAGAATCCCCACTGTACCCTTGTTCTCTGCCCCTCTACCTCAGCCCTGACAAGGACCAGGTGCTGGTTTCTAGAATTCCCATTGTTTTCTGAGCCAGTTCTGCCAACAGATTTCATTCCTAGCCAGACCGAAGGTAGAGATTACGGAAGTGAGGGATGTGGGCAAAATGAATAAAGTTCACGCCTCAAAATAAAATTGGAGCTATGCTTCAAATTTACCACCAGAAAAAAATAATCCAGACAAAGAAACACAATCCATATACATAATGATTTTTATTACAGAACTATTTTTTAAAATGGGAAAAAAATGATAAACAGCCTAATTGGTCAACAATTGGGGGGGGGGCGCTGTTTATAAATCATGGTCCATAAACTCAACAGAATATTATTCATTCTTTTAAGATGATTCTGAAAACTATGTATTAGGTTGAATCACATGAAACTGCCATCTTTCTAGGTCAAAATAGTTGAGTGTCAGCAATTTCCTGTGATTCAGCTCAACAGTAACAAAGGAGAAGAGATGATGGCATAATGTTAGTCGAAAATGTAGAAAGCCAAATTACATCCACAGTATATAGATCTTTCTTTGAATTTGAACAAGAACTTTAAAGGATCAGAGCAAAATTAAAAATGGTTATACTGAGAAAGGAGAGTTGGAGAGAATTAAATCTTATTGAACTTACAGGCCATTTAATCATACCACCTCTCTCTCTATCTCTCTCTCTCGCATGCACAGACACACACAGTCACACACACACACTCACTCACACAGACACATACATATCAGGAAGCTTTTATTACTCCACTTATAGATGAGGACCACCACTCATCAGTTTGTCACACTGCTGGGTGACTTGCATGTTGCTATGATGCTGGAAGCTGTGCTACCAGTATCTCAAATACTAGCAGAGTCACACATGGTGGACAAGTTTTAGCAGAGCTTCCAGAGTAAGGAAGACTAGGAAGAAAGGGCTGGCAAGCTACTTCTGAAAATTAGCCAATGAAAACCCTATGGAACACACCAGAATATTGTCTGATGTCATACTGGAAGATGAACCCCACCGCCCACCCCCAGGTTGGAAGGCATTACACAATAACCACGACAATGGCCTCAACCATCATGCAGATGGCGCAGGACCAGGCAATGTTTCATTCAGTTATACATAAGGTCACTATGAGTTGGAGCCAACTTGATGGTAACAAACAAGAATAGATGAGGAAACTGAGGTTCAGAGAGATTAAATAAGTTGCTCATTGTCATATGGCAATATAGTGGCAAAGCTAGAATTGGCATCCAGGTCTCTTCAATTCTAAAGTCTATGCTCCTTCCGTGTCCCTCTCTGGGGTGAAGAGAAAATAAAAGAATCAAGTTTTCTTGATAGTTCTCTTAATATTATTTGTATAAAAATTAAAATTAAAAATTTCCAAAGGGAAGGGAATCTGGGAGAAGGGTAATAACAAACAAACCAAACCCACTGTACAGATAGAGATGGAGGCTGGTGGCTATTAGACAGCACTCTTTGCTTCTAGACCTACACAAAACACTCAAATGAAACACCTTTCCCTGCTCCCTTCTGGTCCAGAGTGACAGAACAGCTACCAGAACGGCTCTTTGATTTTCCAGCCTTGCCTTAGGGTTCCTGGTGTAGAATAGAAGGCTGATGGGAAAAAGGTGACAGTCAACAGACAGAGCCTACTGAATCAGGAGTGGGATAAGTCGGGTACTGCCTAAGGCCACTTGATCAAAGCTCTTGAACAAAGACAGCCCAGCTGTTATATGATGCCACTGAGAGCTGAAAACGTGTGTGGGTGTCTGGACATTCCAGCCTGAATCAATAAATGGAGAAGGAGCTCTGGGCGGGGAGTCAGTATTTTGGGTTCCTTGGTATTGTTTCTAAGCAGACATGTGACCTTGGACAAGTCACTAGGTTATCTGTTTTTGTTTTTGTTTTTTTTCAGTTACAACATGGGTTGATTGATATGATTGATTAATTGATTTTCAAATTCCTTTCTTATTTTCAATGAAATTGCCCAAAATTAAGGAGAGAGGGGAACAACCATGTACCAGGAGGCAATCTCCAAAGTCAGAATATCCTTACTTGGTTGCAAGTGGCTGGAGAGGAAGTGGACACTGGTGGAGTGAAGACTTAATGAAGAGATGCTTTTTCCAACTTAGACAACTTACTTTCTGAGAAAGAAGCTTACCATTTTCTTAGAGAAAGACTAAACAGGAGGCGAATGAAGGGTTTTCAGTCCTGAAATCCTGCTACTTAGGAGAAAAGTTGAATTTCATTCATGGTAGGCCAAAGCTAGTATCCTAATCAAGTTCCTGGTATTATTTAGGATCTAGATTCTAGCTAGACTACAGGCAGATATTTTCCCATTCACTTGTGGCCCCTGACTTGGACAATCACACATCTTTGGTGGCCAGTCTCAAAGTGACCATCTGTCAGCTGGTGTAGCATCAGGAAAATCTTGGATGATTAACAGATGTTCAAGTTTAAACATTGAGGTTGTCTGTCTAGACAGCTAGTCAAACCTATTCACATCTCCCACGAGCCCTGCCCTGACTCTCCCTTTCTCCAGCTGTGGACATGACTGACACTTTGGAGTCCTTAGAGGTCTATACTTTCTAAACATGGAGTGTTAAAGTGAGAGAATGGGAGAACTGAATTGGGACCTTAGAACCCCCTAAAGAGGGTTCACAAATGAAGGAATTTGCTCAAGGCCCAGGAGAATAAGAACTTGAGCCTAGATCTTTAGACTCCACGGCTAGTGCTACTTCTACTATATAAACCAAAATTAAAAACAACAAACTCGTTGTGATCAAGTAGATTCCAACTCATGGATACCCCTTGTGTGACAGAGTAAAACTGCTCCATGGAGTTTTTTTTACTGTAATCTTACGGAAGCAGGTCACCAGGCCTTTCTTCCTCAGTGCCACTGGGTGGGTTCAAATTGCCAACCTTTAGGTTACTAGTGGAGGACAAAAGAAAACCAATTGCCATCAAGTTGATTCTGACTCATGGCAACTCCACGTGTGTCAGAGTAGAAATGTGCTCCACAGAGTATTCAGCGGTGGTTTTCGGTAGATTGCCAGCTCATCTTTCTGTATGACAAGGTCACAAGAAGATTCTAAAAAGGAAAGCAGGATAGGGTGGGGTCTTGGAAAGGGGCTTACTCCTCATCACTCCACTCTCTAGGAATTTGTTCATCTGCTCATTAGAGAGTGACACGTAAGAGGTGTGGAATCGTTTTGAAGAGATAAATTCAGGTGGAGACAGGTACATTCAACCCTGTGGCTCTTTGGCTACAGGTTTCTGAATGAGTTACTGAACCTTCTGTTATGAAAGGCTCACAAAGGAATAAGTAAAGCTTAAGGGTAGCAGTGGGGTAGTATATCATCCCCATAGCCTTCCAGGCTTGCTTTCTGGACATCAGGCCGCTGGACAAATATTCTGGAGCATCAAAAAGAAATATGCCCCTGGAACCCCTCCCACTTCCATGGCAGGCATGACCAATTTTTCCTGGACTTCTTTACTTCCGAGCCCTTCAAAATGAAAACCAAACCAGTTGCTATCTAGTAGACTCCAACTCAGGGCAACCCTGGCCTGTTCAATACAACAATCCAGGAAGCCACTCCAAATTTATCAGGATTGCATATGAAGGGGAAATCAACAACACGCCAGCCCTTAATCCAGGGGTTTAGGCTTCTTTCTCTGCCCCCCCCCCCACAAAGGGCTGATTCTATAAGTAAGAAGGAAGTGCTTTTCACCCGTCTTATCTTTCCTCTGTCTTTTCACACCTGACTTCTTATCCCCAGACTCGGCTTCAATGCACCCTTTCAAAGAGGCCTTCCCAAAGGGACCTTACCTATCTAAATAAATGCCTAAATGCCTCCCGTTATTCTCTATCTCAGATTTTTGTTTGATGTCTCCATATCATTTACCATGATTTGTAATTATGGCATTTGCTTACATACTTGTTTTTTAATGGCCTTGCCTACTGAAATATGAGTTCCTTGAAAGTAAGATTTATGTCTGTTTTATTCACCATCTGATTACCCTCACTCACTACGAACTCAATAAATACTTGTTGACAGGAAAATAGAAAGAAAAAAAAAAAAGAAGGAGAAAGAAAAGAAGATAAAAGACAAAGAGAAGAGAAAAAAGAAAAGACGAAGCTTTTTCCTAGGTCACCCAACAAATGACCACAGTATGGCTATACCATGATTATTGTTAGGTTCTGTCAAGTCAATTCTGACTCGTAGTGACCTTATGTACAGTAGAATGAAACATATCCTGGTCTTGTGTCATCCTCACAATCCTTGTTATGCTTGAGCCTATTGTTGCAGCCAGTGGGTCAGTCCATCTCATTGAGGATCTTCCTCTTTTTCAATGACCCTGTACTTTACCAAGCATGATGTCCTTCTTCAGAGACTGACTCCTCCTGGTAACATGTCCAAAGTATGTGAGATGTAGTTTCGCCAACCTTGCTTCTAAGGAGCATTCTGGTTGTACTTCTTCCAAGACAGATTTGTTCGTTCTTTTGGCTGTCCATGGTATATTCAATATTCTTCGCCAACACAATTCAAAGGCTTCAATTCTTCTTTGGTTTTTCCTTATTCATTGTCCAGCTTTCACATGCATAAAAGGCAACTGAAAACACAATGGCTTGGGTCAGGCTCACCTTAGTGTTCAAGGTGACATCTTTGCTTTTCAACACTTTAAAGAAGTCTTTTGCAGCAGATGTGCCCAATGCAATGCGTCTTTTGATTTCTTGACTGCTGCTTCCATGGGTGTTGATAGTGGATCCAAGCAAAACGAAATCCTTGACAACGTCAATATTTTCTCTGTTTATCATGATGTTGCTTATTGGTTCAGTTGTGAGGATTTTTGTTTTCTTTGTGCTGAGG
>NW_004443947.1:10706358-10732877 GCF_000243295.1 Trichechus manatus latirostris | reverse complement strand
GACATCAGCAATGATATCCTTTGTTCCAAGTCCTCTTCTGAATCCTTCTTGAATTTCTGGCAGTTTCCTGTCGATGTACTGCTGCAGCCGTTTTTGAATGATCTTCAGCAAAATTTTACTTGCATGTGATATTAATGATATTGTTTGGTAATTTCCGCATTCGGTTGGATCACTTTTCTTGGGAATAGGCATAAATATGGATCTCTTCCAGTTAGTTGGCCAGGTAGCTGTCTTCCAAATTTCTTTGCATAGACAAGTGAGTACTTCCAGCACTGCATCTGTTTGTTGAAACATCTCAATTGGTATCCTGTCAATTCTTGGAGTCTTGTTTTTCACCAATACCTTCAGTGCAGCTTGGACTTCTTCCTTCAATACCATGGGTTCCTAATCATATGATTCCTCCTGAGATGGTTGAACGTTGACTAATTCTTTTTGGTATGCTGACTCTGTGTATTCCTTCCATCTTTCTGTATCTTTTAATATTTTCCCATAGTGATTGGTCAGCAGTTTATTTCAGAGTGAGGTATTCCTTTCTGTTTGTTATATGGGGAAGACATTTTTTTTTCTTCTGACCAGGTCCTTGCCCCCAAAATAAGAATGTCTGCTTCTCAGAAGTACTGGTGGGAGAGGAGTGGGAGACTTCTGCCCTCCTCTCCACCTCTCCCTGGCTCTCCTCTGTGAAGAGGAGTGATTTATCTGCTTGATGAGCTGGTCAGCATCTGACACCCATTGATCCACCATTCTCTATTGGGTGGGGCAACAATATGAAGTCACTGCTTACACAGAGTCCCTCTTCTGAGCCTCCGAACTCAGCAGGGTGGGAGGCAGGCCATGTCCATCCATGTGGCTGGCTGGAGGAGTATCTGCCATGTACATGGGCCTCAAGGTGTAGACTTGAGGGGACAGAGTAGGATGCTCACTGAGTCCCCAATCAAGTCACGTTCTGCTACCAGCTGTACCAATTATGGATATTTTGATCCCTGTCTAACTCAGGTGTCTATTTCTCAAAAGGCTTAGTACTCCGAGGGGACAACTGTGAGATTAATTTTCCCCTCAGAAACTCCAAAGAGAAAGAGAAAGAAAGTTATTGTCTGATACCAGCTCTACTTCCCAGTACTAAAAACCTAACTGGCAGAATACGTAAGCCTTTTTGGCAGGCCAACGAATATTCCAAGACCATTCTTTTGGCATCCTGCTTCCTCCTCAGATTCTTTCTGAGCTTGTAATAAGAGCCCTGCACCACCTTGTAGATCAGAAACATCACAGGAGACACAGAGAGGAAAGGCCTGTGGAGCCGGGTGAGGTCACTTCAGAGGGGTTTGGCTCGCCATAAGACCATTTTGTGGATAAGTACTGTTAAGATGGATGTCAGAAACTCTCACAGCAGACATCCCCGTCAGATGCTGAGGCATTAACACAAACGTGGAATATTCCCAGAGTGACTTACTGCAGCTCTTTATGGGATGTGGGAACATTGCTTATGGTTGTTAGGAGTTTGAGAATGCTTTTACGCATGGAGGCTGCAAGTGTCTCCAAGGATGCACAGAGCTTTTCATACAGTAGATTTGCTTTTATCATTCCAGATGTGAAATGCTTTGCTAGATATGTAAGTAAGAGAGCTTGAGATCATTTTATAGAAAGAAGAAAACGAGTCACAGAAAAAGAAGGAGAAGAAGAAGAAATTTTCTTTCTAAACGTTGTCCATTGATTTGTGGTATTAGGTGGCTCATGACTTCCCTTTTCTCTGCGAAAGAAATTCTGCCCATTTCAGACAGTTCAGCCCATGACCCACCTCACCCAGTATGTCCTCCCTGAAAGCTATGGTTTCCCTGATCTGTTACTCTCTGGCACTTTCCATCTACTGTTTACTGTCCTCAATCTCCCAATTAGATTGTCAACTCTTTGAAGATGAGAATCATGTCCATGTCATACATGTCTTAGTATCACTGCGTCATCCAGCATTGTGTCCTCAACGTATTAGAAGAGGATTAAATCACTTGATCTTTATGATTGGTATATTTCACATCCTAAAAGAAGCCACACTTATGAATTTAACACTTGCAGTGTACTTGCTGTGGGCCAAGGACTAGGATTCAAGGCTGCCATGATATAAGAATGATGATGATGATGATGATACTAATATCACTAATATTAATAATGGTTACAACAGCTAATAGTTATTGAGTGCTTACTATATACCAGGCACCACTTAAATGCTTTACCTATGTTATCTCATTTAGTCCCCACAAGAGCCCTATAAGGCAGTTATTATTATTAAGCCCTATTTTAAAATGAGGACACTGAGGCAGAGAGAGAATGACTGCAACATTGGCCCTGCCCTTGAGTAGTTCACAGTCTGGTGTGGGTGTTGGAATGTAGAATAATACTAATAATAATTTAAATACAGTGTTAAGTGAAAAATTGGAAGGCATATATGAGAAAGAAGAAAGTGTAGCAACTATATAAGTGTTGCGTGTGATAAAGAGAGAGAGAGAATGAGAGAGCGAGAGATGCAATTTAAGTGTAATAAAGCATCTCAATCAGATGAACGAATGCTTCTTTTCAGTACAGCTATAGTGGGTGTGGTCCAGAGGTGTGCTGATGAATGTTTAACAACCAGATTTCCAGGTGTGGTTCCTGATGAATGTTGGTTGATATTTTCATTTACATTAATGAGTAAGATGGAAGTGAAATAATGAAAACATATGTCAAAACTTCCCTGGTTAGTCAAGGATGTGGGCAACTTCTTTGCTGAGCTGAATAAGGTAATAGTTTTAAATATTAGAAGAATATTTCCTCACCTTTTCTGCTACTCACAATGTAAAGACTATATACATGACACTTTGAAGTTGAGCCTGCATCACTAAGGGATTCTCTGTCGCTTTCTTCCATCTAGATGAGGGGGTCACCAAACTACAGTCCATGAAGGAGGAGGCGGAGCAGGAGGAAAAGGAACAGAAGCAGAAGTAGCAACAGGGGCTCTATGTGCCCAGCAAAGCCTAGAATACGCATGCACCTTTATTGAAAAAGTTTGCCAACCCCTGGTCTAGACAATCAACAAAACAATAAATCAAGACCTGATTTGTAGCATTGTCTATTTCTGTGGTGTAAATACTTCCTCTGTGGCTGATTTGAGGCTAACAGTGTAATGTCACTGAATGCAGAGTTGGGGACAGATGTACCTACAGTCGTGCACCATTGTATAGTGTCTCCACCATACCGAAAAGGAGTCCTGGCCTTTGAATGGTTAAACACTCAGCTGCTAACCAAAAGGTTGGAAGTTCAAACCCACCCAGTGGCTCCAAGCGAGAGAGACCTGATGATCTGCTCCTGTAAAGGTTACATCCTAGAAAACCACATGGGGCAGTTCTTCTCTGTCACTTGGAATCGATATGAGTTGAAATTGATATGAGTTGAAATTGACTGGACAGCATACAACACCACCATCACCAGACAGAAACGATAGTCACAAACCGTCCCAAGAGCACAGATAATATAGTTAAGTGTACTAAAATAATTAGGAAGTGATGAGTTTTGAGTACTTATTACATTTGTTTTTAACATAATTCACTTCATTGTAAATTTATAGAATTTTATGTTTAGCAATAGTTGCCTTTAACAATTGGCTCGTTAAACTCCGGAAGATTTAACAGTTGCCTCTTGCAAACCAACACAAGCTGGCCCAGCACCCCACAGTGCGATTGCAGAAGCAGTGGGTGCCCTTGATGTTCGTGTTAATGCTCCAATAGCCCATGCATTCCTGTAAAGTAGGTAGGTCTTTCAAAAGGATGTTCATTACAGCCTTATTTATAATTGTGAATATTTAACAAAGAATATACGTACATATCCACCAGTAGAAGAATGGATAGATAAAGCATTGCATATTTGAATTATGGAGTATTTGTACTATGGAATTCATGTTATACAGTAATGATAATGGATTATCTAGCTCCCCATATGCATCAACATGGATAGATCTCAAAAAGAAAATGTGTGAAAAAGGAAGTTTCAGAAAAAGATGTACAGAGTGATACAATTTATGCTGATTTCAAAAACAAAGACTACAAACCCACATATAGTTTATGGACACGTAAATATGCGGTAAAGGTATAAAAACGTGGATGGGGAAGAAGCATACCTAAATGCGGTAGCATTTACCTTGGAGGGGGTTGGAAGAAGCTAGAGGGAAAGGAGATAGGAAGGGGTGAGCAAAAAGAACTCAAACTTGATCTGTTTATGTTTTGTTTCTTTTTTTAAAAGTAAGCAAGTAGAACAAATGTTAACAATAATAGTATATGGTGGGAACAAGGGTATTTGTTATATTATTATCTGATTTTAAAATTATATAAACATAATTTTTAAAAAAAACTCTAAATGCAATTTTAAAGCTTTAAACTTATCGCTTTAGACCCTGCGTTATCCATGTGTACTTCCTTATACATGTGTACTTCCTAGAAGAGTTTCGTTTCCAACCCGCAAGATTTAAGCAAGAGTGCAGAACTGTTTTCAGCTGATGGAGCCTGCACGCTGCAGGCACTGCACAGGCAGGCCATCTTACTGTAACCCGTGTGAAACTCTTTTGATTGGCAATCCTGGTTTTACAGGTTGGATTGTGAATGATGCTCTTTCCCCACCCAGTTGTAGTGCGAAGTACAGTAAATGCTCCGAATTCCCACGGTCAGTTTTGGCAGGGGTCCTGTGTTTCCCCACACAGTGTTTCCTGCCTCTGCTATGTCCAACAAGTGAAAACCCAGTGGTGCTTGCCATCATGCTCCAAGAGCCAAAGAGGCTTGCTCTCACCTCAGAACTCAAACTGAGGCCGCCCGGTCACCGCCAAAGAAAAGCCTGTTTGCCACAGATGCCTCACTTGGAGCTGGAGCGCTACTCATTGGAGTCCTGATCATGCTGGAAACAGACACTCCAACAGGGTCACAAGCTCAGGATATGTCCAATGTCCTACTTGCCACTGCTGTGGACACTAAAGCCAGAGCACAGGTTGAAATTCAAGAAAACCTCAGTAGTGTGAAGAAATGTGGCTGGCGCTCAGCCTCCTGTTTGTGTTGCTGTCATTGCAGCTGTTGAAAGCCACGACCACAGTGTTTTCTCAAGAGGAAGGTGTTTGAGTCTTGCCTGTTTAGATCCACACCTTCTGTCAGCATTCCAGGACTGTAGTCTGGATCAGGACAAGCTCTAGTGTCTGGCACCCCACCAGCCCACTGGCCTCATCTCCTTCTCCTACCAGGATGCTTTTATTTCAGGGTGTGAGGATGCTTCCCTGCCTCGGGGAGTTGGCAGAGACCAACTCCCATCCATCTGGATGGATTTCAATTCCTTCGCATATCTGGGAAGAAAAGTTTCAAACATTTTCCTTTCAAAAGGTGCTTGGGCTCCAAATGCAAATTTGCCTAAGCTTTTATCAGAAACCTTCAAGCTCCAATAAGACTTCTTGCAAAACAAACACTAAAATCTTTAAAGGTCCCCTTTTCTGGATATCACATTACATTTTTCCATTCTATCTGTGATGACAGTCAGAAAGAACTTTGAAATAAATGGATAATTCTTAGGATTTAGCTTACTACAGGACAGTATCAATATGGCATGAAATAAATACAAAAGAACTGTACCTTGTGAGGGTATAAGAAACTGAGGTCAGGGCAGTAGCCAGTTGTACCCAAACAGTGACAGCGTGACCAAGTGAACAGGACAATAATAATGGTGAGACATTGTTATACTTTATTAGTGGGGATGTTATAATTATTGCTGATTTTTTTAGGGTTGATTTGAGTTACTTTATTTTTTTCAAGGTTGCTGACAACACTTCTATTATCAAAAATGATGCTTGAATGTACAATGTTTAACCAGCATTGACTGAATGTTGGAAAAAGCCTGGGCTTTTATATCAGACACACCTGATTGACTCCCAGCTCACAAGTCATGGGACCTAGAATAAGTTACTTAGTCACTATACACATGCTTTCTCATATGTAAAATAACATTGATAATAGCAATAAACAAGCATTATCTCAAATACGGCTATGTCTGGCCCCAAAGATCGTTGTGACAATGGAATGAAATAATGTGTTACTGTGCCTCGCATAGTTCCCAGAGCATATTAGGTGCTCAGTTAATGCTGTGTCCTTGCCCCCATTCCTGCTACCATAACCTATATTGTCCCCAAGCCTATATCTAAAGGTGATGTTCCAGAGAATAAGACAAGAATAATAGCACAACAATGAAAACTCATATTTATTGCCTATCCTTTTCTCAGAAACCTTCAAACTCAAAGAGTTCTTCTTGCAAAACAAATACTAAAATATTTAAAGGTGCCAGCTCTGGTTAAGGGCTGTACTTGCATTTTCTCATTTAATCTTTTTCTTTAATTATTATTATGAAATAGTTATTACACGCAAAAGAATATATGTAATATATATGTAAGTTTGTTGTTGCCGTGTGCAGTTGAGTTGATTCCAACTCATAGTGACCCTATAGGACACAGAACTGCCCCAAATAGGGTTTCCTAGCTGTAGTCTTTACAGGGGAGTCCCGGTGGCAAAATGGTTAAGAGCTTGGCCGTGAACCAAAAGGTCAGTAGTTCGAATCTACCAGCTGCTCCTTGAAAACCCTACGGGGCAGTTCTACTCTGTCCTATAGGGTTGCTATGAGTTGGAATCAACTCAACAGAAGCAAGTTTTTTTGGTTAATCTTTATAAGAGCACATCTCCAGGTTTTTCTCCCATGGAGCCATTGTTGGGTTCTAATAACCAATCTTTTGGTTAGCAGGCAAGTGCTTAACCATTGCACCATCAGGGCTCCTTATATGTAAGTTAGGAAGCATAACAATAAAGCTAGAATATTATCAGCACCATGTACTCTTGACCAGTTCTATCCCCCTTTTTCCCTCGACTACTCAAAGTGGCTATTATTGAGTTTGCGATTTATCGTTCACCTTTTAAGTATGTATCCCTTAACTATCTGTTGTTTCATTATTGCTTATTTATGAGCTTTATAAAAATAGTATACCATATGTCATCTTTTGTGACTTAATTTTTTCACTGAGTTATTGCTTCAAGATGTAGATGGATATCTAGCAAAGATTAATGGGTCTGACAACACCAAGTATTAGTAAGGATTTGAAACCAACCTGAACTGCTGGTAGTAGTGTAAATTAGTACAAGCACTTTGGAAAACGATTGGACATTCTTGTAAGATGGAACAACTACATTTACTACCTCCCAGCAATTCCTCTTCTAAGCCCAGATACATGCTTAGGAAGACATACCAGAAATGTTCATAGCAGTGTTGCTCGTCATAGCAAAATACTGAAGGTAAAGTATTTTTGATCTGGTAGATTATTCCTAAACTCCATTTCTGAATGAGCTGTTCTTGAACAGTGACACACATTTAATTTACAAAATTACTAGGCAACGTATTATTTTCTTTATGAAAAGGTGGCTTTATCTATTTCATTAACAGCAAAGAAATTTAGATTAGTACTAGGCTAGAGTATGGCTTTTATGATTACATCATGTATTTAAGCAAAACATTTCAAAAATGCTAATTTCTAACTCTTGGACATCAACATGGTTGATGTCATCATAATTGATAGTAAGTTCTCTGAATTCACTTGTCAGAGGTTGGAGGCGGGTGGGAGAGGAGGCAGAATGGGGAGAAATGACAAGTTTATAAATTCCAGACCCATGATCAACCCCCCTCCACACCCCATCTATTGAGCATCAAGATTTGTCTCGTGTGCAGAGAACCTTGTTTGTTGAGTCTAAGAGAGTATTAGATTAATGTTTTGGCATTTGTTACCTATTCAGAAGTCTAAAAAATTTGACTTCGTGTTTAACATTGAAAGTTCTCTCCCTTGGAGGCAGAACTGAAAGAAATTTGAGTTTGACCTTTCCCCCAAAATGATCGTTTTGTAAAAAGATTAATTCTTTTCAGATTTTTAACAAATGAGCCACATAAACCCAGAATTCCAAACGCTAGTGCTTCCTCGGAGTGACTATTCTGTGCTTAAAATGCAGCAGAGGTATAGATGAGTACAAATACATCACATGTTAGAGTACAAAAGATCCTCGAAACTTGCAAAATGAAACACAAACCTCAGTTGTCAGTGAGCACCCCATGCCCACCCTTCCTTCTAATTGCCACCAGCACCCCCATCCCAGTTTGCCCCAGCACTCCTAGCAAGATGTCCCTGCATTTAATCCTTTGATTCCACAAAAGAGAACAGTTAATCCCCGGGAGGTTAAGGGGCCTGCCTGCCATCCCTGGGTTAGTGTCTGGGCTGGGACCGGACAGCTTACTGAGGAAGGTCTTTTTCCCAAATCAGGCTGTTTCCTGCTCCTCCTGCAGCTTTCACATACACTTCCGTGAAAAGGAAATGGTTTGTTTTTATTTGTTGTTTTGTCTGCTGTTCTGCAAAATGCTTTGAGAGACCTTCTTTATTTGGCTTCTGGGGCGACATTGTTTGCATTTTCATCAAATGAGAGGGAGGCCTGACAAGCTCACCCGATAACCCCACCGTGCCATACAAGAAGAATACCAATTACCGCCCACGGGCCGGTTTGATCCTTAGTTGTCAATAACTTCCTTCCTGATAACACAACCCACAGATTCTATAGCCGGCTGGCCTGGTTCCAAGTTCCACAAAGTAGACAAGAGGTTTCCTGAAGACTGGAGAGGAAGTTTCTCACAAACTTGGGCCACTTCCACCTCCTGCCCTCACTTGCCCCTTGCAAGTATAGCCAGAGACTTAGCAGGCATTTAAGCACTAACCGCAGAGAGGCGAGTATCGATCTCCATGAAAAATTGAGGAGGATGCTTCCAGCCACTCTAAAGACTTGAGCTTTTTTGCTGCAGATGATACAAGGGAGTGAGAAATTCTCAATTGTCGCAGAGAAGAATGTGACATTTTACCACCTACCCCCAATCCACGACATGTGTTCTATACACACACACACAAATTGCTTCTAAATAGTTCTGTAAGATGTTAAGTGGCAGGACCTAATACCGCTGCACTGCAACAGAGTCTTTATGGTCAAAAAGGAAAAACAATGCTTCCCAAAAGGTAAGGAAAGTATTGTGGGAAAGTATAGTGGGAAAGGTGGGGAGAGGAAACTGGTCCCCCAGGGAGCTCCTAGAAGAGTCAAGGTGAATGGGTGATTTACATCTCACTTAGTCGATCTGAATATTCTTTACATCCTGATACACTGTGGTATGGAACTTGGTGCACTTTAAATAGCCCATGCTGGAAGGGATATGTGCCCCATCACATATAGGGCAAAATAAAGGAAAGGCAAAGGCTGCATATTCCTGATTCTTCAGAGGAGAAATTCTACCAACACCCTGAGAGGCTGTAGCAGGAAGTTGCCCAAATGGCCCTGGAAACAAGCTGAAAAGCCTTACCTCCCGGGGGCTGCCCTGGGTCATATCATATCACGTGTCCCTGCATTACCCAGGATGCGCTGCTCCAGATCCAATAGCCTCATTTTCTCCTTGATGCTTCCAGTGCACTGGTGAATTAAGCAGAAGCAGAAGCAGAAGAGATTCAAACAAGGTCCTTTGTGTGGATGAAAAGGCTTGGGAGCTGGCTGGCAAAATCAAAAGGCAGAGATAAAAATATGATGTCCTTAAGCTGTAGACAAATGTATTTGCAACTGTGTGCAAAAACATTTTTTCCCAGGGATGCTTAGGAAAAAAAAAAATTACTGGTTGAGGCTTGAATAGGAAGCTATGTTACCACAGAAAGGGTGTCTACATTGTTCCTGGCAAAATCTTCATGGACACACAGACTTCATTCTCAAGGAGAGATGGTTCCCACAGCTCTGGGCTGAAGAAAACCCATCCTGGTAAACTCCTTGGAGAGAGGGATCCCAACCCTTTTTTTCTCAGTGCCTCAATTCCCATATTTGGAAAAGGGTGGTAATAGCTTCTTTGCAGGGCTTTTGTGACTAGAGGACATAAATAGGTGGCAGTACTCTAAAAAAAAGACAAGATGCCACATAAATGGAACATCTGTGAGATAAAGCAGGAATTTTCTGCTCTGACTTCCCTAATACTTCTCAGTCAACCAGCTTCCTGGTTGTGTGGAGTAGGCAGTTCCCTTGGACAAGCAGCCAGGTAAGAGGAAGGCAGGTCTGCTTTATCGTATGTGCACTAAGTGTCACACATTATTCTGGGTACCTTTCACCCTACTTCATGTAGTTCTTGCAAAACCTCTCCTAATCAAAAGGTCGTTTCCAAGGAACACTGGTGGATTTGAACTGCCAACCTTTTGATTAGCAGGCGTAGCTCCTAATCACTGCACCACCACAAATATCAGGTGCTCCTTTCCAACACTTTTTCAGCAAGAATGTGGGGTGTGACCCGATTTTGTTAATAAGATCTGAGGAAAAATCTGAGAAACTTTTACATCCTAACAAAGAGCATGCAGGAGAAAGTGTCCCACTTGCCTTCACTGCACAGCCTCATCTCTCCATGTGATATTTGGAACTATTGCGGCCATCTCCAGCCATGATGGCAGACATCAACAGCTCACCGAGGTGGTAGAGGAAAAAGATGGAGCGTGTTGCTAGTGATGACATCATAGCCATTGTATCAGCCAGCATAGACCGCCAACCTCTGGACATCTTCTCACGTGGAAAAATAAATCGTCTTTTGGTTAAGCCATTTTTGTCAGGCTTTCTGTTATGTCGTTCCTCAAAGCCTCCTCTTAACTGACACCTCCCCCTTGTTGATTTGAGGAAACAGAAGAACTGAGCACTTCACACAGCTAAGGACTGCAGGGTACAACAGTCAGAGGCCAGTCAGGAAACAGAAACCACACTGGTTATTTTAAGGGTGAAAAGATGTTTTAAAGCCTTATTAACTAGGTGTTAAAACTAAAAGGAATCCTTGGGTGGTGCAAATAGCATGCTCAGCTACTAAACTAAAGGTTAGTGTTCGAGTCCACCCAAAGCACCTTGTAAGAAAGGCCTGGCAATTAATGTCCAAAAAATCAGTCATTCAAAACCCTATGGAGCACAGTTCTACTCTGACATACGTTGGGTCACCATGAGTCGGAGTCAACTCAGTGGTAATTGAGTACAACAAAAAGCCCCACAAAGGCATGACGTAGATAGCAAGTGTAGCTACTGCCCTTAGGGCTGGAGGAATAAAAGCAGGAGGCTGGGATTATTAAAATTTGGAAGCGTAGAGGAGGAGCTCCAAGGACCTGGGACCCCAGTAACTGAGAAAGGAACATCAGACAGCTAGTACCGGCTTCTGGGGTGGGTGGAAGTGGGGCAATGAGACTAGTTCTGAGAGGAGGGGGAACAAATGAAAAGCAGACTTAGCTGCTGCTATTGGAGCCAACTGCTGACGCGAGGGTGAAGATGCATCGCTGTGTTGACTCGGCTAAGAAGAGAAGCAAGTGGGAAGAAGTGTGTCCCATTACCCTCCTCCACTCTGAACTTAAGGATCCCTGGTGGATGGTTAAGCACTCGACTGCTAACTGAAAGGTCGGTGGTTTGAATTCACCCAGCTGCTCTGCAGGAGGAAGACCTGGTGATCTGTTGCTATAAAGATTATAGCCAAGAATGGGGCAGTTCTACCCTGTCACGCGGGGTGACTATCAACTCCGTGGCACCTAATGACAATAACAACTCTGAAACTTTCCTCTAGGGCCGCTATTGGCAGAGCCTAACCAGGAGCTGTGGGCAAAGCAGAAACACGGTTTACAAAATTCCAGCCCCAGAATCACAGAGCAGAGCACAGAAGGGAGGATTTGAACATTCGAGACAATAACCAGGACAAAGGGCTTGGTCTTTTGTGGAAGGGTTGAAGCCTGGGAGGTCCCCAGGACTGGAGTGAGGCCTAGATTATACTGGATTATCTTTCTGAGTAAGTGGTCAATGATTCAATGGACCCAAAGAAGAAAGACATTTTTATTTCTGACAACAAAAAGCCATTCCTGACTGCGCAAAGCTTAAGATGTTGGCTCTTTGAAGTGAGATATAATCTCCTCATTCTCCAAGATTAAAGTTGAAAAAAGTTTAAAAAGAAAAATAAAATCATCAAGCAAGTACTAGCTAAAATAAAATTTGAGTGCAGGTGGAAGAAATTAACACATATTGAGAGTCCACTATATGCCAGATAACTTTGCATGTTATCTCTGAGGCCCGGGGGATTCAAGTGCAGTGTCAACCCTGTTGTATGTACTAGATGAGGAGACGAGTCAGAAAGCAGGGGAGGGCTAGATGAGGAAACGTGCCTGCTGGTAACTCTGAAGTGGAGCCAAACAGGGGACCCAGCAGACATGATTGAAGGGCTTTAATAGCACGAGGGCTAAGGAGCAAGAGATAGTGCATTTAAGTTCTTTTCAGGGGAACCTAAACATCCCAGCTCTAACTCCTACTACCTGAATCATACTACCTATTCCTACTACCTACTACTGTGAACAAGTGCCTTAGCCACTCTGTGCCTCAGTTTCCAAATCTGTAAAATGGGAATAACAATACCGTGTACCTCATAGGGTTGTTATAAGGGTTAAAATACTTAGAGCAGTGTCTGGTGCATATTTTTTTTAGATAAAAGTGTTTGTGAAATAAAATAGAAAACGGTAAGTAGCATTAGGAAAAATCATTTCCGGTGTTACTATGAGACTCTCAATAATTATAATTTGTTGGTTGTACTATATTTTCTTATTTTTATTTTTATCATATAAGATTTCCTATCAGAATTTTTAGCCCAGCCTGGAGTAGGACTGTGTGTGTGTGTTGAGGGGGGTGATGTAGAAGGTTTCAGAAAGAGGAATATACAGCTGACAGAAAGATGGATCAGTCCAGCAGATTTTTGCATTCCCTTTCCTCTGACACCTTTGGGAAACCCAGCCACATACATGGTCCATGGGGCTCTGCTGGGATTGTCGATCACAGTGTTAGAGTACTGCCTGAGGTTGATAGAGACATGCCAAGAATAAGAAGGTCTCTTTCTTCCTTTGAATCCTAAGTTACTTAGTTGACAACAGGGGGGTGCCAGTAGCCATCTTTCTTACTATGCGTAGAAAGCCTGGCTGAGAAAACATAGTGGGAACCAAAGGCAAGAAATGAGAGAAAGAAAGAACTCTCTGACATCATTTGATCCCCTGGATTATCCTGTACCTGAAGACTGCCTTTGGGTTTCCCAGTAACATTCTCCATGAATTATTTTTTTGTGTCTAAGCCAGGTTGACCTGGGTGTCTGTCTTAGGTTACCAAAAGAATACTATCTAAAGAATCATGCCATGGAGACGTTTTAAATTCCTAAATGGAGGCATGGGTAAATAAAAAGTCTGGCATTGTTAAGGGATAATCAAGGCCTATCACAAACCAAGAATCTCTTGACTCAGGATTTCCTCAATCTTCTTAGAACCTGATGGTAGGTTTGGCTTCTTCACATGGGACCCTCCCTGATACTGTATTACTCATAGCATCTGCGTTCACCTCTGGGCCACTGTGGGGTAATCACCTGGCCCGATCAACCCCTGCCCCCAGAACCCTATGCCCACATCAGCCCATTTTGAAATAGGAAGGAACAATAGAGCAATCAGAGTTGTAATTGACTGAACTGGGGAAACTCCTTCTAGCCCCTTTGCCCCATCAAACCTCACAGTGGGCTCAGTTGATTTACGAGAAAAGGTTATTAAAGCATGCAAGAGCTCCTTCTGGAAAGAGAATTATGTGTATAAACAAAGTGTTATTATGGGAATCTGGGAGACCGCGTGCAGGAAAGGTCATTAAAATAAGAAAAGAAAAAAAAAAAACTGGCATATCAGTCTCTTCTAAATCACTGAAATCACATGAGAGAAGTTAAATACCCTTATACCTCACAGGTTTCTTTTTGATCATTAGTCCTTCCAGCTCAGAAGGGGACATTCTCAGATGCTAAACAGTTGAATACTTTAAATTACTGGAACTTTCTAAGACATAACTTGTGACGTTGGATTTTTGAAGAAGGGCTCAGTTAGAGAGTGTGGAACAGGCATTTGAGTCCTTGAGCTGTTATTTTCTCTCCTACAAATGAAAGGCCAATTTTTTTCCTTTGTTTCATTTGACAAGATTTGCAATTTTCCACCCTTCTCGTAAGGAGGGAAATGACCAGCACTCACCCTGTATACAAAAGTATACTTGACAAAAATTATTTCAGGCTTTGGGTTAGGAAAACAAATCTCCTTAGTAGATTAATTTGTATTAAAGATGTTTTTGAGCTAGGGCCAGATTGCTCCAATGGAAATCGTATTAGTAAACAGTTGGCTCCACGAAGATGTTTTACTCAAGTTTGGCTCTCTGAGCCAGATTCCTTTGTTCTTAACATGGGGTTTTGACAGCCCGGCTCAGACTACTGATCTATATTCTTCAAACGCATGAGCTATATAATGTGCCTTTGATTTCCCCGTTATTCATTCTTTGGACTTTTAATTCTGAAGCTTAAAGACAATCAAAGTACATCTAAATACTATCAGAAGTTACGTTTGGAATATATAATTAGGTGCAATTAAGTGGTGGTATTAAGATGTTATGGTGGTATTTTTGCCAGGGCCACTAGCACCACCTGAATTCTTGCCTTGGGTCCACCACCACTTCTTTCATAGGGTCTCCAAAGGAGGTACTAGACAAAGTAGGCAATGCACAGGGACTTTGACCCCAAATGCCAAAGCAGAATTCAAGCAAGCTGGGCGAGAATCCACAGAGAGCTCCTGTAGCCAAGCAAGGCCAGCTTTAATGGACTAGAGAGAGGCAAGTGGAAAGACTATTTTGTCTCAACAAAGCCCAAACTGTTTGAATGCTTACCCTTGCAAAGCTTCCAGCGCCTAAAGCTGAGCTGGGTATTCTCAGGTTCCAGAGGGAAAAAGGGGCCCTGGTGGTATAGTGGAAACCCTGGTGGCATAGTGGTTAAGCATTCGGCTGCTAACCAAAAGGTCAGCAGTTCAAATCCACCAGGTGCTCCTTGGAAATCCTATGGGGCAGGTCTACTCTGTTCTATAGGGTCACTGCAAGATGGAATCGACTCGATGGCAACGGGTTTGGTTTTTTTTTTTTTTTTTTTTGGTGGTACAGTGGTTAAACGCCCCACTGCTAACCAAAAGGTTGGCAGTTCAAATCCACCAGAAGCTCCTTGGAAACTCTATGGAGCAGCTCTACTCTGTCCTATCAGGTCACTATAAGTCAAAATCGACTTGATGGCAACGGGTTTTGGTTTAGAGGAAAAAAAGGCATCCAAAGAGAGCTGGCTGGACATTCTCCCAAGGTAGCAAGACCAGGTCAGTGTACCACTCTGAAGGAGAGGATAAAGATATTTTAACCCTGTGTAGTGATGCTATGCAAAGTGGCCAACCATAGCCATAAATCCCCTTTTTGCAAGTAGAGGGAAAGGAGTGGAATAAAGGAGAGGAGAGTCAAAGAGTTCTTTCCCATACTTAGAAACCAAAATGTGAAAATCTCTATCTGTGTATATTAAAATATGTCTACTTGCTTATTTAGAGACACATTATCTCAATTGCTTTAGTGTTTTCTTTTACATGATGCTGGATATAATTGTCATTCAATGTATGGGTTTGGACCTACACAACAGAGCTAAACTGTTACATGTACTAGAGTTTCCACAGTCATACTCAAAGTCCTCCAAATCTATTTAAAAGAAATTTATGCTGTTGACGTCTACTATTTTGCTGCCTGACATCCATTTACCTTTCCTCTGGTAGTTACTCCCCAATTTCCCCCATTTTTAACTCATGGACTTCCAGTAGAGTTGACTCCATCCCTAACTCAACAGTGGCAGGCTTAGCCAATCAGGTTCCTGCATCCTGATGGCATCAGTAATAGGATCAAGGGTGAACACATGGACTAGCTTAGTCCAATCAGAGTGGACCCAGGACTGTTTTAGGAAATGCTGGGGTAAAGATATTCACTCTTTTCCACTGAGTTTGAACATAGAAGCGTGTAGATCCAAGAGCTGATGACAGTGATCTTTCAGCTATAAGAAGGGAACTACCAAGAATGGAGACAACACCAAAGCAATATAGTTAAGATATATAGAGAGAAAAACTGAGTCCTGGTAACATCATTTGGATCCTGCTTCAAGCCATATCTGAAGCTGATATGCCCCTAAATTGCTTGTTTTGCAAGAGCCAATAAATACTTTTTCATGTTTAAGCCAGTTTGGGTTGAATTTCTATGTTTTGTAGCCAAATAAAAAAAAATTATAAATGATACCCATATGTACATTTCATAATAAGTATTCATGATAGTAAATAAGTGAAGATAATTCTCACACGAATAATAAAAATAAGAGCTAAAATGTATTGAGTACCTACTGTAGGCCAGGCACTGTTCTAACTTCATTGTATGTATTAACTTAATTAATCCTAACAACAAATACGTCAAGTAGGTATTATAATTTTTTCCCTTTTACAGACGAGGAAAGTGTGACATAAAGAGGCCAAGAAACTTGCTCTAAGTTACTCAGTAGTACGGTGAAGCTCCCATACTAACCCAGGAAATCTGATCCTAGAGCTTATGAGCCCACTCACTGCATTCTACTGCTAGGATCAAGAAAAGGAAGAGAGTTAGGCAGAATGTCATGTCATGGCTCCCGGCCAAATGGGGAATTGGAATGCTGAACAGGACACCTCGGTAAAAGCAAAATTGTAGGAACAGCTAATGGACAGGGCTTGACAGGCATTGAAGTCAATACCCAGAACAAAATCCTCGCTCTGCTGCTTCCTAGCTGTGTGACCTTGTGTATGTCTTTAACCACTCTGAGCCTGAGTTTTCTCATCTATAAGGTCTCTACCTTATGGGTGTTGTTGTTGTTGTTGTTGTTGTTCGTTGCTATAGAGTCAGCTCTTACTCATGGCAACCCCATGTACAACAGAATGAAACACTGCCTGGTGCTATGCCATCTTCATGATCATGGGTATGCCCAAGTCCATTGTTGGGACCACTGTGTATTTTGAGTGCCTTCCAACCTAGAGGGCTCATCTTCCAGCGCTATATCAGTCAAAATTCTGTTGTAAGCCATAGGGTTTTCACTGGCTAATTTTTTGGAAGCAGATCCCTAGGCCTTTCTTCTTAATCTGTCTTAGTCTGGAAGCTCCACTGAAATCTGTCCACCACGGGTGACCTTGCTGGTATTTGAAATACCTGTGGTATAGTTTCCAATATTGTAGCAACATGCAAACCACCACACTATGGCAAACAGACAGATGGGTGGTGGTCATGAATATTATGAGGATTAAATCAAAGGAGATTATATATAAAAAGCACTTAACCAGTTCTAAAAACAATATATGTACTCATTTAATAGCTGAGGGAGTCCTTGAGTAGCACAGTTAAGTGCTCAGCTACTAACAAAAAGGTTGGAGGTGCAAGTCTACCCAGAGGTGCCTCAGAAGAAAGGCCTGGAGATCTACTTCCCAAAAGTCACAGCAATTGAAAACCGTATGGAGTGCAGTTCTCAGTTCTTCTCTGAAACATGTGGGGTTGCCATGAGCTGGAATTGACTCGACGACAAACTGATTTATTTATTTATTTGGTAGCTGAGTGTTGGTGGATGCAGCATGTCTAGGGTTCACCCTACAACTTCCAGCCTGACTTATTGCATGGCCCCTGCCTGGTAGGTCTGAGCCTTCTGGCTTTCTGCCTGCCTTGGTGGAGGTTAACTCCCACAGTGGCTGGGGCAGCAGTTCACGGCCCATAGATGAACAGGCTGAGGAAGGCAGGGCTGAAAGATTTTTTTCCCCATGTCTCCACACATAGAGAGTAAATTTGTCCAGTAAGGTCATCTTTGAACAAAAAGAAACAATACTGGGCATGAATTCCAGCATCCTGTTTGGCATCCCCTTCAAAGCACATTGGCCCTCTAGACCTCCCTTGAATGCTGGTGGGAGAAAGTTTTGAAGTAGGAAATTCCAGGCATAGTATGCAAGGAAAGGGTCATCATTTTGATATGTTGGTGTCATTTGCCTAAAAGCAGCTCTTGAATAATCAGAAACAAAGTAAAGAGCAGCGAATTAGGGCTGCACCTCAAAAATGCTCCAGACCACAGCTAGAATTAAGTTTAAAAGACTTTTTTTTTTTTTTGGTCAGTTATGATCCTGAGAGAGGAGTTTTTACAAATATGAAAGCTAGATTTTTTAAAACTTCTTGAGACTTAGTCACATTAGGGAGAAAATCTTTTCTTAAGATGCTCAAGGATGACTTTGTTTTCACTCTCTGCTGAATAAGAAACCCACTTACAATGCCAAGCCATTAGAACAGGTCCAGTCCCGTTATGACAAATAATCATCCTCTCAGCCAATGGTCCACTCATAGCAAACCGTATTTAATAATAAACATTTCCAGAATCACCGAGAATGGAAAAACTACGAACGTCATTTCCTGCTGAAGGGTCTGGAGCAAACTTAATGGGAGAACCACACAATGTGGGAGAGTCTCTGCTGCTGAACCTGGTGGAGTGTTTATTCAAAGCATCTCGGGGGAGCATGGCTGGAAGTGGCAGGACAGAAGGAACCAGAATCTTGGGGAAGTCAAAATAGCCACCAGGAAAACAACTTCACATGTTCAAATAGAAGGGTGAGGGAAGAACATAAATCAAGGATGAGTAACAGTTTTAGCAGATATGAAGCTAAAGCCTAAGTGGGGAGAGATGTGAATTCAGAACTGAGGCTGTGAATAGTAAATCCTGGCTTTCTTTATGGGGTGGGGTAAATAAAGTGTACAGGGTTGGACATCAGCTGAAATCTATTTTCTGACATACATTGTTGGGGAAAACCTATCCGCTAGAGTAAGACATAACTATTCAATTATTGTATGAAACCAGTATGACATCAAGTCTTCTTCCGTAAAAGTGAAGAAAACTTTACTTGTATTCTTTATGTCCATGACAATATTACTGTAATTTTTAAGCCCCCAAAATTACAACTAATCGACAAATTTAAAAACAGAATGGCTATAAACCACAGGTTGCAAATTGGTCATCGGTAATACATGAGGTCACTATGAGTCAGAACTGATGGCAACGGGAGGAAGGGGAGTATTTTGTTTGGTTTTGGTTTATGCTAAGTCTAGTTGTGTTTACCCTACACAGTATTTTTAAAAAATGAACTAGTTGCTGTTATGGTAGAACTTCCATTCCCCTGGCCTTATATTTTCATGTGTGTGGTAGGGAGTGGGTAGACTTCTACTCTAGAAACCCTCTAATCTCTTTCCCTGACCAGTGGGAGGTTATGTCTAACATCCGTTGGTCCTCTTTTCTTAACTGGGTAGAGTTATTCTATTATTAGGAATCTGAGAGCACTGTGATCTCCTTCCCCCTTTCCTCCCCTTACAATACAGTTCTGCACACCCAAGAATTCTTCTGGGGAGAGTGCTAATTAGGAAGTACACTTGGCTTCAGATTTCAGTCTTCTCCAATCAGCTTTATCAGTAATAAAGTTGACATCTTGATCTCCATCTGTCTTATTCCTGTGTCTTATTTCTCAGTTGGTAATGAACTTATCAGTAGAAGAGAGGGGATGTTATTAATTGACTCCTTCAAGAGATTGCCAACATTTAAAAATTGGGAAATTTTATATAAAGATCTAGATTTCTGACTTCTGTTGAAAAATGGAAGGTCTGTGAGAGACCAAATTACTGGGCTGAGAGTTGTGGGGACCATGGGCTCAAGAAACATCTAGCCAATTGGCATAACATAGTTTATACGAAAATGTTCTACATTCTGCTTTGGTGAGTAGCTTCTGGGGTCTTAAAAGCCTGTGAGAAGCCATCTAAGATACTCCACTGGTCTCACTCTGCCTGGAGCAAGGGAGAATGAAGAAAACAAGATGCAAGGGAAAGACTAGTCCAAAGGACTAATGGACCAAAACTACCATGGCCTTTACCAGACTGAGTCCAGTACAGCTAGATTGTGCCCTGCTACCACCACCAACTGCTCTGACAGGGATTGCAATAGAGGGTCCCAAACAGAACTGGAGAAAAATGTAGAACAAAATTCTAACTCACACACACACACACAAAAGACCAGACTTACTGGTCTGACAGAGACTGGAGAAACCCTGAGAGTATGGCCCCCAGACACCCTTATAGCTCAATAATGAAGTCACTCCTGAGGTTTACCCTTCAACTAAGGATTAGACAGGCCCATAAAACAAAATGAGACTAAATGGACACACCAGCACAGGGACAAGGACGAGAAGGCAGGAGGGGACAGGAAAGCTGGTAATTGGGAACACAAGGTCAAGAAGGCGAGAGTGTTGACATGTGGTGGGGTTGTCAACCAATGTCACAAAACAATGTGTGTATTAATTGTTCAATGAGAAACTAGTTTGCTCTGTAAACCTTCATGTAAAGTACTTTTGTAAAAAAATTTAAAAAAAGAAAAATGGAAGGTCTGGTGTGATGGTTAAGGTTGTGTGTCAGTTTGGCTGGGCAGTGATTCTCAGTGGTTTGGCAGTCATGTGATGTTGTGATCACTTTCCTGATGAGATTTTATGTACTATGATCACCTCCATGGTGGGATCTGCTGTGAGTAGCCAATCATTGAAAGGGAGTTTCCTTGGGCGTGTGGCCTGCCTCACATTTGGGTAGACGCTGAGGCAAGGCTCGTGGGCTTTTGCTTGCTCTGGATCCTGCAGCTGGCTACTGTTCATCTGACCTCCAGTTCTCGGAACTTGAGCTAGCAGCTTACCTGTGGTCTGGCCTGCCGATCTTGGGGTTTGTTGATCTTTGCAGCCTGTGAGCAAGAGCCCAGCTCTCTGACCTGCCAATCTTGGGTTTGCCAGCCCCTGCAGCTACGTGAATCGGGAGAATCCTCTATCCTGACGCATGGACTTGGGAGGTTCCAGCTTCTACAACTGCTTGAGCCATTTCCTTGACATAAATCTCTCTCTATATATATATTTATACGCTCTACTGGTTTTGCTTCTCTAGAGAACCCAACCTAAGACGTTTGATGACACTGGGATCATATTTGCATATAGTATTAGTTGGTTGAAACCAAGTAATGGATGCCACCTCTAGATAGAACATGAATGCCCCAATTTGCCACAGCCTCCCTCACTCTATATTGATTTACACTAGACATTTAATGTAGCCATCTGGCCCCAGTATATAAGTTTGCAATTCCTACTATAATCATACAAATGTCCTTCTTTAGAAAACTGATTTTTTTCTAAGTTAGTGGAATCCTGATTATTGGATAGAATTGATTGGTGAAAATTTTGAAAACCATTGATATGGAAGAGCCCTTAACTGCAAGTCTGACTGCAAAGCTAAGTGTTGTAGTATTCTGGTTCCTGACCCAGAGTAGCTAGCTACAGATCTCTGTTGCTCCATTCCACTGCACTCCCAATGCAATGTGGGCCTAGATCAACAGTCTTTTTTCTACTTTTAGGTGAGACTGCACCTGCCAGCTCAGAAAAAGCCTATTTAAGTCCTATAGGAAGGAAAGTCCTCCATGTATAGCTTATATTTTGTGTCCAAACATCTCAGGTTGTGTCTCTCTGGCAAAGGCAAAGTAGAGGATTGGAAAAATTATTGAACCAGTTCAAGCAAAACACATGTCAAATGATCCAGGTAATTTCCAGAAAAGCCAATGTTTTCTCTGAATTAGAGTACTTGGAGAAGTGCCTCAACCACCTGTATTGCTTAGGTCATGGCGATTGAGACTGTGTTTTTACAACTAAAATAACCATAGTTGAACCGGCCCATGGAGGCCCACCTCAAAACAGAATTTTGCTACATCAGTGGGATCAAATTAACTTTAACACAATAAATTGTGAGAATAGTACACTGTATTAATTTGATTGTCCTGAAGCAATTTAATTATATTACATAGATACTACTAACGTTAAACTTATTCCCAGTTTGATTTTGAATGATAGCAAAATGACTAGTCAATCAATCGTTTGACCAACATTATATAAACTGCTGGTTTGACATTTTTATTTTATTGACTACAAGTTTGGAATTCCTTTAGATACTCATATGGTCTAAATGCTGCAGACTAAGATTTAGCTCCATTAATATCCCACCCCTTCCCCCTCCCTTTTTTTTTGAACCAAACATTATCCTTCTTCTCATATCCTGGTTGGATGACTTCTAAATAAACCTAAATTCCTCCACTGGACTTCTTTCTATGGGCTCTTGCTCATGTCTTTTCTGTTTGAAAATAAAGTCTCTTATGGCTTACCTTCGAAAATCCCTGGCATTCATTCCTTTCGAAAGGTGAAGCATCCCTTAACTACCCTTTATTGTTTCATACCTGGAATCCTAGGCACCGTAATATCATTCCCTTCAGAAAGTAAATACAAAGTAAATATTACCCCAGATTTAAATCCAGGAACTCGAACAAGCACAACAGACCGGAGTGTTTGGCTTCATTTCTTGCTGTGAGTCAGAGCCAGGAGGTTCCCATTAAGGTGTATATGAATTGTATTACTCCATGCTGAAGTTTGTCTATAACGTAATGTTGTAAGGCAGCCAAGTTCTTCTAACAATCCCATGGACCGATATTCAAAACATATCAGTGTCTCATTAGATCCTTCATTTGTAAGAAGCTTTACGTTTTACTCAACAATCTATAGTTACATAGATATTTTGTTTTAGGGTAAAGTAAAACCTGTTTTAAATAAGTTTATTACTTCCGTTGTATTAGTACCTCTCAGGTTGTCGTATTCATCTGGAATGAGTTGCCGTAAAGCAGGGAAATAAACTCACAGAATTATGCATGGAGTGTGCTTTGATACAGTTCAAAGTAACAGGAGGGGCATTTTCAGAGGAGAAATTTGTTCTACACCCCCATCACTGCTCAAAACCTAGAAAAAAAATTCCTCAAACTAAGTCAGTTGGCAAGACAAAAACTGTTCAAATAAGCTCAAATCACGAGAAAAAAAAAAGCATCAAATATTCTCTCTTCAGCTTCAAATCACTCTCTCTTCCTCTTACTCCTTTCTGAAGAGTTTTAGGCAAATATATTTTGAAAATGTGCTGAATCACAAAAGATTTAGTAGTTGAAAAAAAGAGTTTACTGCTAGGCCCCCTCCCACATCTCCTCCTTATTCTTCAAAAACCACTTCTTCAAATGGTAACTTGTGAAGACGTCCCTTATCATTAGTTCATCTCTCTCCCTACTATGTCACCACCTCCAAAGATAAATGACCTGGTAAGAGGATGAAACGTAGTGAGGTTCAAAAGCTCCCATGGACTGATGGACCCAGCACTGTATCTGGAAGGTTTCTTTTCTTGTCTTTCTAATCCTAGTGTTCTGTGCTGAAAGGACAATGATTATTTCATTGGCTCCAGAAGTGAGACGTGAAGGATCGGTGCTGACGGAAATTGGAACCATGAAATACAGTCACGTGTTTTCTGGAAACAACAGACAGACAAACAAACTGTAAAAGAAACTCCACTAACACAAAATAAAAAATTAACACTGGTCTATTAAACATTTAAAGGGTGTATCATGGATGGATCTTGAGGAGCTAATCAAGTGTTCTGCATCGCCACTGAGGAAATAAAATAAAATAAAATGATACTGAAATATATCAGAAGATAAGGTTATATGCTAAGCAAAACTCCATGACTGGGCAAGCAACGCCTTCCAACTAGGTCTTTAAAATTAAAATAATAGTAATTATTATTACTATTATTATTATTACCTGCTCTAGGCATAGGAGTAAATGAAATTTCTAGGAGAATCTGTGCATTATGTTCCCTGTTATCCTTCTACTCTTCCAACCTATTTTATAAAGTCTGACTATGAACAGTTGGCATCTGGGTTTGTCCTTGTGTGATGCTTCTGTCAAACACTGCCATGCATTAATTATCTCTATGTTTGTACATGCCTTATTTCTTCTACTAGGTTACAAGTTCCTGAAGGCAAGAACTCTTGTCCTACTCATCTTTGTAAGACTATACTATGAAGATATGTTTATGAGTGGTTCAGTTTCTAAAGTCAACATGTAAGGCAAAAATCTTATATGGTAAAATCATCCTTGGAAATCTCTAAGAAAAGGGCGTGGCCTTTATAAAAACAACTTAGTCTGTTTTCCTCCAGTGTTGGAACAGTTGAGTGTATCATTCCAACAAGTTGCCATCGAGTCAACTCTCACTCAAGCGACCGCATGTTTGTCAGAGTAGAACTGTGCTCTGTAGGATTTTCAATGGCCGATTTTTTCAAAAGTAGATCACCAGGTCTTCCTTCTTAGGTGCCGATAGGTGGGCTCGAAGCTCCAACTTTTCAGTTAGTAGCCAAACAAGTTAACTGTTTGCACCACCCAGGTACTCTTTTTTTTGTATAAAGCTTTACATTCTACTGGTTTTTTTTTTTTTTTTTTGTTGTTGTTTTTGGTTGACCACCAGTTGGCTTGTGCTTAGGGTCCATACTGTTTGAAAAATATAAAGTTAAATATAGATACAGATTAGTTTATCTACAAATCATAAACAATAGACTCTCATTCAGTGTTACAAGATTCTTTCACTATGAGAAATACACAAACACTGATACTTAAAGAGAGAAGAGAAGATTCATGTCCTGTATCTCATGCTCACTGTATCAGCCAGGATCTAATCAGGAAAACAGAATCCACTCTAGGTGTTTCAGAGGCAATTAAATACAGGGAATCAGTTACACAGGGATTGGAAGGTTGAAAGAACAAAAAAAGAGTAGCTGAGGTAACCCTGGTGTCTTAGTCATCTAGTGCTGCTGTAACAGAAATACCGCAAGAGGATGGCTTTAACAAAAAGAAGTTTATTCTCTCACAGTCCGGTAGGCTACAAGTCAGAATTCAGGGTGCTGGCTCCAGGGGAAGGGTTTCTCTCTGTGTCAGCTCCGGAGGAAGGTCTTTATGATGCATCAGTCTTCCCTTGGTCTGGGAGCAACTCGGCACAGGAACCTCAGGTCCGAAGGATGCGCTGTGCTCCTAGCACTGCTTTCTTGGTGGTATGAGGTCCCCATGTCTCTCTGCTGGCTTCTCAATTTTATATCTCAAATGAGATTGGATTAAGACACTATCTAATCTTGTAGATCTCATCAATATAACTGCCACCAATCCATCTTGTTCCATCATAGTGATAGAATTTACAACACATAGGAAAATCATATCAGATAAAATGGTAGACAATCATACAACACTGGGAATCATGACCTAGCCAAGTTGACAGATACTTTTGGGGGACACAGTTCAATCCATGACACCTGGCATTAGTAACTCGGAAAGCAGCTACCATTCTTAGAGCTGTGAGGCAAAAGAGAAGTAGTATTACCAGAACCTGAGCTCTTGGAGGAAGGGTCTCCACAGAGCAGATGATAAGACCACCAGATGTCGCTGCACAGCTGGTTCTGAGACCTCTGAGGGTGATGCCACATGATTGCTACCTGGGCTGTGATGGGGAGCTCTAAGAGTAAGTGTGGCACTGTTGCTACTGGTACCTCCAAAGGGGCCACAGTGGGTCTGATGCTAGAAATGTTAAATAAGCTGGATGCTGGAATCTTACTTGAATGCCACTGCTGGAAGGAAGCTGACTAGAGCTACAAACAGGAATAGTGTCCTTTCTGCCCTCCTACCACCTCCTAATCTGCTGGTGCCTTGTGTCAGCAGAATCAAACCAGAAGCCAGCCAGCGAAGGAGCCTGGACTTCTTTGTAGCTTGCAGACTCCCAGCCCCAGTGTCATAGAGCAGAATATAAAATCTTGGGCTTGCGGCTGAGAGATATTAGGTAAATTAACTTTGAGGCCTAAATTCATTGAGTGGAATAACAGGCAGAATTTCTACATACGTATACATAAGTGTCATTGTTGTGCCATCGAGTTGGTTCTGACTCATAGTGATTCTATGTACAACAGAACGAAACACTGCCCGGTCCTGCACCATCCTCAATGTCTTTGTTATGCCTGAGCCCATTGTTGCAGCCACTGTCTCAATCCATCTCACTGAGGGTCTTCCTCTTTTTCACTGACCTTTTACTTTATCAAGCATGATGTCCTTCTCCAGGGACTAGACCCTCCTGATAACATGTCCAAAGTATGTGAGATGAAGTCTCGCCATCTTTGCTTCTAAGGAGCATTCTGGCTGTACTTCTTCTAAGACAGATTTGTTTGTTCTTCCAGAAATCCATGGTATATTCACTATTCTTCACCAACACCATAATTCAAAGGCATCAATTCTTCAGTCATCCTTATTCATTGTCCAGCTTTCGCATGCATATGAAGTGATTGAAAATAGCATGGCTTGGGTCAGGCACAGCTTAGTTCCCAAAGTGACATCTTTGCTTTTTAACACTTTACAGAGGTCTTTTGCAGCAGATTTGTCCAATGCAGTATGTCGTCTGATTTCTTGATTGCTGCTTCCATGGGTATTGATTGTAGATCCATGTAAAATGAAATCGTTGACAACTTCGATATTTTCTCTGTTTATCATGATGTTGGTTATTGGTTCAGTTGTGAGGATTTTTGTTTTCCTTATGTTGAGGTGTAATCCATACCGAAGGCTGTAG
>NW_004443947.1:10697105-10704883 GCF_000243295.1 Trichechus manatus latirostris | reverse complement strand
ATCACAGCAACACACAAGCCACCACAGTACGACAAACTGACAGACAGGTGATGGCTTGTGTAGATATAACCTCCATGTATATCTTAAATTCTCCTCCTTCTGTCAATAGAATAGTCAAGAAATCAACTTGTTTTCTACTGCTCTGTTATAAAAGCTCACACTTAAATGACCTAGGAATAGAATTTTTCTCATCTCTATTTAGATGGACCTTAGCCTGAAGAATACTACCAAGTCAGAAATCATAGTGATTGAATATTCTCTCCTGCTCCAAGGAATTCAGCCCAGACAAGCTGGTTCCCTTTTTAATAATATTTTCCAGAGGCAACCCAGGAAAAAAATGCATTTATTCTTAAATATGCAGCAGTGACTTCAGTGGAAATCTCAGTGGTAGCTGTAGTTAGAATTCTTTAGACACCTCTTTGATTAAGCTTGATGTGGGAGCAAGATACTACTAGGGAGATATGAATATTATTAGTATAGCTCATGATGTCAATATATGGCAAGAGATTTGTTGTGCTTTCCTTCCATGTAATTATATCCCACAGGGAAGCGTGATATGATATTTTTCTGACTACAGCGTTTTTAAGGAAACAGTTTCCACAAAGTTTACTTGCCTATCACATCAAAGGGATGAGCAGAGTTAGCCTCCCCTATGGAAACTTCCATGCATTTTTAAAACATATGGAAACTGCAAGGCAGAACTAGCTTAGGGCATCAAAGTGATCTTTCTTTAGTGAGAATGCACTGTCATGATGACAATGAGGATGATAATGATGATAAGTTTGTCTTTTACCAATTGTCTCATTCGTGTGTAAAATGAGGGCCACAGCACTCAAATGGAAATAATTTCAAAATCCAGACTTTTAATACTAATGTTCTAATTATCAGAGAAAAGGGGAACATCTCAGGTTTACATAGAAGCTAGATGATGTACATCTTTCACCCTTTTCAAATAATGTGATCAAACAATGTCTGGTTGGCCAAGAGAATATTAGGTAGACATTTCACTTAAAATAGAAACTTTTCTTTTAGTATTTAGTCTAGTGTTTTCCAGAAATTTTTGCTAAGACATCAGGTTTTTAATAGGAAACGTATTGTGCATCTCAATTCTAATCAATAAATGCAAGAACTTGGAGAAACCCCAGAGTATAGCCCCTGGATACCCTTTTCACTCAGTACTTAAGTTACTCCTGAAGTTCACCCTTCAGCCAAAGATGAGACAGGCCCATAAAACAAAATGAGACTAAATGGGCACACCAGCCCAGGGGCAAAGAAGAGAAGGCAGGAGGGGATAGGAAAGCTGGTAATGGAGAACCCAAGGTCAAGAAGGGGAGAGTGTTGACATGTTGTGAGGTTGGCAACCCTCGTCACAAAACAATATGCATATTGTTTAATGAGAAACTAGTTTGCTCTGTAAACCTTCACCTAAAGTACAATAAAAAAAAAAAGCAAGAACTTTCACTCGTGTCCCCTAGTTTACTGTCCATAGCAAACCTGTCTCTATGCTTTGTTTGCTTAACCTTGGGCATCTCCTACCAAAGGACATCACAAGAGATGAAGTAGATCTGGAATATGCTCCAGAACTCGAAGTACATTTGTGGCTATTCTGTGTGATAGCAGAACTGGTGCTAACAGAACATCCTATTTTCAGGAGACGCTGCAATTCCATTAACTCCATCTCCACTGACGGCCTGTATGTGATTGCAACTCACTCCACTGCACAGCTCAGCCACAGACACTCCCTTCAGGGAGGAAGGCCTGCCCTCAGGATCCCTTGTCTCACAGGGATAGGGAAGAATTTCAAGGCAGAGACTGACAAGAATCTTTAAAAAGGTCAAAGTTATCTTTCAAGAATTGACTTTAATCCAGTGATAAGACTTTCATATTATTTTCTGTCTTCATGGAGGTTGAAAAATGTCATTACTTATGGATTCAGTAGAGAGTTAAAATTAAAAAATAGAAGTATTTGACTGAGGGAGTTGTATGGTGTACATAAAAGTGAAAGGACGCTTGTAATGGAATTTTCCTTGAACACCTGATTTAGATTTTCTACCATCAGCTTACCTGAGAAACAAGGAACAAAACACAATATCAAATACTTATTAGAGGTCCAAGAGAGCATAGATTGTATTGAGGTATAAGCAGAAAGAACATTTGCCAGCAAAGCAGAATACAATTCTACTGACAAGCACAGCCTGTAAGCTCAAATTCAGTCTTCTCTGAAAATTATCAGTTAGGCTGTTATAAAAATGCCCCCCTTTACTCATCCAGGTGGGGACCTCTCATGTAGTTCCCCAGAAACAGAAAGGGTCATATCAAATATGATTTCATACTCTGTAACATACTCCCCACTCATTCTATCCTCAGGCACTGTGATCTGAATTCCTGTTTTCATTTCCAGTAAATAAAGACAAAGGCAGTTGACTACTCAGAAAGTCCAGTGCTCTGTACCCAGCTAAGTCGCCCATGGAAATGAGACATTTCACATAAACACCTGTGACCTTGGATAAGTGACATCTATGATGAGTGTTCAATGTTGTTCAGAAAGTGAATATCCTATAATGGAGAGAGAAAGGGCAGGATTAGTTAATAAAAGTAAAATGGGTTAAGTTAGAATATTTTAAAGAAAAGAGTATAGACTGATGAGACACTTAAAGAAATAAATAATGTGGAGGAGGTGTGTTTATATTCTCGTGACCACAAGAATAAGCAGAACCAAGAGCAGTGTTAGAGTCCAACCAACCGGAAAGAGCTGAGGAGGTCCCACTGAGGCAGAACGCTGATTCCGATTTTCAATCCCTTGGGCAACAGGACCTTCTCTGCATGCTAATCACATCATTTTAAGACAAGCTAAATGCAAATAAAACAAACAATAATTTGGGCAGAGCAACATGAGGTCTAGCCACCTTCTTCTTGGAGACAGATCAGGGAGGAGTTTTGAACATTCTGTGATGAAGAAGATGAGATTATGGTATAAAAGAATAAACTAAGTTGCTCCAAATTTGGTAGTAGTCAGGGTCAATAATTAACCAAATGCAGCAGGTCTCCTCTTACCTGAAGTATCACATTTTGACATGTGCATTCCTTTTGACTCAAAAAGTTCGTTTTTAGGGTTCTACAACCTGAGATACGCAGATGAGACAACCTTGCTTGGCGAAATTGAAGATGGCTTGAAGCACTTACTGATGAAGGTCAAAGACTACAACTTTCATCATGGATCACACCTGAATGTGAAGAAAATAAAAATCCTCATAACTGAGCGTTAGATTGGAAAACAGGAGGAACTGAAAGGTAATCTTTCTTCCTCTCTATATAACTACATTTGGAGAGGGTTTTTTTTTTTAAAAAGCATAGATTTATATAGCCCATTGGTTCCAGACCTCTGCGGATACCCAACTCTGCAGATGTTCAAGTCTCTTATATAAAATGGCATAGTACGTACTTTAAATCATCTCTAGATTACTAATAATACCTAATACAACGTAAATGCTATGTAAATAGTTGTAAAGTGCTATGTAAATAGCACTTCACTCTCCCTCTTAGCCTTTGAGGGATTGCTTTAACCACTTAATTGCTTTTCAGGAGCCATTTTTTCACAGAAACAGAGGGTGCACACTACACAAGCAGTGAACAAATGAAAAGCCAGGTGAACAATGCTCAGTCAATGAGTGCTGGAGAGAGACTGAGGATCTATGAAATGGCGGGAGGGTACAGCAGGGTGTGCCTGCACATCAATTCATTCGAGTGAATTCAGCGTAGTGTTCAGTACTCGGCAAACTCAAGTCTTGCTTTTTGGAATTTTCTTTTACAAAAACTTTCAACCTGCAGTTGGTTGAATCCATGGGTGAGGAGCCCGCAGATATGGAGGGCCAACTGTATTACTTATGACATTTAAAAATATAATAAACAGAAACCAGCACAACTTTCACAAGGAAAGGTCATGGAAGCTCCATAGACACATCCCAGCTCCCTGAGGGACTGAATTGCTGGGTGGAGGGCTGTGGGGACCATGGTCTCGGGGAACATCTAGTTCAATTGCCATAGCACAGTTATAAAGACAATATTCTACATTCTACCTTGGTGAGTAGCGTCTGGGGTCTTAAAAGCCTGTGAGCAGCCATCTAAGATACTCCACTGGTCTCATCCCTTCGGGAGCAAGGGAGAATGAAGAGAACAGGTTACAAGGAAATGATTAGTCCAAAGGACTAATGGACCATAGCTACCAAGGCCTCCACCAGACTGAGTCCAGTATAGCTAGATGGTGCCTGGCTACCACCGCTGACTGCTCTGACCAGGATCACAGCATAGGGTTCTGGACAGAGCTGGATAAGGATGTACAACAAAATTCTAACACACACACAAAAAAGACCAGATTTACTGGCCTGACAGACTGGAGAAACCCCGAGAGTACGGCCCCCAGACACCCTTTTAGCTCAGTGGTGAAGTCTCTTCCAAGGTTCACTGTTCAGCTGGGGATTGGACAGCCCCATAAAACAAAATGGGACTAATGAGGCACAGCAGTCCAGGGACAAGGGCTAGAAGGCAGAAGGGGGCAGGAAAGCTGGTGATAGGGAACCCAAGGCTGAGTAAGGACAGTGTTGATGTGTTGTGAGGTTGTTAACCATTGTCATAGGGCAATATGTGTACTGTTTAATGAGAAACTATTTTGTTCTGTAAATCTTCATCTAAAGTGAGAATAGCAGCACAATTGGAAGAGCATAGTTGATGTCACTGAACTGTGCATGTAGAAATTTTTGAAATGGTGTATCTTTGGCTATGTATATTTTCACCAAAAAAAAAAAAAAAAGGTCAAGAAAGGAGAGGGTTGACATGTCATGGGGTTGTTAACCAATGTCATAAAACAATATGTGTACTACTGTTTCATGAGAAACTATTTGTTCTGTAAACCTTCACCTGAAGTACAATAAAATAAAATAAAATTTATAATGAACAAATAAATAAAGGAGCAACAAGAACAGTCAAAACAAGTCTAAATAGGTGAAGGATCTGCAGTGTTTTAACAACATGAGTTTCTAGGGTAAACGGAAGTAGGACTTATCAGTTTATGGTCAAGGATATAACACAAGGACAGAACTGAGATGAGGCAAATGAGCTGCCTACTGGGAAAAAATTGAGGCGCTTACTCCCAGGCCTGTGACTTGCATGATCCTTAGGCCTGGCCCTGGTCTAACATGACATTGAAAGCATCTCCAAAGTGGAAAGGCCATTATTATGTAAAGTAGGTTCCTGAACTATATAGTATAAACTTCTTTCTCTTCCCATTCCCACTTCTAAAGAAAATAATAGTTAATTTTTGAACCATTAACTCTGAACATTAAATCTAAGATATCCCAAATGCAGTCTCCCAGACTTCTGGCAACATGGTGCTCTAGGCAGAAGCACCACGCTGTCCCTCCACAGCAAAGATCAGAAAAATTAAGCCAAACAGAGAAAACAGCAATCCTGAAACCCTAAACATCAAATGAAGAGATAAAGAACTCAGTCAAGCACCAAATGGAATAAGAAACTGACAGAACAGAGAGCAAAGAGACATACATGCAGAAGTCCCCTATCAGCTAATGCAGCATGGATCTGCCATCTTGGACTCCTATCAGAGACCAGCAAATAGGGGATACTAGAAAGCAGCTTCATGGAGCTTCCAGCAGGAGACAGAACAACTGTTAACTGGCGATATATGCTTTCCCACCCCCTACCCTTCTTCACCCCCACTCGGCCTCCTCTGCTTCCTGTGGCCACAGTCTCCTGGCCAGGAAGCAACGGCTGCTTGGATTCTACCTGCCTGCACTGGCCAACTCCCAAATGCAGTCTTCCAGAATGCAGACTGAGCAAAAGTCCCACATCCTTCCTATCTATTCACTCCTTTCTTTGAGAATGTCACCCGGGCAAAAGAATGGGAATTGTGTTGGGGAGGGGGTTTGCATGGGTCTTTTTCAATGTTTGAGTATGAAGTTTTGAACTCTCAAGTGGTTTGGCAAGTAATACACCCACTTCCGTTGGCTAGTGTGATATCAGCATAATCATTTGTGAAGTTAGCTGAAGTTAGGAATACTGTATGACACTGCCCCAGGGTGAAATGAAATAACCAAAAACAGGGTGTTATTTGCTTAAAATGCCACAGTGTGGCCCTACTACTTGTTTATGGCAGCCAACCATTCTGATTGGTCAGTACTCGTGCCTAACTGATTGTAAATGATTTTGAATACCATCCTTGGGGAGAAAGGAGACTAAGGTTCAATGAATAGTTAGTTTCATGCTCAGTCTAAGCAGCTGAGCTAATACCTATAGATATGAAAAATGGTAGATTAGTCCTTTTCACTTCGTAGCATCTTTGATTGATAGCTAACCACTAGATGGCAACAGATCCTGAGTCTGGTACACTACACTGGGTCATCTCCCCAAACATCATCCTCTTTTCACATGTAAGCTTTCATTACCCAAGGGAAAGTGATCCCAGATAAAGGCCACATAAAGTGAATCAACTTAAAATGGGGACCAAAATAAAATAAAGTGATTGGGACTTTATCTCACTAAATGAAATTAAAAAAAATGAAATTCCAGTTTTATTTGACAATTTTAAAATTTTAGTTATTAATTGTAATTATCTTCTAATCATTAGAACAGAGAATAAATCAATTCTTGACTGTTTACAGTCACAAATATTATGGAAACCCAATACAGTACCCTTGTATCAAGACCATCTGAGCTCTTATTTGTAAAAATAACTAGGAGATTTAACAGTTTTTCCAAGGGTATGTCTTAATCCTTTGATAGCCAAGCCATTCTCTTTTGAAGGACTACCACTTTTGTCTTTTTCCCTGTTTTGTTTCCATTTGTTAACTGGTCTACTCATTTATCAATGGACTTGAGTAGGAATCAAGCAATTCTCCAACTATCACTTCCATCAATGCCATTAAGTATTGTTGTGGTAGGCAGAATTTTAAGATGGTCCTCAAGATTCTTGTCTGCTGGTATACACACCATAGAGTGTGGGTGGGACCTATGAATATGATGGGGTTATGTTACATTATATAAGACTCCACTATAGCACGCTGGAGTGAGATTCTCCTTTTGGCTTAAAGAAACAAACAGCTGTGTTGTGAATTGCTCACAAAGGGGGCCATATGGCAAGGACCCAAGGGTAGCCTCCAGCAGCTGGTCCCCATCTGACAGCGAACAGGTAAATGAGAACTTCAGTCCTATAATCACAAGGAGCTGAATCCTGTCAGTTCCTTGAGCTTGTCTGTACCGATGAGCTAGAAAGGGGACCCCAAGCCTCAGAGGGGCTTGACACCATGGTTCCAGACTGGTAAGGCCCTGAGCAGAGGACTCAGTTAAACTGTGCCTGGACTCCTGCCCATGGAATCTGTGAGATAATAAATTTGTATTGTTTTAAGCTGCCAAGTTTGTGATAACTTGTAATGCAACAATAGAAGACTAACATACTTGCATTTTTGAAAGTTTTATAATTTCTCTTTTTAATCAATGTACATGTATTTACATTGTTTGGTTTACTATTTAGACAATCTCTCAACCAAAAATATTTGACAGCGATATTGGCAAAATAGATTAGTATGGGCAGGTTCTCCTGTCTGATGGATTTTTGAGTGAGAGCAACTTTTATAAATGATTTATTTTGGATATAAGCATACCTCATTTTATTGCACTTCACAAATACTACATTTTTTTACAAATTGAAGATTTGTAACAACCCTGTGTCGAGCAAGTCTATTGGCACCATTTTTCCAAAATGTCTCTGT
>NW_004443947.1:10695681-10696502 GCF_000243295.1 Trichechus manatus latirostris | reverse complement strand
TTCAATTCTGTGAAGGCTAAGAGAAGTGAGGAAGCTGCAGAAGAAGTTTGAAGCTAGCAGAAGTTGGTTCATGAGATTCAAGGAAAGAAGCCGCCTCCATAAGACAAAAGTGCAAGGCGAAGCAGCAGGTGCTGATGTAGAAGCTGCAGCAAGTTATCCAGAAGATCTAGCTAAGATTATCCATGAAGGTGGCTACACCAAACAACAGCTTTCCAGTGTAGATGAAACAGCCTTATATTGGAAGAAGATGTCATCTAGGACTTTCATAGCTAGAGAGGAGAAGTCAATGTCTGGCTTCAAAGTTTCAAAGGACATGCTGACTCTCCTGTTAGAGGTTAATGCAGCTGGTGACTTTAAGTTGAAGCCTGTTATAGACTAAACTGTGTTCCCCAAAAATGTGTGTCCACTTGGCTAGGCCATGATTCCCAGTATTGTGTGACTGTCCATCATTTTGTCATCTAATGTGATTTTCCTATGTGTTGTAAATTTTACCTCTATGATGTTAATGAGGCAGGATTCAATCTACAAGATTAGGCTGTATCTTGAGTCAATCTTTTTTAGGATATAAAAGAGAGAAGCAAGCAGAGAGACGAAGGACCTTATCAACCAAGAAAGTAGTGCCAGGAGCAGAGTGCATTCTTTGGGTTGCTGCACTGAGAAGCTCCTAGACCAGGGGAAGATTGATGTTAAGGACCTTTCTCCAGAGCCGATAGAGAGAAAGTCTTACCCTGGAGCTGGCACCCTGAATTCAGAGTTCTAGCCTATATTAGACTATGAGAGAACAAATTTCTCTTTGTTAAAACCACGCACTTGTGGTATTT
>NW_004443947.1:10685118-10686275 GCF_000243295.1 Trichechus manatus latirostris | reverse complement strand
GTTAAAATGACGAATACTTTTAAAGTGACAAATACTTTTAAAAAGTAGTGTGTAGAAAGACTTTCTAAAATCAAAATCCAATTTTAGTGATTACACAGTTGTTTCTTAAGCTCGGGCAAGCCACCTTGTATACACATAGAATTTTGGAAGAATTTACGGTTATAATTATCAGCTTAAATTGTGTTTTAAATGTCAGCCTTTTTTAAAAAAAAATAAAAAAAGAACAGTAATATTCCTTGTAGTCTGTGTCATTAAGCTGGATTTTTACTTGGCAACACTCAAGGTGGGGATTCTTGCAACATGAAGATAACAATCTCTTCTCTGTAGACTTTTAGTTCCTCAGGGATTCAAAGATTAAGTTGCTTAGAGACCCCATGGAATTTGCAGAAAAAGCAAACTCTAATCTTGACATCTGTAATTAACGTTTTATCTTACTCTGAAAATTTAGTTTGCTGGCAGCTTAGCTGGTCTTTGGAGCCGAGTAATGTTCTTGCTACACCACATCCCACACAACTCTCCATTCCAAGGGTGGGGTGGGTGCGCTAGGGTCTGGACAGACTCTTCTCTCTTGGACAGTGTTAGGCTCGTGCTCTTGTTATGTACTGGTTTCAGATGCCCAGGCTTCCTTTCTATCAAGCTCCCTGCAGTTTTGCTGTTGTTGTTAGGTGCTTTTGAGTTGGTTCTGACTCACAGCAACCCTATGTACAAGGGATGAAACGCTGCCCAGTCCTGAACCATCCTCACAATTGTTGCTATGTTTGAGCTCACTGTTGCAGCCACTGTGTCAATCCATCTCATTGAGGGTCTTCCTCTTTTTTGCTGACCCTCTACTTTATCAAGCATGATTTCCTTCTCCAGAGACTGATCCCTCTTGAAAACATGTCTAAAGTAAGTGAGACGAAGTCTCACCATCCTCACTTCTAAGAAGCATTCTGGCTGTATTTCTTCCAAGACAGATTTGTTAGTTCTTCTGGCAGTCCATGGCATACTCTGTATTCTTGGCCAACACCATAACTCAAAGGCATCAATTCTTCTTCAGTTTTACTGTTCATTGCCCAGCTTTCGCATGCATATGAGGTGATTGAAAGTACCATGGCTTGGATCAGGCACATCTTAGTCCTCAAAATGACATCTTTGCCTTTTAACACTTTAAAGAG
>NW_004443947.1:10660177-10683858 GCF_000243295.1 Trichechus manatus latirostris | reverse complement strand
AATAAAAAACACAATATCTTTTCATCAGTAACCCTAGCCACTTAGGCAAGAACATGTTGTATAAACCTGGCCTATTTGTAGATACAGGAGTCCCTGGGTGGTACAAACAGTTAATGCACTTGGCTGCTAACCGAAAGGTTGGTGGTTCAAGTTCACCCATAGGTGCCTCAGAAGAAGGGCCTGGTGAGCTACTTCTGAAAAATCAGCCACTGAAAATCCTATGGAACACAGTTCTGCATTGACACACATGGGGTCACCATGAGTAGGCATCAACTTGAAGGCAACTTTTTTTTTTTTTATGTGTACTCACATTCATACATACACACACACACACACTGATTTGACTAAGCATGCACCACTTCTAATTGCTCCAACATTTTTCCACATATCTATTTGTAACTTTTTGGAATGAAGTGCACAAATGCTTGGCTGATACCCCTATCAATGCTATCTCCAAAAGTGAAAAGAAAGATAATTCATCTTATATCTCACCCTTAAAAGATAATTTAGTGATTATGTAGCTATGGTTGTTAGAGAGCATCATAGTCATCCTTTCCTTCACTCGATAAACATTTATTGAACTCCTACTCTGGAGCCTGGCATCTTTACCGAGGATGCAACAGTGAAAACAACAGAATGGGTCATGCTGCCTCTGAGCTAATGTGCTAGTGAGGAGAGACAATGAACAAGGAACAACATTAATAAAGGCCAGGTGGTGAAAAAAAACAAGAAGAAACTACAACGGAACGATGTTACAGAGTGGGTGTGGGCTGCCTCCGACTGAGGGGTCAGGGAACATTCCACTGGAGGTGACTTTTGAGCTGACACCTGAATCACAAGTTTAGGATATAGCTCTATCCTCTTATTTCTGAGGTCATTTTATGACTTTGCCTTGGGAAAAATATCTCCTTCATGCACATTTAAATGCAGTTATTAGAATAAATGTCTTGTGGATGGGGTTCTGTATTACACCCTCTGCTGCAATATGCTTTCTTTTAAAGTTTGATTCTCAAATGATATTATCCATTGGAATCCATTTTGGAAAAGTAAGTGGCAAGTCCAAACCCATTAGCTGTAAGTGATACAGGAATCCCAAAATGATGTTCCAGCAGAGGCTGAGTTGGCCTTTTAGACAAAAATGATGAGTTTATTGCGTGCAGGCTGCACATCTCAGCCTCTTTCAGTGGCCAAACCCTCCAACAAAATTTCTCCTTCAAGTGCTTATGATGAAGAACAGCTACCAACACACCCAGGCAAGCGTTCTTCTATTCTTCTGTGTATTCATCAGCCAGCAGTTTGCATGCTCAGAGTAAGAAGCAGATGTATTTCTTCTTAGGCATATCTATTGATAAGCTGCAGGATGTTCATCTTCTATCATCTTGTACTTCATATACCTTATGGCTTATGACTTGTAGTCAACAGAAATAGCCACCTGAGGGTGTCTCCATGCCACAATTCTGCTATTTATACAACAAAATAACCAGAGTAGCATGACCTTTTGCCAGTCATTTAATCTCCCTACGTCTTATTCTTTTGTATTTAAAAAGAAGAAATTAAACCAGGTGAACTCGTAGTTCTAATTCTAGTCTTTTAGGAGTCCATGAAAATGATCCAAACTCTGTTTCTTTGCAAAGTAACATATAGAACATTTCAGGATATATAAGAAAGTATAATATCTGAACACTTTTAGCACTGTTTCCATTGGAAATATGCTTTGCTACAACTAATTTAAAAATTTAACAATGACTTAAACAAATCAAATTTTATTTCTCTCACATAACAAGTCTGGAGGTAGGTAGGCTTCGACTGGCTTTGGCACTCTGTTAGGCCATCATATTCTTTGATTGTTCCTTCAGTATTGTAGCCTCAAGTTCATAAAATGGCTGCTGCAACTGCAAAAATCAAGTGCTCATGACTGCTTAATGGCTGGAAGATTGGGGGAGAAGGGAGCAGTATCAGCTAAGTTTGATCTTTCTTTCAGGAAGACAAAATATATCGTAGAAGCTCCTGCAGCAGATCACACATTTGGTCTCATGTATCACATGACCAACTCTAGGTGCAAGGGTTGCTGGGAAAGAGAATATCCAGTGGAGATTCCAGTACCTACAATGGCTTTTGTATCAGCTAAGAAACCATGTCTAATACAATCATTTCAGTATTATCTCTTCATAGGCATGCATATCTCCTTAATTATAACTCCCAGGATAGTTATCTAGGATTTTACTAAAATATAGGAATAAAACCAACATTAAATTACTGAATGATCAAAACTTAGGAAGGCATTGGCTTGCTGGCAATGTAAGCAAGGAGAACCAATATCAACTGAGTCAAACTGGAATGTTTCTACATTTGTCAAAATAAATTAAGGTTAAAAGTTGGCTGGTTTTTTAAATCACCAAAAAAAAACCTTTTCTAATTTTAAGAAGAATACAAGATTATTAAACAAGAATCCTAGATTGTGGGGAAGAATGCTGTCACATGGTGAGGATTGCAACCAATGTCACAAAACTATATGTGCATAAATTTTTGAATGAGAAACTAACTGGAGCTGTAAACTTTAACCTAAAGCAATAAAAGTATTAAAAGAAGAAGAAGAAGAAGAATCCTAGATTGTAATAAATTATAAAGAAGGAAGTGAAAGTCACCTAAAATTAACCCCTGATAAAATGTATTTGGTACATGCCCTTCTAAATGTTTTTCTAAGCATTCTATGTATTTCTTCCCTCCTCCACTCCTTTCTTTCTATAAACATAGTAGGTCGTTCTGAAATCCACTTTTCTTTGCTGAATATATCCCAGTCACCTTTTCATTATCAATAGTTCCTGTGTCATACTTCATTATGAAGTACAGATTCACGCCAGACTGCCTGGGTTTCACCCCTAACTCTGTTACTTACCAGTTGCATAACTTTGGGCACATAACTCAACCTCTTTGTGCCTCACCTTCCTCATCTTTAAGATGAGATAATAATAACATCTACCCATAGGATTGTTATGAAAAATAAATGAGTTAAACCCTGTAAAGCACTCAAAATAGTGGCAAGCAAAAAGTAAGTGCTCAATAAATGTCAACTGTGTGGAAATTTATCAACTAATATAATGAATCCTGGATTGGTAGATATTAAAATTGTTGTATCCCTGAAAATATATCTTTAGACACATGACCAACAATTTCCTAAGGATGCATCTCCTCAAATATAATTGCTGGGCAGAAGGATGTTCACATTTTAAATGCTGACACTTAATTTCCAAGCTGCCCTTCAGAAAACTTGTCCCAGGCTATGTAGGGAGAGCTTGTTTTTGAGTATAGGAGTGCCTATTTTTTTTCATATCTTTTCCAACACTCAATATTAATTTTTGCCAAACTGATAGGTGTAAAAAAAAAACTCATTATTATTTTAATTTACATTTCTTTTTTATTATTAATTGCCTGATTCTTTTGAGGCTTAACTTGTTTGTGTTGTAGTAGTTGGTTTATATGTTCTTTAGAAATTCTAGTGGCAAAAATGAGTCCGACAGTTTTCCGAATACTTCTTTTTTCCAGGCTCAATGACTGGTACCAAAATTTTCAGCCATTGAGAGATGAGCGTCTCCTTAGAAAAAAACTATAAAAAAGAGACAGTGAAAAGACAGGGGGAGAAAGAAAAAAAGTACTTTAAATGATGATGGGTTACTGAGTTATCTATTTGGATTATTTAAAACTGGGACTCTCTTCTGTTTTGCTAAGTATTCCTGGTGTACATCTTTGGAGGGAATATAAACCATATAGGGCATCTTTTTCAAAACCCTTCTCCTAGGACCACTTGCCTCAGTATCACTTGAGCTTAAATGCCTGAGTCTGGAGTTCAAGCCTCATGCTAACAGTAAGAGTCTCTGAAGATCTAGATGAGATATGTCTCTTAAAGGACCTCCCCAGAGGAGTCTTACACACACCAGCACTGGAAGTGCTTCTGAAAATACTAGTTCATTAATATTAGTTAATTCATTTGTTCATTCATTCATTTAAAAATAATTAAAATAATTACTGAGCACCTAGGATGAGCCAGGAATTGTTCTGGGGATAAAACATGGAGCCAAGCAAAGTTCTAATGGAACTTACATCATAACGGAGGAAGACAAAAAAGAAACACATAAATGTACACTATTATGCCAAGTGGTAAATGCTAAGACAAAGGAAAAAGCATAGTAAGGGGAAAGAGAGTGATGTGGGGGTGGGTACTACTTTATTAATTTAAAAATTTTTTTTTCTTTTGTCTCACTTACATACCGTAAAGTTACTTATATATCAATCTTAGAGGCATTCCAATTTCTCAGTTCAGCTGAGTTTTGAGCTGGCTCTCCAGTCCTCAGAAGCCCTTGTTTCCCGCCATCCTCTCCTATTCCTGGAAAATACTGAACTCTACAAAGCATTAGCAAAGGATGGACTCAATGGCCAAAGGAATGGCTATTTCCACTGATAAGATAATGAACATCCAGTGGTGAACAGCATAAACAACAATTCAGCAGTGGTAAAATATGAAGCAAGGCAAATACTTAGAGTCTGCTCAAGCCTAATAAATCATCAACTGGAATCTTCAAGAAATGTGCAGGCCAAGTCATGTGGAAGCATCCAGCACATCGGACAGCGCCAGCAGCGTGGTAAGGTGCAGCTGCTGAGGTTCTGCTGCGGAGCTGCCAACTTCCTGAGCACTCTATCCCACAGTGCTAGGGATAAAGGAAAGTCTGAGGATGGGAGTTGGGAGGAATGAGATGAAAGGTACTCCTCACAAATGGTGACCTCAAGGCAAGGAGTTCTGGGAGAGAAAGCGAGGAGAAGGAGAGAGACTGCTTTAGTGCCAGCCCAGGGAAAAGAAGCCATTTAGCAACTCTGCTTTTAGTTGAAGACCCTTAGTTCAAGAGGCCTTCAAACAAATTTTGTTAAATCAAACAACAGTCAAGAAGCTTTAAGACCCTAAACCTGAAATTCAGATACAAACTCATACCAACAGTTACTCCTCTTTCAGCACTAGCTGTAAAATCAACAGCAATGGAAATAAATACCTGGCAAACAGTCACAAATAAATTCTTTGGCAGTTAAAGTTGACTATGCAGCCAGATGACACAACCTTGCTTGCTGAAAGTGAAGAGGACTTAAAGCACTTACTGATGAAGATCAGAGACTACATACAGTCTTCAGTATGGATTACATCTCAACATAAAACAAAAATCCTTACAACTAGACCAATAAGCAATATCATGATAAACAGAGAAAATACTGACATTGTCAAGGATTTCATTTTACTTGGATCCACAATCAACATCAATGGAAGCAGCCATCAAGAAATCAAACAACATATTGCATTGGGCAAATCTGCTGCAAAAGACCTCTTTAAACTGTTAAAAAGCAAAAACACCACTTTGAGGTCTAAGGTGCACCTGACCCAAGCTATAGTATTTTCAATTGCTTCATATGCATGCAAAAGGTGGACAATAAATAAGAAAGACTGAAGAAGAATTGATGTCTTTGAATTATGATATTGGTGAAGAATATTGACTATACCGTGGACTGCCAGAAGAATGAACACATATGTATTGGAAGAAGTACTGCCAGAATGCTCTTTAGAAGCAAGATGGTGAGACATGGTCTCACATACTTTGGACATGTTATCAGGAGGGACTAGTCCCTGGAGAAAGACATCATGCTTGATAAAGTAGAGGGTCAGTAAAAAAGAAGAAGGCCCTCACTGAGATGGATTGACATAGTGGCTGCAACAATGGGCTCAAACGTAGCAATGGTTATGAGGATGGTGCAGGACCAGGCACAGTTCATTCTGTAGTACACAGGGTCGCTATGAGTTGGAACCAACTCGATGGCACCTAGCAACAACAACAATACGCAGCACTGGGGGGTGCAAAAGGTTAACATGCTCAACCGCTAACCAAAAAGTTGGAGGTTTGAGTCCATCCAGAGGCACCTTGAAGGAAGGCCTGGTGATCTACTTCCCAAAAATCAGCCACCGAAAATCCTGTGGAGCACGGTTCTACTCTAACCCACGTGGGGTTGCTGTGAGTTGTAACTGATTCAATGGCACTTTATGTATGTATGTGTGTGTGTGTGTGTGTGTGTGTATACACATATAGATAGATAGATATAGCTATAATGCAGCACTAGAGATTCAAGAGTCTGCTCGCCCAAGATCATCAGAGTTTTTCAGCCTATGTCCATACACTGATGGGCCCATGATCCCCCTGAAATTGTAGGCAAACTTTTCTCTCTCTGTGTGTGTGTGTGTGTGTGTATAGGGAGTAGGCAGGGTGTGGGAGCACACATGTACATATTTTTTCCTAGGAAGAAGTCCTAAGATTTCATCAGATTCTCAAAGGAGACCGTGACTCAATGAAGTTCAGAAACTACTGTCTTGGATCAAGAATTGGTTCCCATTGGACCCAAAGCTAGAATATCTAATTCTTCCCCAGAAGGCTCCCTAGTTAGGATGAATGGCATGAAATACTGTTTCCACACTGCCTCAGAACCCTGACACTCTGCTTCGGAGTTATAAAATGTCTCATGCCTTGTGAATTCAGTCATGCAAAGCTTCGTGTTCGCTGTGTATTAAGGCCTATCTCAGGCACTTTAAAAAGCACATGACTGTGTTAGTTATCTATTGCTGCATCATAAACCACCCAACACTTAGTGGCTTTATTTGTTTATTTATTCATTTTTGCTCATGATTCTGTACGGCAGCAATTTGGATTGGGCTCAGCTGGACAGTTCTTCTGCCTAGGAATTACAAGGTCTAGGTTTGGGATCCCATATAATTTTTATTCAAGGGGGTGGAAGAAACAGACCCCACCTCCTGATGGGAGGAGCTGTAAAGTCACATTGCGAAAGGGCTACAAACAGGGATGGGAAGGATTATTATAGCCATTTGGCAAACAGTCTACCACACTTGTATACTGAATAACTTATTGTTAAAATAATACCATGTCTGTGTTTTCCTTGAAAAAACCCTAGGAAAAAAGTGGTGAGGGAATAGATGGGAAAGAAAATGGCAAAAATTGCTAATTGTTGAAGCTTGATGATGGGTACATGGAGGCTACTTACATTAGTCGCTCTACTTTTTGTGTGCTTGAAATTTTTCAAATAAAAGTATTAAAAGTAAACTAACAAAGCACACGCTCTCATTTAATCATTCCAACAATTCTCTTCTCCCCCTGGGGACACTGAGATAGGAAGCAGTCACACATTTAGTGATTATATTTACTAAAGACACACAATGTGCCAGCACCTCGCCAACAATATTGCGTATAATACTTCATTTAATTCTTACAACCCTATGCACAAGGTGGTATTATTTTCTCCATTACTCAGATGAGAAAACAGAAACAACTGGGAAGTTGTCCAAGGTCACAAAACAAGTAGTGAAAGCAGGATTGGGATTCAGAAATCTGGCAGCAATATTCCAACCCTTAGCTGCTAGGCCAGACCACTCCCTATAAAAAAGTAAAGCTGAGATTAGAATCAAGGTTTGTCTGGCTCCAACAGCATTCCATGCTGTGCGGCTGGGACTTTCAGTGCTGGGTGCTTCCACAGTATGCTTCAGTCCATTGCCTGCCTGAGTTTCCTGGTCCCAAATACGCACACAGTCCTGACTACTAATACCCCATTCTCAATCAGAGATCTAACTAACTCACTCAGCCATTTCCCACTGGGGGAACTCCTCTGTTTTGTTCTACTAGATAATATAAGGCAACTATAAGGGATTTGTAAACTGCAAGATAATATGAAAAGTTCTCTCATTTTCCATCTTAAGTAATATTTTAAACCAGTAACTATTTGAAAAGTTATTTTTAAAGGCTTTCAAAAGAAGCCAAGAGTTGTGGTGAATTTCCATTTGGAATTTTTCTTACCAAAATCTACAACTGTAAATGTGTTTTATTTTATTTCTAAGTCATTGTAGGGTGAGAAGGAAAAAGACTCGTGACACATGTTTGTTTCCAGGAGTAACCTCATCAGAACTGAATGGAGCAGCCTGGGATTTGTCACTTACTCTTCCTTCTAAGCTGAGGTGCTCTGTGCCACTTCTAAGTACTCTGACATCTGTGTGTCAGAGTCTGAGCCCTCCCAGCCTGAAGCCATAGCTCATCACTTCTGACTCTGAGGAAGAAAGTGCAATTTAGCAACATACTTAGTGGGGAAACAAGGAGGAGGGAATTTCGCTCCTGTGTCATGTGAAGTGACACTAGGTCTTGCCTCAATGTCTCCCTTGCCCCAGCTCCAACAGCAGCAATGCCACATTCTGAGTGTAAGTCTATCGAGGCAGATTAGAGGTATGTGTGCGTGTGTGTGTGTGTGTGTGTGTGTATGTGTGTGTGCATACTGACTTAGAAGTTACAAGAGGCCATGACTTATCTAGAAACACACCAAAATTAAAACAAGGGAGTATTCCCTCTAAGAGATAGCTGCTGATACAAAAACTTGAAACAATATTTGACTGAGATGCAGAATTGAAATTGTTTCTCTGGGGTCTTAAAATATCCTTTTGTGAGAGGGGCTTGTGTTCCTCCCATGAGGAAGGGAAAGGAAGTCAAATAGTGTCTTCCTCATATAGACAAAAGGTTGGCTCTACTTCTCAATAGTATTCTCCTAAGCATTCCAGCTTTGCAGTGGGGACATTAAATGACTGAAGATGTCAATTGATTGATTGGCATTGAGCTATGCAATGTTTTTTGATGCTTTGCTTTCTTAGGAAATAAAAATTAAGGAGCATGAGAAAGTAGAATATGCTATATTACATAAATTAATGTTTTCAAACTACTAAGAGAAAGAGAGAGAGACAAGCTCCTTAATCACTCAGGTCTCAAACTCAGTCAGTTACAGTAACGCATAAAACAGTCAAATATTTAATAAAAACACAGTCAGACTTGACCTCAAATACTCACAGGTGCATTGAATGTATCAGGTTTCCCAGAAACAGGAGTCATAAAAACAGATTATTTATAAAGAAGTATTTTCTCTCCCCATCCAAGTAAACTCTTTCCCTGGTAACCATGCAGCTGTCGCCATAGCCTTTGGGAGAGAGGTTGGGTGCTAACATTCCTTTTCTTTAAGTTCCCCTAAACTAGACAGATGTAAATCAAAATTCTAATTCTGCTCAGCTTTCAGAAATTCAGAGAAAATAAAAGCCCATACCGGAATATTGGGCTAAGTCGATTAGCCAGATATTGTAATGTGACCAAAATTGAGAGGGTTGGAACTGCTGGATTTTTCATTTGAAAGTCGTTGTTACTCAGCCTGGAATGCGCTCAGGGTCACAACTCTCAGCACATGCCCCCTTGCAATCACAGCCACCAGACGTTCTTCTTTCACTGTGGGAAAGTGTCAAATCCTTTCTCTTTGTGTGTGCATATTTGAGTCACAGAAAATGGTCTTTACATCCCACTCATAGGAATGAATGAGGTGTGACAACATTCTAATTTCACATAAATGTTCTGTGTCTTTATTACACTGGATTTGCCTTTGGTTCTTTCATACAACTGTTGAAAAATTCTAACAATTGTAAAAGTGATATAGATTCACCATGGAAAATTTGGACATACAGATAAAGACGGAAGGAAGTAGGGAGTAGTCATCAAAAATCATCCAAAGACAGAATTTCATGTTATCTGGGAAACTTTTTTATTAAAGCATTATTATTTTTTTCATCATTAATATCTTCATATCTTAATAAAAGGGCCTATGAAATAATTTTTGATAATTTTGTCATACATAATTCTGATAACTATAAAATAAATATATAGTTACATGACAATGTCATAAATAATTTTTTATCATAAATAATGTTTATTTTGACAAATAATAAACAATGGAAACTGAGAAATAAACTAGAAACTATTTATATAATTGGAGGCAATTACGGGTAATGGAAATAACATTGGCCTTGTTTAAAACCAAAAAAACATGAGTTTGAGACGCAGCTCTGGCACTGACCTGTAGCACAATCAAGAGTAAGTCACTTTACCTGTCTGAAGTTCCGTTTCATCTGTTTCATCTGTATAAGGAAGGGATCAGACTATCTATAAAGTCTGTTTTAGCTTTAAAGTTATTTGATTCTAGGTACAGCAGAGTCAACAAGTAAGCACTTCTTTGCTAGATTTTGCCTGTATAGGCAACCACTCTGAATATTCAGATTAATACATTCTGCTTTTCATTTATAGATGAGCTTATCCAGATGATCGTTTTAATTCTCTATCAAGGAAAACATAGCCAAAGAAGAAAATTAATTGCAAAGTTATTCTGTTGGTCATAAATTCATTCATGCCCCAAACAAACTAAATTGATATATGACAGAAATGACTTTTTGAGCTACAGTATAGTGAAGTTCTTTCCTCAAGCAAAATATCAGATAATCTATAACAATATTCAGAACTCCACTTATATAAAGAGGAGAATCATAGAATCAGCTTGGAAGATATTGAAGTGGTAATAGAATCTAGTCATTACCTCACATCACAGGTGGTAAACTGAAATGCCTACAGGAAACATATATACAGGAAATGTAACTATTTTCCCTATATTCTACCCATATAACTCGATGAGCAAACTCAATGATAAAGTGACAGGGGACTGTGGTAAGCTGGAAGACAAGTGTCCAGTACAAAATGTGCAGACACTCTCCAGATCCAGTGGATTGTTGATGTGAGAAGTATGGTCATAGCATAGACAAGTCTTCAGATATTTCAAGAGACACTGGCAATCCAGATTGTGTGTGTGGGTATGGGTGTGTGTGGGTGTGGGTGTGGGTGTGTAAATTCCCAAGTTTCTAATTTGGGCTCAAAATTCTTTTCTGTACTGTGTGGACCAATCATCACAATGCTGGGCCACCAACTTGCAAAACTGTAACTTATTTAGAAAAATGACTTTCTCAGTTTCCTGGAACGCATGCTGCAAAGACATTGTACTAAAGCAGTCAGGCAAAAAGTAGAAAACCAAGGCAATTATTTAGGGGCAGGGGGAGGGGGTACTTAACCAACATTACACTAAAATAACCTTAATATTTAGATCTGAAGGGCTAAATTTTTAAAGTGTTTTCTCCAAATAGTCGCATTTTTGTTCACCTATAGATAAAATTCACTACCTGTCTGTCAGTTGGTCATACTGTGGTGGCTTGCGTGTTGCTATGATTCTGGAAGCTATGCTACTGGTATTTCAAATACCAGCAGCGTCATCCATAGTGGGCAGATTTTAGCAGAGCTTCCAGACTAAGTCAGACTAGGAAGAAAGGCCTGGCAATCTACTTCCAAAAATTAGCCAATAAAAACCCTATGGATGAGAACAGAATATTGTCCAACTGGACTCAAACATGCTAACAATCAAGAAGATGGCACAGGACGGGGCAACATTTCATTCTATGTAGGGTCACCATGAGTCCGTGCTGACTCCACAGCAGTTAACAAGAACAACATGGATGCAATCGTTGATGAATGGATTGTTTTATCCATAGGTCAATAAACATACAACTCTTTGATTTTCAAAGTTGGTATCCTAAAAAATAAATTAAGCCCTTCTAAATGAACTCGGGAAAATGTCTTATTATCAATGTATGCAAATTCCTTGAATTCAGGTGAGCAATAAAATTATCCCAAAGTCCCTGACCACCCTCCCCATGAGCAAGGAGGAGCCTCATGGAAAGAGATATTCCAGTACTGTGCTAATACATCAAACATTAAAACGTTTGCCTTCCCTCTCAGTCCTACAAAAAACATCTGTGCAAAGTGGGCCCAGCTGGCTTGCAAATATGCTCCATGAAGCAGGCGAGCTTTCAGCCCCTTCCTATCACCCTCTGTCTTGTCTTCTTTCTGCCATGGTGCATTTCCCTTTTAAACATCTACGGCTTAGTGAAAAAAATCAATGTTAACAGGTTAAAAGTTAATGTGCTTCACCTGTTTCACCTCCTTCCATTAGTAACCTTGGACTAGCAAAGGGGGATTTGACATATTACCTGTTTGCCTATCTCCCCCAAGAAGGAAATTATGAGGGGTGCTCAAGAGTTGTTCATCAAAATGTCAGGCTCCATCCAATTTGGTAAAATCATTACAACACCTGCTTTCTGGAAATTTTCGTGAAATCTCACTCCTTTTCCCTTTGCAAAGAGCCTGCAGACTTTTATTTACAGCTCAAGGCCTATCTGGAATGCTGGGGAGGAAGGAAATTTCAGGAATTAGCTAGTGGGGAGCAGTCCTTAGAGGCTGAGGCTGACAAGCATCCAGACCACTTGGGAAACCTCTTGAGATTAGGGGGTTCTTACAAGATTACCAAGGACTTCCGAAGTTTCCATTAGTTCAGACTCACTAAGCTATGAGAACAGTTCCACCTGGAAACTATCTCAACTCCAGCCACAGGCAGCAAGCATCTGATATTCGGATAGATTAAGACGAAATACTAATGATGTGCAAAAAAAAGCAAGTCTGAGGTACCTGAAAGCCATAGAAAAAGCCCCAAATGGCAGTCCCTTTGAGAGGGCAGAGCTGGGCATCTTAGAACGAAAACCTATACTCAAGAATTGGTCTTCGCGTCTTCCCTACTCTTTTACTTGTATCCCTCCCCTCTTTCCATATTCTGTTTACTCGGAGAGAGACACCCCTCTTCTCTGTACTTCACCCCTGCTGGGTACACAATAACACCCTAGGCAAAGGGAAAACGTGGTTCTTCTTGGCTCACTGGGGAACTGTACATACTTTTTAAGTCCCAAACTGCTTATGCTTCTTTATTTACCACCTCTGTAGCTAGAAAAGTCCCTGGGTACAAATAGTTAACACACTCAGCTGCTAACAAAAAGCTGGAGGTTCAAGCCCACCCAGAGGCATTTCAGAAGAAAAGCCTGGTGATCTACTTCCAAAAAATCAGCCACTGAAAACCCTACGAAGCACAGTTCTACTCTGACATACGTGAGGTTTCCATGAGTCAGAATCAACTAAACAGCAACTGGTTTCTACTAGTTTTGCAGCTAGAAGGTGTACAAGCTAAAGGACAGGCCACAAATCCCGAAGTTTAAAGCGATGGCACCCCCCTTGAATTAATGAGGCTGCTGATTTTCCCAATGTTGAGCCAAGCTCTCCTACCAATTAGTACTGACGGATGTAGCCAAAAAAAAAAAAAAAAGAACATCCAGTTCGACTGAATTTCAAATAAACAGCAAATAACTTTTTATTATACATCCCAAATATTGCATGGACATACTTATACCTATACTTTTATACTTACACTTGAATTATTCGCTGTTCATCCAGAATAAAATTTAACTGGGTGTCCTGTATTTTATTGGGCAATGCTACCATCAACAGATTCCGGAAGATGGTTGGACTTTAGAGCCCATTGAATTGATGAAGTAAGTTCATTCAACAAAGCTAGTTAATAACAACTATATATAGAGAGCCCTGCTGGCAGAGTGGTTAAAGCACTCAACTGCTAACCGAAAGTTCGGCAGTGCAAACCCACCAGCCACACTGCAGGAGAAAGACGTGGCAATCTGCATCTGTAAAAATTTACAGCCTTGGCATAACACAGTTTATAAAGACAATGTTCTACATTCTACCTTGGTGAGTAGCATCTGGGGTCTTTAAAGCCTGTGAGCAGACATCCAAGATACTCCACTGGTCTTACTCCTTCAGGAGCAAGGGAGAATGAAGAGAACAGGATACAAGGAAAAGATTCGTCCAAAGGACTAATGGACCACAGCTACTATGGCCTCCACCAGACTTAGTCCAGTGCAGCTAGATGGTGCCCGGCTACCACCACAGACTGCTCTAACCGGGATCACAATAGAGGGTCCTGGAAACAGAGCTGGAAAAGGATGTAGAACAAAATTTTAACTCACAAAAAAAGACCAGATTTACTGGCCTGACAGATGGAAGAAACCTTGAGAGTACGGCCCCCAGACACCTTTTTAGCTCGGTGGTGAAGTCACTCCCGAAGTTCACCATTCAGCCGGGGATTGGACAGCCTCATAAAACAAAACCGACTAATGAGGCACAGCAGTCCAGGGGCAAGGACTAGAAGGCAGGAGGGGACAGGAAAGCTGGTGATAGGGAACCCAAGGTTGAGAAGGGACAGTGTTGACATGTCATGGGGTTGTTAACCATTGTCATAGGGCAATATGTGTACTAACTGTTTAATGAGAACCTATTTGTTCTGCAAACCTTCATCTAAGATACAGAAAAAAAGAATTATCTATGTGAGATCAAATTGACAACAGCAACTTAAAAGGTTTGATGGGAAGCCTAAGGGACAGTGAGTTGAAGATAATGGTAATGGAATAATTTGGAAAAAGATAGTGAGAATAGCAGCACAACTGGAAGAACGTAATCGATGTCACTGAATTGTACATGTAGAAACTTTTGAAACTGTGTAAATTTGGCTATGTATATTTTCACCAAAAAAAAAAAAGGGTCCTCCAAAGTTGAGAAGGGAGAGTGTTGACATGTCGTGGGGTTGTTAACCAATGTCATAAAACAATATGTGTACTGACTGTTTAATTAGAAACTATTTGTTGTAAACCTTCATCTATAGTACAATGAAAAAAATACATATATAAAAAAAAAATTACAGCCTTGGAAACCCTATGGGGCAGTTCTACTCTGTCCTGTAGGGTTGCTGTGAGTCGGAATCAACTCAACAGCGGAGGGTTTTATATATATACATATTTAGAGAGAGAGGGCCCTTAATGGCCAGAAAAAGGCTAAAGGATTCACCTCATTCTATCTCTATGTGATGAGCTAGCCCAATGATTCTCCACCATGACTATACATTAGAGTCACCTAGGGAACAGCTAAATATTTCTGTTGCTTGCACCCCACCCTAGACCAAATGAATCAGAATGGTGTTTTTGAAGAAGACCCACTGCTTCTAATAAGCAGTCAAGTTGAGAACCACTGAGCTAAAGAGGGAATGAAGGGAAGTTGAAGTGTGGTAGAGATGGTATGACTGTTTTAACCCATGATTCCCAAACTTTGCTGCACATTGTCTTTACCGGGAGATCTTTAAAAATGACTGATGCCTGGCACCCACCCCCAGACATACAGATTTAATTAGCATGGGGTACAGCCTGGGCATCAGGATTTCTAAAAGCTTATTGGGTGTTTCTGATGTAGAATAAAGTTTGGAAACCACTCCTTGACCTCAATATACCTCTGTTGTTTAGGATGAGAGCAGCATTAATTGCTTTTGAAGGAGTAGGAATGAAACCAGACCTTCAAACCATACTTAAAAATAAATATTACTTTTTTAACCTATTTTTTCCATTTCACCTGGAGATTTAAACTCTAATAATGGGATGTTCTTTTTAAGAACTTAACCCTGGCTACGTTTATAGGACACTTACTCTTTTGCCAAGAGTTTTACAGATTGGGGAATGACAGTCACACAAGACCCTTCCATAACTCCTTGCCTTCACCCATAATAACAATAACTATACTCCAAATTAGTTCAGAAGCCATACTTCATTTGTGCATAGAGATTGCTCTATGCACAAACTGATAGACTGACACAGGGAAGAGTATGACATCAACCTCCAGACTAATTTACAAGAAGGAAAAAAATAATCTTGGCCTTGCTGCATTCAAACGTAGTCCTAGGGAACACTCTTCATTTCTCTGACCTTTCTTACAAAGAATTAAATGCACACTGATCCCTGGCATTGCTAGTCCTCCAATATTTGAAAAGTTACTCACTCCCAAGAGATTATTAAGCCTTGATTGGATAGAAAGTACAAGAGCATTACTTAAGGGCCAAAAGCCGATAGCTCTCGATTTCCAAGGAAGCATTCTTGTGGGAGGATATGAGCTTTACTCCAGCTGCTTGGGTCATCTGAGAGCCAAACGAAGACATGAGTGTCACAGGAGATAGGTGAGGAGTTCCAGAACTTCAGTTTAGGGAGGTATTTCACATGGCTGGCCTATTTATCAACCGTGGCCGAACACCGCCAACATGTAGTATGTCGGGGGTGAGCTGATGGAGGTCATTAGTGATGGAGCCAGAGTCTGAGCATCCTGCTAGGTACTAGAGAAGCAAACAGAACTGTAAAGCAATGATTAATACAAAGAAAGCAGCACATCTAGTATGAGGGCTGCCTAAAGCTTTATCACCATGGGAGGAAGAAACGGATCTTCTACTGTCTGTATAAGGTATCTCAAACCTACAAAACACTTTCTCACTTCTCATATTTCCAGAAAACTTTGGGAACATGCAATTCTCTTTTAAAATAAAAAAATAACTATTTCTGGAACATTTCTCATTACTTTGCTTTTGGGCCTTCTTACTTGCTTAGCTGAACATTTCATAACCAAAGAACTTTAAAGATTACTGCAATTGTAAACTCTTTTAAATTTTCTTCTGTTTTGGGAAATTAATAACATGTGCCAGCATTTGTTTTGCAGAATATAAACCTGGCCATGAAATGATAAAATGTTAGGAAAACATGAGTTTTAAAACTTTAAGTTCATCAAGGGTGGTGCTCCCTTTAAACAAACTTGATACGTGAAAATCTGTATTTACACAAAAGTGCACATTTACTCTAGCCAATGGGCTTATTTTACATACCAACTCCCCTAGTGTATTTTAAGTGTTTAAATTGCACAAATTAGATTAATACATTAATTCTCAACTAAGAATTACGGTTCAGGTGAGGGACTATTGCCATAGTTGAATGCAGCAATTAAAATTTCAAAGACTATTAAATACCCTCAAAATACTTTATTTGGTGTACCATGGGGAATATTTATTTTATATAAGATGATGAATAAATTTTCAGCATTTTCACTCAGGATTAAGAATAATAATTCTTGTACAAGTTACCTGACTTTGATCTGTCAAGGAGACTTTCCATTTAAATCAAAGAACTGCTATTTAATACTCAGGATTTGAATATGCATTCTTCATTCAGCACACTTTAGCACCTAGCATGTCCCAGGCACTATGATGACACTTTCTGGGAGAAACCATAGTGAGCAAAATAGATATAGGTCTTTTCTAGCGCCAAAGAGCTTGCAATTGAGTGAAGGACGTAGACATAAATCACACAAATTACTACAAACTATTATAAGTGTTTCAAGGATAAACAGAGGGTGTTGTGTACCATACATAAGGGACCTGCTCTAGGCTGAGGATTCAGAAAAGGAGGGAGTGACATTTGAGCTGAGACAATGCTCTTAATAAGAATAGCTACCATTTACTGACATTACGCTAAGTGCTTTCAAAGTGTTAGCTCATTTAAGCCTCACAATGACCTATTGAATTAGGTACTTTGAGATCCCGTTTTATGCGTGAGGAAACTATGAGGCTTAGAGAGGCTATGACACTTGATAAAGGTATCCACAGCTAGGAAGTAACTGAGCCTGCAATTGAACCCAGATGCTCACTCCAGAACCTGTATTGTATTCTTGACCATTAGTCATAGGGCCTCTCTAAAGAAAAGCATGAGACTAAGGAGTTAACTAAAGAGGGGGAGGGTAAGAATTCTCCAGATGAAGAATAACTATGATTGCAAATGACTAAGAATGTAGGTTATAACAAATATGTATATTTGGCTAATCTTCTAATTGCAACTGGAAAGTAACCATCTCTCCAAACAAAATGCGATTTCTGTGACAGGAAGACGCTTCCTTCAGATAAAATATTTGCAAAGACTGTCACCTAGTGGCAAAAGGCAGGAGGTAGCTTCTAGGCTGGTACTACTGAACAGGTGTACCCAGCTGCTTACTTGAGGATGCTGACTCATCAGCTTCCTCTTCCACTGTGTGCACTTCCAAGTTGTTTCTCCTAGAAAAAAAGTGCATTAAACTAAGTACATTATGACATCGAGGCAATGACCACGTCTTTCAACTGAATTGAGACACATACATACACATAAAGAAAAGTAGTGTGATAGTTTCAAGCCCTCAGATAGAGAACAGAGCCCTAAGTTTTATTAGGCCAAATAAATTTAGGCCAATAGAACAGTGGGTAACATAAGTCATAATTAATGAATATGTTTTTTTCAGTAGTAAAGATTTGGGGATCCCTGGTGGCATAGTGGTTAAGAGTTTGGCTGCTAACCAAAGGTCAGCAGTTCAAACCCACCAGATGCTCCATGGAAACCCTATGGGGCAGTTCTACTCTGTCCTATAGGGACATTACGAGTCAGAATCGACTCAATGGCAATGGGTTTGTTTTTTTACGGTTTTACTGGGTAAAAAAGCCCCAACTAATAGAGGTACTGTCAGAGAATAAAAGGAATATGTAACGGGTACTGTGAAGTCCTCAGATGGTGCCAACTGTTAATGCGCTCAGCTGGTAACCGAAAAGTTGGAGGCTTGAGTTCACTCAGAGGCACCTTGGAAGAAGGTTTGGCAATCTACTGGTGAAAAATCAACACTGAAAAAAACCTATGGAGCACAGTTCCACTCTGACATACATAGGGTCGCCATGAGTAGGAATTGACTCTATGGCAACTGGTTTTAATGGGTACTGGAAGGTAGAAAGTCATAAGTAACAACTACAGTCTTATGAATGGTTATAAAAATTAGGACTCTAGTATTTTTTATGTAAATATATATATCTTTAACTAGAGTGGGTACTGGTATTGGCAAGTAAAAACCATAACTAACATAAACATTAAGTCCTGACTATAATTGGCTTAAGTGCTAAAAACCAGCTAAAGGAGTCAGCTTAAATGGGGGAGGGGGATGTAGTGGAAGACTGGTACTCTGAAACTATGCTAAGGAAGGGATTATATACAAGCTGTTTGGATGCTTATCTCTTCCTCTACGTACTAGATCCTTTCATTTAGGCTAAGCTTTCCTTTAAGTTGAACCAAGGCATTTTTTCTCAAAGGAGCTATCAGTAGACCCTATCTCTAGAAGATCAAAGTTAGCAACTTTTGGGTTTAACTTCATAAAATCCTAAATGTAGAATGAGAACATAACAGGTCAATTGATCCACTTAAGCTCAGACATATACGTATTATTGAGTGTATTGGTTAGAACTCTTTATGTTAAAAGTAACCGAAAACTCAAATTGAAGCTATTTGAGCAAGAACTAAATTTGTTGTTGTTGCTAGTTGCTGTCGAGTCATCTCTGATTCGTGGCCACCTTACGTATAATAGAACAAAACATTGCCCAGTCCTGTACCATCGCTATGATCTTTGCTATGTTTGTGCCCACTGTTGATATTATTGTGTCAATCTATCTCATTAAAGGTTTTCCTTCACCCTCTACTTTACCAAATATGATGTCCTTTTCTAGCAATTGGTCTTTTCTGATGACGTGTCCAAGCAACTCAAAGTCTCAATATCCCTGCTTCCAAGAAGCATTCTGGTTGTATTTATTCTAAGACTGATTTGTTTGTTCTTCTGGCAGTCCATGGTATATTCAACATTGTTCACCAACACCACAATTCAAATGCATCAATTCTTCTTCTGTCTTCTTTTTTCATTGTCCAGCTTTCACATGCATATGAGGAACTGAAAAGACCATGGCTTGGATCAGGAGCTCCTTAGTCATCAAAGTGACATCTTTGCTTTTTAGAACTTTAAAGAAGTCTTTTACAACATATGTAGCTCCATGAGAGGTTTGATGCAGGGCTTGAACAGCATGACCAGGACTATTTTGTTCCCTCTGTATTTATCAGCTCTGCTTGTGGTTCCATTTTCAAGTAGACTTGTCCTTAGTAGAATCAGGATGGCAGCTGGAGGCTCTGAGATACAAAGTTTAAATACACAGCGGGTTAAAAGTCATTTTCCCAGCAGTCTCAGTGAAAATTTCATTTTATCTCATGGGCTTGGATTCAGTCACATGCCCATCTCTGAACCAATTACTGTACCCAGTGTGATAGGACACACTGGAGCTGAAGCATTGGGTCATTTTTAAACAACCCACGTAGCTGAGAATGGTGGGGACAATAAATTTCCCAAAGAATAATTAGGATGTTTTCAGCAGGAAAAGGAAGAGGGAATTAATGCTAGGGAATCAACCACTAAATGTCCACCATATTGGGATGTCATACCCTGACTCTGAGTGAGGACTGCACCTGTTCAGGGGGAAAACGAGTATAGCCATTAAAAAACAAACAAATAAACAAACAAAAAAACCCAAACCCATTGCCATCGAGTCGATTCTGACTCATAGTCACCCCATGGGACAGAATAGAACTGTCCCATAGGGTTTCCAAGGCAGTAATCTTCACAGAAGTAGATTGCCACACGTTTCTTCCATGGAACAGCTGGTGGGTTTGAACAACCAACCTTTCCATTAGTAGCCAAGTGCTTAACCACTGTGCCACCAGGGCTCCTTAGTATAGCCATAGGGTCCATTAAGAGGTGAAGCTAGTGCTATGCATAGCAGATCCAAGAGAGACTGTAGAGTGGGCTGTCACTGTCATTATTACTATTAAACAGTCAAATCCACCTGCCTGGTACAATGATTCATTTTGGTATCTAATCATCACAGTGGTAGCTGTGACAGTGCAATTTCCTGATCTCTTTTCAGATGGCTCTTGTGCTTCTTTTGTTGGATTCTCCTCCTGTTTTGTGGATTAGAACAATCCCTAAAGTACTATACGCAGCCCTCTCTTCTCTCTCTTCAAGCTTCTTTTCTTGATCTCAGCCATTCTCAAGGTTTCAGTTACCACCACCCTGAGTGTAACTTTCAAAACTTCTCCTGGCCCATCCTATAAATCATGGAACTTTAGTTGTAAATAAATCCAGTTCTTATTTGCAGACACTGTGGTCTTAGAGTACTGGACTTGTTCTTGCTTAAAACCAAAAAAGACTAGCTTAGAGCTTTGTTAAAAATGAGAAGGGAGAAGGAAGTTCTAAGCCATCCTCTGAATAAAGATGTATTATTTGGTAAATGCCTCTTCCACTAAACTCTAAGTTCCTTGAGGCCAGAGACTATTCACTTGTCAAAAACAAACTTAAGCATTTAATAAGTTCATATCAAAATGTGTACAACTTTCAAAACAATGCAACACTCTTCTATACCGTTTCTGAGACTTAATCCCCTCGTTTCTGTTAGAACAGTCACAATGAAGGAATGATGAGATGCTTACTACAGTAGTTCACCCCAGTTTTGAACAGTATAGTATTAAGAATTATATGGGGAGGTGTTTTTGTGTGTGTGTGGTTACCCTTCCTATGCTTGGTGAAGCCACTATTGTGTGAGGAGGCAAAATTCCATTTCTCATGATGTAAGCTGAAAATGCAGATATTTGCTTTTTATTGACCCTAGTAGTTAGGGCAGGGAATATGGACCTCATCCGGGTATGTGGATCTGCATCTGGAACTGTGAATAGGGAGAAAGTGATCCAAAGAAGCAGGGATCATCAAGAATGCATTTCATTTGTGACATCTAGTGTCCAGTGGAAACAGCAGTAGCACACTATCCAGACAGCTCTTAAAGAATGACCTTAACTATTGTCATGGTTTGAATTATGTCTCCCCAAAAATGTGTGTATCAATTTGGCTAGGCCTTGATTCCTGGTACTGTGTGATTTTCCTGTATGTTGTAAACCTGCCTCTACAATATTAATGAGGGAGGATGGGTGGCAGTTGTGTTAGTAAGGCAGGACCTGATCTACAAGACTGGATTGTGTCCTGAGGCAATCTCTTGAGATATAAAAGACAGAAGTGAGCAGTGAGACAGGGGGACCTCATACCATCAGGAAAGCAGTGCCGGGAGCAGAGCACGCCGAGAAGCTCCTAGTGCAGGGGAACACTGATGAGAAGGCCGACAGAGAGAAAAAGACTTCCCCTGGAGCTGACGCCCTGGATTTGGACTTTTAGCCTACTTTGACTGTGAGGAAATAAATTTCTCTTCGTTAAAACCATCCACTTGTGGTATTTCTGTTATGGCGGCACTAGATGACTAAGACAATTATAAATGGGTAGCTTCTGTGACTTTGCTAATGGTGTCCGCTCTCGTTGAATGAACTCCTTAACACTCCATCCTTCAAGGCTCTGCTCAAGTGCCACCTGCACTGTGAAACTTTAAAGGAACTCCCAAAGTAGATCTCTTCCTTTGCACAACTCCTTTAGTGTAAGGTGTAAATCACTCACATGGCATTTGTGTACAGCTAGCTCTATCTATCTATCTTTAATCTCCTACTATATTGTTAGCTTCTGCCAGACAGGAGTAGAATCCTTCTACTGGAAGGAATTCAGCATTGTGAATTCTTTCCACTATGCCTAGCACATTGTGAATACTTAAAGTTTAAAATATATTTTTAAAACATTAGAATTGGAAGAAACGTTACTGATAATCTAGGTCTACCTTCTTATGTAACAGAGGAGAAAAATGAAGTTCAGTAAATTGTAGATTACCTAATTTCAGCCAGTCATGATTAGGCTAGGCTAGAACAGTGTCTTCCTGACTCCTGAGTTAAATTATGGGGAAAATGAAATTTGTTTCATTTATCCAAGAACATGGGAGTGATTATGAAGAAGACTATCTGGTTCATTCAGGCTCCAAATGCATCTGCTAGGCTATATTGTGAACAACTTGAAGGCATCATTATTGCCAGTCTTAAAACCCAGATCAACACTTTATAGCTTGGTCTAGCTCAGTTAGAAATAGAAGCAAAGGAAACAAAAGAAAAAAAGCAAGGAGAGTGTGTTGCTCCATGAGCCAAATGAAGACTCAACGAGAGCCATCAGCTCTGTCAAATGTCAGGAGAGGTGAGGACTAAGAATTCACTACTGGGTTTTGTAAGATAAAATTCCCCGGTGACCTTGACAAGAACCATTTCACTGGACTAGTGGCGACCAAAACCTGGTTGCAGTGAGAAAAAAAAAGGTAGATTATAAGGTAGGAAAATGGAAAGACTGAGTCAAAACTTTTTTTTTCAGGAATTTTGTTACAAAGAGAAGTAAATAAATGGGGTGGTAGCTGATTGGGGTCAAGGGAGGTTATTCTTTTTTGAGATGGAAACCATGACGGCGTGATTTATTTGCTGATAGGGAAGATCCATTAGAAAAGAAAAAAGTGATGACAAAGACTAGAGGAGGTAAAGCCAACACAAGTACACAGGCATAAAACGACGGGCTCAAAAACACAAAAGGATCCGTATAACAGTTCCTAGGACTCAGAAGTGCTCATTAAATGTTAGCTACTATTATTTCTGGTTACTTAAATTTTTGAGGTTATCAGCTTTACAAAACATACATTCTTTATTATTCAAACACACACTGCGTTCGTTCAAATTCAAGTTCTGCCACTTGGATAAGATACTTTTCTTCGCTGGGCTTTGTTTTCCTCTGTAGAAAAAGAAGAGTAATAATACCTACCTCCTCAGACTGTTTGCGGGCTTAAATGAGATAATCCATACAAAATTTGGCACTACGCTGGCATATGGTGAAGCCTCAAATGTAATTAGATTAATAACTGTATACATTCTATCATAGAATGCCTTTAGACACTGGCAAGCTGATTTGGATTCCTGGAACTACGTGATAGAGCCCTCAAAGAGGACACTGGCCAATCCGCTCGTAGCGTGTACAAGCGGCCAGCACTACCCGCGAAGAGCCCATGGCGATTCTCCACAATCAAACCCTGGCGGACCACAGCTTAGTCTTGTAACGACACTGTCCCTCTACAAGACAATATCGTCAAACACACACGCCAACTAAAAGCAGACATTCAGAAACGATCGATGTAATCAACCCTGAGCAATC
>NW_004443947.1:10646840-10659578 GCF_000243295.1 Trichechus manatus latirostris | reverse complement strand
ATGATGATAAACGCTAGGTCTGCGCTGTCCAGTTCGACAGCCGTTAGCCAGGCGTGGCCGTCTGAGTTGAGAAACGTTGTAAATATAAAATATACACTGGACTTCGAGGACTTAGTGCCAAAAAAAGGTAACATGTCACTAATAATTTTTATGATGATTACGTGTTGAAATGATAATACTTTGGATGCATTGGGTTGAACACAGTATTATTAAGATTAATATCTCCTAATTTTTAATGTGGCCACTGAAATTTTGAAAATCACATATGTGGCTAGCATTATATTTCTACTGGACAGCGATGCACTGGACCACTGTGTCTTCAGATTCTGCCTTCGTTGCTTTTTTTTTCCGTTATCTGATTTTATCCTCGCAACAGCTATACTAAGTAAATGTTATTGTCCTTGTTTTATAGATGAGAAATAAAACATTAAATTGTCCAGGTTCATGCAGCCATTGAGTAGTGGAGGAGAAAAGAACTCAGGCAGTCTGACTCCCAGAGTTCCCTCTGTCTCAATGGTGTGTGTGTGGTATGTTTCTGAGAGGCTACACAAAGTGATTAGATGTACCCAGCTAGATTCTTTGGTTCCCATCTTAGTTAGCCACTTTCTCGCACTTAACCCTGGGCAAGCTACTTAACATTTCTCTGCTTCAGTTTGCACATGTGTAAAATGAGGGAAATACCTCTACCTCATGGGATTGTTCAGAGGATTAAATAAGATAATGTGTGCAAAGCACCAAGCACAACGCCTAATACATAGTAGCTTCAGTTGTTATTCAGACCATTGCCTTCAAGTCCAACTCATGGTGACCTCATGTGTGTCAGAGTAAAACTGTACTCCATATGTTTTTTTTCTTAATTTTTTTTTGAAATCTTCTATTAAGCTCTTTTACTTCATCATTTCTTCCTTTCACTTTAGCCACTCTAGGTTCAAGAGCAACTTTCAGTGTCTCTTCTGACATCCATTTTGGTCTTTTCTTTCTTTCCTATCTTTTTAATAACCTCTTGCTTTCTTCACGTATGATGTAATATTAGTTATTATTAACATTGCAACAATTAGTTGACTGGGCCCATCCTTACAGGTTTTAAAAGGTCTTGTATTTCAGAGCAGTAACTGCAAGCCCTAGATAACATAGGATACCTTTTCTTCTCTTCTTAAACCCTGTATCTCCTCCCTCATCCTCATTCTCAGTTGAAGACCTTGCTTCCTAATTCACTGATAAATTGAAGCAATCAGCAGGGAACTTATAAAGGCTCCCACCACTACATCTACCTGCTTTCAGTGTCTGTACCTACATATATGCTTTGCTATCCCTTACTTTAGAGGAAATACCCATGTTTCTGTGTAAAGCCGTTCCTGTACATTAGACCCCCTCACCTTTGTTCGAGGAAATCATTCCAGCAGTTCTCCGATCTCTTGTGTATCACCAGCTTTTCTTCTCTCCTGGATCTATCCTATGGCATTCAATCATACTGTTATTTTTTTTCTGTCTTAAAAAGCAAGAAAACTTGACCCCACTTCCCCTTCAGCTACTGCCCCATTTATCTGTTCTTCTTTGCAACAGAACTGTACTTGCTGTCTCCTGTTCCTCTCCTACCATTCTCAAACTCATTCCAGTCAGTCTTTCATCCTCCCCGCAACCCTCCACCTCCCCACCGAAACTGTTCTTGATATTACCAGTGACTTTGGTGAGTTCAAATTCAACGGTCAGTTCTCAGCTTATTTGACTTAGCAGTGTTTGGCAGTATTGGTCACTCCCATCTCCTTAATATACCTTTGTTTATTGGCTTCCAGGACAACACATACTCTTGGTTTTCCTTTTCTTCTTCACCTCTTAACAGGGCTCAATCCTTAGTCTTTTCTTTGATTATGCACATTCCCTTGGTGATATGAAGTCTCAGGGATTTATGCTGGTAACTTCCAATTTTATGTCTCCATCCAGCCAAGACCTCTCCCTACTCATGTATCCAACTGTTTGCTTGACATCTTTCGTGTCAAAAAGTGAACTCCTGATTTTCTTTCCAAAACATTCTTTACTCACAGTTTTCTCTGCCTCTGCTGATGGCTACTCTGTTCCACTAGTTGCTTGGACCAGAAGCTGTGGAGGCATTTTCCACTCCTGTTTTTTCACAAATTCCACATGTAGTTCGTCAGAAAATCATATTGGCTTTGCCTTCAAAATATGAATAAAATCTGGTTATTTCTCACACCTCTTATGCTACTACCCTGCTCTGAGCTGTCATCTTGCCTGATCTCCCTGCTTCCAACCTTGCTCTCTTCTAAACTATTCAACACAACAGCTAAAATGATTGTTTTAAAATGCACCAGATCCTATACTCCATACTTTGCAGTGACTCCCTCATTTCACCCAGAGTAGAAGTCAAAGTCCTCACAATGGCCTGATCTGCCTGCTCTCCCCTATTACCTGCTCTAACCTAAACTCCATCTTGTTCACTCCGTGAGCCTCCTTCCACTGTAGGACTTTCCCTTTGCCTGGAACGTTCTTCTCCTAAATAGCTGCATGGCTAATTTCCCCATCCTCTGCAAGCCTTTGCTCAGAAGTCACCTGTGGGCACCCCAGCCCAACGACCCTTATTTTAAATTTCTCTAGTTCCAAGCTCATTTATCCTGCTGTTTTGTTTGTCTTCCGCCACTGGAATGTAAGCTCCATTAAGGATGAGCTTTTTTGTCCTCTAATGTATCTCAAGTGCTCAGAACTGAGCCTACCACATAAGGCATTCAAGAAATATTTGTTGAATGCATGTCTACATTGATTGGAGATATGGAGGAACACTTAAGTAAGGCAAAACTAAATTTAAGTCTGGCATAAGAGGCTGGAACCAAATAGGAAAGGATGGTGAGCGGAGTTAAAGTGGAATGTTTGTATGTATAATGTTTGTCCTTATTTGAAAATCTAGAATGAGAACAATGTCTTTAATTACTCTGAACATAGTTCCTATTTTGTATGCTGTCATGAATAATTGGGAAATACTAGTGAGTCTGTTTTCAATAAAGAAAATTTAATGTGTTCAGGAAGTTAATACTTGTGAAAAATCGGAGACATGCTATTCTGTGCTTTACTTCATCAACTTTATCAAAGCTGCCTTTTTACATTTTAAGTAGCAATCATCCTATCATAAGATTTCTTGGTTTCCTTTGTTCTCTTTATTGTGATTATATGTATAGTAATATAATTATGAGATCCTTCCTACCTGAGCATTTAAGGAAGCTTAGCACACAATAACTGAACAGTCTCTTCTTGCTGAATTTTTTTAGAAACAAAATTAATGTATTCATTTTTTTTCTCTGTTTGAGATGGTCTCAAATCAAGTAACAAAATAGAATAGAGATGCATATTTGACCACTTGCAAGTCAGGTAGAAAATCATAACACTGTGTTTTTATATAATATTTGAGCATATTTTGTTTATTATTATTATCATTGTATGGAGTTTTTTGTTTGAGCTTAAGCAGTTTTATTTGCTTTGTTTACAGTAGGCTAAAAACAGGAAAAGAACATGGAGGCAGATATAATTGCAGATCTTCGATCCAAGCTCAAAGAGGTTGAAGAAGAGCGACTAAAAGCTGCGCAGTATGGTTTACAACTAGTGGAGAGCCAAAATGAACTGCAGAATCAATTGGATAAGTGTCGTAATGAAATGATGACCATGACTGAGGTAGGACTCGCACTCCTCTGTTTAAAAGGTTGTGCTTAGCTATGAAGATTTGTCTTGTCTAGCAATTATTAATACTGTTGTATTCTGTTCCAAAGATTTTAATCTAGTTCCCACCCCGTCCCCAGCCGTAATAGAGGGGAATGAACTAAATGAATTCCTAGTATTCTTTTCAACCCAATGTCTTCTGACTTAGAAAAATCAGGTTATAATTACCCTCTTTACTGCATAATAGATCTTAGATGTTGTTGTCTGTCTGTATTCTTCCTAAGTGGCCTCATCTTGTTTTGTAGCTGTAAATAACATCTAAATGACCTATGACACTGAGATCTACACCAAGCCCTTATTTCTCCCCTGAAGTCCAGACTTGTGTATTCAACTGCCACTAATGGCCAACTGAAACTTAACATAAACAGACAAATACTTGATTCCCTGTCCGCTAACCAATCTCCTGCAGTTTTCTTTACATTATTTAGTAAATGTAATAGCATTTATTAGGTTGCTTGAGTTAAAACTGTAGGAGTTTTACTCGATATCTTCCTTTCCCTTGTTTCTTATGCTTAATCCACCAAGAAGTTCTAAGAACTTGACCTACAAAACGTCTGTCTACCCTACTGCCACTCTAGTCCAAATCACCATCATCTGTCTCATAGACTACTGCTATAGGCCTCCTAACCAGGTTGCCTTCTTCTATTGTTTCCACTCATACAATTCATCCTTTACACAGCAGCCAGTGCAGTCATTGAAAAACACACAAGACATCATGTCACAGCCCTGCTAAAAACCATGTAACAGCTTCTGATTATATTTATGATGAAATCTGGACTCCTTACTGTGGTTTGAAGATCCCTATGTGATCTGACTCTGCCAACCTTCTTGACCTCGTCTCAAACCACTTTCCCTTGTTCTTAGCTATGCTAGTCCCACTTTATGGGCTTTATACTACCTGTTGCCTCCTCCTGAAATGTTCATCCTCCACTCTTCATGTATTGAGTCCTCAGCATGTAGATTTCAGTTAAGTGTCACCTTCCTTGACAACATAAAGTTAACACTGTTCACTCTCTTTTAATTCTCTGCAGTGTTAATTATCTCCAAATTATAAGCTCCATAAGAGGGAATATTATCAATCTACTGTATCCCTAGTGCGTGGCACACATATTAAATATTGATTGAAAGAGTGAACGAATCAGTTTTATTTAGTAAACAGTCTTAACTTATATTTAAACTTGGATCCCAAAATTGTAAAGATAGCATGTAAAAATAATTAATGGCAACCCTTATTTTTCTGTATATTACTATTCTTGACTAAGAACTCAATACCAAGGTCTAAACGCAAAGTAAAGTTTAGAAATCTCTCTAGCAGTAGAAAATAAAATTGTGCTGTACTCAGTTGTTTTGGTAAATAACTCATTAAATTTAACTGCTAGTTTAACAATTAAGATTCTACTTGCATTCTTTTAAAATAGAAGGGCTTCCTCTGCACTAACAAGTAGAACTCCAAAAAGGAAATCAAGAAAATAATACCATTTACAATAGCCTACAAAAGTATGAAATACCTAGGAATAAACCTAACCAGGGACATAAAAGACGAATGCAAGGAAAACTATAAAACACTACTGTAAGAAACCAAAAGTGATCTGTATAAATTGGAAAACATTCTGTGCTCATGGATTGTAAGACTTAACGTTGGAAAATGTCAATACCATCCAAAGCTATCTATAGATATAATGTAATCCCAATCCAAATCCCAACAACATTCTTTAATGAAATGAAAAAACTAATCTCCAACTTTATATGGAAAGAGATCCCAAATAGCTAAAACAATATTGAAGAAGAAGAACAAAGTAGAAGGCCTTACACTTCCCGATCTCAAAACTTACTATACAGCCACAGCAATCAAAACAACCTGGTACTGGTTCAATGCCAGACATGTAGACCAATGGAGTAGAATTGAGAACCCAGAAGTAAATCAACGAATGGTCGAAACCCATTCAGTGGGAAAGATGGAGTGTCTTTAACAAATGGTGCTGGCAAAACTGGATGTCCATTTGCAGAAAAATGGAACAGGATCCATACCTCACACCATACAAAAAAACTAACTCAAAATGCATCAAAGACCTAAATGTTAAAGCTAAAACTATAAAGTTCCTGGAGGATAACATAAGGACAAAACTAGAGGGCCTAATTTTTGGCATAAATAGTGTATCAAACACAACTAAAAATGCACGAACAACAGAAGATAAATTAGATAACTGGGACTTCCTAAAAATTAAATACGTATGCTTATCAAAAGACTTTACCAAGAGTAAAAAGAGAACCTACAGACTGGGAAAAAATCTTCAGCAACAGCATATCTGATAGGGGTCTAATCTCTAAAATATGTAGTAAACTTCAACTCAACAACAAAAAGACAGTCCAATCAGATGGGCAAAGGACATGAATAGCAATTTCACCAAAGGACATTCAGGCAGCTAACAAACACGTGAAAAGATGTTCACGATCGTTAGCCATTAGAGAGATGCAAATCAAAACTACAATGAGATACCATCTTACCCCTGCAGAAATGGCACTGATAAAAAAACAAAACAACAAATGCTGGTGAGGCTGTGGAGAGATTGGAACTCTCATACACTGCTAGTGGGAGTATAAAATGGTACAGCCACTATGGAAAATGGTATGGCGCTTCCTCAAAAAGCTAGAAATGGAAATACCTTATGATCTAGCAATCCCGCTCCTAGGTATATATTGTAGAGACACAAGAGCGGTGACATGAATAGACAAAGCACACCTATGTTTATTGCAGCATTATTCATAATAGCAAAAAGATGGAAACAACCTAAGTGCCCATCAACAGATAAATGGATAAACAAATTGTAGTACATGCATACAATGGAATACTATGAAACTATAAATAATCAGGAGCCCACCAAACATCTTTTAACATGGATAAATCTGGAGGACATTATGCTAAGTGAAATAAGCCAGTCACAGAAGGACAAATATTGGATGGTCCCACTTTTATAAAAAGTCAAGAATAGATAAACACACAGAAAGCAATGTTCTTTGATGGTTACTAGGGATGGAAGGGGGAGGGGAAGAGAATCACTTTCTAGATAGTAGACACTTGATATTTTCGGTGATGGATAAGGCAATACCCAATATGGGTGAAGTCTGTACAACCTGACCAAGGCAAATGAAGACTCTAAGAAGTATGCAAGAGTAAGGGACAATTGCGATAAATGCTGTAACATACACAATTTGGCAACAACAGTAACAACAACCAAAAAATATGAGCCTGGTTACGTAGGTATGTATGTATGCATGTGTGTATATAGGAAGGCATATGTGAGTACATGCGTGTGCATTTATAGGTGTATCTCTAGGCATGTGTACTTACGGGTTTGAGTATGCCTTGTATATATTCATATATATAATAAAGCACATGGGGGCACAGTTATGGAAACTTCCTAAATATATCCAAACACCTCACAGGATTGGTCTACTGGGTTAAAAGGCTTAGGACTATAGTCTCATGGGACAACTCAGTTAATTGGCATACTATAGCTCATAAAGATAATGTTCTACATCCTAGTTTGGTGAGTACCATCTGGGGTCTTAAAAGCTTGTGAGTGGCCGCCTAAGACTATTGGTCTTTACTCGTATGGAGCAAAAGAGAATTAAGGAAACCAGACTCAAAGAAGAAACTAGTCCATAGGACTAATAGCCCACATGAACTACAACCTTTTCTAGCCTGAGACCAGGAGAACTAGATGGTGCCCAGCTACCGCTATCAACCGTTTTGACCCAGGGACACAATAGAAGGTCCCAGGTAGAATGGCAGAAAAATGTAGAACAAAATTCAGATTCCTAAAAAAGGCCACACTTACTGAACTGATGCAGACTAGAGGAAACTCTGAGAACTATCACCCTAAGATACTATTTGAAGTTGGAACTCGGAGGTCACCTTTCAGCCAAATAATAGATTGGCTTACAAAATAAACAATATCACCCTTGAGTAATGTACTCTCTTAAACAATCAACTACATGAGACCAAACAGTAAACATTTACCCAGAAGCAAAGGTGAGAAGGCAGGGAGGGGCAGGGAAGCTAGATCAGTGGAAACAGAACAAACAGAATGGAAATATTTTAACATTTTTTTAAAGCTTGTTGATAGACTTTGAATTGATACCGTTCTTATCTCTAAGCTTCTCTGTCAGTAAGTAAAAGCCCTCTTAAATACTCCTTTTGTCTCAGTACTGTGTTCATTCCAGAAGTCATTCTGTGAACATTTTTCAGATGCCTACGTTCTAAAAGTAAGGTTTAATTCAGTATTTCTCCTTTTCACCCATTCCTCTATTTCTTCATTTTGTTCATAGTTATAAGGAGAGCATCTCACTATCAAACCAAGTAACTCTTACTAGGAAAACTTAGGTGCTATTAAATCTTTTTTTTTTTTCCTGGTAGAGATGAATTGACACATTGACACGTCACTGGGCACTTTTTACTTCCTTGATAGGGCATAGAAGCAATGATCGTATCCTTAGCATGGACTTTAATGTAGTTTCAAAATACTCCTCGGTTTTACGACTGATTAGCTATAAAGTCATTTAATATTTAATGTATGGTTGTTCCTTGCATATGTGAAACTAGGAATGAAACAGTTAAAGGTGAGAACTGCTTGTGCGTGAGAACCGCTGGTATGTGATGACTTTAAGCTATACTTTGTAGTTGAATTGTACTGAATCTGCTTTCAGAATTATGAACAAGAAAAATACACTCTTCAGAGAGAAGTTGAGCTCAAGAGTCGAATGTTAGAAAGTTTGACTTCTGAATGTGAAGCTGTTAAACAACAACAAAAAATGCATTTGGAGAAACTAGAAGAACAACTGAGCAGACGCCATGGACAGGAAGTGAATGAGCTAAAAGATAAGGTTTGGATGTCTGTATTTCAGAGCAAAAATGTTCCATGTTTATGCAGCCATGTGTAAATTTTAAGTGGTGAAGAATTTCTTGGCTATCACCTATGCAAAATAGCTAAGGTCAAATGCCACATTATCTTAAAGTTGGGAGTGAGAACACTGAAAACAGGAATTTACCTAAGGGACTTGTATAAATAATAGTCAACCAATTAAATTAAATGTAATTATCAAATTTTGGTAACTGGATATTTGTGATGGAGGGTTAGTTTCATAGTCATGGGTAGTGAACAGCACCACCTACTTGCTTATAGTACATAGTAAAGCATTCCCCTTGGAGAAACACTAGTCCCCTACCCTGTACTGCAACTAGTGGCATGCTTTGCAAGTCTCCAAAAGAAACCAGTAGTTTCTTGTCAATTAATGATGTACATTAGAATTGGACTTTATAATTTGTTTATTGAAGTTAAACTAATGCATATGATCCAGTTCTCACAACAACTGTGTAAGGGAGGTGTCCTTATTATCTCCAGGTAACAGATGAGAAAAACAGTGTTCAGACAGATTGAGCAAATTAGCCAAAATTACAGAGCTAGAAATTGCTAGCCAAGATTTGAACTGAGGCAGTGTGACTACAAAGCCTGTGTTACTGAACCACTGTACTTAATCTAAAGATATATTATATGGCTCCATTTCAAGCATAAATACAAAGTATACAATGAGTGTGCAGTGATTATCCATTCTCTTTCGGCACCCTCAACTACCCAGTGCCTTCAGGTCACTTCTGAGGAATTCAGACCTTTTATCATGGCTTCTCTTTGTCCAGAGGCAATGCTCTGACCTTTCCAGACTCCTCTCTAGTGAAACTTGCCTGACTCTTGTCTTGTTTTCTCAGAAGTCTATTTTCTAATTTTCAGTTTTTTATGTAAATTTTCAGTTTTTTCTAAGACGTCCCCATATCTGTAAACCACCCATATTATTAATTTCTCCTTAAACTCACTCACTTTTTAAATATTTTCTCGTTGTAAGTAGTGAAATTACATATTTGAGCTAGTTATATTTTTTTTCTAATATCCAGTAAAATAAACTTAGCTTTGAAAATACGGTTCTGTGTAACACTTAGAATCATCTTACATACCACTGTGGCAGATAGTAATCTAGCTTGTCTGTGACTAATCTCAGTCATGACACTAATGACTGATAATGATGCATTATGTTTTTTTTCCTGGATGATATTTTCATTTTATTTGTAACTTTCATTACCTAAGCAAAAAAGGAGTGATACTGGAAATATTCAGGGACTGTGGCAAGGCCATTTATAGAAATGGCTTTTTTTTTTTTTTATAAAGAATCAATCAGTCAAAAAATATTTTCAGTCTTGTCAAAGTTCTCAAATCACTTCATGTATTGGTTGCCTACTCTGATTACTTGTGTGGATTATTTGTATGTTTATAAAACAAGGTATGTCACTGTCTATTAAGAGATGCCTGTTGTTAGTTGCTGTCAAGTTGATTCCAACTTATGGTGACTACATGTGTATCAGAGTAGAACTGTGCTCCATAGGGTTTTCAAGGCTGTGAGTTTTTGGAAGCAGATCACCAGGCCTGTCTTCCAAGGCACTTCTGCATGGGTTTGAACCGCCAACCTTTCAGTTAGTAGTCTAGCGTTTAACTGTTTGCACCACCCAGGGACTCCAGAAGATACCTAGACTTGGCCAAATAGAAAACCCCAGTAGTCTCATCATACAATATGTTTCGATCAATCAGTGATTTTTTTCAGAAAGATGGCTGTATTTCTATAGTCATGCAGCTGAAGTTTTTATTTAACATCGTGAAAATAGAAAAGGGAAAAGAAATGCGCTACCAGCCTTTTATTTTTTAAATAGGAAACAAATACTAGGGTGCGTTCTAAGAGATGTTGAGACCCTATTGAATATAATTAAGTATTAATAATAATAATGACCATAGACATTAAGACAGTTTTTTATTGATAACAGTTACATTTAGTGAATGCTAAGCACTGTGCTGAATATTTTATTCTTCTGATCTCAGTTGAGCCTCACAATTACCCAATGATGGTAGGTGCCATCATTTACTTATCTGTTTAACATGTAAGGAATGAAGCTTAGATAGGTTAAGTAACTTCCCTAAGGAAGGATTCAAACCTAGGTCGGATCCTAAAGCTTCACTCTTCTGCTTTACTTTTGTTCCCGTTAAGCTACATATTCTCAGTTTCCCAAGATTTAGAAACTGTAACGTTTTAGAAAGGGTAGTAAGATAGATTTGTTCAGCTTGGCTCTTTTCCAAAGCAGTTAACCTGCAGATATCAGAACATTTTGTACCGCAATTGTATATTTTGATAATTCAGTTACCTTTTGATTCATAAATTTTTTTTTTTTAACTTCAGTTGGAAAAAATGAAAGCTGAACTAGATGAAGCTAGGCTCAACGAAAAGCAGCTGAAGCACAAGGTAGAGCTTCAGAAGGAACTCCTCTCTTGTAAATCAGAGGAAATGCGGATAATGTCTGAACGTGTACATGAAAGCATGTCTTCAGAGATGTTAGGTCTTCAAATTGAGTTGACTGAAATGGAAAATATGAAGGTAATTTTTATGGATAGGCTTGCTGTTTTTTTTTTCTTTTTTCTTGTTTGCATACTCTACATGTTTTTTATAATAATCCTTATGAGCTAGTTTTAAGGCTAAAACATTTTTTGGCCTAACTTCAATCTGAGAAATTAAAAATGTTTTACAAAGTTCTTAGATGGATTACATTGTGCATAGTATACTTTTAGATTACATGGTTATGTAAGGCAGAGTTTACCTTTAGAGTAATGAAATCTCTGGAAGAAATTAAGAGGTATTTATTCTGATCCTGTGTCATAAAAACTCAATATAAAATGTTGATACAGTGGAAATTGAAATACACATGAAAGTGGTTTTTGTCATTGCATGCTGAGATTAATTAAAAATTAAAGCCTTAAGTTCATAGAGGAAAAAAGTGGTCTCTAGAGCCTTTTATTTGGTTCCCTGCTGAAAATTTCAGTAATTTTTATTATTTCATTATGCACCTCCCAACATTTTGACTAGTTCTTTACTTCTAGTTTTGGTTGTAACCACCACTGATGAATAAACTGAGCAGCTGTTAAATGAAAGATTATTCAAGAGGGTGTCTTCTTTTTCAATTCCTGTTCAATAGACTGCTCTCAAAGAACAAGTGAATGAACTACAGTACAGACAAGAACAACTAGAACTTCTTAGTAATAACTTACTGCGCCAGGTAGACCGACTTAAAGAAGAAAAACAGGAGCGAGAGAAAGAAGCACTGTCTTACTGCAATGCCTTAGAGGTATTATGGTTATAGTAACATCGCCTTTTTTCTAATAAACTGTTTTCTTGCTAATCTAATCTCTATTAGCTAAATTCTTTTCTTTTGAATTTAGAAAGCTCGTGCAGCAAATCAAGATCTTCAAGTGCAATTGGACCAGGCACTCCAGCAAGCCCTAGACCCCAGTAGTAAAGGCAACTCTTTGTTTGCAGAGGTACTTAAAAATATTTAGTGAGTAAATTGGCATTTCACTTACAAAAAGAACAATTAAACATTTTAATATTTTGTAGGTGGAAGATCGAAGGGCAGCAATGGAACGCCAGCTTATCAGTATGAAAGTGAAGTATCAGTCCCTAAAGAAACAAAATGCATTTAATAGAGAACAGATGCAAAGAATGAAGGTATAGAATTATTGCCATCAAAGGTTTATTAACCCGTATTTTGTATTGCATGTATAAATATATCAAAAGAAACCATCCTTTCCTCCAAGGAGTGTACTTATATAATTATTTCTAGAGTCACACATAATGTGTGTGTATATATATATACTTTTTTTTTTAATTGAGCAAAAGATCTATTTGTATTGTTTGTTTGTTTAACAGTCAGTACATACTGTTTTATGACATTAGCTAATGACCCCACAAAATGTCAGCGCTCTCCCTTCTCAACCTTGGAGTACTTGTTTTTGTTTTTGTTTTGGTGAAAATATACATAGCCAAAGTTACACCATTTCCAAAGTTTTCACATGTACAATTCAGTGACATCCATTACATTCTTCCAGTTGTGCTACTATTCTTACTATCCTTTTCCAAATTATTCCATCA
>NW_004443947.1:10594657-10635532 GCF_000243295.1 Trichechus manatus latirostris | reverse complement strand
ATTGTTTCTCCTGTGTATGTGACTTTTTGTTTTTCTCGAGCTGCTCTCAGGATTCTTTGTTTGTCTTTGGTTTTTGCGAGTGTGATTATGATATACCTTGGTGATTTTCTTTTGGGGTCTATCATATATGGGGTTCATTGAGCTTCTTGGATAGTCAGCTTTTCGTCTTTCATGATATTGGGGAAGTTTTCTGTCAGCAATTCTTCAATGATCCTCTCTGTGTTTTCTGTTTTCTTACCCTGTTCTGGAACTCCGATCACTTACAGATTTTTGCTTTTGATTGTATCCCACGTAATTCTCAGGGTTTCTTCGTCTTTCTTTGTTCTTTTTTCTGATTTTTCCTCAAACAGAGTTGTATCCAAGTGTTTGTCCTCAGTTTCGCTGATCTTGTCTTTCATCGTTTCAAACCTGCTCCTGAGCCCTTCTGTGACACTGTCTGTTTCTCAAATCTTGTTGTTTATCTTTTGGATTTCTGATTCTTGTTTTTGTATGATTTGTAGTTGTGAATTTATTTTAGCATTTTGTTGCTGTATTATTTTCTTGACTTTTTTCTTTTTTTGGTCTGTATTTTCCATGAATTTGTCTGCCTTTTCCATGAATTTGTCTATTGTTTCCTCATTTTTGTCTGATTTCTGCTTCAACTCTTGGATAATTCTGAATATTAGAGATTTGAATTCCGTATTATGTAGTTCTAGTGCCTTTTCATCTACTGGAAAGCCATCTGGTGTTTTATTTTAGACGCCTACTGGACTCATCCTGTCCTGTTTTTGTATATGTCTTAATATTGTCTGCTGTGTTCGGGCATTCAGTAGTTATTTTCCTCGTTTATTGATTGTAGATTTGTTTGTTTTGTCCTACTTTTTTGTTTTATTTGGTTATGTTTGAGCAGGCGGCTTGTGCATTCTTTGTTGTTGGCTCATCTGTGGGTACGATACTTTTCACCTTCTTCTCCAGTACACAAGCTCTGTCACTCAGGTATGGTACAGCAGGGCAGGTCCAGCCAAAGGGGAGTGGCTAGGACGGGTTGTTTGTGGCACGTATTATGACCAACAGGGCGGACCGGGGATCAGTGTAGGGCATATTCTGGTAGGTCGTGCCTCTGCTGCTTGGACTGTGATGTTCAGCGCATGGTGCAGGTACGCAGGAAGGAGGGCGGAGATTGTGATGTGTGGAGCTACGATGAGTGTGGGAAACAGGAGAGAGGAACAGGAGCCAAAAAGATACACACAAACAAAAAAGAGTACTAAGGGAGGTTGATATTGGAGTGGAAAGATGAGGGACTGAGAAATGGAGAGGAACTGAAATGAAAAGAAAAATGGTAACAAAAAATAAATAAATAAAAATTTGAGGGGGAAAACAAAAAAGAAAAGCCCCCAGGGATCCTACCGGTACAGCTGCTAGGACCTGGAAAGTTGCTCCCACACTGTGAAATACAGCCTGGCTGGAAGGGGTAGAGGTGTCACACAGCGCCAGGTATTCAGGAGACAGGGAAGGGGTAGAGGTGTCACACAGCGCCAGGTATTCAGGAGACAGGAAGAGAAGGTAAGTATAGAGAGACAGGAAACTGGAAATTAAAAAAGACAAAAAGGGAAAAAGGGAGAGAAGAAAACAAACAAAAAAAGAAGAAGAAATGCCGTTAGGGATGTAACTGTTCATCTGCGCAGATTAAGGGAGTGGCTCCCAAGCTGCTCGGTACTGCAAAGCTAGAAGAGGCTCCCAACCCAAGAAAAGAAAAAACAAACAAACAAACAAATCAGAACAAAGAAACAAACAAAGGCCCTGGGGGTCCCACCAGCATGGCGGCACAGTCTGGGAAGCAGTTTTACAGTTGAGGGCTGTTTCATAGCCTTTTCAGGAAGAAGCAAAGATGGCATACGGAGCCAGGTATTTGAGAGAAAGGAGGGGGAGGTGGTGAGAGGTAAGGGAGAAATCTAATGAAGCAGAAAAAAGCAACACCAGCAGCCAACAAATGGCACTCAGGGAGCCGGCCAGTGCGGACGGGTGGAATCCAGGGAACACCAGGATGAAGCCAGTGCTTCCTGGCCAAGAGACTGTGGCCACAGGAGGCAGAGGAGGCCAAATAGGGATGAAGAAGGGTGGGACGTGGGAATGCGTATATTGCTGGTTACCGGTGGTTCTGTCTCCTGCTAGAAGCTCTGTAAAGCTGCTTCTCGTACCTCCTGTTTGCTCATCTCCGATAGGAGTCCAAAATGGCGGATCCGTGCTGCGGTAGCTGATAGGGGACCTTTGCATGTATCTCTCCTTGCTCTCTGTTCTCTGTCAGTTTCTTATTCCATTCGGTGCTTGGCTGAGTTCTTTATCTCTTCATTTGATGCTTAGGGTTTCAGTATTGACGTGTAAATCTGTTTGACTTAGTTTTTCGGATCTTTGCTGTGGAGGCAGAGCGTGGTGCTTCTGTCTATAGCACCATGTTGCCCGAAGTCACGTATTTTATTTTTAAAAGTTAATCCTGGAATAAAGATTTAACAATAGTATATTTAGTATCACTGACATAGATGTACTTTTGTTTTTGTTGTTTTTTTTTTGATGGTAACTCACTAGTCTTGGCAGGGAGTTATCTTTGTAGAGTGGGGAAAAAAGAACTAAAATGTTTTTATTTCCTGCTCTTAATCTGGTGTCTTTCTGAGCACAGCTTTGGGTTCCTACTGGAACTAAAACGCGCTCTCTCACCATATACAGTTTTTCCACACAGGCTTATTATAGAGTGAAATACAGATTCTTGAGCGTCCCATTTCTTTGCAGCATCTCACATCGAGCATATAGGCTGTTTTTATTTTAACAGTTTTGCTGGTCATCATTCTAGTCAAGCAGGAGGTAAGAGAAAAACAAACTTGTGGAAGTTAGGAAGATTCTGGTATTTTGTCAGTCTTTATAGTCCTAGTGTTTGATCTCTTGTGCCTGACTATCCTCAGATGGTAACTAGAAACCTGGAGAAGTTTCCTTCCTTTTATCCAGGATGGTGGGACATATCAAAGACATGAGAAAGTTCTGTGATTCAGCTTTAGAGTTGGGTGAACTTGAGATTGAATCCTAGTTCTGTTACCTGTGAGCTGTGTGACCTTGGACAAGTATTTTAATATTTCAGAGCTTCATTTACCTTAAGTGTAAAGTGAAGGTGATAGAACTTGCCTCTTAGAATTATCCTTAGAATTAAGTGAGTATAGTAAAATACTTGTATGGTGGCTGGCAAATAAGTAAGTGGTTACTTAATAAAAATAGTAGTTGTGAGTTTTATTACTAAGGATTTCCAGACTGTGCTGCCTAGCTTACTGACACTCTCCCCTTTCTGGGTTGATTTCTATGCACGTTTTCTCACAAGTACTCTTTATTTCCTTTCAGTATTTGTTGGGCTGCTACTCTTAATCTCCCAGTGTTCCCAGGGTGTTCCAAACTATCATTAGAGACTGAGAGCATTCTGAATCTTCTTAGGCAAAATGTACCTACCCTCCAAGGAGAAGCAGGATATACTTTAAAATGTTAAAAATCATCTTTCTGTCTTCCTCTTAAACATACCTGCAACCTCACATCCTCGCTTGCTTTACTCAAAATGATGTTTAAACTAATAGATGCTTTTTGGAATTCCAGAAGTTTCTGAAGACATAAAAGAATGTTAGATTTAGATTCTAGTTAACTTCCTTCCAGGAACCCTGGTGGCGCAGTGGTTAAGCATTCAGCGGCTAACCTGAAAGGTTGGCAGTTCAAACCAACAAGCCACTCTGAGGGAGAAAGATGTGGCAGTCTGCCACCACAAAGATTACAGCCTTGGAAGCCCTATGAGGCAGTTTTCCTCTGTCCGATAGCCTCACTATGAGTCAGAATTGAGTCAGTGGTGATGGATTTACTTTTTGTTGTTGTTGTTAACTTCCTTCCTGTTACTGTGCAACTCCAGGTTTAGGTGGAGTCATAATTAGGTGAGTTGATTGATGCTCTAAAAAATAAAGACATGGTATATCCTTAGATTGCCTTTTACTTTCTTTTTCCGTTCTTGTCATTTGTGAATTTCACATTTGTGAATTGAATAGTTTAATAATTTCCTCTACTTAATACTATTGAAATTCATTAAAAATTTTTGAGAAACCCCCTCAGAACCTGAATGAGAGTGCACATGAGGAGTAGCGAGCATTTGGCTAGGCTTACTTATCAATTAAGTGACCTGTTTCCAAACCACAGCCATCGATTTTATTTTAGCAAAAGTACAAATGACCATGTTATAGGCTTAAGATATCACTCATAAGTACATAGTCAAATACTCCAGTGTTATGAATCTGTCAAAAGTTATTGGTATAAATGTTTTAAAATTATTAGACTAAAAAAGATAATTAATTTCCAAAATGAGCTCAAAATATGAATTCTACAACTTATATTGTCTTCCAAAATTGTCCTCTCCCCCACTGATTTTTATTGGAAGTTTTTTTTTTTTTTTTCTAGTTACAAATAGCCACGTTGCTACAAATGAAAGGGTCTCAAACTGAATTTGAGCAGCAGGAACGGTTGTTTGCCATGTTGGAGCAGAAGAATGGTGAAATAAAACATCTTTTAGGTGAAATTAGAAATCTGGAGAAATTTAAGGTATGTGTAAAACCTTTTAGAAGTGCAGCCAAATTTTGGTTTGAATATCTTAATACTTCTAATTCGAGTAGGTTTCTTTATTATATAATTAACTTTTAGTTTCAGTTGAGAATGACCCAATATTTAGATTATTTTTTTCTTCTGATGTGTTTCTGCTTTTCAGTTTTGACTGTTGCTTCTTTTAGTAGAGTCAAAGTAACCTACCCCATTTTAGCTGTTGTTATTGTCTAATTATTGTGTGTAAGTTTTACCTGATAGGTTCGATTATGAAGTCTGATGCTCATATCTTTAGTGTAGAAGTCAATGCATTTTAACATATGTATACACCCATGTAATCACCACCTATATCATGATACAGAATAGCACTCCATAAGGTTCTGGCATACCCCTTTTAAATGAGTACTCCCTACTCCTAACTGTGTGAGCATTACATGTACAAATACTCTTACTTAATATAAATAGAATCATTTGGTATATACTCTCTTGTTTCTGTCTTCTACTCAACATTATGTCAATGAGATTTATTTCTATTGCGTGTTTTCAGTAATTGATTACTTTTCAAAGCTGTCACCCTACTCCAGTTTTTATTAGATGCACAGTAGGAGCTAGCTGTGTCATACTGTCCAACATTGTGTGGCAACTAGAATTCTTAGTAGAAATCTTTAATAAACTCTTTAAAATATGTTTTTGAAACAAATTCAGACTTCCAGAAAGGTTGTATAAGAGTTCCTATATACCTTTCACCTAGATTTCTTAATTTTCAATTTTACCACATTTGCTTTATTATTGTCTGTGTCTTTTTTTTCCATGCATATGGGTATTATTATTTTTTTGAAACATTTGACAATAAGTTCCAAAGTAAATGTCCCTTTACCCCTAAGTACCTCTGTATACTGAAGTCATTGTCTTATATAACCACAGTACAATTATCAAAATCAGGAAATTAACAGATACATATTATTAGCTAACTATAGACTTTATACATTTTGCTGATTATCCTGCTAATGTCTTGTATAACAAAACAAACAAAAACACAAATGTTTGCCATTCTAGGATCTAATCCAGAATCACATGTTGTATTTAATTGTCAAGTCTGTTTAGTTTCCCTTAATCTGGAACAGTTCCTCAGTCTTTCTTTATCTTTCATGACTTTGATATTTTAAAGAGTACAGGCAGTTACTTAGTAGATTGTCCCTCATTATGGGTTTGTTTGACATGTTCTCATGATTAGATTCAGGATATGTAGTTTTGACAGAAATACTACAGGAGTAATACATCATTCTCAGTATACCACATCAGGAGGCACATGATATCTATTTTTGCTAAACTGATGATATTAACTTTGATCACTTGCTTAAGTTATGCCCGCTGTGTTTTTCCACTATAAAGTTATAATTTTTCCCTTTGTAATTAATAAATACCTTGTAGAGAGATACTTCGAGATTAAGTAAATACTTATTTCTCCTTATACTTGAGCATTGATTGTTGATTCTTGCCTGAAATATGTATCACTGTGATCATTGTCTAATGGTGAGTCCATCATTCCTTCTACATTTATTAATTGGAATTCAAATAAAGGGAAGGGAAAGAGAATCTTTTTTCTCATTTAGTCACGTTTATTTATATCAGTATAGCCTCATGGATTTTTATTTTATCCCATGGGTTAAAATCTATACTTTTCTTATATACTCTGATGTTCACGTTGTTCTAGATTAGGCCAATAGGAGCCTCCTTTTTCTTTAAGTACTTCCTTATTGCACACTGGCTCATGAAACAAGATATTTCTGGCTCATCTGCCCCAGCCTCAAATCAACATTTGTCTGCAGAGCACTGGTTTTGTTTAGTGGAGAATGGTATACAGAAACCAAGATCTGGGCACTAGGTGTGCTCATTGCTATTGGAATATCATTGCCTCTAAACTCTCTCAGTAGACAGCGTTAGGAGTATATATGGGTGTGTGTTTATGTATGTAAGTGTATATTTATGTATGTTTATGTATGTATGTATCTATAGATACACATAATTAAAACCTTGAATTCATACTGATAACTCCAGTTTGAATATAATACCACGGAGTTCATTGCCTACCCTTTCCGACAGAAACCTGTCCTCAATATATTTGCTTATTTGCTCAATCCTAGAATACGCGTGTTGTTGTTAGGTGCTGTCCAGTTAGTTCTGACTCATAGTGACCCTGTGTACAACAGAATGAAACACTGCCCAATTCTGTGCCATCCTCACATTCATTGCTATGTTTGAGCCCATTGTTGTAGTCACTGTGTCAATCCATCTCGTTGAGGGTCTTCCTCTTTTTCGCTGACCCTCCACTTTACGAAGCATAATGTCCTTCTCCAGGGACTAATCTGTCCTGATAACATGTCCAAAGTAAGTAAGACGAAGTGAATGCCATCCTCACTTCTAAGAAGCATTCTGTCTTTAACGTCTTCCAAGACAGATTTGTTCATTCTTCTAGCAGTCCATGGTATACCCAGTATTCTTCACCAGCCTTATAATTCAAAGGCATCAGTTCTTCTTTGGTTTTCCTTATTCATTGTCCAGCTTTCACATGCATATGAGGCATTTGAAAATACTGTGGCTTGGGTCAGGCACATCTTAGTCCTCAAGGTGACATCTTTGCGTTTTAACACTTTAAAGAATACGCATAGTTTTGGAAACTTACTAATCTGCTAACTAGAGTTCAGGATTTGTTTGCAGTACTTTTTGTTTTTAGCCTAAGAGTATGTAGTCAAAATATTGTGTTCAAAAGTTACTTGGGTTGTTTGAGTTTTGTTTTTGTTTTTTTCCCCTCCCTTTTCCTGCTTGGGTGTGAATATGTTACTCATTTGAAATAGTTAGGTTTGTTTCTATTTGTATTTTATTTTGTTATCCACCCCATCCTTGTTGGATTTATTTTTTTCAGTATGTGAAATGCTAAAATGGTTCTAAAAGTCAGAACTATAAAACAAGATCTTCTCAGAAAAGTATCCCTCTCCTGTATCCCTTCTACCTCATTCTCATCTTTCCATCCTTTTCTCTCTTTTCCACCCATCCTTTGTAGCTGGCCAATTTCATTTGTTTCTGGTTCACCCACCCTGTATTTCTTTCTGCAAAAATGAGTGGCTGCATATTTATTTTATTTTCTCTTTCTCTTGAGCAAAAGCTAGCATGCTACAGGTAGTCTTTTGTACATTTCTTTTTTCCATTTAACAAGATATGCTGGAACTTCATCTCTGTTTATAGAAATCTTCCTCATTTTTATTTATAGCTATGAAGAATCCGTTGTGTGGATGTGTTTTAATTTATTCAACCATTTTCCTGTGTCTGGCCAGTTAGATTTCTTCCTATATTTTGCAGTTACTTACAAGTGTACAAGTGCTACAAAGCACATCTTATATACATATGCAATTTCTTATTGTTATAAGTGTATCTTTAGGGTGAATTTCTAGAGTGGGATTGCTGGGTCAAAAAGTGAATGCATACCACTCTGGTCCCCATCTCTAACCCCTGGCAGCCTCTGATCTGTTCTCTGTTTCTTCTGTCTCTATAGTTTGTCAAGAATGTATGTATATAGAATCCTTCTATGTAGCTTTTTTTTTTCCCAGCTTTTTTTTTCCCACCCAGCATGATTCCCTTGAGATTCATTCAGGTTATTGTATTCCTTTTTATTGCTGGAGACTATTCCGTGGTGTGGATGTACCATAGTTTGGCATTCACCCATTGAAGAGGGTTTGGGTTGTTTCCAGATGTTGGCTATTACAAATAAAGCTGCTATGAGCATTCACGAAAATTTTTTTAAAATAAATGTATATATAGTTTTGCTAGACAGTTCCAAACTCTCCACATGGCTTGTACCAATTTACATTCCCACCAGCAGTGTATGAGAGTGCTTTTTTCTCCATAACCTCTCCATTATAATGTGTTATCCTTTTTAACTATTGCCAGTCTGATCGATAAGAAGTAGTATCTCAGGGTAGTCTTAGTTTGCATTTCTGTAAGTATGAATGAGGTTAAACATCTTTTCATATATGTAAGCAATTTATTTACTTGCATGTGTGGGTGTGTGTGAATTTTTCATGTCTGTTGCTCATGCTTCTGTTTGGGTTTTGTGAGTCTTTTTTCCCCTGAGTTTTGAGAGTTCTTTATAAAATATTAGGGGTATTAGCCCTTTCTCTGTGATATATCTTGCAAATATTTTCTCCCAGATTATTAGTTATTTTTTTACTTTGTTTGTAGTAGTGTTTTCTTGTTTGTTTTTGCCATGTTGAAGTTTTTGTTTTTGTATGTAGTCAAATTTATCAATCTTTTCTTCTTACACTGAATCTGGATTTTGAATCGTAACTAGAAATCCTGCCTCTACACCCCGGGTTATAGAGGAATTTACCAATGTTTTCTTCCAGTATTTGTATGGTTTCACTTTTTACATTTAGAGACCTGATCCCCACTGAAGTTTTTTCTTTTAAATTATGTACAAGGTATAAATCTAATTTTATCGTTTTACAAATAACCAATTTTCCCAGCTTCATTTATTAAAAAATCTATATTGGCCCCAGTAATTTGAGACACCACCTTTTTCATATGTCAGATTTCCATATATACTTGAGTCTCTTTTGGATTTTCTGTTCTGCTCCACTGGTCTGCTTGTCTGTGCGTTAATACCACATTGTTTTAATTATAGAGGTTTTTTAGTTTGTTGTGTCTGGTAGGCCTTCTCTCCATTATAACTTTTCTATTTCAGTGTTTTCCTGGCTGTTCTTCTGTGTTTGCTCTATAAACATCTTGTCGAGCTCCAGAAAAAGCTTATTGACATTTTCCTTAGGATTGCATTAAATTTATTGATCAGCGTAGGGATCACTGGTATCTTCTCAGTAAACGTTAATATGAACTGTTGTAATTGAAGTTTATAAATGACAAATTTTGGTAAACTTTCTTAGACATTCTAAATTGGAGCTATAAGTGTATCATAGAATTTTAAGTTTATTTTATTACCATCTTCTGTAAGAACTAGTGAAAGAACTACAATTTTGGTTAAATTTTCAGCACATCACTTACGCAGCTATGTGGCCCAGTAGTATACTTTGAAAATTATGGCTTTAAACCAGAGTTTTTTGAACCTGCAGTTTCTGAAATTGTTTGCAAGTTTTTAAGCAGATTTACATTTTTCCCCCTAGAGAAGTTGTATAAAGTTTCCATCGGAATCTCCGAAAAGTGAACACTTAAAAAACCTTAAGGATCTCCACTCTACTCTTTCTCATATTTTTCTAATTTATGACATTGTCATAAAGGCCAGAATTAAGCCCCGTGAGCATTTATTTCTTCCATTTTAAAGGCCAGGAAAGGGACACCATAGGGTGTAGGTGTGGTTAGGAACCCAGGCTTCGTAGTCAGATCTGGTTTCAGATTCTCTCTTCTCCATTTATTAGCCTGTGGCTTTTGGAGCCAGTTTTCTCATCCATAAGAGAGGAATACTAATACTTGTACCTACCTCAGAGTAAGTGCATAGAGCTTAGCACAGTGCCTGCCATACAATAAGCATTCGATAAATGGTAGCTGCTGTTATTCTTAATGGAGCCCTGGTGGTGCAGTGGTTAAGAGCTCAGGCTGCTAACCAAAAGGTTGGCAGTTCAAATCCATCAGCTGTCCCTTGGAAGCCCTGTGGGGCAGTTCTACTCTGTGCGGTAGGATAACTATGAGTCAGAATCGACTTGACGGCAACAGGTTTGATTTTTTTTTTTTTTTAATTAATAAACGTATGCTAACCTAATTTGTTGCTTATTGGAACTAACAAGAATTGGTGCTTTCTTTAGAGTTTATATGAAAGTATGGAATCTAAGCCTTCAGCCAACTCTGGTGTCCTGGAAGATAACACCTACTATACCGATTTACTACAGATAAAGCTTGACAACTTAAAGTAAGTGCCTGGGCCAGGTGAATGGAGAAATGGAGACTCTTTTAACTAGCTTGTAGTAGGTATTATTAGTAGCTGCAAATTTTTTTTGAAATTGCCAAAAGACAATTCCAGAAAAGAAAGATAACAAAGATATCTTTGTGTGCAGTACATGAGATTATTTAAGAGATAATTAGGCTAATCTTTGAAGAAAAAACACTTGCTTCCAATTAATAATTGAGTGTTTTTTATTTCTTTGTACTTATTTTTTTAGATTGTTCAGTGAAAAGAACTTTAACATAGAAAATGTTCTTATAGTCCAAATTTCTCAAGAATAAATAGAATGTAATTTAAAATTTAAAGGAATTTGTATATGCATGCATAAATTTGGGAGTGAATATTTTCTCCTTTTGTCCATTACCTTTAAAGAGTTCATGAGATTTTTTTATATGGGAGTGATATTGTTAAAGCTTATTTTAATTGTTTGTTATTTCTTTGGTACTAAAAGCCTCAGAGAACTGTATTTTTAACTAAGAGTTCAAATACACATTAAAAGATTCATGTTAACTGGTCTGTACATTTATATTATATGTTATTTTAATACTCGTTCGTTCTTCTTTCTTATTATTATAGCAAAGAAAATGAAAGCACTAAAGGTGAACTATCCTTACAACGAATGAAAGCGTTATTTGAGAGCCAGCGGGCTCTAGATATTGAGCGAAAACTTTTTGCAAATGAAAGATTCTTGCAGCTTTCCCAAAGTGAAAATATGAAACTGAGAGCTAAACTAGATGAATTAAGACTGAAGTATGAACCTGAAGGTATGTATGTCTCATATATTTTTGTCTTTTAAATCGTATGAGTGCCTCTGAGAAATCATATCTATTTTTTTTGCTTTACTATTATTTTAAGCAAATTACATTACAAACTAATTTTTGGTTGTATATTTATTGTTTAATAAGTTTACTGCTGCAAAATGTTGAGGACAATTCAAAGAAAACTGAGTATATATATCATATGTATTTTTTCATACCTAAATTCATCTTAACTGTGTAGTAGAACCTTGACATTTGAGACTTTTCCATTTAAGATTGCAGCATCTTATGTAACATCAAAGAATTTAATTTTGTTGAGGCAGCTGATGCTTGGGAACTATACTAGTTAAGACAGTTTGCTTGAGGGTAATAGAAAATCTAAAATACTGGGGGCTTAGACAAGATTAAGTATTTATTCATCACCCGATACAAGTCTAAGGGAGCATTCCAGTACTGGTAAAGCACTCCACAATGTCAGGATCCAGTCTCCTTCTATGTTATTGGTCTGCATACTTCCCATTGAGCAGAATTTAGTCACATGGCCTCCCCTTCCTACAAGGAAGGCTGGGAAATGCAGTCTTGATTCTCAGGGGTCACATTCCCCACTAAATATTGGGGATTCTATTATTAAGGAAGAACAATACAACAGATCCTAGAGGACAACTAGTAGTCTAATTACTAGAAAATAGACTAACCAAATAGCCTCTGCATCTTATTGAACGTAAATTAAAGTTTAAAATAAAATAGCCAAAAGTTAAGAAGTCTAAGAATGTGATGTTCTTAGACACACAAAAAAATGTTCTATACCCCTGTACTGTTCAAATGCCTAACACCCTCTCTTCATTATCATCTCAGTGACTCTGCGGTGGTTCTCAGGAACAGTGGCAAGGCTGTCAGAAATGGTAGGGTTTTTATATAGTTTAAAAAGGCTTCTCTTTCTCTGATTCATCTTTTCCTTCCCAGTTCTAATAGGTCCCCCAATTAAGGATTATCCATTATGAATTTCAAAGGTCTACTGAACTAAGCACAGCAAAGAGATGGGAAGAAGGGTAGTATGTTCAAATGATATGGGTTTCCAATTAGTAGTATAAGAAAAAGAGGAAATACTGATCTGAAAGCAGCAGTGTAGAGCAAAAACAAGAACCCCACCTCTGACCATGGTTCCTTAGACTTCACTAACATTTTGATTTTGAAAATGAAAAACACATTGGCTTGGGGTAGGGAAAAGATATTAGAAGAATTAATTCAGTGTGTATGGACCTGTGTAGGGGACAGAATGGTGTAAGACCATGGGGATAGAAGGCTTTTGCAGTAGTCTATGGTGATATATGATATGCTTTGGACTGGGGAGGTCTCCATGGTTAGAAGTGCTCAAATTCTGAATAAATTTTATGGGTGGGGCTAATAGGCACAAATTTACCAATATTTAGAGAGTTTGACCTGTTCTTTTCATTTAATCCTTATAATATACATTACTGAGTGAAGTGGGTGCTAGTCATCCCCATTTTATAGATAAAGAAAGTGGAGTTGAGAATACTTGCTCAAGTTCCCTGAGCTGCTAAGTGCTACTACTAGGATTTCAACCTGGACTCCTTGACTCTTTGCCATAGCATCCTCATCTCTGTGCTGAGGTCTTATGAACCTCCATTATGACTTTTATCAAAATACCAGGAATTTTACCATGAGAAAACCCTTACGTGTTCATCCCAACAGCCAAATATATTGTGTTTCCAAGGAAAAATTTATATCTAAATAACCTTTAAAAGATAAAGTTAATGGAGTTTATGAAAAAGAGAGGATAAAAGATAGAAATGGTATATTTCACTCAGATGAGTGGATTTTAAAACAATGAAAAAAGAAGAAAAGGAAAACATATATAATTCCACCTCTTTATATTCATTATGTCTTTATTTTGATTTGTTGACTGGATATTTCTTAATGGTTTTTATTCTCAGAGAAAGTTGAAGTGCCTGTACTGAAAAAGAGACGTGAAGTACTGCCTGTGGATGTAACCACCCCTAAAGATGTATGTGCCAACAGTGCTGTCGAAGAAGTTTATAGATTACCAGCTCAGGAAGAGGAGCCACAGTCCTGTCCTAACAATACAAAAGACAACTTAGAGTTAGAAAAGACAGTTCCTGTAAACACACCAGTAGTCAGTCTCTCTCCGCACAGAAATCTGCCACTGAATATGCAACCAACGAAGGAAAAGAAACGTGTGAAACTCATAGGAGTTGCAGTTGATTCTGAAGCTTTAAATGAAAGAAGTGGAAACACCCTGAACTCTCCCAGGTCAGTGTCTTCTTTTCCTCAAGGCAACCAGCAGACCTCTCCATCTCTTCTCTATCGCTGCATGAACTGTGCTTTCTATTTCTTTATCTGTTTTCTTAGCATTGCATGCAGTATAATCCCCCAGTTTCACTTGCCTACCTTCAACTTTTCCAAAACTTTAAGAAAGACTAAAATGACTGCAAGGGGAAAAGACTCCTGAATAAGGGAATTATGCTTTTAGAAAATTGGATGGTTCTGTTTCATGAAGTGAAGATATCAAAGAGTACATCTCTGACAGTGTTGTTGGTTTGAATAAATGTACTCTAATTTTTTTTCTGGTTCAAGAGTGGCCATGAAAGACAAAATAACTTACCTTCTAAAAGGGCTTTCTAGTAGTCTTAAGAAATTTCAGTCTCCTAGAAAACTGTTGGGTGAAATTTTTTATGGCTTTTGAAATTGTTTAATCTCAAGCTTTCAGGAATGGCCTTTGATGTCTATTTTGACATTTTAAAATATCAAAGCTAATTTGTTTTCATTTTATATCAAGCCTCTAGTTTCTGTATAATTGAGTTTGTGACTAAACAAGGAAGTGTCAGACATAAATATATCTGAAGGAATTACATTTTAAAGGCCTTGTCCTTTAAAAAAAAATAAAAATAATACTCAGAAGGTAAGAGAAAGTGAATAGAAGGGAAGGGTAGGTAACAGTATCTGGGACTAGAGTGGAATAGGGAACAGCCTCTGGATGTGTACAGTAGGACCAAGAGTGAGGCAAAAAATGAGTGAATGAGGAAAATGGAGAAAGTTTAAAAAAAATGATAAAAGATGAAGGAATGTCCACATGCAAAGGAATGACAGATACATTTAAAACAAATGACTTTACACATTTAAAAAATTAAGGCTATTGATGTGAAAATAGTTAACTTGGATTGTTTCCTATGAAATGAGATGTTTAATGTGCTCCTAAGGCTATATAACTCTTATATACAGAATAAGACATTTTATTAATCTGCATTTGAGTTGAAATAGTAAGACATATTCCACCTTACCTAAAAAGGCTTGCTTGTATATTTTGTCTGAATTCCCTTTAAGTCTTCAGTGCTAGTAAATGTAGTACCCAACAATGGAAGCACTTCAACAATGTTAGCTGCTATTATTATTAGAAGGAATAGTTATTACTCCCTTCCCTGAATTTTTATATAATAGTATTATAACCTATTTTTAAATAAAACAACCAAACTCATTGTCATCAAGTCAGTTCCGACTTTTGGTGGCCCTGTGTGTGTCAGAGTAGGACTGCACTCTATAGGGTTTTCAATAGCTGTGATCTTATGAAAACAGATCGCTAGGTCTTTCATCTGCAGTGCTGCTGAATGGATTTTAACCACCAATCTTTTGGTTAGAAGTTAAGTGCAAACTGTTTGCAGTATACGTCACAAACAGTAAAAGTTTAATATTCTCAAGGAAAAGGTAACTTTGAGTGATACGTGACTCACGTTACTGAATAGTTCTGAGATCAGTTCAGGAGATTATGCTTGTTTATATGTGATTCATTGTGTAAATGTGCTTGACCTTTGTATATTTCTGGAGGTGGTTTCCAAAACTGATCGGTGCAAATCTTGCTATCTGTGTTGTCTTCATTTCTTTTCTACCTTTTTTGCTTGATTAAAAATTACTAAGCAAATGTATGGAGCTACTTGATTGACTTAAGTAGCATGTTGGGATTTTGTCTTGCTGGTTAAACAAAAACAAATAAAATGCCACAAAACATTTGTTTTTGTGTGTGTGTGAGTCCATCTCCTAACTTAAGACGTTTCCAACTTTTTGTTTTCTGCATGCTTAACTTAGATATACAATTCTAAGATAATTTTATAATAATAAAAAGGGTTTTCTTGGGAATTCACTATTGCATGCTTTATAATTTGTTATCCTTGCTATAGGCCTTTTTAATATTTTACCTCTGTTTATATTTCTTAAACTATTATTCTCCTAGTTAAAACTCAATTTGGGTTTTTTCATGAGACAAGTAGTTAGACAGCTGTTCGTGCAGCCCAAGATTCTGTGTTATTTTTATCTTACTTTTAGCCTTTATATGTTCTGTTAACATTAAAATATTGATCTAGCATTTTAATTTTTGTGTTAAGCACCTGATGATATTTTAATTATTTAATTTAGACCTTGCCATGATTTTTTATCATTTTTAAAAGTATTCCTTTAGACATTTTAAAAATTAAGCCTATTTATATAAAAAGGCTTTTTAAGAGAGGCAGTGACCTCATTTTCTTAATGGAATTGGAGTCGACTAGAATTATTTTTTATTGTATACCTAAAAAAAAATTACCATGCCTCAAAGGAGGCCCGTTACCCTGGGGGTTTGTTTCTTCTTTAGTTTTTCTTAATCACATTTGAATTCAGAGTGGATACTTTAATGCCTGTAGGTTAACTGCTGAATCAAGGCTTCAAACAGAAGTTAAAGAAGGGAAAGAAACTGCAAGCAAATTGGAAAAGGAAACTTGTAAGAAATCACACCCTATTCTATACGTGTCCTCCAAATCAACTCCAGAGACCCAGTGCCCTCAGCAGTAAAGACTTTTCTTTTATAAGAGTAAGATACCATTTGCCCAAAAGGTTGCTGTGGAGTTTAGTTAAGATTGTCTTTATCAGAAGTATACCAGCCTGTGGGTTATTTATATCCACTCATTGTGCCAGGACCTTGCATATTCATGCTTCTTTGACCAAGTGCTCCAAATTTGGTTGATTCTAACATGGAGAGTTCCTTAAGTGATGATCTTTCATGGAGCTTCTGTGAATCACAGTGAGTAAACTATTAACTGAAGGAAATGTTATAATTAATATAGATCTTTTTGCTACATTGTATGTGGATTATTTTTGAGTGATGTGAACAGCCAATAACTTACAGAACAGTGAAATCATTAACTATTATATTTTCCTATGTATTTTTTTATGAGCTTAGTTTTTCAGTGTGCTGTAAAAATAGGAAATTTGATTTTAAAATATTTATTATATTGTTAAAGGATTTCATCAGTGTTTAAAGAACCTGTGCTAATCTTTGTATTCATATACACAATTTAAAATTTATGTCTCAAGCATATGAAACAAGCAGTTTTGAAACTGAAAATAAAACTGCAACAATTTCTCCCCTTTCTTTTTTCTGACTGTATATAGAAAGCAACATGTTATCAAAAGGGAATAAACTAGGAAAAGCAGAAACTTCAGGGATTTTTAATTCCCTGATACATATTAAATTCTAAAATTTCCAAATAAAGACTTTTTCCCTTTAAATGATTATAGTCTTGTCTATAATGTAATTTCATAGGTACGTGTGTATATATGTATATGTATATATTTTATATAGGTGGGATCTATTCTAATTAGACAAATCTGTTGAAATACATGAGGTTGAAGGAAATTGCCTCTAACTGCTAAATAAACCAAATGTTAAACTTTTTATCTTGTTTTAATCTGCTACAAAAAGCATACTCTAAGGAAATTAGAATTTTCATATTACATAATATCTCTTGCAAAAAGAAGGAGCAGAAGACAGTGGGAAACAAAATAATAAATTTAACCTGAGGATATCATTAATTGAATAATCATAATCATACCTTGGAAACTCTATGTGGCAGTTCTACCCTGTCCCATAGGGTCACTATGAGTTGAAATTGACCCGACGGCACTGGGATTTTTGGTTTGTTCATACTGCATATTATAGAATGTAGATCAGTTCCTTCCGACGTTGAGTTCTAACTATGAGCTATGTGTTAGGGTTGTATAAATAAGCCCTCAGAGTCACAGTTGAATAGATCCATATAGACAAGTGATGATATTAATAGTAAAAATAGTTATATCTAACATTTGAATAAATCAAATGTACCAGGCACTCTTCTAAGCCATTTTGTGTATTGCCACATTTAACTCTCCCAACATCTCTGTGAGCTAGATATACTTTTCCCCCTTCACAGATGAGAAAACCAACACCTCAGAGAGGTTATTTATCCAAGGTCACAGGTGTTAGTAAATGATGGGGAAAATAATAAATGGTGGAGGTTGTAATAGAGGAGTGTACAAAGTACTGTAAGAACAGAGAATAGGAAAGAAGAAACTGCCTAGGGTCTTCATAGATTTTTGTTATCTCTAAGCTGAGTCTTAAAGGTTATTTTAGAGGTTTCCTAAGACATGGGGAGAATAACATTGCAGGTAGAAGAAATAGCTATTCAGAGGATAAAGACATGAAACAATATCTCTTATTCATCAAACTGAAGACTTAGAAGTGGTTGGATGTATAGGCTTTATGAAAAGCAGTAGCACAAAATTCAATCTGTATAATAGGTTGGGGCAACAGCTTGAAGAGCTTGTGTTTGGGAAGTCCTTTTTTACAAACAAACTTACAGAGACCTGTAAACAAATTGAGCAACTGTAGTTGAAAGTTGAAGAACAGGGATGACAAGGGAACCTTACCCATCTAACCTTATCACCCTTAAGGACCCCTAAGGCAATTCTACTGAATCTTGAGTCTTCTAGGAATATATATTGAAAAATCACTACTGTAGATGATGGGAAGCCACTTAATAATTGATATCAGCAAAGCTGTGCCAGTATTCAGTGAATTTTTAGTAAAAACACTGGAGGCATAATGGAAAATGGATAAGAATAGAGACAGAAAAAGACTAGCCTGGCTGTTAGGTGGTCTAGGTAGGAAATACAGGTGCAGACTGAGGCAGTGACAATGGAACTATAGAGTGGTAGTTGGATTTAAGGTAATATTTAGAGACGCAAAGTGTTCAGGAGTTACTAACAAATAGGATATGGGACTCTGAGACAAGTGTATATCTGATATGAGTGGATAAGTAGTGATGGTAACAGTAGTAAATAGAGTAGGTGTTATGTTAGTTTCGATAAACACTTTTACTCAGGTAACTGGGTTGCCCTTGTTGAGGGCAAAGAATACATTTGTGTTTCTTTTGTTGTTGTTAGTTGCTGTTGAGTCAGCTTTGACTCATGGCAACCCTCTGTATAACAACCAAATGTTGGCTGGTGCTGCACTATCTTCACGATCATTGGCATGTTTGAGTCCAGTTGGACAATATTTTGTCTTAATCTATAGGATTTTCATTAGCTAATTTTTGGAAGTAGATCACCAGGCCTTTCTTCCTAATCTGTCTTAGTCTGGAAGCTCTGCTGAAACCTGTCTACCATGGGTGACCCTGCTGGTATTTGAAATACTGGTGGCATAGCATCCAGCATCATAGCACTACATAAGCCAACACAGTATGAAAAACTGACAGATAGGTGTGTTTCTTAAGGCAAACAAAAATGAGTCTGTTTATCAAACCTTTATTTTATAAAAAAATGTAACATAACTTTATTATGTACATCTTCCCCCATCATTATTCAGAAAGTAGACGTGTTGGTCAAATATTCATATTTATAGTTTTGATTTATTCAGTTTTCACTTATTAGATGTAGTGAACCCATTGTATGGATCTAGAACAAAGATGGCAAGATAATACATTTTGTTTACCAAGTAAGGTTTTAGTAGTGGAAGTAGCTAATGTTTATATTTTTGTTAGGTGCTTTACTTACTTAGGCCTTTTCATACTACACAGTTTAGTGTAATGGTTAAGGTTGTATTATCTGTAGTTAGGCAACCTGAATTCAAATCTTAGCTTCTTCACATGTATGTTGGACTGGGCAAGTTTATGATGACTGAGAATAATTTGTTTAGGTATTGCTCTTTTTAATATCTTAATTTTTTATAATTATGTAAAATAATTATGTGAATCCAAAGTCAAATATACAAAACAAGGTAGAGCCTAAGAGAATTGTGAAACCCTGTGAAGCATACCAACATATGCATAACAGCGAGATGGAGTGTAGACAGAGAAAGGGCAAAAAGAATATTTTAAGAAATAATGCTGGAAAAATACCAAATTTGTTGAAAGACATGAACCTACATGTCCAGTAAAGACACTATGTAATAATAAATGGATCAGTCCATCAAGAAGATAAAGCAGTTATATATGTACCTAAAAAGAGAGTCCCAAAATACATGAAGCAAAGACTGACATAACTGAAAGGAGAAATAGTTGAACGATAGTATTTAGAGACTTCAGCACTCCACTTTGGAAAGAACAACTAGACCAAAAATAACCAAGGAAATAGAAAACTGGAATAACACTGTAAGCCAACTGTACTTAAAACATACATAGAACACTCCCCAACAACAAAAGGATACACATTCTTCTCAAGTTCACATGGAACATACTCTAGGATAGATCATATGTTAGGCCATAAAACAATTCTCAATGAATTTTAAAAGATTGAAGTCATGAAAATCTCTGACCAAAATGTAATGAAATAGGAGGTTCCGGCAAAATGGCGCTCTAGGCAGAAGCACCACGCTGTCCCTCCACAGCAAAGATCCGAAAAACTAAGCCGAACAGAGAATACAACAATCCTGAAACCCTAAAATATCAAATGAAGAGATAAAGAACTCAGCCAAGCACCAAATGGAGTGAGAAAACTGACAGAACAGAGAGGAAGGAGAGATTCATGCAGAGGTCCCCTACCAGCTAATGCAGTGCGGATCCACCATCTTGGACTCCTATCAGAGACCAGCAAACAGGGGCACGAGAAAGCAGCCTCACGGAGCATCCAGCGGGAGACAAAACAACCAGTAATTTGCAGTGTGCGCTTTTTCACCCCCCACACCTCTTCGCCCCGGCTCGGCCTCCTCTGCTTCCCGCAGCCACGGTCTCTTGACCAGGAAGCGCCGGCTGCTTGGATTCCACACACCCAAGCAGGCAGCTCTCTGGGTGCCATTTGTTGGCTGCTAGTGTTGCTTTTTTTTTCTGCTTCTTTTGCCTCACTTGCCTCTTGCCACCTCCCCCGCCTTTCACTCGAGTGCCTGGCTCCATGCGCCACCTTTGCTTCTTCCTGAGGGGCTGCAGAGTGCCGGCAATTTGTGATATTGTTGATGTGTTGTGAGATTGTTAACCATTGTCATAGGGCAACATTTGTAGTAACTGTTAAATGAGAAACTATTTTGTTCTGTAAGCCTTCATCTTAAGTGAGAATAACAGCACAATTGGAAGAGTGTAGTCAATGTCACTGAACTGTGTATGTAGAAATTTTTGAAATGGTGTATCTTTGGCTATGTGTATTTTCACCAAAAAAAAAAAAAAAAGTTGAGAAGTTAGAAGGTTAATATGTTGTGGGGTTGTTAACCAATGTCATAAAACAACATGTGTACTACTGTTTCATGAGAAACTATATGTTCTGTAAGCCTTCACCTGAAGTACAATAAAATATATAAAAAAAGAAAAAGAAAAAACAAAATGTAATGAAATAATAAATCAATAATAGAAGGAAATCTAGAAAATTCTCAGATATGTGAAGTAAAAGTTTACTCTTAAACAACCAATGAGTCAAAGAAGAAATCACAAGTCAAATTAGAAAATACTTTAAGATGAATAAAAACAAAAAGAATATATAAAACTAATGGGATGCAATGAAAGTAGTGATCAGATGGAAATTTGTGACTAACTCCTACATTAATAAAATAATCTCAAATCAATAACCTAGCCTTCCGCTTTAAGACTTTGGAAAAATAAGAGCCAAGTAAACCCAAGCAAGCAGAAGAAAGGAAATAAAGATTAGAGCAGAGATAAACGAAATAGAGAATAGAAAGATAATAGAGAGCATCACCAAAACCAAAAGTTGGTTGGTTGAAAAAAATCAACAAACCTTTAGCCATAAGCTAGAGTGACCAAGGGGAAAAAAAAACAAGAAGAGATTCAAATTACTAAAATCAGGAGTAAAAGTATGGACAATACAGCTGGCCTCACAGAAATAAAATGGATGATAAAAAGAATATTATGAACAGTTTATGCCAGCAAATTAGACAAGCTAGATGAAATAGTCAAATTTTTAGAAACACAAGCTGCAAAACTTACAAATCAAAAATCTGATTAGACCTCTGATGAAGACATTAAATCAGTAATCAAAAAACTTCCAACAGAGGAAAGCCCAGGACCAGATGGCTTCATTGATGAACTCTAGTAAATGTTTAAAGAAGAATTAATACTAATCCCCAAACTCTTCCAAAAAGTATAAGAGGAAGGATCATTTCCTAAATCACTGTATGAGGGCAGTGCACCTTCTCCTCACTTACCGACTATCTCATTATCCCACATTTGGCATTTACGACAATAGTAAAAAATCTACTATCCAACTATTGTGCACATTAATGATGTACATTTGGCAGAAACAAATGCTGAGGTGTGAGGTGAGAGTAATGCTGGCTTTGATGGGTAAGGTTGTTTGTCAACTTGGCTGGGCCATGATTCTCAGTGGTTTGGCAGTTATGTAATGATGTAATTTGGCAGTTGTGTAATCATGTAGTCATCCTCCATTTTTTGATCTGATGTGGTTATCCTTTATTTTTGCATAACACATAATGATTTCGATTTCACATAATGACCTGCTCTTTGAAACCTAACCATGTTGATAAGTGAGGAAAGGGTGTATTACCCTGATGTAAAGCCAGACAAATGCATCACAATAAAAGAAAACTACAGACTAATATCCCTTACAAATATAGATGCAAAAATCCTCAGCAAAATAATAGCAAAGTGAATCCAGCAGTATATTAAAAGGATTATATACCATGACCAAGTGAGATTTGTCCTAGTCATGTAAGGGTGGAGCAACATGTGAAAAATTTATCAAGGTGTAATAGTAAACCATAGTGATAGCATCAAGGGAGGAAAAAAAAACCCCACATGATAATCTCAGTCAACTCAGAAAGAGCAGTTGACAAAATCCAACACCCTTTCATGATTAAAAAAACAAAAAACTAGAAATAGAAGGCAACTTTCTCAGTATGATAAAGGGCACTTTATGAAAACTCCACAGCTAAAATCATATTTAAGGGTGTAAGACTGAAAGCTTCACCTGTAAGATCAGGAACAAGACAAGGATGCCTACCCTTGCCACTTCTATTCAACACTGCGCTGGAAGTTGTACCCAGAGCAGTTACACAAGAAGTAAAACTAAAGGAATCTAGATAGGAAAGACAGATTTACTTATACCTATTTTCTACATATAAGATAACATAATTTTGTATGTAGAAAATCCCAGAGAATTCCCTCCCGAAAATTAGAACTAATGAAAGATTTCAGCAAAGTTATAGGACACAAGATTAATATACAAAAATCAGTTGTGTTTCTATACACTAGCAATGAACAATCTGTAAATGAAAACAATTCTATTTAAATAGCTCCAAAATGAATAAAATATGAATAAATTTAACCAAGGAGGTGCAAGAATTTGCTGAAAATATTGCTGAAAAAAAATTAAGACCTAAGTGAATGAAATGACTATATGCATGGATTGGAATACTTAATATTGCTAAGATAGCAGTATTCCCCCAAACAATTTATATAGATCCATTACAATCCCTACAAAATCATAACTACCTATTTTGCAGAAATGGAGAAGCCAAATTCTCCACATGGAATTGCAAGGAGCCCCAAATAGCTAAACAATCTTGAAAAAGAACACAGTTGGAGAACTCACATTTTTTATTTCAAAATTACTACAAAGCTATGCTAATCAAAACTGTTTTACTGGCATAAGATAGACATATAAAACAATGAAATAGAATGGAGAATCAAAACAATATCCATACATATATGGTCAATTGATTTTCAACAAGGGTGTCAAGATCATTCAGTGGGGAAAGAATAATCCCTTCAATATATTTGCTGGCACAACTGGGTATCTACACTAAAAAAATGAAGCTAGACACACCATATACAAAAATTACATCAAAATGAATCAAAATATAAGATAAAACTATACGGCTGTTAGACAAAAATAGGAGTAAATCTTTATGACCTTGGATTTGGCAATGGATTCTTAGATAGGACACTCAAAGCATGAGCAATAGAAGAAAAAATAGATAAAATGGACTTCATAAAAATTAAAAACTGTTCATCAAAGGATACTATCAAGATAGTGAAAAGACAATGCACAGAATGGGAGAAAATATTTAGAAATCGTATCTAATAAAGCTTTAATATCCAGATTATATGTACAACTCTTGCATCTCAACAACAAAAGGGTAAACAATCCAATTTAAAAATGGGCAAAGCTTAACTAAACATTTCCCCAAAGAGACACACAAACAACGGATAAGCACATAAAAAGATGCTCAACATCTTTATTCATTTGTTGTGTGCTGTCAGGTTGATTCTGATTCATAGGGAAGTTCAATTCATAACCACAGTGAGATACCATTTCATATCCACTAGGGTGGCTGTAATAAAAAAAAAATTTTTTTTTAAAGCAAAATAAGTTGTTAGCAAAAATGTAGAGAAATTAAAACCCTTGTGCATTGCTGGTGGGAATATGAAATGGTGCAGTTGCTATGGAAAGCAGTGTGGCAGTTCCTTAAAAAGTTAAACAGAATTACCATATGATCCAGCAATTCCACTCCTGGATATATATCCAAAAGAATTAAAAACAGAAACTCAAACAGATATTTGTACACAAGTGTTCATTGCAGCACTATTCACAATAGTCAAAATGTAGAAACAACCCAAATGTCCATCAGCTGATGAAGGTATAAACAAAATGTTGTATATCCATACAATGGAATATTATTCAGCCATAAAAAGGAATGAAGTGCTATTACATGCTCTGCAACATGGATGAACTTTGAGAACATTATGCTAAGTGAAAGAAGCCAGATACAAAAGTCCACACATATTGTATGATTTCATTTATATGAAATATCTGTTGTTAGTTGCTGGCGAATTGATTCCAACTCATGGTGACCCCATGTGTACAGAGTAAACCTTTCATAGAGTTTTCAAGGCTGTGACCTTTCAAAAGCAGATCACCAGGCCTGACTTCTGAGGAGCTTCAGAAGATGAGTTTGAACTGCCCATCTTTTGGCTAGTAGTGGAGTGGTTAACCGTTTGCAACAGGGGCTGGGGGAGTGGGGAGTGACTGCTTAATGTGGAATTTATTTTTGGGGCAATGAAAAAGTTCTGGAACTAGATAGTGGTGATGCTTGCATAGTATTTTGAATTAATTTATGCCACTGAATTGCACACTTTAAAATGGTTAAAATGGTAGATTATATGTTGTGTGTATTTGTGGTGTAAGTCCTAAAGTTAAGCCTCAGTATTATGTGCTGCCTTGACATCTGGTGAAATTGGGATGCAAGTTCCCTCCTCACTCTCCTCCCATGGATAAGGTCCTTTTGTTGTTAGATGTCATGAAGTCGGTTCCCATTCCTAGTGACCTTATGTAGAACAGAACGAAACACTGCCCAGTCCTGCATCATCCTCACAATCGTTATGCTTGAGCCTATTGTTGCAGCCACTGTGTCAGTCCTTCTCGTTGAGGGTCTTCCTCTTTTTTGCTGACCCTCTACCAAGCATGATGTCCTTCTCTAGGGACTGATCCCTCCTGATAACATGCCCAAAGAATGTGAGATGAAGTCTCTTGATCCTTGCTTCTAGTGAGCATTCTGATTGTACTTCTTCCAAGACAGATGTGTTTGTTCTTTTAGCAGTCCGTGGTATATTCAGTATTCTTCGCCAACACCATAATTCAAAGGTGTCAAAGAATAAAGAAGACCAAAGAAAAAGGTCCCTTACAGCCCTCCGTATCCTGGGGCCCACGCACAATTTCTGCTTATCCTGAGTAGCATGTTTCAGTTCCCTGCCAGCCTGCAGAATTATTCAAACAAGCCAATCACATTCTCTTATGGGAACCAGGGGTCATCTTACTCTCTTGATACTGCAGTGTTCACCTTCCATAGCCCCTGATTGTTCACTTTGTTCCCGAATGCAGGTGATGTGTGGTGTCCTCCTTCCCCAGGCTGTAAGTGTATGTCAGTATATGTGACTAATAAACAGCTCTCTATCTCGTGTGTCCATTGTAGGATGTTGTGTGTTTGGCCATCCTTATAACCCTGGGGCAGGACTCTGTCCCTCACCAATAGGGTGAATAGGAAGGGGCTGAAATAGTATTTTACCACATACACATGCACACACACACACACACACACACAAACCATGAAATCTTGTGCAAAGCAGCTTTCACAATGTTTAGAGTGGGGAAAAAATGACAAGTCAATGATTTAAGCTTCTACCTCGAGAAAGGAAAAACCAAAAAAAAACAACCATTTTTTTAAAAGACCACAAGGCAGAAATATTGATAAGAGAAGAAATCAATGAAATATTAAACCAGTATCTAATAGAGAATCCACAAGGCCAAAAGTTGGTTATCTGAAAAGATTGATAAGGTTGATAAATCCCAAGCCAGACTTAGGAAAAGCAATACAAAGTTACAATATAAGCAATTAAGAACAGACTACACTACAAATCTACAAACATTTAAAAGATAAAAGTGGACGTTATGATTAACTTACACTAATAAATTTGACAATTGGAATAAAATGGTTTAATTCCTTGAAAAACACCAGGTATAAAAATTGGCATGTTGTTGTTGTTAGGTGCCGTTGAGTCGGTTCCGACTCATAGCGACCCTGTGTGAACACAGAAGGAAACACTGCCTGGTGCTGCGCCATGCTCACAATCATTGTTATGCTTGAGCCCATTGTTGCAGCCACTGTGTCAATCCATCTCTTTGAGAGTCTTCCTCTTTTTGGCTGACCCTGTACTTTACCAAGCATGATGTCCTCCTCCAGGAGACTGATCTCTCCTGATAACATGTCCAAAGTATCTAAGACGTAGTCTCGCCATCCTTGCTTCTAAGGAGCATTCTAGTTGTACTTCTTTCAAGACAGATTTGTTCATTCTTTTGGCAGTCCATGGTATATTCAATATTCTTTGCAAACATCACAATTAAAAGACATCAATTCTTCGGTCTTTCTTATTCATTGTCCAGCTTTTGCGTGCATTTGATGGGATTGAAAGTACCATGGCTTGGGTCAGGCACACCTTAGTTCTCAAGGTGACGTCTTTGCATTTCAACACTTTAAAGAGGACTTTCGCAGCAGATTTTCCCAATGCAATGCACCTTTTGATTTCTTGACTGCTGCTTCCATGGGTGATGGTGGATCCAAGTAAAATGAAATCCTTGACAACCTCAATCTTTTCTCCATGTATCATGATGTTGCTTATTGGTCCAGTTGTGAGGATTTTTGTTTTCTTTATGTTGAAGTTTAATCCATACTGAAGGCTGTAGTCTTTGATCTTCATCAGTAAGTGCTTCAAGTCCTCTTCACTTTCAGCAAGCAAGGTTGTGTCATCTGCATAACACAGGTTATTAATGAGTCTTCCTCCAATCCCGATGCCCTGTTCTTCATATAGTCCAGCTTCTTGGATTATTTGCTCAGCATACAGATTGAATAGGTATGGTGGAAGGATACAACCCTGATGCACACCTTTCCTGACTTTAAACCATAGAGTATCCTCTTGTTCGGTTCGAACAACTGCCTCTTGATCCATGTACAGATTCCTCATGAGCACAATTAAGTGTTCCGGAATTCCCATTCTCTGAAATGTTTAATAAAAGGAAGAGACTTAAAAGTATATGTAATATGACATGATGGTCTTCTAAAGGCTTTGCTTTTCAGAAGAAGGTAAGAGGAAAGGAGAAGCCCCCTTTGTGGACTGGGAAGTGAGGAGAAAAGAATTAAAAGGGAAAATGTGGGGTGACCCTATGGGGCAGTTCTACTGTGTCCTATAGGGTCACTATGAGTCAGAATCAATGGGAAAGGGTTTATAAGACAAAAAAAACCCATTGCCATCGAGTCGACTCCAACTCATAGCAACCCTATAGGACACAATAGAACTGCCCCATAGGGTTTCCAAGGAGCACTTGGTGGATTCAAACTGCCAACCTTTTGCTTAGCAGCCGAACTCTTCACCACTATGCCACCAGGGTTTCCCTATAAGACAAAAGAACCAAAAATTCAGGGGACTCACAACCTCTTTCCCACCACCCCCACCCCCTACTTCCACCTCAGATAAACCAGTGACAAAAGCCATTTATTAAAGAAGTTGTACTTTGCTGCACTGACAGAAGGGGCACCTTTTAACTAGGAATCTTGTAAAAACTCCTGAAATTTCCATGAAATAAATAGGCAAGAGCAGATTGAAGCTATGCAAAATTATTATATGAAGGAAACAGAAAACGACCCATCTCAGCTGATGAACTCTCCACCCCTCAAAAGCCATACGAAATAGAAGCAAATGATAACACAGCACTCTGATCTAGGGAAATTGATCTAGAACACTTAAAATGATTAGATTTTAAAGATAGAAAATCCTCAAGAATTCAAGCAAAACGATTAAATCACTTACAAAGGCAAGAGAATTAGACTGACATCAGACTTTTACATGAAATATCTAGAATAGACAAATGCAGAGACAAAGTACGTTAGTGGTGTCTTAGTTTCTGAGGACTGCCATAACAAAATACCACAAAGTGTGTGGCTTTAAAGAACCGAAATTTATTTTCTCACATTTCTGGAGGCTATTGTGACTCCCTCAGAGGGGTCTGAGGGAGGAACCGTTCCATGCCTCTCTCCTAGCTTCTAGTGAATACCAGCAATCCTTGGAGTTCCTTTCCTGCTTGTAGATGCATCGACCTTCGTTGTTACCTGCCATCTGTGTTCCTTCTGTGTGTCTGTTTTTGTGTCTGTCCTTCTCTTTTATAAAACACCACTCAGAGGGGATAATGATTAGGAGTCAATGCTACTCTGGTATGACTTAATTTAACTGAACATCTGCAAGGAAAACCCCTATTAAACAAGGAGGATCATGTTCACTTGTGCAGGGGTTAGGACTTCAACATACTGTTTTGGGAGAAATAATTCAATCCATTGCAAATGGTTATGGGCTGGGAGGAGAGAGAGGAGTTATTGCTTAATGGGTACAGATTTTCTGTTTGCTGTGATAAAGTTTTGGAAACAAATAGTGGTGATGGTCATACAACATTGTGAGTATGACTGATGCCTTTGGATTGTACACTTGAATATGGTTGAAATGGCAAATGTTAATGTTGTATATAGTTTACCACAATGAAAATCCAAAAGGCAAAGAATATTCAAGGAAATCTTGAAGAAGAACAAAGGTGGAAGACTTATACTACTGAATATAGAGACCTGTTATAAAATGATAATAATTCAGTGTGCAAATATAGAGAAATAGCCCAGAGGAACAGAATAGAGAATCTATAAACACAAACACATATACCTATGCTCACACGAGACCTAAAGACATATGCTCACCTGATTTATGACCAAAAAAAAAGCACGCACTGTAATGCAGATGGGAAAGGATAGTCTTTTCCAAAAAATGTTAGTTTGCATAATTATGGGAAAAAATAAATGTTGATTCCTATCTCCACCTAACACAAATACCAATTCTAAATGTACTGCAGATTTACGTGTAAAAGGTAACACAGTAAAGCTTTTATAAAAGAGTATCTTGATGACTCGTATATAATACGCAAAGATTTCTTAAATAGAAGACAAAAAGCATTAACCCACAAAGAAAAAATGATAAATTAGACTATAAAGAGTAAGAATTTCTATTTATCAGAAGATGCCGTTATGAGAAGGGAAATGCAAGCTACAGGGTGGGGAGGGAATTTGCAGCATATATAATTGACCAAAGATTCATGTCCAGAATATATAAAGAAATTTGTTCAAAACAACAAGAAAAAATCAATAGAAAAATGGGCAAACAGACATCACAAAAAAGGGAATATGCAAATAACCAATAAACATGAAGAAATCTCAACTTCATCAGTCATCAGGGAAATGCAAATTTAAATAAAAATTAAGATATTCTTACGTACCCCCTGGAATGGCTAAAATGAAAATGACAGTCACAAAATCATTTGGAAAACTGCTCAATAGTATCTATGAACATATGTCTTATGAGTCAGTGACTCTACACTAAGGCATATGCCTAGCAGAAATACCTATATATATCTACTAAAACAAATGCACAAAATTGTTTATAGCAGCACTACTCATAATAGCCCCAAACTGGAAACTATTCCAATGCCCATCACCATTAGAATGGATCAAGTATAGAATTCTCACACAATGAAACTTGGTAAGGAGGATGAACAAACTACACAACAATATGAATGCATTTCAAACATGATTATTGAGTGAAAGGAGCCTGGCACAAAAGAGTAGATACTGAATCAGCCTACTTATACAAAGCAAAAAATTAAGCAAAATAAGGTGTGGTGTTAGAATTCACTACAATGATTAACCTTTTCTTTGTGAGGTGGAGGGTAGGAAGGGGTATAAAGAGAATTTCTCTTACACTGATAATTTTCTGTTTCTTCATCGAGGTGATTATATGGATATGTTCAAATTGAGAGCCTTCCTCAGGTCATATAATGACGATTTGTTCATTTTTCTATATGTGTATTTCAATTAAAGGCTTTTAGGAAAGATCATCGGAGTCCCTGGGTGGCATAAATGGTTAAGGGCTCGACTGCTAGCCGAAAGGTTGGCGATTGGAACCCACTCAGAGGTGCCTCAGGGGACAGGCCTGGCAATCTGCTTCTGAAAGGTCATGCCTCGAAAACCGTATGGCGCAGTTCTACTACGCACACATGGGGTCGCCCTGAGTCGGAATCAACTCAACAGCAACTAACAACAACAGGAACGATTGTAAGAGGCAGGCTGTTCCAGCCCCTTTTGACCTTACTGTGGAGACCTTACACTTATCTGCAAATACGCCGAAACACTTCTCGGTTTCAGCTTGGGCTTTCACTTGCACCTCCACTTTTCTTAGGGAGTACCTGTTGGCTGTTTGGGGGTTCTCCTATTTTCATGTTCTTCCAATGCCCTGTTGCTTCGCTCTGCTTCTTCCTGAACAGACTCTGGTATGATGTGTGTCTCATAGCTATTGATGTGCCACTATGCACTCATATTTTGGAGCTTATGGGAATGCCTTGAAACCAAATTTGTTGATGTTATCCAAGAGATTTTTATTTTTTATTTCCTAGTTGGTTTATCCGTTTTAATGGGAGAATTCAAGGGCATTAACAAACTAAAATTTTGCAGAATTCCTCCCCCCCTCTTTCTTTTTTTTGTTTAACTCTTAAGCCAATTAATAACCTTAGACAGATTTGGAATTTCGTCTAGTATTTCAAACTAGCTTGACATCAGAACCCCTCTTAGTAAATCCTCTTTTATATGAATCATAGAGCATTAGAACTGGATAGAAGCTTAGAAGTAATTGAGTGTATTAAACTAATTTTACAGATGATAAAATTGAGGCCAAAGAGCAAGGTATTTTTCCCTTAGAGCCCAGGTTTAAATCCAAAATCTTTGACCCCATATCTAGTATTCTTTTTAACAATGGTGCTTCCTTTGAGCCTTGGGGGATACCGTATGTGGAATGGGAGGACAAAGAAAAGTCAGCAAATTAATATAAAAGAAGCACAGGCAAAAAAACAATTAAAAAGAGAATAAGTTTAGTGAAATTTCAAACCTACATAATAAAGTGATTTCCTCTAACTGAACAGATGGTCCTTCAGAACAATGTTTTCCCTAACTGGTTACAATGAATTCTTTACCATGAATAATATGTTATTCCCATTTCCCCTAAATTCTCTCTATGAAACCATCTCTTTGTTGGAAAATAACTTTATTTGGTGCTATGCACTAAAAATAAGGAGAAGAGAATTGGTCTGAGCTGTTTTTATTATACAAGGTGTCTGCAAAGTTGGGAAACATAGGGTGAGCTTGTATTTAAATAGTGTATTAGTTATATTTTCAAATAATATATCCCTTAAGTTTTTGAGTAAAATAGTCTAAATTTAAAGCAATGGGTCTAATTGTTAACCTGTGGGGACGGGGGTGGGGGTGCGGTGAGTAGTAACAGGGAAAATAGTACTTATTATACAGCTTTTTAGACTAACATTGTCTCAGATCTAGTGGTACTCTACTTAGTTATCTGGACAATGAATAAAAGTATGTTCAGCATATTATTTGACAAAGTAACCAATAAACCCTTAAAATAAGTTTATCCCATGTTTCTCAACATTGTGGACACCTTGTATACTCACTAGCACTTTGTCTCACTTAAGCAGCAACATGCAAAACAACTTAAAGTTGCATTGATGTATATTTCCCACCTGGCTTATTTGATGGTTCTCTTTCTTCTTTGTCTTGCTGATTTACCATGAAAAGAAGATATCCACCATGGTGGTTGTAAAAATTGCTAAGCCCAGTTCCATAGTGTAGCTTTGGTAGTTAGTTATGCCTGGAAACCCAGTGTAGGTTGATTTTATGTGGTGCACTTAATCCTCTACTAAAATCACTTTCTACTTCAAGTCATTAGAGTAGATTCTGTTTTCTGTAACTGAACTAGTGGCACAGAAATCGTTTTAGAACAAAACCACTTTAGGTTCACTGGACTCAAGAAATAACTTCTTAGGCTGAACCTTGAAAAAAATCATCAGAACAAGAGTAATTTTTATGTTATACCTTAACTACTTAACTTTTTCTGTTGTTCATTCAAAAGAACACTTGAGAGCCTATTATATGTTTGGCACTAGGGATAAAGAAATGATTATGAGCCATTTCTGCTCTCAAAGAATCCCCCCGCCCCACACTTCAATAATTCTACTCCATTGGACCATTGACTCAACCACATTATCACCAAAATCCTCAATTTTCTACTGAACTAACTTAAATTTTATTGCCCATATTTAATCTCTCCATTGATCTTCTTCTCCACTGAATTCCCTTGGAAAGACTTTAGTTAATTTTATGCCTCTGGAGTTCTTTGGGAGGATACTTTTCCAGCTGAAAGTATTTGCTTCCCTCCAGTGGGGACTTGTGTAAGGGTGAAAGGTGAAAGACACATTCATTGAAGCAAAATATCTGGGCTATTAGGCAAAACCCGAGATGCCCCATGTACCCAAATGGAAGGTGCCCTGCAATAAAGCCTGCTACCCAAGACTGGTCAGCCAGATGGGCTCCCACAAATCATGTATTTTCACATAATATTTCTCAAAATCTATATTACCAAATAAAAAATGTAAACACACCCAATGACTGAGTATAAATTCTACTACTGAAAACACGTGGTATCAACAAAAAATTTAAAGCAGAAAATAATTGGGTTTTGAAAGGGTTAAACCGAATGCTTCCCTTGCTTGCAGTGGTTCTCTGCTGTGGCTGCAAGTTGGAATCACCTGGAGAGCTGTTACAGCCTGCTGGACCCCCATCCTAGACCAGTTCATTCAGCGTCTGGGAGGAGGGGACGGCCTGAGACAGGAAGTTTTAAAAGCTGTTCAGGTAATCCTAGCGTGTAGCTAGAGTGGAGGTTCACTGACCTAATTCATGTCTGCACCCAAATAGCTGAATGTAGTAGAAAAGAAAACACACAATCTTCTTGACTCTCTCATTTTAATATTATGACCAATGAGCCCTCATTTTCCAGTTCTTCAAGATGACTTTCACTCTCTTTCCTCATCCCCTTCCTTTTCCTTAGTCTCAGCTGATGACTTTCATATTTTACTGAAAAAATGATAGTTAACATTTATTGAATATTTACTATGTACTAAATACTACTGTTCTACGTGTTCTCAAGTATTAGCTAATTAAATCCTCTTAACAGCTTCTTAAGTAATGCTACTAAATAGCTCCATCTTCAAGATAAAGGAGCTGAGTGACAGAAAAGTTACGTTAGTTGCTCAAATTTGCACAGCTAGTCCTTGAAGGAGCATGCTTTTGAACCTCAGTAGACTGATTCTAGAACCCAGCTCTCACCCAACTCACTATACCACCTCTCACAGTATGCTGAAACAAAGAGAACTACCTCCATTTCCTTTTATCACATCTACTAATCAATAGGTATCTGCATCCATGTCTTCTGCCTTCTCTCCTGTTACAAGAGATGAACTTCCCCTACTCTGATTTAGTGATATGCATCCCATCCCCTCTCATGTATTCAACAACTTCCAGTTTTTCAGTTGCCGTTGAGTCAGTTCTGACTCATGGTGACCCCATGTGTGTCAGAGGAGAACTGTGGTACGTAGGATTTTCAGTGATGGATTTTTCAGAAGTAGATCGCCAGGGCTTTTTTCTGAGGTACCTCTGGGTATACTCCAACTGCCAACCTTTTGGTTAGTAGCTGAGCACGTTAACTGTTGTCTCACTCTGGACTCAACTCAAAGACTTTTTTGTTAGTTAACATGGAGTCAGTTCTGACTCATAGCAACCCCATGTGTGCAGACTAGAACTGCTCCATAGGGCTTTAAAGGCTGTGACCTTTCGGAAGCAGATGGCCAGGCCTATCTCCTGAGGGACCTCTGGCTGAGTTTGAACTGCCGACTTCCGGTAGTAGTTGAACGTTTAACCATTTGCATTACCCATGGTAGCCGCTCAAGGACTGTTGTTGTTAGGTGCTGTCGAGTTGATTCTGACTCATAGCGACCCAGTGTGACAGAGCAGAACTGCCCCATAGTGTTTTCTAGGTTGTAATCTTCATGGGAACAGATCACCATGTCTTTCTCCTGGGGAGCCACTGGGTGGGTTTGAACCGCCAACCTTACAGTTAGCAGCTAAGCATTTAACCACCACTGGGCTCCTACTCAAGGACTAGGCACCTGCAATGATCTCATCGTCAATTTTTCCCTTATGCCTTCCTCGTTCCCATCAGGCTATAAACATGCTCCAATATCTCCTCTTGCATCAGTCTGGGGCTCCAAAGAAGCAGACTCCAAGACGAGATTAGACATACAAAAAAATTACTAGGGGAGACATCTGTGAGGGAAAATGGGGAGGAGACTGACAGAGCCATCAGACCATGATGCAGGTTTGACCCCTGTGAAGGAGACAGGGAAAGCAGGAAGGGATAAAGGAAAGTCTTAGACCGCATTGTGTAGTGCAGCTCTAAGGAAGTTTTGGCAATGCCAACAGGGAATCCTCAAGCCAGAGTTGCCAGTCAGAGGAGTCCTGTGTCATGCAAGAACATGCCTAGTTTAGTATCCCTGCCACCTTTAGTCTTGGGCTGTTAGCAGCCTATGGGAAGCATGACCTTGGTGAGAATGAGGTGGTGAATTTCAGAGCACAGCAGCTGGGACCATTAGGTAATTGTATACCTCACAGTGGGGTATTCGAGAGGCATATTTCCATGGTCACCACACCTCTTTTAACATCTCCTTTAGTCTGTGGTCCCTTCCAGCTACTACCCATTTATCTGCTCTCCTTCCCAGTAAAACTTTTAAAAAGAGTTGCTCATATTCACCATTTCTATTTCCTTATCTCATGTTCTCTCCTTAACCCACTCCAACAGTCTTTGTCTTCTTCCCTCTCCACTGTCTCAATATCTGCTTTTCTGTTTCTCCACAGTAATAGATGGTTTGCTTGGACATATGGCCACCCAGAAAAAAGGCTGTATTTCCTAAAAGTCCTTGCAGCTAAATGTGGCCGTACGACCAATTTCTGGCCAAAAGAATTTGAGTCATACTGGATCACATATATAAGGGTTTTAATCCTGAGGTGAGGAATGGTGGAACAGCACAAAAGAAGGACCCTGGCACCCTGATGATCTCATAGAGCTGCAATACCAACTAGGACGTTATGGGAAAAAGAAATAGACTTCTGTCTTGTTTAAGCTAAGTTTAGTTTGACCTCTGTCTTTGTCTGTCTACTTATCTGTATTTACATATCCATCACTCCATATGAAAGTCTTGTTGATACCACCTTTGAAATATGTCTTGCATTTGACTACTTTGCCCCTACCGCTTTGGTCCAATCCACCATCATCATTCCCTGGTTGCTAAAGCAGCCTCTAAATGATCTTGTCACTTTTATTCTTGACCTCTAGAGTTTATTCTCTAATCAGAATAATTATAAAAAACATGGATCATATTGTTTTCAGCTTAAAATTCTCCAGTGACAGACACGTCAATGCCCTCCATTGAAAGACCACCACCAACGTACCTACAGTTGAACAAATTGAGTTTATTGCTTGTGACTCACAATGTGGAGAGCCATGGGGCCCTTCAGCAAGAGATTGTTAGAAGGGACTTTATTATTGGATTTGGGCTTGTTTTAGGTGAGTTGGGGTTGTGTTTAAGGAATCAAGATTAATTCTATGATTAGGTATCTTAACAAATCTGATCTGGAAGAATGGAAGACTAGAATGAGGCTAAAACTCACGTTGGTTAAAAGGAAAAAGCAGTTACTCGTGTTAGCCATGATGTTGTTGTTATTGTTGTTAGGTGCCATCAAGTTGGTTCCGACTCATAGTGACCCTATAGGACAGAGTAGAACTGCCTCACAGGGTTTCTAAGGAGCGGCCGGTGGATTTGAACTGCCAAGCTTTTGATTAGCAGCCCAGCTCTTAATCACAGCCCAGCTCTTAATCACTACAACACCAGGGCTCCATTAGCCATGATAGGGAGATGTTTGGTCATTTCTGTGGTTTGGACAGTGTTTTATTTTTTCTGTGTTCAGACATGATTATAGAGCGGTCTTGTTTTTGTCTGGTTTGATGTTTTGAGAAATGTTTATGTTCAACAGGAAAACACAGCCTAGCTGTGAGTGGTAGGCCAGCTCCTGACTCCCAGGGGCTGCCTGTCTCTTTCTCACTTCTTAGTGTACTTATAGTAAATTTCAAACTCCTTGCCATTGCCTTCAAGATCTTACATGGTCTAGTTCCTACCTAATTTCCAACCTCATCTCCTCCGTCACAGTCACTACATTTCAATAACACTGGCCCCTTTTTGGTCTCTTAATTGCACCATGCTTATTCTCCACTTAGGGTCTTAATATTTGTGATTCCTTCTCTCTGGAACACTCTTCCCAAGTGTCACATCTTAAATATTATTTCCTCAGAGACTTTCCCAGACCCTCTCTTTTTCTGCTCCCCAAGGCACTCTAGCTCATTTCTCTGCTTTATTCTCTTTATTAAACTTCATTGTGTACTTGTTTCTGCTTGTATGTGTCTTTTGCCTTCCTTGCTTGACTACAACATCCATGAGAGCAGGAATCTTGTCTGTCTTATTGTCTTACTTCACTAGTGCTGCTGTAACAGGGCTTTAAAAAACAGAATTTTATTTTCTCACAATTCTGGAGGCTGAACGTCCAAATTCGGGTCTCGGCCATGTCGATTCCTTCCTTGTTGGTAGCCCTGGGTATTTTTTAGTTCTTTGGTAATCCTCACATGTCATCTGTCTTCCTCCCTGTATGCATCTTTCTGTGTTTTATCTGCTTTTTTTATAACTCAGAAGTGAGTAGATTTAGAACCCATCCTACTCACGTATGGTCTAATTAAAATAGCAAAGAAAACCCTATTTCCAAACAGAATTATATCCACAGATACAGCAGTTAGGATTCCAGCACATATTTTTGGGGGGCACAACTTAATTCATAACACTTGTTCACCAAGGTATATCCTCAGTGCCTATAACAGGGCTTTTCACACGATGGGCTCTCAATACATGTTTGTGAAGTAAAGGAGCTCTCAGTCTCTAGGCATGCGGGGAGGTCAAGTAAATCAACAATTACAGCATGGTGTGTAGATGTATTGTACTTCCTAAGGCAGAGACACACCCAAGTTGCTGGAAGCTTATTGCAAGAACACAGAAGCTTATGAGAAATCTGTTTTCTTTTTCTAAGGCATATACTACTTGCTTCTGTCTTAATTTCTCCAAGAACAGGATTATTCAAGAGACACCCTTGGCTTTAGCAATTTGCGTTCTCCAGGAGCACCTAGCATTTATGCTTTTGAAATGAAGGGACCTGACTGGGTTCATTTGCTATCACTCAATAGGAAGTCTCCTATTGATGAGAAAGTATGGTTGTTGTTGTTGAGTGCTGTCAAGTCGATTCCAACTCATAGCGACCCAATAGGACAGAATAGAACTGCCCCACAGGGTTTCCAAGGAGCAGCTGGTGTATTCAAACTGCCAACCTTTTGGTTAGCAGCCTGAAATCTTATTAACCACTTCGTCACTAGGGCTCCAGAAAGTGTTCCCCCCCAAAAAACCCTGTTGCTGTCGAGTCGATTCCGAACTGGTAAACAAGACACCATGACCCTAGTTTATTTACCTTTTCTAGCTTATTCTGGGAGCTTGAGACCACAATTAACTGAGTAAAGAATCCTGGAAGTAACACGGAGAAGAGATTAGAAGGAGGAAAGACTGGAAGCAGAGAGTTCAAATCCAAGGCTCAAATGAGGAGTATCTTAGTCATCTAGTGCTGCTCTAATAGGAATACCACAAGTGGATGATTTTAGCAAAAAGAAGTTTATTCTCTCACAGTCCAGTAGGCTATAAGTCCAAATCCAGGGTGTCAGCTCCAGGGGAAGGCTTTTTCTGTCTTGCGGCCTTCTTATCAGTGTTCCCCCAGACTAGGAGCTTCTCTGCGCAGGGTCCCCAGTCCAAAGGACACGCTCTGCTCCCAGTACTGCTTTCTTGGTGGTATGAGGTTCCCATGTGTCTCTGCTCGCTTCTCTCTTTTATATCTCAAAAGAGATTGCATTAAGACACTAATCTTGTCAACCTCATTAGTATACCCTCATCACAGTGATAAAATTTACAACACATAAGGAGATCACATATAATCTCATCATAGTGATACAGTTTACAACCCATAAGGAAATCACATCAGATAACACAATCATACAATACTGGGAATCATGACCTAGCCAAGTTGCTACACACATTTTTTGGGGGACACTATTCAATCCATGACAAGGAGGATCTTCAATACCATCAAATACTTTGAGAGAGAGAGTAACAGGGATGGGGAGTCTGGGGACCATGCTTTCAGGGGACATCTAGGTCAATTGGCATAACAAAACTTATTAAGAAAACGTTCTGCATCCTACTTTGGTGAGTGGTGTCTGGGGTCTTAAAAGCTTGCAAGCGGCCATCTAAGATGCACCAATTGATCCCAACCACTTGGAGTAAAGGAGAACGAAGAACACCAAAGACACAAGGAAACTATTAGCCCAAGAGACAGAATGGGCCACGTAAACCAGAGACTTCATCAGCCTGAGACCAGAAGAACCAGATGGTGCCCGGCTACCACCAATGAACATCCTGACAGGGAACACAACAGAGGGTCCCTGATGGAGCAGTAGAAGGATGGGATGCAGAACTCAAATTCTAGTAAGAAGACCAGACTTAATGGTCTGACTAAGACTGGAGGCGCCCTGGAAAGCATGGCCCCTGGACTCTCTATCAGCCTAGAACTAAAACAATTTCCGAAGCCAACTCTTCAGACAGGAATTGGACTGAACTGTAGGACATAAAGTGATACTTGTGAAGAATGTGCCTCTTAGTCAAGTAGATACAAGAGACCAAAGGGGCAGCTTCTATCCAGAGGTGAGATGGGAAGGCAGAGAGAGTTAGGAGCTGGTTGAATGTTCATGGAGAATCAGGAGCGGAGGGGAGGAGTGTGCTGTCGCAGAATGGGGTGAGCGGTTGGGGTCTCATAACAATGTATGTAAAAAAAAATTTGTATGAGAGACTAACTTGAAATGTAAACTTCATTTAATTACAACAATTAAAAAAACTATAAAAAAATGAGGAGGATCTTAATGAGGTGGTGGTAATGGGAGAGAGGGTAGATTCAAGAACTATTTTTGAGATGACTATTTGGAGTGAAAGGGAGATTAGGATGAATCAAGTTTCTCGTTCTGAAGATCCCACTTACAAGCCCAGGGTCATAGTGGCTGATGACTATAATAATGTCTCACCCTCTATGGCTTCAGTTTACGTATCAGTAAAAGGGGTAATAATGGTACATACTTTAAAGGGCTGCTTTGAGAATTAAATGAAATAATGCATGTAAAGGGCTAAAATCAGTAACTGGCATGAAATAACTGCTTGATAAATGTCAGCAATTTTCCCCTACTCCAGGAAACTGGAGCTTGGAAAAGTTAAATAATTTTCTCCAAGTAAATGACGGGGCTGGATTCTAGCACATCAGTTTGAGTCCAGAGTTTGGTCACTTCACTCTGTTACATAGAATAGAAGCAATCAGAAGAGGAACAAGTCTGGGAAGTGGGTGTGGTGATGAGCTTGATTTTGTACATGGGGACATCAATGTGGGGTAGGGAGTGGATGTCCAGGAGACAGTTGGACACATGGGTTTGGATCTCAAGAGGGGTCTTGTCCCCACAGTTCTCCTTCAGAGTATATCTGAATTATAGTCATCAATTGTGCACCACCTGTGGCCAGGCATCTCTTCGGATGGATGGTGTTGGGCAAACTTGTGTGCCAGACGTCACCGTAAATTCTTTAAGTGGTTTTAGTCAGATTTTTATATTTGACCGTTAATCTCTTTTAACAAATTTTTTTCATGATGATATAGAATCATTATAATAAAATGCCTAGTTCTCAGAAATATAACAACCATCTGATAATTAGTATGAAGCTTAAAGATATCTATATTAAAAACCACCTCATTAAAAAGTTAATTAATCTTCACTCAGTAACTTTCCAAAATTCATCTACCTTGACAACAAGCAATTTTTTTCAGCTCTTTTAATGTGCTGAATAATTTGTTTGTTTAACATAATTTAAGGAAAAGAATGGGGGAAAAAATCTTAAGTATTCCTCAAATTTCAACCTTATTTACCTTCTGACATCTTCACCCATTCCATGGGCCCCCGGCAATTACTTTACCGGACTGTAGGTGTAAACTAAGGAGCCCTGGTTGCATAATGGCTGCTAACTGAAAGGTTGGCAGTTCAAACCCACCAGGTGATCTGAGGGAGAAAGATGTAGTAGTTTGCTTCTGTAAAGATTACAGTCTTTGAAACCCTATGGGGCAGTTCTAACTCTGTCGCTTAGGGTTGCTATGAGTCAGAATCAACTTGATGGCAATGGGTTTTGGTTTACGTGTAAACTTGTCTGCTAAGACAAAATACAAGCGTCTTTTATGTTACCTGGCCGTGGGTTTATGAAGAAAGTAGAATTGTGTATAACAAGAGTGGCAAACTAAGGCTTATTGGCCAAATCTGGCTCATCACCTGTTTTTGTATGGTCCATGAGCTAAGAATAATATTTACACTTTTAAATGGTCAAAAAGAAATCAAAAGAAGAATAATATTTTGTGACACCTGAAAATTATATGAAATGCAAATTTCATTGACCATAAATAAAATTTTATTGGAACATAGCCATGCTCATTGGTTTACATGCTGTCCATGGCTGCTTCCAAAGAAAGACGACCCAAAAGAATGCAGAAATTATAGAATGATATCATTAATATCACAAACAAGTAAAATTTTGCTAAAGATAATT
>NW_004443947.1:10592095-10594091 GCF_000243295.1 Trichechus manatus latirostris | reverse complement strand
GCCTTCAGTATGGATTACACCTTAACATAAAGAAAACAAAAATCTTCACAACTGGACCAATAAGCAACAGCATGATAAGTGGAGAAAAGATTGAAGTTGTCAAGGATTTCATTTTACTTGGAACCACAATTAACACATGTGGAAACAGCAGTCAGGAAATCAAATGATATATTGCATTGGGCATATCTGCTGCAAAAGACCTCTTTAAAGTGCTGAAAAACAAAGATATCACTTTGATAACTAAGGTGTGCCTGACCCAAGCCATAGTATTTTCAATTGCCTCATATGTATGTGTCTTAGGCTGGGTTCTAGGTTTGCTAGAGAAGCAAAACCAGCAAAGTGTATAAATATATATATATATAAAGAGATACCAAGGAAACAGCTCACACAATTGTAGAGGCTAGAAGATCTCAAATCTGTGGATCAGGGTAGAGGCCTCTTCCAATTCACGCAGCCACAGAAGCTGGCGAGCCCAAGATCAGCAGGTCAGAGAGCAGGGCCCTTGCTCACAGGCTGTGAAGGTCGATGAATTTCAAGATGGGCAGGCAAGACCGCAAAGTTTCTCCTGATCACGTACCTGCAAGGGCTGGTGAACTCAAGAACATCAGGTCAGAGTGCAGGGCTCCACTCACAGGCTGTGAAGATGGATGAATCCTAAGTTCATCAGATAAGCTGACAGCTCACCAGAGGTGAGACGACAGGAGGCAGCCGCAGGATCCAGAGAGAGAAAAAGCCAGAATGTCTGCTTATATTCAGATGCAGGCCACACCCCAAGGAAACTCCCTTTCATCTGATCGGCTACCCACAGTATATTCAATCATGGGAGTGATCACACATAAACACTGAGAATCATGGCCCAATCAAGTTGACGCACTATCTTAACCATCACAGTCCACCCCTTGTCAACTTGGCACATGTACACATCTCCTTAAACCATACATAATTTCTGAATACAGAGAATTAGAAAGTCATACTTGCATCTAACATGATACAACTAACACACATACAATGGAAAATGCACTAACCCCGTTTACATCTTATATTTTACAAGTGAAGGAAACAAAAATATTTGATGCACACATACAAAGCAGAAATACTTGTAACAATTATAGTCCCTGTTTCTGCAACTGGTCACGTGGCCATAACTGGTATTCAGAGCTACCTTCTTCCACCACCCATTCTGTATTCCCTTTGCCCTCAGCAAACACCTCTGCTGGTCGTGGTTCTTTGCCTGGTGGGGTGACCCAAACCTTCATTCCTGAAGGGTCTGGGTCATTAGTAGTCATGTTGGAATTTGGTTGCCGTAGTTTTCCATTGACTTTAATCACAGGGCATGCTAGTACTAAGAGACGCCCTAAGGGATCTCCTGCATTCCAGACATACTCTTCTTTACCTCCATTATGTAATAGCAATCTGATTTCCTCTTGGTAATCAGGACCAATCACACCAGCCAGTATGGTAACTCCCCTTTTTGCCTGCTGATCCAGAGGCATAAGGAGCTCAAAGTGGCCAGGTGGCATTCTTAGCTTCCAGTTCAATGGAATCAGTGATGTGTCTCCAGGTGGAAGCATTCCTCCCTTTGGAACTAAGACCTCTTGACCTGCAGAACATAAGATCACGGGGACAGGAAGCAAAAATCTTGCAAGTGGATCACTAGCGGTAATAGTGAGTGGTGCCACTCCCGTTTTCACCCCTTGATTCCTGGACCCATGAATCCTGGCTAAGGGAGAAACAGCACCATATACTGGATGCTGGTTTAGAGCATATACAGCCTCCTGGAGAACATTGCCCCAACCCTGCAAGGTATTGCCACCTAGCTGGCACTGTAATGGTGTCTTTAGAAGGCCATTCCATAGTTCTATCAAGCCAGCTGCTTCAGGATGATGGGGAACATGGTAAGACCAGTGAATTCCATGAGCACGGCCCACTGACGCACTTCATTTGCTGTGAAGTGAGTCCCTTGATCTGAGGCAATGCTGTGTGGGATACCATGATG
>NW_004443947.1:10589999-10591137 GCF_000243295.1 Trichechus manatus latirostris | reverse complement strand
TGGGCATTTGGGCCACTTCCTCATGCAACTTACTTGTGCCTTTGGTTCCTGCTCGGGCCCAGTCTCATATACACTGCTTCCATTTAATGATGGAGTGCTGCTGTGCACATCCAACTTTATGACTCTGTGGGTCAGACAACACCCAATTCATGATGGGAAGCTGAGGCCTCATGGTGACTTGGTGTCCCATAGTTAAACGTTCAGTCTCTACTAAGGCCCGGTAACAAGCCAAAAGTTGTTTCTCAAATGGAGACTAGTTATCTGCAGAGGATGGCAGAGCTTTGCTCCAAAATCCTAAGGGTCTGCGCTGTGATTCACCAACAGGGGCCTGCCAAGACTGCAACCAGCATCTCTATCTGCCACTGAAAATTCAAGCACCATTGGATCAGCTGGATCATATGGCCCAAGTGGCAGAGTGGCTTGCACAACAGCCTGAACCTTCTTCTGGTCCCCACTTAAAACTAACAGCTTTTCAAGTCACTTGATAAATACTCTGGAGTAGCACACCCAGATGAGGAATATGTTGCCTCCAAAATCCAAAGAGGCCAACTAAGCATTGTGCCTCCTTTTCAGTTGTGGGAGCAGCCAGATGCAATAATTTATCCTTCACTTTAGAAGGAATGTCTTGACATGCCCTACACCACTGGACCCCCTAGAAACTTCACTGAAGTGGAAGGTGCCTGAATTTTTGTGGGATTAATTTCCCACCCTCTAGCACACGAATGTTTTGCCAATAAGTCCAGAGTCATTGACACTTCTTCCTTACTAGGCCCAGTCAGCATAATGTCACCAATGTAATGGACCAGTGGGACTTCTTGTGGAAGGGAAAGGCAATCAAGGTCCCTGTAGACTAAATTATGACATAGGGCTGGAGAGTTGATGTAGCCATGAGGTAGGCACATGGAGGTGTATTGCTGGCCTTGCCAGCTGAAGACAAACTGCTTCTGGTGGTCCTTTGAAACAGGTATGGAGAAAAAGTCATTAACCAGATCAATGGCTTCATACCAGGTACCAAGAGATGTATTAATTTGCTCAAGTGGTGGAACTACATCTGGAACAGTAGCTGTGATTGGAGTCACCACCTGGTTAAGTTTTCAATAATCTGCTGTCTTTCTTCAAGATCCATCTGTTTTTTGCA
>NW_004443947.1:10555206-10586902 GCF_000243295.1 Trichechus manatus latirostris | reverse complement strand
CAAACTCAAGATTGTCAGGTCAGAGTGCAGGGCTCTGCTCACAGGCTGTGAAGGTGGACAAATCCCAAGTTCAGCAGATAAGCTGACAGCTCAAGTCCTAAGAACTGGAGGTGAGACAACAGGAAGCAGCCACAGGGTCCAGAGAGAGCAAAAGCCAGAACATCTTCTTATATTCAGATGCATGCCACACCCCAAGGAAACTCCCTTTCACTTGATCGGCTACTCACAGTATATTCAGTCATGGGAGTGATCACATTTAAATACTGAGAACCATGGTCCAGCCAAGCTGACACACAATCTTAACCATCACAGCATGTGAAAACTGGACAATGAATAAGAAAGACTGAAGAAGACACGTTATCAGGAGGTACCAGTCCCTTGGTAAAGTAGAGGGTCAGTGAAAAAGAGGAAGACCCTGAACAAGACTGATTGACACAGTGGCTGCAAGAATAGGCTCAAACATAGGAAAGATAGTGCGGATGGTGCAGGACTGGGTAGCGTTTTGTTTTGTTGTACATAGGTTCGCTATGAGTCAGAACCCACTGGATGGCACCTAATAGCAACATCACGGCTGCTCTCATACTACAATAGCAATAAAGACCTTATGTAGTCTTTTCATGGCTTCACAATGCTGCTCAGTGCATACAAAGGTCAGTGATGCAGTTATAACTCTATAGTGTTTTGTTTGCTGTGCATATACTGCTATATTGAAATATTTTATTTTATTTTTATAACCAGTGTATATTCATCATGTCAACAAGAAAGAAAGAAAAGTAGTCCTCTAATGTCATGCTTTTAAGACACATTGGAGTGTGAATTATTCTATGGAATTAGATGGCAAAGCATTATGTTTATTATGCAGTGACACTATAACTATGTTAAAGAATGTACTGTAATACATTAAGCACTCATCAAACTATCCCCAACTCACAAGAAAGCAGTGACCAGAAAAATCAGAAAATGTAAAACAGAGTATCTCATTATAGTAAAACTTTTTCATAAAAATAAAAAATTATAATGAGACCGTAACAAAAGTAAAATTTCAAGTGGCTCATTTGTTAGCCAAGCAAGGAAAGACATTGGCAGATGGTGAGTTAATTAGATCATGTTTGATTGTAGCAGTGAATGAAATGTGTCCAGAGAAAACAAACTACTTTAAGACTAGTAGCTTTTTGGTACGAATGGTTGCTCAGAGAGTTAAGGACATTGGAGGCGGTATCAATAGTCAATTTAAAGACAAGGCGAATGATTTCTAGAGGTTTCTTTAGCTCTTTAAAAGTTGACAGACATTATCGATAATGCTCAGTTGTTGGTCACTCAGGTAGTCAATGCTGAGTTTGAAGTGAATGAAGAATTAACTTCTGTGAAAAATCTGCCTAGAAAAACTACAGACAAGAATATTTTCAAAGAAATGAAGGAAACACTAATTCAGTACAACTTGGAGTGGAATCTGCTAAGATGTGTTACGATTGAAAGTGGTAAATACATGTGTCGACAGAAAAAGGCTTTCTTGGACAAATTGACAAAGCTTGTGAAAATGTAAAGTGTTTAAAGCCTATGGCTATTTATTATAATATTCATCAGCAGATACTATGTGGAAAATGTTTGGATCTATCATGTATTATTAAACCAGCAGTATCAAAGAGGAGGAGCTCTGGTGGCACAGTGGTTAAGAGCTCGGCTGCTAACCGAAAGACTGGCTGTTCGAATCCACCAACTGCTGCTTGGAAACCCTATGAGGCAGGTCTGCTCTGTGCTATAGGGTTGCTATGAGTCAGAATCAACTAGACGGCAATGGGTTTGTTTGTTTTTGTTTTGTTTTTTAATCAAGGAGGAACTTAATTAGCTCTTGCAGACTTTATCATTATCAGTTTTATGAACTTTGTCAGAATTAGAAGTTGAATATCTTGACTTTTCCTACCACATAGCAGTTCGATGACATAGCAGTTGTAGGCCAGCTGCGACCTTTTGAGCTCAGGACTGAGACTGAAGTTATGTTTTAATGAGAAGTACCTTTACTCACTATTATCAACCCTGAATCACTTTGGGAATGACCTTTTGCTGCAGACTCGATAATGTTTTTTAATGAATTCAGCCTAAAATTACAAGGCACAACAGTGCTTATATGAGAAACTTGTACTACAGCAAAGTCATTTTGATGATAACTAATGGTGTTTGAATCAATGTCAAGCTGCTTTGTACACTTCATGTGCTGTCAAAAGTTAAAAAGGAATGACTCCATTCCCCCACAAATTTGCAGTGGATATATTCTCCAAGCTCAAATTACAGTCTCCCAGCAATGTTTTCCAGACCTCAATACCAATGCAAAGGGAAATTTAAAATTCCTTAAAGATCATGTAACTTGTGCAGTTGAGGAGCTTCCACTGAACCTTCACCTGGAAGTGATTGGTCTGCAGTGTCATTATAGGCTAAAAGACAAACATTGAGAGATTCAATAGAATTCTTGCCTTCCAAGCTATGACAATACTTAATTAAAATCTTATGCTCATGGACTGATATCAGTATTTGGCAGTACCTGTCTGTGTGAAATAACATTTTCAAAGAGGGAATAGGTAAGATTTTCTTACAGATTACTATTAACACAGATGAATAACTACAATCAATTCTGATGACAGGCAACTCTAACTTTGAACTCCATTAAAGTGAAATATTATGGCCCCCAGAAAGAGTTTATTCTTCTCATTAGTAGACCCGCATTACAAAAAAATCATACTCACTTGTTATTATATTTTTAATTTCATCAATGAATTAGTCATTTCATTATTTAAATGCCTACATAATAGCCTTGATTTTGACTCTTGGCCTGAGAAGACTGAAATATTTACTATCTGGCCCTTACAGACAAAAGTCTGCTGACCTCTGAGTATAGACTCGATTTGTAATCGTGCTGCAGTGGTTAGTTTTATGTGTCAGGGTAGTGTGGCTATATTCCCCAGTTATTCAACCCAACACCAGGCTGGGTGCTGTTGTGGAGTGATTTTGTAGATGTGATTAAAGTCTATAGTCAGTTAACTTTATGTCAAAGAGATTATCCTCCATAAACTGGGTGAGGCCGACAGAGTCAGTTGAAAGGCCTGAAGAGCAGAACTGAGGTTTCCCTGAAGAAGGAATTCCACCCGTGGACAGCAGCTGCAGCTCTTGCGAGAGTTTCCAAACTACCCATCCTGACAGTCTGCCCTACAGATTTTGGACTTGCCTAGCACAATCACAAAGAAGCCCTGGTGGTGCAATGGTTAAGTGCTCACCTGCTAACGGAAAGGTTGGTGGTTGGAACCCACCCAGTAGCTCCACGGGAGAAAGACCTGGCAATCTGTTCCTGTAAAGATTACAGCCTAGAAAACCCTATGGGGCAGTTCTACTCTGTCACATGGGGTTGTTATGCATTGAAAATGAACTCCACAGCACCCAACAACAAGAGCACAATCACATAAACCAATCCTTCACCAATATATGTATATATGTATATATCCTATTGGTTTTGTTTCTCTGTTGGAATCCTGACTAACACAACTGCTTTCTATAAAAGACACCACCCAATTTGTGCCGCTAGAAAACTATAAAGGAAGTAACTTTAGATAAAATGAAATGAATATTTTGCCATGGCTGCCTGTCAGCTGTGATATTGCCTCATTTATCTTACTGACTCTCTAGTGTCCGGCAGAAAGGGGTAGTGAGAGTTATGAATAAAGAAAGTAAATTAAGGAAGACTTAAGTTCAGCTTATCGCTGCGGATCAAAGAGACATTTTTGTTTCTTGATAGAATCTGTTCCCAGTATAAAAATGAGATTTTGAGGGGAAATGTCTCCATTAGCATAACTCTAGACCTCTTTTTTGGGGGTCCCCTGTCCCTGGCTGTTAGAACATCTTTGATATCCTGATGCCCTTGGTGAACTAGTGTGTTTGTGCATTTTAAGAGGGGAGTCTCCTGAGACTTCAGCAGATTTTCAAATGGGTCTGTGACACCAAAAGGGTAAAAACCACAAATGACCCTGCCCGTCTCCCTGCCCCAGGTGGATATTTAAGTCTGGTGCACTCAACTACTAATCTAAAGGATAGCAGTTTGAACCTACCCAGCGGCACTGTGGAAGAAAGGTCTGGCAATCTGCTTCTGCAAAGATCACAGCCAAGAAAACCCTATGAAGCAGTTCTACGCTGTAACACATGGGTCACCAAGAGGTGGAATAGACTCCAAGGCAATGAGTTTAGCTTGGTTTTCGTTGGCCACTTGCTGCGTACATTATCTCTTCTAATCCTCACAATAACCATATGAAGTAGGTATTATTATCCCATTTTACAGATGAGAAAACTGAAGCTTTAAAGAACCGAGTAACTTGGCCTGGTTGCACACTGATAAGGAAGCAACAGAGCCTGGATTTTAACCCAGATGTGACACCAAAACTCTTGCTGACGAAGAGGACCTGAGTTCAATCACTTGGCTCAGGAATCAGGAAAACTTCTGCGTTTGTGGTGGCCTGTGTGGCCCCAGGTACCTGTCTGAGTACCGCTTGGGGAGGAGACAAGTTGGGGTGTCTCCCAGGGTTGCAGGGTCCTTCTAGCCGCTAGCCTTCCAGTGTGCCCCTGCCCAATGAGAGGGAGGAGGAGGGAGCGGGGAGCCCCGGAGAGGGGAGGGCGGTCCCTGAGAGGGAGTTTGAAAAGAGGAAGGAAGTGGGGCCCGGCAGAGCGCCTAGCCACCCCCTGCCGGCTTCCCCACAAGACGACGCCCAGTGCCCACAGGCCCCCGACCCAACTATGGCCCCCTGGCGCAAAACTGACAAGGAGCGGCAAGGCGTAGGTAGGTGGGGCATGGGTCTGCCGCAAGGAGCAGGGCAGGTGGTGGGAGAAGGGCACCCAGGAAGATGCTGCGGACCAGCGGCGCGGGCATGGGCAGGACGTGCTGACTCAGGGTCCCAGAGCGCAGTGGCTCCCTCAGTCTGCTGCCGGGCCAGCTAGGCGGGGAAGTGGAGGCAGAGGGAGAGAAAGGTGCGCCCAGCCCGCGCCCTCTCCCTTGCGCCAGAGCACCGGCCGGTAGCCCTCTCCCCCAGTCGTTTATGCATGTCAGAGAAGTGGGCGAGCCGAGCGCTTGGCAACCTGGCCGCACGCTCCAGGCTCAGCGCTCCAAGAAGTGGACTCCATTGCCCCTTCTGGAGACTTGGCCTCCTAGAGGGAGGACCGCTCTCTTCCCAGGCTGGGCCTTGTCGGCCCGGCACGCTTCCCTCCAGCCCTCTCTAAAAGGACACCCATCTGCTGCTTCCCCTGCCTGTTCCTCCTGGGTCAGGTGACCTCTGATTTGGCAGAGCATCCAGAGGGCTCTGCAGGCTTGGGGTGTGGGGCTGGAGGATGGGACCCTTCACTCAGCCCCGGGAGCCTCAGAAGAGGTAGGCTGCATGCCAGGTTATCTGAGGATAAGCTAGAAGCCAGCCTCTTCAGCTTCAGCCATCTAAACTCCCAGAGGCCTCTGCCTCAAGCTCAGGGGCGGAAGTGGCGACTGGGGGAAGGGAGGCCGTCAGGTACTGGGACTCTTTCTACTAAGTGGCATCTGTTGTGCAACCCCCATACAAGCACTGTGGTTTTCAAACTTACGTGTGAATTTAAAAATCGCCTTGTAGCTTGTTACACAGGCAGATACCAGGCATGACCCGCAGAGATGAGGTTTCAGGAGGTCAGGGGTTGGAGTACTCAAGTGCCAAGAGTGATTGGCTGCCGGGGGAGGTCCCAAGGCCACTGTTTAGAAACACCACCCTGGAGCGCTCAACATTTATCCATTCATTTACTGGGCATTTGAAGATAAATTTTCCCCATCCATACAACAAATTGTTGTCGTGTGCCATCAATAAGTCATACAACTGACATTAGCCAAGCAATCTCAATTTCTCCATCTATAAAATGGGGAGTTTGAACTAGACTCACTAAAGACTCCAAACTTCAAAGTTTCTCTAACTCTGGCTTTTCCAGCTGGGAGGATCAGTCTAATAATCTTTGCAGGGGACAGGTCCTATGTGTGTTTGGTGGCGCAGGTGGCGGGGTGGTCGGGGAGACAGTGTGGTAGAGAAGGTGAAAGCTAAATATGAAGGGCAGAGCCAGGAGAGAAGAACTAGTAGCACCTTTTGTCTTGAGAAGAGGGTGCATTGAAGGGAACGATTAAGCTCAAAGTAAATTGAAGTCACATTTTGGAGGACTGTGAATGCCAGGCTGAGAAGTTGGGTTTTTTTTCTACTTAGGCAGTGGGGAGCCATAGAGGGTTTCTGAGGAGGGGAGGGGCACGATTAGATTTGTGCTGAAGTCAGTGTGGACGGGGCTGGGTGCACAGAGGAGGAAAGGTGCCTAGGCAGACAGAGGACAAGTTTGAAGTCCAAGGTAACTATAGCAGTTAATGGGGAGGGGGTGGGGAGAAGATTGAGTGTGTCAGACCAGAGCCCCCACCCACTGTCCCAGGAGCTGTGAATCTCCTGTGCTATGGTGGTAAAGATCACGAGCTCAGGTACTAGACTGTCTATTCTTGTATTCCAGCCTCCAACACTTCCCAGCTCTATGACTTTGGCCAACTTACTTACCTCTCCAGGCCTCAGTTTCTATGTCTGTATGATGGGCGTGAAAACAGCACCTGCTTCTTAGGATTGTGGGAGGACTTAATGAGTTAGTCCACGTAAAGTACGCAGAATGGTGATTGCACCAAGTAATGTTCACTAAATGTATATACTGTTATGTTAGACTTTGTCCCCTTCATGGGGGCACAGTTGAGGGTGTGCTGTTGCAGGATGGGATGAGGCTACAGGATGCAGGGGGTTCTCACCCTCCCTAGCAGAGGAAGTACCACCTGTGTTGACTCAGGGGTTGGGAACTCTGCTAGGCCCCAACCTCAGAGATTTCTTGAACTGGTGGTATAACTGACATTTTTTACACATACTTATAACAATGTAAGGAGCCCCAGTGGTGCAGTGGTTAAAGCAGTCGACTGCTAACTGAAATGTTGGCGGTTCGAAACTACTAGCGGTTCCTCAGTTGAAAGATGTGGCAGTCTGCTTCCATGGAGATTTATAGCCTCAGAAACCCTGTGGGGTGGCTATGAGTCAGAATCGACTCAATGACCGTGGGTTTGGTTTGAGTTTGGGTATGACAGTTCTAACTTATGGGGGGGGGGGTGGTCATAAGGCCTGTCACCCTCTAGGGGGCCAGAAAAGCACTTGTTAGGTGCCTGTCCATCAAAGGAATCCCTGCAGATGAATGTCAGAACTAATGGAAGTTATCTCCACTCTTCAGCTGCAGACTCCAGGTGGATGAAGGGAAAGGCAAGGCTTAGGTAATAGTGAGATGGGCAAGCTGAGTCATCCAATTAAAAGAGCAATAGCCTGGGAGTAGGGTGGCTGGGTTCTAGTTCTGACACCGTCATGATTTGCAGATTGATCTGCACTCTAGTTTCACTCACTGTAAGTCCAGGTATTAATACTTTTGAAGCATTCTTTTATGATGAGCTTTTAAGATAATGTGTATGTTAGTTTCCTAAGGGTGCCATAACAAATTGCCACAAACTGGGTGGCTCAAAAGAACAGAAATTTATTCTCTCACTGTTCTGGAGGCTAGAAGTCCAAAATCAAGGTGTCAACAGGAACATGCTTTCTCTGAAGGCTCTAGTGGAGAATCCATTCCACACCCTTCTTTTGACTTCTGATGCTGCTGGCATTCTTTGGAGTTTGTTGGCTTGTGGATACATCACTCTAACCTCTGCCTCTGTCATCACATGGAGTTCTCTCTGTGTGTGTCCTCTCCTCTTCTTATAAGGACAGCAGCCCTGCCCTAATCTGATATGACTTCATCTTAACTTGTTTGCATCTGCAAAGACCCTTGTCATGGATTGAATTGTGTCTCCCAAAAATGTGCGTCCACTTGGCTAGGCTGTGAGTCCCAGTATTGTGTGATTGTCGACCATTTTGTCATCTGATGTGATTTTCCTGTGTGTTGTAAATCCTACCTCTACGATGTTGATGAGGTGGGATTAGTGGCAGTTATGTTAACGAGGCAGGACTCAATCTACAAGATTAGGTTGTGTCTTAAATCAATCTCTTTTGAGATATAAAAGAGAGAAGTGACCAGAGGGACATGAGGGACCTCATACCACGAAGAAACAAGAGCCAGGCGAGTAGTGCATCCTTTGGACCCGGGGTCCCTGATCTGAGAAGCTCTTAGATTGATGAGAAGGAACTTCTCTGGAGCCGACAGAGAGAGAAAGCCTTCTCCTGGAGCTGACACCCTAAATTTGGACTTCTAGCCTCCTAGCCTGTGAGAGAATAAACTTGTTTGTTGAAGCCATCCACTTGTGGTATTTCTGTTATAGCAGCACTGGATAACTAAGACAACTCTATTTCCAAACAAGGTCATATTCAGTGGTTTAGAGCTTGGCTGCTAACCAAAATGTTGGCAGTTCGAATCCACCAGCCACTCCTTGGAAACCCTACGGGGCAGTTCTCCTCCATCCTAGAGGGTTGCTGTAAGTTGGAATCAACTCAAGGGCAATAGATTTGGTAGTTAGGACTTCAGCATATCTTTTTGGAGGACACAAACTCATCCCACAACAATGAGTATGGGGACTTGGAAGAAGACAAAGAGCCAGAGCCACGCAAGGGATTAGGGGGATTCTTGGACCTTCCCCAGAGCTCTATCCTGTCCTGTTCTGTGAAGATTCAGCTCTGCTTTGCTGTTACCACAAGGAGACCTGAGCTTTGCTTTCCCATCGCTCTCTTATTTAGAGTGAGTAGCGTTTATTCATCCTTCCTGTGATCTAATGGACAAGGTCTGCCGTTGTCTACTTGTCTGGGGGCTGGATTTACAGGAGTCCGCTTCATTGCCAGAAGCACTTGCTTTCTTGGTTATCTTGCTGTCTGGTGATCCTCATGTAGATTCCTGGCCAGGTTATTTTCCTTTGTTGCTGCAGTTTTAACATGTGAGCCACCAGAGTGCCAGAGAGAACTCTCAGTTAGAAGTGTGCCCTCTGGAAGGATCTTCCATGGACAGGCAGTGTGGCTACAAAGTAAGAAAAGGTGCAGCCTCTGCCCCCAGGAATTATGTGTAAGGTTACAAGCTTGGGCTGTGAAGTCAGAACTGAGTTCAAATCTGGGATTGTTTTCTCATCTATAAAAAGAGGATAATAATAATACTATCTCATGAGATTGTTGTGATGATTTAATGAGATGATGCATGTAGAGCACTAAGCACTGTGCCTGATTCAATGGTTATTAGTGACTGAGGTCAGGGGACTTAGTGAATAGTTGCAGAGCTGAGAGAGACACAGGGTAACACATCCTAATGCCAGCTTCAAGACAGTCATGTCTTATAAGTATGTTATGGTTGGCGAGAGTGAGTCTCATGCAGCATCTTTGGCTTCAGAATACCCTTGTGAGACAGTTTATTATTATTCCCATTGTACAGATGAGGAAACCAAGGCCCAGAGTCCACATAACTTGGAAGTACTAGAGCTGGGCCTTAAATTCAGTTGACTGCAGACCCCAGGCCCTTTGCGTACACCAGGAGGGCATCTAAGAGGGGGAATATCATGGCTGGAATGCATATGGCGTTTGGGCGAAACAATAAATTTTCCAGTCTGGTTTTAGTAAATATTTGTAGTGAAAAAGAACATTGGAGAGGTAGATTATGGCCGGAGTGTAAGGGGCTTTGAGTGCCAAGCTAATGACTGTGGACTTCATTATGTGAGCACTGGGTAGCTCCTGGAGTTTTTGAGCAGAAATGTGTCTTGTAGGAAGTTAATATAATTAATGGGGTGGGGGCAGGGATTGAACGTAGAAGGGAAGTGGGTGACAAGTTTACCTGTCTGCTGACTGTTTGATTAATTAATCTAGCAGGAGTCCACTTACAGTTAACATTACCATATAGCTTTCACTATCTTAAACTTCTCTGCCCGAGAATCTGTCAGTGATGAGAGCTTTCTCTGTGGAGGAGAGAAGGGAGGGCAGAAAAGGAAGAGATAGAAAGAAAAAGTAATAGTATCAGTTATGATTAAGTTTGGCTATGGATGACAGAAAACCTCCAAAAGAATGGCTTAACTAAGCTAGAAGTTTATTTCTATCTCACATAAAAAGTCCAGAGATGGTGAGTGAAGAGCTAGTAGGGCGGCTCATACTATCTCCTGCACTGCCATCTTTGTTTGGCATGTGGCTTTTACCTCCTGGACCAAGCTGGCTGTTTAAGCTTCAACTGTCAGGTGCACCTTCCAGCCAGCAAGATGGATGAAGGGAACAAGAAGGTCATGACCCTTCCCTTTAAGGACGCTTACCCAGAGGCACGCTTGGCATTTCCTCTTATATCCTGTTGGCTAACATGTAGTCACATGATCAAACCCAGCTGCAAGGGAAGCTAGGAGATATAGTCTGTAATCTAGTCAGCCATGGATCCAGCTAAAAATTAGGAGTTCTGTTCCTAAGGAAGGAGGAGAGAAAGGATATTGAGGATGACATGGTGTTTAAGGACTATAAAAGAAAGTGTCAAAGCAAGGGTACTCTGATGGAAGGTAAGGGTAGAAAAAAGATTTGCTTAACCAGAAATTGTGCCAGCCAGGTGGATTTGTGTTGGGCCTTCAGTTTTGCTACGGAACCTGTTCTGTATGCAACTTGTCTTGTCTCTAGTTATGGTTCTGGGCGTATATGTGGTGCTGGGAAAGTTTTTGTTTTCCCTTAATTTCCCAGGGAAAGATTTATTTGAAAGGCTCTGTAAAAGCAGATAAAGAGTCTTTTCCACATCTTGGTTGCGGAGTATGGAAGAACCCATGACCATCTCCAGGTGATGCTGTTGTATCCCAGGGCCCTGGACAGAGCTGGTTCACGCAGACTGACAGATTTGGAGTGGGCACTGCTTGCTTGAGTCCCTTATGGCAAGGGTTCTTGTTACAAGGAACAAAATTCACTCAAAAAAGAGGATGGTGTGTGTGTGTGTATGAGGGGGCATATATTTCACAGGTCACGGGAATCCCATGGGAATCCACAAGCAGCCAGTCCTTGTTCCAAGAAACTGTGTGTTGCTAGCGGAGCTCTGAGTGCCCTGGATCAGTTCATAGAGACAGATCTAGAAATGTGCCCACATCATCAGACCTATCCCCCTCCAGCTGTAGCTTCTGCAACTGTGACTTGCAACCAGTGCAGAAGCTGACGGTGTCCTGGTGAGGGCAGGGGGACAGGGATGCCAGCCTGCTCTGTAAACCTGGACCTCTCTTCTCATGTCTTCTTTGCTTTACTAAACACATGGGCTCTGTTCTTTTTCTCCTCACCAGTTCCCTCTGATTCCTCCACTCCCTCATAATTCTGATATTCCAGTAACTCCATGATGGTGGCTCTGCATGCAACCAGCTCCAGCTCTGCCTGGCCTTGCAGTTTAAGCATCTACTGAACCTTCTCTCTGTGTCTATTTGTTCAAAATCCCAAGACAGAAGATCTGAGTGGCCCGACTCACCTTTTCAAGAAAGGCCACCCAATTAAGAGGTCAGTGCCAACCTCGGAACGGACCCCACTCTGCTCAGGGTGCTGCCGCTGCCTGGTGCAATGAGCTGTAGCTATGGAGTGGGCTCATGTGACTTGCGGCTCATCCAGCAGGAGCTGTGGGTGTGGACAGATTCTCTGTGGAGAAGGCAGGAGTGGAACATATATCCCAAAAACACCGAGCACAGAATTCTACCACAGAGACGCCAGTTCTTGTTGCCAAAGTCCACAATTAAGGGATAGCGAACATCATTCATGCTCCCACTTTTTCACTCATTCATTCACACTCTCATTTTTCACTCATTCATTCATTTTCATTTATTTCTTAAATATGTATTAGGCGTCTCCTATATGCCAAGCACTGTGCGAGACACTGAGCTTGCTAGAACTAGACTAATATGGTTCCTGCCCTCTTGGAGCTTGTAGTTCTTGGGGAAGACAGAAAAGAAATTTATAAACAAATAAATATATAATTACAAGTTGTGCTATGTGCTATTGTAATAATTAATGAAACGTGGTTCCATGAATGACAATATTGTGTGTGTTTGGTGGGGGGACAGTGGGAGGTGAAGGGCATTTAAATTAAATGGTCTGAGTAGTCCTCTGAGGAGTTATGGGGAAAAGGATTCCAACAGAAATGCTTGGAATTATCTTAGTAAATATGTCTTTGTTACAGAGGCAAACTGTGTCTTTGGATTGGTCTACAGAATCAGTCTGGAGGTAACGAAAACACATGGATTGGAAATTTAATTCCTTCCTACCACCAATTCCTAAGTGTCTGGGTCTCTTACTTTTTGATGCATCAGCAACTTGGGGGATGTTTAGGAGTACCTGCTAGGGCAGCTATTTTGAGTCCAATTGTGGAGATTGTCCTAAGGCCTCGGTTTATGGACCTCTCATTAGTCAGTGGCCATCCTGCCCCAATGATCGTGTGTCTGAATGAGCCTGGATGACAGATGGTGTTTTCTAAGCCTCACTTCCTTCTGACATCAGCATCCTTATATTGCTATTGTATTCTGAGATAGGCACTGTAGCCACTGTAATGTTCTGTTAACTTCTGGACCCTTGGATTTGTTTTAGAAAAGCTTACAGACCTTTAATTTAATAGTCAATTACACATGGATGCCACACCCTGTGTTCTGTAGCATATGTTCTGTAAATGGGGAATGATAATGTTCATCGCCACCCAACTCCAGAGGAATCTGGGTAGAGACACCACAGATATTCCCTTTAATAGACATTTTCCCCCTTCTCCTCACTTCCTTTAATTGGTGTGAATTGAAAAGCAGTCAGGCTGAGTTTGTGAGCTGCTTAAGACTCACTCTGTTTTTAGTTCTCCTTGGAGAAAGGCATTCCTGTCCTCTGGCCCCTACCAGGACACTGTCAGCTTCTGCATTGGTTGAAAGTTGCAGAAGCTGGGGCTGGAAGGGAATAGGGCTGATGATGTGGGCACATTTCTAGATCCTTCTCTACATACTAATCCAGGGCACTCAGAGCTCCCCTGACAACACGTAGTCCCTTGGAGCAAAACCTAAAATTGGGTAATGGAAGGAGGCATAGGTGGACAGTGTGACTGGTGTGGGTACTCCAGGACCCAGCTCAGGGTCTGGACAATGCAGATGCTTAGCAGACATTTGTGAGGGCAGCACAAGGCCTGGAAGGATCCTGACTCATAAATAGTGGGCTGTGGCAGAGTGGCATACCTGCTGCCCACTGAACCCTGAGGGTTTGCCCAGGAAGAAGGATTTTGCTGCTTGCCTTAGTGGTGGTGGCATTAAGGGGTTTGTCGTAGGAAAGAATGTTCCAGGTAGAACAGTCAATGCAATGGCTCCGAGGAGGAAGCCCCTCTGATGTGTGGGAGGCCATTGTGGCTGGGGTGGAGTAAAGGCGCAGAATAATAGGAGCTGATTCAGCGAGGGGAGATCACATTGAGTAGTGCCTTGTAGGTGTGGTAGGGACTTTAGCTTTTACTCTGAATGGAAGGGGGAATATGGTAGAGTTCTGAGCAGAATTGTAGAATGATCTGTCTTATATTTTTAAAGGATAATTCTAGCAGTCTTATGGCAAGTAGATAGAGGGGAATTAAATGTGGAAGCAGAGAGACCAGTGAGGCGGCTGCTGCAATAATCTAGGCAACGAATGGTTGTGTCTCCACCAGGCTGGTAGTGCAGTGGAGATGGTGAGGTGTCGTTAGATTCTGGATGTATGTGTCGTATGTGGAGCAAATGGGGTTTTCCTGATGGATTGGATGTGGGCATGAGAGAAAGCGAGGAGTCAAGGGTTTGGGTCTGGGCAGCTGGAACAATGGAGTTGCATACAGGACTTCCGTAGTTAAGCCCTTTCTCTATGTTGTCATTAACATCGTCCTAATAATAGCATTGCCTCGTCTTTTTATAGCATGGTGCATTTACAGAGCACTTGTGCTGTTATGTTTAACCCTCATATCTGCCCTGAGAGCTTGGAATTTTTATCGTTATCTCACCAATGAGGAAACTGACTGAGGAGCAGAGAGTTGAAGCGACTCTCCCAAGTTCACCCAGCCAGGAAGGAAAAGAGATGTACCTAGAAGCTAGATTTTCTGAATCCAAGTCCAGGGCTTTCCCACTAAACCATCATTGTACTAACAGATTTTCCTGGGTGGCTTTCTTTCCTTCTTTCTTTTTTCCTGTCTGTGATAGGGGAGTAATGCTAGAAGTTGAATTGTAAGTTTTTATGAGGATTCAAAGGAGCCCTGGTCACCAGACTGAGTCTGGCACAACTAGATGGTGCCTGTCTACCACCACTGACTGCTCTGACAGGGATCACAACAGAGGGTCCTGGACAGAGCTGGAGGAAAATGTAGAACAAAATTCTAACTCACAAAAAAAGACCAGACTTACTGGCCTGATAGAGATGGAGAAACCCTGAGAGTATGGCCCCCAGACACCCTTTTAACTCAGTACTGAAGTCATTCCTTGGGTTCACCCTTCAGCCAAAGATTAGACAGGCCCATAACACAAAATGAGGCTCGATGGGCACACCAGCCCAGGGGCAAGGAAAAGAAGGCAGGAGGGGAGAGGAAAGCTGGTAACAGGGAACCCAAGGTCAAGAAGGGGAGAGTGTTGGCATGTTGTGGGGTTGCCAACCAATGTCACAGAACAATATGTGTATTAATTGTTTAATGAGAAACTAATTTGCTCTGTAAACGTTCATCTAAAGCACAATAAAAAAAAAGAAACAAAGAAAAAAGGAGCCCTAGTAGTGCAGTTGGCCATTCAAACCCACCAGCGGCTCCACGAGAGAAAAGACCTGGCGATCTGCTCCCATAAAGATTATAGTCTAGGAAACCCTATGGGGCAGTTCTACTCTGTCATATAGGGTCACTATAAGTTGGAACTGACCTGATGGCAACAGGTTTGGTTTTTTTGATTTTTATGATTGTCTACACAGCAACAACATGACGATTCAAGGAGATAACGCATTGCAAGCACTCATCCATCCATCCATTCATTCATTCAGCATTCAAGGAGAGGTTCATTTAGTCTCTGCTTTAGGACAAGTACTGACTGTATGATACTGAATGAAACAGACAAGGACCCTTCAAAGCTTAAACTCAAGTGGGGCAGTAGTTGTTAAACATACGACAGCAAAGGAATAAATATAAATTGTATAAGGGCTCTGAAGCAAAAGACTAAGGTGCGGTTAGTACTAACAATGGGGTGGAGATGGGGACTGTCTTTAGATGGGATGGTCAGAGATATCTTCTCTGAGGAGCTGGCATTTGAGCTGGAGGAAGAGTAGAAACCAAGGAGGTGAGGAGCTGAGAGAGGCAACAGGTTGTGTTAATGGCCCAAGGTGATAAGGAGCCTAGTGACGCCAGCAGAGCATAAGCCCTCTCTACACTGGCTATTATTTATAACACTTAATATTACTGCTGGAGTGGGGTCATAAGGAGCTCTGGTGGCGCAATGGTTAAGTGCGTGACTGCTAACTGAAAGCTCTGGGGTTTGAACCCACCAGTGACTCTGTGGGAGAAAAGACCTGGCGATCTGCTCTCATAAAGATTACAGCCTAGGAAACAATTTGGGGCAGTTTTACTCTTTCCTCCAGAGTTGCTGTGAGTTGGGATCCACTCGCTGGTGCACAGTAGCAATAACAACAAGGTAGAGTCATTCGCAAGGACCCAGGTATTCAGCCATCTTTCCTATCATCCTTAGAGCCCTTATCAGTTCCTTTTATCATTTTACTTCTATGTTCCCAAAGGGCTTTGAAGCAGACCTTTGTACCCCTTTCCTGGCCTCCTGTGCTTGACCTTATTGCTTGTAAGCTTCTTCTCCCCTCCACATAACTAGACCCATCTCACACTGTTTCTCTGCCACCCACACCAGTGCACTCAGGCCTCCCCTAATTTCACAGGGACAATGACTGGGAAATTCATTCAGATAGCTAAATGGAACAGGATGGCCCTTAGAGCCCACCTCTCTCCCCAAACGGGCTGCCTGGTCAGTTAAAAGTGACTTTCTGGAGACACTGCCTCCACTTTTGCGTCCCAACGCTGAGGAAAAATGCCAAATGCCCCTCCCGATGAACATTTCAGACCTGGTAGATCAAAGCGACAGCGCTGTGGTGATGGGTGGAGGAGACACTTGGGGGCTGGCAGGGCCTTACACCTCTAAATTCTTGTCTGCTGCTGCCTACCCTATCCATGAAAATCAGCTTTTTTTTTAAAGATAGTATAAAAAAACAAAAATGTTGCCGTCAAGTCAATTCCGACTCACAGCGACCCTATAAGACAGTATAAGACAACCCATTCTGTGGCCCACCTCTCCCCAGCATGCACATATAACTGCGTACCAAAAGTCTTCCCCATTTTATTTAATTTTCCCAAAAACTTTGAGGTAGACAGTGTCGATGTCATACCCCTTTTACGATTGGGGTTTAGAGAGTCAATCGCAGATCATCACATGGTTGAAAATAATTTTGAAGCAGAGATTTGAACCCCGGGATGTGGCCCTAGAACCTGTAATCTTTACTACTAACAACAAGGACTCCCCTATACAAAGGCCACAGTGGCTCCTTGTTACCTGGAGACTAGCCTCCAAACTCTCCAGCCAACTAAACAGTCCTCCATAGACCGTCTTTCTCTGCCTTATTTCTTTCTTTACCCTGTATGCCTTTGTGCTTCAGACACATTAAAGTAACTTTTTCCAGCTCACCTCTTGTTTCTTTGCTCAGGCTGTTTCCCTTCATGGAATGCTGTCACTCTTCCCTTCTTCTGCTCCCCAGTTTCTGCAGGATTCAGTTTTCTCTTCCTGGGACTTCAGGGTCTCATTGAAATGCAGCCTGTCTCAGGCAGCTTTCTCACACCTCATCCCTGGAAGAGACCTCTTTCTGTTCTATTGGAGTCCTCACTTTTTGCCTTGTCTTTTGGTTATGTAGCTACATATCATCTCCCCCACTAGAGGGTGCATTCTCTCAGGGCAAGGCCCTATTGGGGTCAACTTTGAGTCCATCAAGCACCCAATGCCATAGCAGGAACATGGTAGGTCAGAGAAACTAATATTTATTGCAACATGGGACCCCTTGGGAATCTGATGGAAGCTGTAAACCCTCTGCCCACAAAAAATGTGACATATGCAGTTCTGCATTACAATATCGTCAAAGCCCAGTCATGTCCCAGTTCAGGTCCCTGGTAAAAGGTGCTGAGTAACGTTTAGTAAACTAATACAAGACACAGGGCCAAGGCATTCTACCCAAGATGTGAATTCTTAGAACCAGGAGCTGCCAGGAGTCAAAAAACTATTTTTATCATCTATTCAGATCAATTAAGTTCAGTAAGTCTCTATTAAGTGATGGTCTTGATCTCAGAATTGGGACCCAGAGCTAAACAAAACATAGTCCTTGCCATTAGGAAGTTTACAATTTGGTAGTTATCTCTTCATGTACAAGGTGGCAAAGAGAACCGATGGTACTAGTGCCCCCATTTCCCAGGTCAGAGAGTGCGCACTCCTTGCTACAAGTTTCTCTAGCTCCTGGCGTCACCATCACATTTCATTGCAGCTTTGTGTTTAATTATCTGGGATCCTCCCAGAATGTAAATGCCATGATGGTGAGCCTGTGGCTCTTGGTCTTCTCCAGCATAGCGTGCCTGGCACAGAGCAGATGCTTAATTAGTATTTGTTGATTGGATAGATGGATGGATGGGAGGATGGATGGATGGAAGGATGGATGGATGGACGGATGGGTATAGATTGATGGATGGGTGGATGGTTAGGTGGGTGATAGGTAGGACAGTGGGTAGGGCAGGTTAGAAATGATGAGATTTTTACTATCTGGTGGCTTCATAGGGTACATATGGGCTGAGCTGCCTCATCTAGCCTTTGTCTCCCTACCTCACCCCCTTCCCTGTCAGAAGGCTAGGTCCTGTGAGAGCAGCTCGCAATAAATGGGGTGTTCTTGAATTCTTCTGATAAATACCTGGAACCCTACAGTTGATCATTGCACTGAGTCCCGCAGTTCTCCACCCTGAGACTCCATTAGAATGGCCCTGCTTCGTCCCTTTCTGGGCCTGTGAATACACCAAGCTAATTTCCCTTCCCTTCTCCCCCTACCCCGTCACCTCCTCAAGGGTTCTCACTTCAGTTCTTCCTCTTGCCCTTCCTCTGCCCCTCCCTCTCCCTCTAGTCTCACTTCCTTCATGGGGCCTCTGTTGCTGTCTGTCCTCTGAGAGCTTACAGCTGATATGGCCTGGGTGACACCACCACACAGCTTAGCCCTTCATTTTCAAGATGGCTCCTTGTTTCTTGTGTGTTCATTTTGTCTCTTCAACTAGAATTTCACAAAAGCTCCAGGAGAGCAGGAGCCATCCTGCTCACCCCATCTTCTACCTTTCAAGAGGGCTAGACACGCTGTGCATTGGAGGGGGCATTGATTTGGTTGATTTCATCGTAAAGCCTCTTTTCTCACTCTTTAGTGTGTGTGGGAGTGTATGAGTACGTGCAGGGTCCGATTACCTTGCTTACTGGGTAATTTGTCCTTGTCAGGGATTGTAAACTTGAAAACAGGCTTTGATTCTGTAAGAAGGTGCTGTGGGGTTGGGAGAGAGACATGCCAGTCCTACCTAGGAGCAGAATCTTTGATGTGGTGAAACAATGTGAAATTGTTCACTACAGATGATCTGGTGAGCAAGATAAGCACCGTCAGACATGTCAGCACTGTGCTTACCTTGCCTGTTGGCTAATCCGCCCCAGAGTGTGTGCGAATGTGTATGTGAGTGTGTGTGCATGTGCCTACAGGCATGCAGGCAAGGGAGATGGAAAGGAGAGAGCGAAATCCCAGCATGATGTTTTAGAGTAGAATTTCTCAACCTCAGCACTCTTTTTTTAAATTTTTTTAAATTTTTTCCCATACGAAAATTTATGTATACATTCTTATGTGATTCTAATTGCTCTCCCCATACTGTGACAGCACACTCCTCCTTTCCACCCCTGATTCCCCATGTCCATTCAACCAGCTCCTAGCCCTCTCTGCCTTTTCATCTCACCTCCGGACGGAAGCTGCCCGTTTAGTGTCTTGTATCTACTTGAGCTAAGAGGCACACTCCTCACGAGTATCACTTCATGTCCCACAGTCAGTCCAATCCCTGTCTGAAGAGTTGGCCTCGGAAACTGTTTTAGTTCTGGGCTGATAAAGAATCCAGGGAACATGCTTTCTGGGGTTCCTCCAGTCTCAGTCAGACCACTAAGTGTGGTCTTCTTACTAGAATTTGAGTTCTGCATCCCACCTTTCTCCTGCTCCATCTGGGACTCCCTGTTGTGTTCCCTGTCAGGGCAGTCATTGGTGCTAGTGGGGCACCATCTAATTCTTCTGGTCTCGGGTGGATGAAGTCTCTGATCAACTTCAGTACTCTTGACATTTTGGGCTGGATACTTTTTGTTGTGGGACTGTCCTGTACCTTACAGGAAGTTCAGTGGCATCCCTGGCCTCTACCCACTAGATACCAGTAGTATCCCCCCTCCCAAGTTGTGACAATCAGAAATAGCTCCAGACATTGCCAGATACCCTGGGCTGGGGTGGTGATGCCAAGCTCACTTCTGGTTGAGAACCACTATTTTAGAAGACTCATTGGAATTCCAACTTTCCTCTTGTTGGCTAGGCATACCACTTTGGCCCACTAAAAACTGAGCACAGGAATACGCAGATCATAAAACTGTTTGCAGATCCAGTAAGGAACTTAAAGCACCTGGTGTAAGTACATATCCATGAGTGAGAGGCGGTGTGGTGCAATGGAATGTGCTCTGGAGCCAGCCTGCTTGGGATAAAATCCTTGCTCGGCTATTTCCTAACTGTGTGTCCCTAGGCTGGTCACCTGGCCTTACACTACCTCAGTTTTCTCATCTGTAAGGTAGAGATGATGATAATTGTACCCACCACAAGAAATGTGGTGCAGAGTAAATAAATAGGCTACTGTGTACAAAGCCCTTGGAATAGTGTCTGGTTCATAGCAAGTGTTCAGTAGAGTTAGCTTTTATTATACTTCCTCTACTCTCTCCTGGTTGTTGGAGGAACATCAACAACCCTCTGCCTGTGTTCTCCCGCGTCATTCACTGCTGACTTGAACGGGGTTTGAGTTCTGGATGCCCCTAGAAGCTTCTGCTATGTCACTACAGTTGCCTTGCTGATGCAAATTCAGGACATTGCCTCTGTGCTGAGGCTGTGGCTGTCAACACCTTGTCCAGGGATTTTAGGCAAAGTGCTTGTGCATTTCAATGAGCCGGTGCCACTTGATTCCAAAATGGGCCTGCCAGCTAGATCTGTTTCCCCTCTGGAATGGAGACCCTCCAAACCCCAGCTCAGGGACTGGAGGTGTGAGCTGCAGGCAATTACATTTTTTCTCCATTGTTTTTGTGCCTCTTCTGTGACCACGTGTCCAAACTCTGTTAACACTTGGTGTTGGCTGAAGCTTTTGTTTTCAAACATGTCGGCAAATGGCAGGGTCCCAGATGAGGTATGAATCCATTTTGAAAGGTCACAGGGCAGTTGATGGCTGCAGTCAAAACTGACAGCCCAGCTGGGTCAGCATCTCTTGAAGCAATCCCAAGAAACGCAAAAAAGAGCTTAGCCAGAAGAAGGGATATACCTGCCCTTTGTGTTCGTTCATGTCCTTTCAGTTCAACAAGTAATTATTGAAAGCTTAATTAATATTGATTGAGCTTCTACTGAGGGCTGAGTTCTGTTCTTGGCACTGGGAATTCAGTGGTGAACAAGACGACACAGTCTCCACCCTCACTGAGGCTGGAGGGTAAGACAGGCAATAAACAAGTGCCAACCAGTAAAACCAGTTGCTGTTGCGTGGACTTCAGCTCATGACAACCCTGGATCATGGTGACCCCATGTGTTTCAGAGTAGAATTGTGCTCCACAACCCTATGGAGTGGTCTCCAAGCTTCAGCTTTTGAGTTAGCAGCTGGGTGTGTTAACCATTTACATCACCCAGGAACTCCTGGAGGAATATATATACCCAATGCCATTGAGTCGATTCTGACTCATAGCGACCCTAAAGGACGGAGTAGAACTGCCCCATAAGGTTTCCAAGACTGCAAATCTTTACAGAAGAAAACTGCCACATCTCTCTCTTTTGGAGCGGCTGGTAGTCCAAATGGCCAATACTTTGGTTAGCAGCCGAGTGCTTTAACCACTGCACCACTAGGGCTCCTAGAGGAATTTCTAGAAAGGGTTATACACCAGAGGTTCAAGGCCACCCAAAAGTTGCCTCGGAAGAAAGGCCTGGCAATCTATTTCTGAAAAATTGGCCGTTGAAGATCCTATAGAGCACAGTTCTACTCTGAGACACACATGGAATTGTCATGAGTTGGAATCGACTTGATGACGACTGCTTTTAAAGAAGTACAGTACGTATATAATAATAAGTGATGTCAACAATGGCCTGATCAGGGAGGCAAGGACTCTAGACTCAGATTTGGATTTGAATCTATTTTCTATTACTTTCTAGCTGTGTGGCTATGGGCAACTTCCTTAACCTCTCTTTGAGCTTCAATTTCCTCATTATTACATGAAGGGTAAGACCTTGGAGGGTCACTGTGAAGATTAAATGAACTGATGGAAGAAAAATGCTAGGGATTTTGTCTGTCTTGTCTATCACTATAACCCTAGTACCTAGAATAATACTTGACACATAGTAGGTGCTTAAATGAATGTTTGTTGAAAAACTGTGGAATGAGTTCTTAGTACATAGTATGTGCTCAATAAAGGTTTACCATTTTCTTGGGAAGCAGGGCAGTGGTTAGAATTCAGACTTCCACATATATATATGTATGTGTGTGTATGTAACATTAAGTGGGTAAACTATTTGCCTTCCCTATTCCTCAGTTTTCTCATCTACAAATTGAAGAGAAACATTGTATTTAGCTGCTAACAATGTATAAAGCTCACACTCTCCCCACCATGCCCCTTTGTTTCTATGAGCTATTAGTGCTGTAACAATGGTGTTTACTTACTTTTTTACCTTGTTATTAGCTGCTGTTCAGTTGGTTCCCAACTCATGGTCATTGTGATCCATAGGGTTTTCACGGGCTAATTTTTGGAAGTAGACTGCCAAACCTTTCTTCCTGGTCTGTCTTAATCTGGAAGCTCTGCTGCAACTTGTTCATCGTCATAGCAACACATAAGCCTCCACTGACAGAAGGGTGGTGGCTACTCATGAGCTGCGTTGGCTGAGGATCAAACCTTAGTCTGCCGCATGGAAGGGAAGAATTCTATCACTAAACTACCACTGTCTTCGATTTCTACCTTATTTCTCTCCGTTTGGGCCTGATGAGCAGAGTACTTCAATACATTCAGGTACAATTGGTGACTGATCAGTGGATTAGATTTCCACGGTTCTTAAAGTTCTCCCTGCTTCAAAATCATTGCTCCTACTGGCTTGCCAACTCAGGATTTCCAATAGCAGAATCCTCTTTGAGTTCATGACTGCAGATGGCCCCCTGGCCATTGGGACACCCTTTTGATCCTCAGCCGTTAAGTACTTTGGTCTGGGTGGTCTTGTCGGTAACCAACTGTTGCCTTGGTTGCAGGATGGAGTACTGTGATACAGGGAGAGGCCAAGCCCTCCATGGAGAAGGTGTCACTATTCTCCAGAACGTGAGACCACATAGGAAGGGTGAAGCTGGAATGGGTATCTTTGATTATGACAGAGGGCCTGTGGGGCTGTGGGCAGTCTTCTTCCACTTGCCAGTCTTCTGTGGGTGGGTGGGGTGGAGGAGTTACGATTTAAGCAACTTTTGTTTATTCTTTGTCCTTATGTTTTCTGCACTTTCCATCTGTTACTCAAAAGTTGAGAGTGCTTGGCTCTGCAGGGAGCTGGGAAGAAGATGCCTTGTTCCTTTGGTGGTCAGAAACAACCCAGGCGAGGGCCAGAGATAACCATCAAGCTTTAGCAAGGAGTGGCATTCTGGCTCAAAGTTTCCTATTAGTCATTTAGAAAACAGCAGAATTAGGTATTGGTATGCAAAGCCACTTCCTATGTCAGTGATGTCTGCTTTTCCTGAAATGAAGCCTTAAGAACACAGACCCGTTATTCAAAGGCAGAAATACATTTGTAAATTAAATGGAAACGTCAGTTACTTGCATTTTCATATGTGAATCCTTGGAATGAACACAAGCCTTCAGGTTGAATACCAAGGGGCAAAATCTATCCAAGACATCTTCTTAAGCCCATCGATTAGAACCTTCTCACCTGACAGAGCTGGGCAGAGGGCGAGGGAAGAGATTCTTGGGGAAAGCCATGGATGAGACAGTCAGGGAAAAAAAAACAGTTTTGCCTCATCCTCAGATATCTGATCAACAGACCTAATTTGCTAGTACTCCAGTGGCAAATGGAGCCCTGGTGGCACAGTGGGTAAGAGCAATGGCTGCTAACCAAAAGGTCAGCAGTTGGAATCCACCTTGGAGGCCCTATGGGGTAATTCTGCTCTGCCCTATAGGGCCTGTGTGAATCGAAATCCACTCAGTGGCAAGGGGTTTGGGTTTTTGGTTCCAGTGGCAAACACATATTATAGATGGTTTTCTTCTGATAGAAACCTCAGTGGCTTCCACAGCCCCATGGTGGCAAATTCTGGCCAGACCTCTGGGACTGGAGGGACCAGGGAGTGGGAGTCTGTGAAGCGAGGACACGGGCAAACTGGAGCATGTCCAAGTGCAAGCTGCCTGTGTGGGGAGAGGCTTGAAATCAGGCCAAGTGTGGAATGAAAGAAGAAACAGGCCATGTTTATGCAGGAGGAGAGAAGCCTCAGCATCTCATGAGGACCATCTCAACATTTGCTTTTGGACCAAAGATTAATTTTATTCAGTGTTGACCGACAGTAGCATTGGTTGCAAACTGCAGGGAAGCAGATTTAAACGTGACATAAAGAAGGGCTCCAAATGAGTTAGTGTTCCAAATGGTTGCTTTAGGAGGTAATCATAATGATAATAAAAATCATAGCAACTACATTTTATTGAGGGAATCCCTGGGTGGTGCAGGTTGTTAAGCGCTTGACTACTAGCTGAAAGGTTGGCAGTTCGAATCTGCCCAGAGGTGCCTTGGAAGACAGGCCTGATGATCTGCCTCTGAAAGGTGACAGCCTTGAAAACCCTATTGAGCAGTTCTCGTCTGCACACATGGGTCTCCATGAGTCAGAATCCACTTGACCGCAACTAACAACAACAACAATCCTTTATTGAGCGCTTACTATGGGCCAGACAGAGTCAAGCTCTTTATGAGCATTCAACTCAGCTGAGCCTCCTGGAAACCCTGCAAGGGAGGGATCGTTTTCGCCGCCATTCTATGGCTGGGGAGGCTGAGGCTCAGGAAGGTGAAGTCACTTGCACAAGAAGGCTGCCAGTGGCCCATTCAGTGCCTTTGTGTGGATTACAGAAAGACACTGCTCTTCTGGTAGACACAGCCCCTGGGCAGGGGCAGGCCTTGGAAGCAGACTACAGGCTGAATGTTAGCCTCCACGGCTGTCTTGTCTGGGTTGCCTTGGGCCAGGCACCATCTGTGCCATTGCGTGCTGCGGCTCTGGGCTTGAGACCATTTCCAGTTGTCATTGAGTCTATTCCAACTCATGGCCATCCCATGTGGGTCAGAGTAGAAATGGGCTCCATAGGGTTTTCAATGGCTGATTTTTTGGAAGTAGATCACCAGGACTTTTTTTCTGAGGCACCTCTGGGTGGACTCAAACCTCCAACTTTTCAGTTAGCAGCTGAGTGTGTTAACCATTTGCACTACTCAGGGACTTCAGACTTGTGACCAGAATCAGCAAATGGCAGAACTGGTCTCAATAGCCAGGTCTACCCAACTCCAGAGACCCAGGCTCTTAACTCCCGAGCTTTTTCAAGATTTTCCATCCCTATGAATACCTACAAAGGCTACTTGGACCCTTGGTGAAAGGACTGAATGGTGTAGGAGTTTGGACTAAACAGCCTGTAAGGGCTCTTCTGCTCATGTTTGAAATCATTCCTTTAGCTTGAGGTATTGTCACCCTCCACAGCCTAGAGTGAATTAGTTCTTCTAAGCATTTCCTAGGGCAGTCAACCAAGAGGGGTTAGTTGAGAGCTGAAAAAGGGAGGTTCAGGGCATGGGGCATGCCTAGGGGCCAGCTGGCCAAGTCAGGACGGCGAGGCAGAGGCAACCCTGGGAGGCCGTGTGGTCATGGTGATGGCGGGCCCAGGGCACAGGGATGAGACAGAGTCCCAAGTCCAGGCTGGTTCGTTTCTCCCATCTTTTATTCCTCAGCTTCCTCCTCTGGAAAACAAGGGTTGACTCATTTAATCAAGAGTTTTTACAGCTCTAAGACTTGAAGATGCCTGATTTGGGGACCAGCACATAGTAGGGCATTTGACATGCCACAAGGCAGCTGCTCACCTGCATCTGTTTATACCCACACGGTGGGAGACTTGGGCCCAGTCCCTATGGTTTTACATCCATACAGTGGAACTTCCTAGATAACGTTGCCTACAGCCCAGCTTGGCTTTTTTCTTCTGCTGCTTCACTCATTCTCTCTGTTCTTTTTCTCTACCAGTTTTGTAGCAAACCCATTGCACTCTTTTACAGAATATTCTGGCATTCTCGGTGTGTTCTGTTCGCCTTCTGGCAGAGCTCCCTCCTTTACTGAATTCAGGTATTCATCACCAGATATTGACAGCTACCCCTTACTGAGCACTCACTATGCCTCAGGCCCTGGGCTCAGTCTCATTTAAATGTCCTGTGAGATGGGTACTGTTAGCATCCCCAGTGTAAGAAAGTGAGGCCCAGAGATACCATAAGTCAGTAGCTTTAAAGAACAGAAATTTATTTTCTCCCAGTCCTGATCACAGTCTCTGCGGTATGGCTTTCTTTCTTATCAGTAGCCCTGGGCCTTCCTTGGCTCTTAGCAATCTTCACATGGCATCTGTCTTCCCCAATATGTGTTCCCCTCTGTATCTAATCTGCTCTTTTTTTAACTCAGAAGTGATTAGGTTTAAGGCACACCCTACACTGATATGGCCCCATTAACATAACAAAGAAAACCCTATTCCCAAATGGGATTCCATCCACAAGTATACAGGTTAGGATTCTGGCGTTTTGCGGTGGTGGTGGGGACACAATTCAATCCATAACAATTGAGTAGAAGAAAGATAGACTTCCTTAGAGCATGAAGGTTGTGTGGCATTTGAGTGGTGGAGAGACTGGCATTTTAGGCTGTTGTCCCCAGGATAGAGTAATTGGGGGACAGTAAGCAGACAATCATAAAAACCGAAAAACCAAACCTGTTGCCGTCGAGTCAATTCCGACTCATAGCGACCCTACAGGACAGAGTAGAACTGCCCCATACGGTTTCCAAGGAGCGGCCAACCTTTTGGTTAGCAGCCAAGCTCTTAACCACTTCACCACCAGGGCTCTGTAGACTATCATAGTGGTTGAGAATATGGAATTTGAATACCGATCTTTCTGCTGTTTCGTAGCCTGGTGACCTTGGTCAAATTGCTTAACCTCTCGGTGTCTCGGTTTCCTCACTTGTAAAATGGGATCCTAGTTTAGACCTCACAGGATGAGATGAATGGGAGGGTGTGTTGAGCACATACCTGGCAGACAGTGGGAGGTCAATGTGCAGTAGCTGTCATTCATATCCTTCTGTCACTCAGGCTGGGGTAGAGGCCTTGCGCTGGGGAGAGTCAGGTTGGTTAATGAGTGGAGGCCTGTAGGGTCCAGGCTGGGTTTGGATTAACTCCTGTGGTAGACAATGATTGGGCTGCATTGGTTTTGTTGTTAATTTAATTAATAAAGAGCAAAAGGTAGAGGAGAGTATTCCATGTTCAAGGCTGGGTTTTGGATTAACTCCCATGGTGGGCAGTGGGTTTCTGTGATGGTTTTGCCTAGGAGAATATTCAGTGCTCATTTGTAGGGAGAGAAGGAATGAGGCTGCCACAGAGGAGGAGGGAGCAGGGATTCAAGGGATCTGGAAGTCTCACCTGGCTGCCTCTCTGTTCCATTTCACAGCCATATACAACTTCCAAGGCCAAGGTGTCCCCCAGCTCTCCCTGCAGATTGGAGATGTGGTGCGAATACAGGAGACCTGCGGAGGTAAGTCCCTGCCCAGCTGCCCGCAGTTGATGGAGGCCCAGTGCTGCCTTCAGCCCCTTCTGCACCTGTACCTGTGTATGGGCTGCTAAATACATTTTGATAATATTAGCAATTAGAATTTACTGAACAAAAATGCTTTTTTTTTTTAAGAATTTACGTTTAATGCGAAGGCAAACTGGATGGTTTGATGTCCGTTAAATGCTCTCAATTTGCCGCAGCCCTGGGAATGTTTGGGCCTGTGACCCCTCCTGGATACACTTCTTTATTAATTTTAATACTATTATAAAGGAAACTAAGCATTATTAGGGTTTGAAAAGGCCAATAAATTATAACCTTGATTCTGGGAGGACTGTTATGCACAATTGTGTAGTTTGTGCACTGCACAAAGGCATGCAGCCATGGGAGTGAGCTCCCACTCCTTGCATCCAGCTGGGAGGCCTGCCTTGGGCGTAGTAGCATCTCTTTCTTCTATGTCTATTGGGTGGGCTGCATCTACCTGTAGTGGTGAGGAGGAGGGGCTTTTTAAAATTTGCACAAAGACTAATGGCCTTAAACTCAGTTGAAATCAATATATCACCTGTGTCGCTGATAAAATTGATATTAGAAGCTTGGTTTGGGTGTAGGAGCCCAATGGGCTAGTTAATGTGTCACTGTCAGTCAGCTGTCCCACCCCCCACTGGCCCAGCTGGACCCCCACAGGTCCCCCCTCCCCGGGCCTGTCCTGTAATTCCTGCTGTATGAGAGCATAGCATGAGTGGTTCTGGGTGGGTCAGAGCAAAGCAGAAAGCAGAGCGGCCTGGTTCCTTCCCTGCCAGAGAACCCATCAGATGAGTCCCTCCTCCTTCCCTGGGATGGGAGTGACAGGTCGGGAGGGGGGGCAAGAGGTAGGTGTGCTACTGTTAAGGAGACCCCCTCAAAGGGAAGCATGGAACCAGGGGAAAGGAGGCTACCTATAGGAATAGCTGTCTTTGGGTCCTTACCACATACAGGGTACTGTGCTGAGTTGTTTGTAACACCTTATGCTAGTAACTCCTCACAACAACCCACGAGACAGGTATTATCACCTCCAGTGCGGGATTAGCTGTATGCAACTTCCAAGACAACTGGGCCCCCTGCTCTCTCTGCAGATTGATGCAGCAGTGCACGCACGTGTGCACGCACGTGTCCACGCACGTGTGCACGCACACACACACGCACGCATGCACATAAAACAAACAAAAAGGACTTTCTCGTAAAAAGAATTTGATATTTCAAAACAGCATTGCAGGGAGTCATCATGGGGGAAACGAGAAGTTTGTTCATCTCCCTTACATTGGGTTTATGCTTTAGTATTGTTTTTAGTTTGGATTTTATATGAGGGGATACCATGCCCTTCAGCCTCTGAAGATCCCGGTCTGGACCCAATTAAAACCTTTTACCCACAGAGTGAATGAGACTGTGGCGGTGAGGTGAGGAGACACTTTCCTAAAGACTCGGATATGTGATTCCAAACCCCACTCTCCCTTCCCTCACTGCTACCCTATCTTTCGCAGGCCCGTTTCTACCCAGAGGCAGATAACCATACTGTATGTGTCAAACCAAGGGGCAGAGAATGAAAATAACCGCAACAATAACTCTCCTGACCATCTTTTATGTGCTGGGCAGAGAGAAGGATAGCTACTTTTAAGGTGGCTCTGACTCATGGTGACCTTATTACAATAGTGCCAAACATTGCCCAGTCCTGTGTCATCCTCACAATTACCAGCATATTTGAGTCCATTGTCAGCAGTTCGAATCCACCAGGTGCTCCATGGAAACCTTATGGGGCAGTTCTACTCTGTCCTATAGGGCCTCTATGAGTTGGAATCGACTCGATGGTAATGGGTTTGGTTTTGGTTTGGTTGTGGCTAATACGCCAATCCATCTCACTGAGGGTCTCTGTCATGGATTGAATTGTGTCCCCCCAAAATATCTGTCAACTTGGGTAGGCATGATTCCCAGTATTGTATGATTGTCTACCATTTTGTCATCTGATGTGATTTCCCTGTGTGTTGTAAATCCTATCACTATGATGTAATGAGGTGGATTAGTGGTAGTTATATTGATGAGATCTACGAGATTAGATAGTGTCTTAAGCCAGTCTCTTTTGAGATACAAAAGACAGTAGCAAGCAGAGAGACAGGGGGACCTCATACACCAAGAAAGCAGTGCCAGGAGCAGAGTGCGTCCTTTGGACCTGAGGTTCCTGTGCTGAGATTCTCCCAGACCAAGGGGAGACTGATGCATCACAAGGATCTTCCTCCAGAGCCAACAGAGAGAGAAAGCCTTCCCCTGGAGCTAATGCCTTGTATTTGGACTTGTGAGAGAATAAACTTCTCTTTGTTAAAGCCATCCGCTTGTGGTATTTCTGTTATAACAGCACTGGATGACTAAGACAGTCTCTGTCACCCTTGCTGGCCTCTTCCTCACCAAACATGATGCCCTCCCCCAGCAACTGATTTCCTCTTGATGATGTTTCCAAAGCAAGCGAGTCTGACAATGTTCTATAAGGTTTTCATTAGCTAAATTTTGGAAGTAGATCACCAGGCCTTTCTTCCTAGAGTGTCTTAGTCTGGAAACTCTGCTGAAAGCTATCCACCATGGGTGACCCCGCTGGTATTTAAAATACTGGCGGCATAGCTTCCAGCATCATAGCAACCTGCAAGCCACCACAGTACGGTGGTCTTATGTGCTCCTGAATGCTGCATCCTGAGAAACAGGTATTCACAGGTGAGGAAACTGAGGCTCAGGGAGGAGAAATGACTTGCTTAAGGTCACATAGAGAGCCAATGGCTGTTTTCTATGCCCAAGTCCACATTCTCTCCTCCACCCCATGCCTGCCAAGACAGTGAAAAAAATCTTCGGTAACTGTTTTCTTTGTCGTACATTGTGAAACTCAGACTGGTGTTTGTTCATTATAAGCAGGTTCCCTGGAGAGGGAGCTTGAGGACATTAAACTCACCAACAGAGATTGCCTATAGTCGTAGCCTTACCATCCCTCTTGCCTGGCACTGCACCCCGACCCTCAGAAGGACCGCACTGGCTATTTGTCTTTGGGATTAGCATCCTTGCTTCTAATCTCTTTCTTTGGTTCTGCTTTTCCACTTTTAATTCTGTTTTATTAGTCCTATTTTAATGTGTCCTTGTAATAAGCAGCCACAACACCTTTCTGGAAGGAGCCGGGGCATATTAATTTGGTAATTCATTACCACTTCATGATTACTTTGAAAATACAATGTTAAGAAGTCTGTTAGAATGATTCTAGATATCTGAAGAATTGGTTTGCAAATTGTTAGGACTTAATCATGCATACACATGTACACATACAGAGTTTTCAAATGTGATTTATAGAGTTCTAAGGTTTCCCTGGGAGTCCCTGGGTGGTGCAAACGGTTAAGACACTTAGCTAATAACTGAAGGGTTGGAGGTTTGAATCCGCTTAGAGGTGTCTCAGAAGAAAGGCCTGGTGATCTACTTCCGAAAAACCAGCCATTGAAAACCCTATGGAACACATCTACTCTGACACATATGGGGTCTGCATGAGTTGGAATCGACTTGATGGCAACTGGTTTTAAGGTTTCCCTGAGGCCACTGGACCTTGGGCAGCTACTGGAGAGGGAGCTGTGGAGGGGTCTGAAGCCAGATCTGGTTTTGTCTGCTGTGTAGATGGGGAGTTTTACCTGTGATTATTAGGATTAAAAAAAAAAACAAACCTGCTGCCATCCAGTCGATTCTGACTCATAGTGACCCTATAGGACAGGGTAGAATTGCCCCATAGGGTTTCTAAGGAGTGCCTGGTGGATTCAAACTGCCGACCTTTTGGTTAACAGTTGTAGGTCTTAACCACTATGCCACCAGGGTTTATTATGACAGAGGGAGAAAACAAAAACAAAAAAATGGTTCCTCTGAATATATAAAAAATGTAAAAATCACAGCGTTTGTTAGTCAAAGTTAGTCAAAATGGTATAGTAGAAAGAACATGGGTGTGTCCATAAAACCCTCTTGAAGAGAATTACTTGAGCAACAAAATCCCGCCAACTAAGAGGGGAATTGAAATAAAAGAATGAAGAATTGTTCTGTTGTTACATAGGGTCGCTGTGGGTTAGTACCCACTTGAGGACAGCTAACAACACAAGAACAACAGAAAATAAAAAGCTGTGACAATAGGAGACAGTGGCGAGCATTGAGTTCCATTATATCAATTTACAAAAACTGGCATTAAAAATCATGATGTTTATGGTTACCAGAAAGAAACTTATTGTTAGGTACCTGAACAACATAAAAAAAACATAGAATTAAGAAGTGGGGAGGAGGATGGAAAAGAGTAGATTAACTTCATAACATCACTTTCACATAGAATGTCAATCAATAACATTTAAAAATAAAACATGTAATTGACAAAACCTAACCCCACCAATCTTTTAATGCTTTCCAGAAATATATTCATTTTAGAGGAGTTTTTAGGAAATCTTACTTGTGGTGAAGAAGCATTTAATTGAAGCCCAACATTTCCTTTCAGTTTCAGTTTGATTTCTCTTTCTTCTGTTAGATACAAATAAGATTAAATTTGAGATTTTTAT
>NW_004443947.1:10532798-10554934 GCF_000243295.1 Trichechus manatus latirostris | reverse complement strand
TGTTAGGTGTCATCAAGTTGATTCCAACTTACAGTTACCCCTGTGACAGGTAGAACTGCCTCATAGAGTTTTATAGGCTGTAATATTTACAGAAGTAGATCATCATGTCTGTCCCTTGGAGCCGCTGGGTGGGTTCGAATCACCAACTTTTTGGTTGGCAACTGAGCGCTTAACCATTGCACCACCAGGGCTATAAATGGTTAATTCTGGGTGGTAGGAAGGTGAACGATTACTATTTTATTCTTGGACTTTTCAATAATTTTTAAACAAAAAAAATAAGAAAAGGTGGGGGAAAGAGCATGGGATTTTGAATTCGAAAGTTATTCCCTGTTTCCATTACGTACTAGCTGAGTGCTCTTGGGCAGATTGACTTTAGTTTTCTCATCTATCCAATGGATTATCACCACCCTGCTTTCTGGGCTTGTTATGAGGATAGAATGAAAGAAAGTGTCTAGTGTCAGGCCTGGCTCATAGAAGGTGCTCTGAGCTGGTGAATTCCATGCCTCCCCCCATTCCTTTAGAGCTGTATCTACACTGGCAGGTATGTATCTTTACAATATGACCTTGGTAACCCAGAAAAATTAACGCTTTGATTGTCTAGAATCAGTGAGGTTAGCTCTGCCTTGTCTATCTACTAAATTTACTCAGCTGGATAAATGTAGGAAAAAACCCTGGCCTGTAACCTTAGACATGAATGAATTCCTTTTCAATAGAGCTCAAATATTTTGATCAACTTTTCATTATAAGGATAGTATATTGTTACGATAAAAACTCAAACAGTTTAGAAGAGTATTGGTTGCTAGTCCTTAAAAACCCATTGCTGTAGAGTTGATTCTGACTCATGGTAACCCCAAGTGTTAACAGAGTAGAAGTGCGTTCCATAGGATTTTGTTGGCTGTGATCTTTTTGGATGCAGAGTGGTAGACCTTTCTTTCCATGCATCGCTAGTGGGTTCAAACTGACAACCTTTAGGTTAGTAGTTAAGTGCAAAACATTTGCACCACCCATGGACCTTATATTTAGTGGGACCTAGATATGCCGATATTCGTTTCTCTGTCCATATTTCATTTTTAGTCTGCCGCTTCTACCCAGAGACAACATAGACTGTGTCCTGCTTTTAGATGTGAAAAAGACGTGAACCGTATTTTTATGCAAATAATGCACACGTGCTCTGGTTTTTTTTTTTTTTTATTGCCAACTGTGTTCCCCACCCCTGTATTTTTGTAAGTGCGCTATGCTAATTTTTTTACAGCAACATGTAAAAAAAATCAGCATAGTCCTTATGAAAATACCTGGGAGAGGGAGGGGGTGCTGCTGGCAAAACAAAACAAATGGAGAACTCAGGCATTATTTGCATGAAAATATGGGAAGTGTTTGTCGAGTAGTCAGAACTCCTCATGGGGGGAAAACACTAAAAAACAAAAGAAAATAACCCCCCTGAAAAAAGCATTGTTTCCCAACCACTTCTTTCAGTCATATATGGTTGAAATCTTTCCAGATCCTTAATGCCATCTCAAGAAGGACTTCGATCCCATATTCAGTTTAATGCTCAGCTCCTTATTTCCTTTCCTCAGCTTAAACTAGGCTGGGGGAGGAAGGAGGTTTGGGGTGCTCTCTTTCCAATTCTGTCTCCCTTGTTTTAATAAACTCAAAGATCAGCCAGTCCCCTGCACAAATAGCTACCTAGCTGAGGCATGTGTTACCAGATGGCCCCCAAATCTCTGAATGAATCTCCTGGAATGCACCCCCATGCTTCAGGGCGGTACTGGGGTAGGGGGAGCTGTACCATGCCCTCCAAAGGCAACAACTCTCCCCTCCAAAGACCCCTTCTGATCATATAGGCTGCAGTGGTGGGGGGATGCTTTTTGGGGGTAGCAGAGCTTGTTTAGCTGCTCCTTTATAAGCCCTTGAGAGGGGGTGGTCTGCCTCACCCTCAATTATTTTCTTCCTGACTCCTCCTTTCTGGGACAACAGGAAAAGTCCTATTCCACCTACTTACTGATACACTTCTCTGTATAGGCCATGCGACCCAACCTTAGTGGGGAAGACAATGGGATTTCTAGATAGCAGTTCCCAAAGGAGCTATTGGATTTCACTAACCAGTAAAATAAAACTAGGGGAGGAGGTGAGGGAGGAAGTTAATAAAGGGTCTTCTGCTTTTTTAAAGTAAGTCATAGCTTTTGTTGTTCCTTTTGTTTCTAGAAATGGGACTATACAGGGTATATCATTCTGACACTTGTTCTTCTCACTTAAAAATACCTTGAGCTCTTTCTAAGTTGGCACATTACAGTGTCTTATTGTTGCTTTGGCTGCAAAGAGCTCCGTACAATGAGTTTTTGAATCTGCCACTCACAGAGTTGGGCACTCCCAGAGCTGTGTAGCAGCTTCCATACCAGCAACTCCATCAGGGGTGATCTTGACCCATCCAGGTTCTTTGGTTTTAGGATAAGAGGGAGGGGCCATTATGAGCACTTCAGAGGGAATCTTTTTAAAGCGCCACTTAGCAGGGAAATGGGCCTTTGTTCGTGTCTGCACTAGAGACAGGTTGGTGTAAAAAGGACTCCATTTTCTTAAGAATGCTGCTCCATTATGGGGAGTTTGTATGTGACATTTTCTTCCGTTCTGAATGAGGGTGAAGCTAAAAAGTCAGTAAAGTTCCATTATGTTGAATCTAAAGCTTGTGTCATTTGCTTTGTTGTTACGGAGATATGTTGAAATTACTTCACTGGAAAAAGAAAACGATATTCCCAATCTGTAGGGTGGTTTTCATTATTATTATTTTATTTTTTTAATGAGAGAAGGATATTTACTAACTTTTTTGAACCCTTACCATAGACCAGGCACTGGACAAGCTCTCTGAATTTCTTATCTAATTTAAGCCTTATGAAAAAACCAAACCCATTGCTGTCAAGTCGATTCCAACTCATAGTGGCCCTATAGGACAGCGTAGAACTGCCCCACAGGGTTTTCTGGCAGCAGCTGGTGGATTCGAACTGCCATCCTTTTGGTTTGGACCTGTAGCTCTTAACAGTTGAGCCACCAGGGCTCCAAGCTTCATGAGATAGGCACTATTATTTATCCTGTTTTACAGACGAGGAGTCTCAGAGAAGTACAGTAACGTGTCCAAGATCACACAGACATAAGTTGCACATCTCCATTCAAATTCAGGCTTTGATTCCAGAACTCACACTCTTAAATACCAATCTGTTCCAGCTTCTATTTGATCTTAATATTATTATGTATTTCAATCATACAGAAAAGTCAAAGTACACCCAGGCACCAACCACTCACATAAGTATTAACATTTACTACATGTGCTTCAGACTTTTTTTTTAAAGGAATAAAAATTTCAGATGCAGTTGAAGCCCACCCCCTTTAAAAAAACTTGTCGTAAAATATGTGTAACTTAAATTTGTTGTTTTAATCAACCATTTTTAAGTGTACAACTCAATGGCATTAATTACATTGTCTTAGTCATTTAGTGCTGCTATAACAGAAATACCACAAGTGGATGGCTTTACCAAAGAGAAGTTTATTCTCTCACAGTCCAGTAGGCTACAAGTCTAAATTCAGGGCATCAGCTCCAGGGGAACGCTTTCTCTGTCAGCTCTGGAGGAAGGTCCTTGTTATCAGTCTTCCCTTGGTCTGGGAGCTTCTCAGTGCAGGAACCTCAGGTCCAAAGGACGCGCTTTGCTCCCGGCACTGCTATCGTGGTGGTATGAGGTTCCTGTGTGTCTCCGCTCGCTTCTCTCTTTTATATCTCGAAAGAGATTGGCTTAAGACACTATCCAATCTTGTATACCTCATCAGTATAACAGCTGCTAATCCATCTCATTACATCATAGTGATAGAGTTTACAACACATAAAGAAATCACATCAGGTTACAAAATGGTATACACAATCATGCAATACTGGGCATCATGACCCAGCCAAGCTGACAGACGTTTTAGGGGGACACAGTTCAATCCATGACATACATTATCAATTAATGATGTGTAAACTGTCACCACAGTTCCCAAACCGTTTCATCACTCTAAACTGAAACTCTGTACCCATTAAGCAACAACTCCCCATTCGCTCCTTCCCTAGACCCGGGTAACCTATAATCTACTTTCTGTCTTTATGTATTTGCCTGTTCTAGTTCTTTCATGTAAGTGAGATCATATAATATTTGTCCTTTTGTGTCTGACTCCTTTCACTTAACATAATGTTTTCAAGGTTCATCCATGTCTTAACATGTATCAAAACTTCATTCCACTACTCCATTGTATGTATACATCACATTTTGTTTATCCATTCATCTGTTGATGGACACAGGTTGTTTCCACCTTTGGCTGTTGTGAATAATGCTGCAGTGAACATTGGTGTACAAGTATCAGAGTCCCCGCTTTCAATTCTTTTGGGCGTATACCTAGGAGTGAAATTGCTGGATTATATAGTGATTTATATGTTTAACTTTTTAAGGAGTTACAAAACTGCTTTCCACGGCTGTACCATTTTACATTCCCCACCAGCAATGCACAGGAGTTCCAATTTCTCCACATCATTGCCAACACTTGTTATTTTCCATTTTTAAAATAATAGTTATCCTAGTGGGTGTGAAGTGGTATCTCATTGTGGTTTTGATTTACATTGCCCTAATGACTAATGATGTTGAGCACTTTTTCAAGTGTTTATCTTCTTTGGAGAAATGTCTATCCAAGTCTGTTGCTCATTTTTTAATTGGGTTACTTGTCTTTTTGTTGTTAACTTATAGGTTTCTTTATATATTGGAATATTAAACTGTTATCAGATATATGATTTCCAAATATTTTTTCACATTCTGTAGGTTGTCTTTTCACTTTCTTGATAATGTCCTTTGATGCACAGAAGTTTTTATTTTAATGAAGTCCAAGTTACCTCTTTTTTCTTTTGTTGCTTGTGCTTTTGGTTTTATATCTAAGAATCCATTGCCAAATCCAAGGTCATGAGGATTTATCCCTATTTTTTTTCTAAAAGTTTTATGATTTTAGCTGTTATTTTTAAGTTATTGATCCATTTTGAGTTGATTTTTGTATATGATGTAAGAGATAGGTGTCCAGTCTCATTCTTTTGCATGTGAAGATCCTATTGTCCCTGTACCGTTTGTTGAAGAAACTATTTTTTTCTCCACTGAATAGATTTAAATTCCCCCTTTTAACCTCTCTCCTATTCCATTCTTCTTCCTTTTGTCCATAGTGTAGGTAACATTCATCCTGAAGTTGGTATGTTTTCTTCCTGTCTGAGGCTTTATACCTTTACCAGATGTGTATACTTTCATAATCATGTTTAATAAATAGTTCTTACAGTAATCCAGCCGGGCTACATGTTATTTTTCTCATTTTACTGAGGGCTAAGTGACATGTCCAAAGATCATGCTTGAACTGGCTGAGAGATGACTAGATCGCTAGGGGCTGGTTTTTTTTTTTTTTTTTTTTTTTTTTTTTTTGATGTTCTGGGGTATTTTAAATCTTTTTTCCTCCATTCCAGTGACTTTAGAATTTAGGTGCATTTCATTTTGGTGTTTGTGAAGTGGGCGGGGAGGACTACTTGAGTAAATGACTCTTCATAATTTTCCAAAGGAATAGTAAGTAATTTCCCTTTTCTCATCTTCCCACAGAATGCACGTTATGAGTTCTCTGTTTAAAAAAAAAAAAAAAAGGAACTATTACACGGACACCTGTTAAAAACCCATTGCCATTGAGTCCATTCCAACTAATGGCAACCCCATATGTTATAGAGTAGAACTGCTCCATAGGATTTTCTTAGCTGTAAACTTTATGGAAGCAGATTTCCAGGCCTCCTGCAGCACCGATGGATGGGCTCGAACTGCCAACCTTAGATGAGTAGTCAAGAGCAAACGATTTACACTGGAAAATCAGTCCCTGAAAACCCTGTGGAGCACAGTTCTTTCTGACACAAAGGGGGGTCGCCATGAGTCAGAATTGACTTGATGGTACCTGGTTATTATTTAACTCAGAAAGGTATTGAGCTCAGGGCAAGTCCTTGGATACGGTAAGCACTGTGTTACACTAAGCCTGCTTTTGATCATGGCACCCATTGTCCTGGGAGTTTGCTCTGTGTGCCAGGTGCTGTTAACTGCCTAGTCAGATCTTGGAATGCAGCTGGATAGAGCTGACCTGTGACCAGATTAGGGAGCTGACATCACAGGGCAGAGGTCAATGACCCAGCAAAGGTGGGGATGTCAGAAAAAGTCCTCAGGATTGTCGTGATGCCGTTGATGGCACTAGACGAGGGTCTGGATCCTGGTTCTGCCGCTTCACTGCTGAATGTGGGATTCCTCCCTCACCTACTTGAATCTCAACATCGTCATCATCTAGCAAGTGGAGGTGGTGATAAATCCTTCCAGAAGATTCAGTGGGAGTTTCTGAAAACACCTAGCCCAGTGCCATGTACAAAATAGGCGCTCAGTCAATGCTAATTGAACTTGAATCTGGGAGCCAGAATGTAAATGCTGGGTGCAAGAGTCAGTGTTTCCTGTGGCCGAAGCTCTGAGAAACAGGAAACCTCCAGGGTATGCGGGAGTAACTGAATTTAAAGGTCAGAGCAAAGACCCTGGACCCAGGAAGCCTGGACCCTGATGGAGCCCCCATCACAGAGAGACAGATGTGGACACGAGCTTTGGATAGGGGCTGTTGTAAGCTACAATTGTTTTCTGGTAGATTTTGGTGGCCTTGGCCAGCAAGTAGGTACAGATCACTGCAACCAAGAAAACTATATCTGTATTTGTGCTGTAAGCATCACACTGGGAACGATGTAGGCTAACAACTTTGGGTTCTGGTTTTGAAGTCACACAGACTTGGGCTTGAACCTTGCTATGTGCCCTTGGTCCAGTACATCAACTGAACAAATCTCGGTTTCCTCATCTATAAAATGGGAATGATGATGCTTAGCTCACAGCGCTGATATAAGGGTTAAATGAGAGACTATGCATACACAACACTTTACGTACAGTTTTGCACGCATTAAATGGTCAATAAACGACAGCTAATAATAATAATATTAAGGAGCCCTTGTGGCTCAATGGTGAAGTGCTCAGCTGCCAACCAAAAAGTTGTCGCTTTGAATTTACCCAGTGGCTCCTGAGGAGAAGGACCTGGTGATCTGCTCCTGTAAAGATTGCAGCCTAGAAAACTCTATGGGGCTGTTCTATACTGTCACATGGAGTTGCTATGAGTCAAAATCTATTCGATCGTGCCTAACAACAACAACAGTAATAATATTACAAATATGCTCTTATAATATTTAATTGATGGGATGGAGCAGAATTACAACTAAAGGGAGATAGTTACAGTACAGTGCTGTAGAATGTGGTCTCTGGAATCAGATGCTTGGGTTTCAATCCCAGCTGTATCCGCCCCAGCTGTGTGACCATCAGCAATTTGCTTAACCTCTCTGTGCCTCCCTATTTCATTTGCAGATTTGAGGCAGTAATTGTACCAACTTTGAACGATTATGGTGAAGATTAATTTATGATCCCCCCCACTTCCTTTAACAGAGTTTCTGGCACATAGAAGCACTCAGAAAGTGTTAATTATTGCTCATTATTACCAATAGTCATTGACAAATAATTTGTAAAATAGTAAGTTTTCCATCACAGGAAGTATTCAGTTAGATAGTGGCATAGTGGCAATTTAATTTTGGGGATTCAGACACTGGGAGAATGGAAATATTAGGTAACCATCACATTCCTTCCCCCTATTAGACAGAAAGCACCATGTGATGACAGCTTATGTTCAAATTCTGATGCTGTCACTTATTAGCTTTGTGACCCTGGGAAAGTCACTTCTCTGTTTCTTAGGTAGGCCACTCATCCATAAAATGGGGATAATAACAGTTCCTACCTCATACAGTTGTGATGAAGATTAAATAATACAAAGAGTGGATCCCTGGTGGTGCAGTGGTTAAGAGCTCGGCTGCTAACCAAAAGGTCGGCAGTTTGAATCCACCAGCTGCTGCTTGGAAACCCTATGGGGCAGTTCTACTCTGTCCTGTAGGGTCGCTAAGAGTTGGAATCGACTTGACAGCAGTGGGTTTGGTTTTGAAATTTATACAAAGAGTGCTTAGTATAGTTCTTTATTCTAAATCTGAGATTCCTTTCACCTCCCCTCTCTCTCTCCCTTCCTTCTTCCCTCCCTCCTTTACAATTTTCCTCTCTCCCCGCTCCTTTTCTTTTGTTAAAATAGGAGCTATGGTGGGCCACTGTTGCTTCAGAACTTACTTTAGGACCTGACCTTCCATCTGGCTCATGACTATGAGGGATGACTTTGCATTTTAAGTTGTTTGTTTGGGGGCTTGCATGTATGTTTGTTGAGAACGTATTTCAACAACAATCTGTCAGCTCAGATTTCAACAACAATCTGTCCGCTCAGTAATGAGAGTCTGCTAATGAGGCTCCTGACAGACACTTTTTATTTACAAAGATGAAAAATGCCACTACTTGGTTGTGCATGATCATTTCAAAGGCCAGTAGACTCATTATAGTCATCAATACTTGCTACGCTGAGCCTCATTTTGTCAGAGGACTGTGTATAATTTAGATTTCTATTAATTGAATCATTTTTGATATTTCTGCAAAGGGAAGAATCTTTTAAAATTTCTGTCCTTGTACCCATTGCTGAACTTATCTGTTCTGTAATGACTAATTTTTGCATTTCACATTTTAGACAACATTTCCTGCTGTTGGAACTGTCGATCTTATTAGAGGATGTTTGCCAAAATCCTTCAGCCTTTCTAGGTCCCTAAGGCAGGAGTTGAAAATATGTGTGTGTCCACAGGGCCTAGGCAAAACATGAATGAGGGAAGGGGCTGGGTGGAGGCTGAAGAACCAGAGCTCCCTGCTCTGTCTGAGGGAGTCCCTAGGTGGTGTAAACGGTTAATGCGTTCAGCTGCTAACTGGAAGGTGGCAGGTTCAAATCCACCCAGAGACACCTCAAAAGAAAGCCCTGGTGATCTACTTCCAAAAAAATCAGCCATTGAAAACCCTATGGAGCACAGTTCTACTCTGACACATGTGGGGTTGCCACAAGTCAGATTGACTTGACAGAAGCTGGTGTTTTGGTTTGGCTCTGTCTGATGGGAATAGCCACTTCTTACAGCCAGCCAGCTGCAGCCACGGGGGAGTGCTGGTCCAGCATTATTGGGGCTCTTGATTTTTCAAAAGAGGGAGGAATTTGGATTTTTATGTAAAATTCCTGTGTTTTTAGATGTTGTTAGATGTTGGCGACCCATTCAACAGAGTGCTGTGGGATAAACAAAACACATCCGAGGCCCAGATCCAGCTCAGGAGCTTCCAGATTTTGATCTCTACCTAAGATCTAAAGCAGTTTATAGGAGTTAAAAAACGAAACCAATCAAAAAACAACCATCAACTTGTAAGAATAGACGAGAGACATATTTTTGTGTTTTTCTTTTGCAGACTGGTATAGGGGACATCTCATAAAGCACAAAATGTTAGAGGTAAGGACAATTTGTTTTTATTTGGGCCAATACTGGGTGTCTTTACACGTCCCTGCCACCCTAATGGGCCCTTGCTCTTCTGCAAACTGAACTGATTCCTCCCTCATTGTGTCCTATGCTTTCCCGTCTCTACACCTTGATACTTCCTGTGCCACAACTCCCTTCACTTTTACTTATATTTTTTAATTAAAAAAATTTTTTTTCTTTCTTAATTTTATTATGGTAAAATATATTTTTAAAAACATTTCCATTTTAAGTGTACAACACGGTGACATTAATTACATTCACCATGTTGTGCAACCATCACCACTGTCCATTTCCAAAACTTTTTAATCACTCCAAATAGAATCTCAGTGCTCCTTAAGCTAATAATTCCCATCTTCTCCTCCCTCCAACTCCTGGTAATCACTAATTTACTTTGACCCCTACATATTTGCCTCTCCTAGATATTTCACAGAAGCGAAATGGTACAATATTTGCTCTTTCACGACTGACTTATTTCACTCAGCATAATGTTTTCAAGCATGTATCAGAACTTCATTTTTCTTTAGGGCTAAATAAGACTCAATTGTATGTGTGTACCATATTTTGTTTATCCAATCCATTCATCTGTTGATGGTCACTTGGGTTGTTTCCACCAGTTGGCTGTTGTGGGTCATGCTGCTCTTTTACTTAACTTTAAGGCCCATCTCCGGTCTTCTGTTCACCCTGAAGCCTTTCCTGATATCCCAGTCACATATGATTTCTCCCTTCCTCGAGTCCCTGTGGAATTGTGCTTTTTTTTTTTTTTTAATTCTCTTCTACTGCCTTCCTTTAGAGTTGTTTGGGGCATTCATTGATCTCTTCATCTGTATATCCTTAGAAATAGATAAAGAAAGGATCAGCCAGCCCCATCTCTGCCCTGGAGGGGTTCACTTGTTCCAACCCCACATTACACTGTGATCTTCATGAGCGCAGGCACCTGCCTTGTTCATCTCATTATCTCTCATGGTGTCTAGCACAGTGACAGGGTGTCCCCAGAGTGCACACTGGTTGAACTTAGGAAGCCAGTTCCAAGTAATGTATGTACTTCTCTTATTAACTAAGTTAATCTTATGGAGCAACAAATGATAGAAGCTTCCTCCTTCTTCCCTGACATGCTGTGTTGGGAAGCATGATCCTACTCTGCTCTCTCAAAGAACAGTACAATGAATCCAGGAAGAAACCAGTCTCAACTTTAACTAGTCCAGATGCAACTGGGGGCCCTGCTAATTCATGACTTGAGGGGCGACTGCTTCCCTGGAGTTGGACAGGAGACGGAGGAGGACAGAGCTCCTTGTCTCACTTAGTGTGGCTCCAACTGTATTTCCAGTACTGCTTCCTTCTTGCCCACCTGATAGGATGAGCGTCCTAACGGGTTGGAGCACATCCTTTGGGATTTAGGTCTACTGTGGGATCTAGAGCAACTGATGGAGAACTGGAGGTGGAAGCTAGACCTTAGCAAGTGCATTTTAAATCCACCCCTGCTCTATCTGACTCTGGGATCATGCGTTTAAAGTTGGAGGGTTTTACAATTCAGTGGCTTTTAGAAAAATCGTGACGATCTGGGATCAGTAATTTTTGTAGGGATATGTCTTATTATTTCATTGGTTTTGTTTATATTTTATTTTATTTGTTTCCAACAGGGCATTTTCCCTAAATCCTTTATCCACATCAAGGAAGTGACAGTTGAGAAAAGAAGGTACTTGCCGTTCATCACACACTTGGCCCTCCAGTGGCACATGGGTGTCTTTGTCCTGTTTATTTTGACAGTCACACCTGGCAGATCAGAAGGATGCTGAACCCATCTGTCTTCCCTGTGCCTGTGTTTATTTGTGTGTCTCCTTTCCCTTCCTCAATAGAAGATCTAATCCAAACTGATTTGTGTTCAGATCTGATTCAGCAGGGTATTAGTAAGTTTGGAGAATCAAACTTTTTGCTGGCAGATGCCTTCGAACTGTATTAAAGTAGATTAATCCTGAATATTGCGCATGAGGGGCCCAGCCTAGTGAAGGAGGACATTAAAAAGGAAGTTCCCTGTATTTGCATAATGTAATTGGTGTTGCTATTGAAGGCCATTTAGTCTCATGCCAGCAAGGCCCCTCTTAGCAGCTGCAGTGAATGCAAATTTGCACACATTTTATCTTGTTAGCACCTGGGTCTCAATTTCACCCCATTTTCTCTCCCACTTTAAATAGAAATACCGAGAACATCATTCCTGCAGAAATTCCTCTGGCACAAGAAGTGACAACCACACTTTGGGAATGGGGCAGCATCTGGAAACATCTCTATGTGGTGAGACTCAAAACCTTGCCTTCCTGCAGTGGAAGCTTCTTGCATTCTTTGGTTTGATTCAAGTTTGGAATTTAGCCTTAAACAGGGCATTCAAGGGAGGCTTCGATGGCATAGCAGAACACACATTATTATGTATGAGGACATTGAGGCCCAGAGAGGTTAGCTGACTTGCTCAAAGCCACACAGCTCCCTAGTGACAAAGCCGTAGTAAATAGTATCTGGGGTGTTTTTAAACTAGTGCAAAAGTTCTCAAACTTACCTATGCATGAGAATCATCCTGACAACTGTTAAAAAATAAAGTTTTCTTTTATAGCGCTTAGTAATCTACATTTTTAATAAACCCAGGTGCTTCTGATTTGAAGTCTGCTGATAACACCTTGAGAAATACTGTTCTCATGTATTTAATTAACTAATGGCTAGTATCCTCAGATCTAAGAGGTGACTTTAACCCTAGAAACACAAAGAGTAGATATTGCATGTGTTTTCTCTGTTTTGAAGCAATGCTAATTTTAAATCCTCCTTTGATGCTTCCAGAGCCCCTACTGAAAGCAATTAGCTAAACAAACCATTATGCTGAGAGCGAAAATGTCAACCAAGTCTTCCTGCATATTCGCCACAGCACGGTGCACGCACGCACGCAGGAAAGCATACGCGCTCTTTGTAGACTCGCCTTTTATGGTCATAAATGTTGACTCCTATTGAGAAATTTCGTAATTTATGTTAATTGGCACACTCAATTCTATAAGTTTCCCAGAAGTTGTTTGGGAAGTTTAGAGGGGTAAATGGTAAACTTGGGGCTAATGTGGTTTCTTATTGATCTTCACTGGTACTGTCCATTTTGAAACATAACCACACATGCATGCATCATGGAAGCTTGGCATTTTCCCTTAAGAAATCTTAGAATAGCAAGTTCATCATGCCCTTTACTCTAGTAAAGAGATCCTTAACCTTCCTTATTCCAGTATCATTTTCATGATTCTTGCCATATCCACGTACCACCTGTGTAATATTTACTTAGTACCTAAATTGGCTGTCTTCTTAGTAAACGTAAATCAATGAACATAAGAAACTTCATAGCACACTTTCCCAAATGAAGAGCCAAAAGTCACATGGCACAAGTAGAAGAACATTATTCTAATAAATAAATGAAACCAAGACAATGTTATTAAATAGTTGCTATAATACCTGTCAAAAGCACTGAGCCCAAGACCTTCCTTCTCTCTTTGTAAAAAGGGAAATTAACAAGTGAGGGAGAGGTGTTAAAGACATATAAGCGTGAAACTGAGACTTTCTCCTTCATTAAACAGAAGTATGGAAGGAGGATGAAAAGAATCACCCTATGGGTCAATGTTACTGAATGTTATAGCTTTGTACCACCAAAGGCCATCCTGTGTCCCACAGGTAGTACACATGCCTCACTTTGGGGGACATTGCCCTAGAAAGCAGGGCTTTCTCATGAGACAGGAGTCCCTGGGTGGTGCAAAGAGTTAACATGCTTGGCTTCTAACCAAAACGTTGGAGGTTCAAGTCTACCTAGAGTCACCTCAGAAGAAAGGCCTGGTAATCTACTTCCGAAAAGTCAGCCATTGGAAACCCTATGGAGCACAATTCTACTCTGACTCACATGGGGGCGCCATGAGTTGGAATCAACTTGACGGCAACTGGTTGGTTGTCATGTGAGAAATGGGCCTGGTTCCCAGCCTTAAAGGGGCCTGCATTACAGCAGATGTTCATAGCATTCCTATTCAACAAATTGTCTTTTGAATAAAAGTCAGAAACCACCTTTTCTTTAATCAAGAAGTGATAGGTATTGTTACTTTTGCTTTTGGGAAGCCCCTGTGTCCCTGGGGGCTGGGAGTAACATGTCAACTACTAAGACCACCACCCAACCCCTTCATAGCTGGGTAGGGGGTAAGAGAAATGGCTCAAGTCATAGCCCCTGAATATGCTCACCTGACTCAAGTACAGTTTGCCAAATGGAAGCCCAGGCACCTTCAGCACAGGTAATTCTGGATGGTTTCCTGTCTCCTAGGCCAGCAAAAAAGAGCGGTTCCTCCAGGTGCAGTCCATGATGTACGACCTGATGGAGTGGCGGTCCCAGCTCCTCTCAGGAACGCTGCCCAAGGACGAGTTGAAGGAGCTGAAGCAGAAAGTCACTTCCAAGATTGACTATGGCAACAAGTAATCTCTCCTTCCTCTGAAAAGATGCTTTCTTCCCCCGCCCCTTGCCCTTCTTTCCTTCCTCCCTCTCGAGAAGCTTGGTTTCATTTTTAGATGTGAGTTTGGCACTTTCTCTTTGGGAGAAGGCGGTTACCAACAGCTGTGCTTGTGTGACTTTGTTATCACCCCCTGGGACCCAGCAACAGGCAAGCAAAGAGAGCGCTTGCTTATGCAGTGGTTATTACTGGGCTGGGAGATTTAGGACACTCATTTAACCTACTTTCCAGTGATTGGGGAGCACAGTTATGCTGGTTCATTTTCAGCTTAGTTGTCATTTTTTTCCTGCATTTACAAAACTCTCCCAAAGTCCCAGTGTGAGACTTAATGTCCCTTCGTCCATCCTAAATTACCCAAGCCATGTGCCATCAGCTAACTCACATACACAGTTACTAAAACTGTGCAGAGAAGGGAAACAGAAACTTGAATGCTACGAAGTTAAGGAGAAAATCAAACTTTTTTTTTTTTGAGGCAAGACAGTCCACTAGTAATAATAGTAGTGATAATAATATTGTCACTAACCCTTAATCAGGGCTTATTATGTACCACGCTTTGTGCTAAGTGTTTTATATGCATTGTCTCATTTAATTCTTATAGCAACTCTATGGGGCATGTAGTTAAACTATCCCCATTTTTTTTAGATTAGGAAACTGAGACTCTTAAAGAGGCTAAGTAGCTGGTCCAGGGTCACATAGCTAGTTCATGGCAGAACCAGAATTTAGACCTCGGCAGTTTGGCTCCAGAGTCCACAGGTCTCACCACTGAGCTACTTTGATAGCATATGAGAACTGTAAGGACCTGCCCTCTCTCTTGGTTATTTGAATGCCCTCCAAGCATTCTATTCATTTGTTCATTCATCCCAGCCACAGACATGTATTGAGCCTGATTTCCTGGTAGGTACTGGAGTCACAGAAGTAAAAGTCTCTGGGCACTAAGGAACCACAGTCATTAGTGAAAAGCTACATGTAAACTGTTGATACGTATTGTGATTAAGTTTGATGGGATAGGAAGTAACAATGCTCTTAATTCTGACTTGGAAAAGTAAGTCAAGGAAGCCTTCCTGGAGGAGGTGACTCCTGAGCTGAATTTTGAAGGATAAAAAGGGTGGCATAGCGGTTAAGAGCTGGGCTGCTAACCAAAAGGTCAGCAGTTCAAATCCACCAGCTGCTGCTTGGAAACCATATGGAGCATTTCTACTCTGTCTGATACGGTTGCTATGAGTTGGAATTGACTTGACGGCAGCAGGGTTTTTTTTGGTATGCAGGCTAATAACTTGGGAGACAGAGATGCATGAGAGAGCATGGCACGTTCAGGAGACTGCACAGTGGGTCAGAAGGATGGAACATAGGGCTGGGGGTGGAGGGAGGTGGTGGGGAGTTCCAGAAGTTGCCATTCAGTGGGAATGAAAGTAAAATTTTCCAGCAGCCAGGTGTTCTTGTCCTTGCCATATGCATTAGGAAGAGGGAGCCAAGTGGGGAAGTCAATGGGTCCAACTTACAAATGCTTCCCATCCCAGCAGCACAGTTCCTCTGCTGGCTCCCCTGTTGGCAGCTGGTAAGTGAGGCCAAATCTGCTTGTAATGCACCTCCTCCTAAAGTGACAGGATGGGTTTGCCATGCAGCTGCTGCTATGCTGGTGCAGGGCCCACCTTTAGCTTAGCACAGTCACAACCGAGAGTGTGGGAATGGAGGGCGTTTAACTGCTTTAGAACAATGGCGCCTGTTACTTTCTGATGCTGTTTCCTCAGAGGGGCTCCTGAGAAGAAGGACCAAGGATGGAAGAAATGGTTACCACTCACAGGAAGCCTTCCCCGATTTCTCCACCTCCTCCCCTTCACCCTGCAGGGTCAGGTGCTCTTGCAGAGGTCTCCTCCTTCCTTAGCCATCTCCCTGCCATACGGGGAGCTCCTCCAAGACAGTGACTGCGTTCAAGCCATCTCTAGATGCCTGTGCCTGGAACAGGGCCTGCACTCAGCTCAGGGATTGATGAGTGAATAGGGGCACGAATGGTGGTCACGGTAGAAAGAGGAGCAGAAGGGTCCTCGTTAAGTCAGACCTGCCTCTGCAGCATCGCCCTCAGATCCAGCCCTGAGCTTTTGCTTTCAGTCCATCTCCTTTAGAGAAGTGAGAGACACCCGGCCTCAGAGACAGAGGACCTGAGCAGGGGCCCCTTGCTTACTGCCTCCTTTCCTGACCACTCCAGCTGGGCACCATAGCACTGGCTGGTGTCTTGGGGACTCACAGCTCTGGATGTGGGATGGGTGGATTCCCTAAACCAGCAGGCCAGGCCCCTGGGCAGAGTGTCAGGAGCAGTGTAGGGATCACAGACCTTAGGCCGTCAGGGAAGCATGAAGCGGACTTGAGTCCTGAGGGCTGATCAGTATCATTCTATTGATTCTCTCATTCACTCCGTTCCTTCATTCAGATGGCAGCCTTTTGTTGAGCACCTGGTAGATCCTGAGAATACAGATGTTTACAAAATGTAGCCTCTACATTTTACAGTAACAACAACAGTAAAAAAAAGAAGCAACGACAACTAACAATAACTTATTAAGTGCTTAGTGCAAGTGGTTTGCAGTTGGCGGCTAACCCAGAGCTTGGCCGTTCCAACCCGCTCAGTCACTCCGTGGAAGAAAAAGCCTGGTGATCTGCTTCTGTAAAGATTACAGCCAAGAAAACCCTATGGGAGCAGTTCTACTCTGTAACACATGGGGTCGCTGTGAGTCGAGATCAATCCGACAGCAGCTAACAGCAACAACAATCTGATAGGAACTGTTGTAAGCTCTTTCTGCGTATTAACTCATGTCTCACAACAACTCTATGAGGCAGGTACTGTCATCATCCCCATTCTTCAGATGAGTAAACTGAGTCCTGCATAGTAATTAAGTAATTTTGCCAAGATGCACATTAGTAAGTGGCAGAGCCAGAATTTGAACCAGGTAGTTTGGCTCCAGAGTTCAACACTTAACGACTGCATTCCGTTACCTCCGAAGGACTCTGTGGACTAGTAGGGGAGACAGAGAAGTAAGCAGACACCTGCAGTATAAAGTCATAAGTTTCTTGAGAGGAGGGAAGCATGGGGATGAGGGTAGGTCTGGAATCAGAGACGCCTTACAGGAAGGGGAGATACCTGCCCTGAGTCTGATAGGACTGTTGTTTTTAGATTGCTGTCAAGTCTATTCCGACTCATAGCAACCCCATGTGACAGAGCAGAACTGCTCCATAGGGTTTTCTTGGCTGTAATCTTTACGGAAGCAGATTGCCAGGTCTCTCTCCTGCAGAACCGCTGGGTGGATTTGAACTGCCAGCTTTTCTGTTAGCAGCCACGCGTTTAACTATTTGTGCCACCAGAGCACCTTCTGATAGGACTAGCGGGAATTATTAGGTGAAGTGAGGAAGAGCTGTTCAAAGAGTAAGTATGAGAGAGAGAGTGAGGGAGAGAGAGAGAGGGAGAAGGAAAGAGAGGAAGAGAGAGGGAGAGAGAAGAGAGTGAGACACAGGGAGGGAGAGAGGCACACTTAAGGAATGGTTTCACTGGAGGATGTAGGGCATGGGAGGGGGTGAGAGGTGACCATGCAGAGGGAGGCAGAGGCTGGAACCTGGGCACTTGAGTGAGGAGGAAGCTTGGATTTGTCCAGAGGGTGATGGGAGCTGTGGCAGGAGCCATTGCTCATTTCCTTTTCTTTTCTTAAATTCATGCAGTGGGGCTTCTTCCCCTGTCCTCATCTTGGGTTCATTTTATCATTTTATTGAACGGAAGAGAGAGGTGGGACTACCTCCTGAAGAGACAATGTCAAAATGCTCAGCCTCCCTGTTGCTGTGTTCAGGGAGGTACTGGCAGAGTTGTCATCAGATTGTGGGGACAGCATCTCCAGACCCTGGATCATGGGAATCCTACTCAACGACTTGTCAAATTTCCAAGGTTACAAGTGAGACTGATAATGGAGAAGCTCTTTGGTATCCATCGAAAAAACAAAAAACAAAAAAACCAAACCCACTGCAGTGAAGTCAACTAATAGCAACCTTACAGGACAGAGTAGAACTGCCCCATAGGATTTCCAAGGAGCGGCTGGTAGATTTGAACTGCCAGCCTTTTGGTTAGCAGATGAGCTCTTAACAACTACACCACCAGGGCTCCTTTAGTATCCAAAGAGGGAGGAATCCTCAAATGACCCCATCAAATCTCAAGAGAGCTGAACCTGGGAAGATGTTTTTTTACTCATACATTTTAGAACTGTATCCACTTTGATACATTTTGAAGAGAAAGAACTAGAGACATCTTGGCACTAAATTATGTATCAGCTATGCTCCATTTTTTCCGAGGTCATGCGAACCTCTGCCCGGCATTAGTTGCATGCATTTTTCCCGTTAGCATTGCCTGTTAGCCTGCATGGCTGTGCAACACTATGAGTCATATCTAGTTGGGAGTTAATTTCCTAATGAATGTGGATGAACCTTGGCTCCCTTCTGTTTGCATTTGGATAAGTTGAAGAGATGTGCCTCTCAATTTGATTTTCAAGTAAGAGATGAAAACTTTGTCTCCTTCATTTGTCCTTGCTGCCCTTCCAGAATCTGGTGCTTGGTGGGTGTGCCCAAGCAGGGCCACTGTTGACCTCAGAATCTCCACCAGCCTCCTGCCCCTCCCTTCTTTGTATATGGACAGCTGAGGTCCTCCATCGGAACATCAAGTGCAAAAACAGCTTCAGGTTAAGGCCTCTGCAACCATATTCTGCTCCTGAGCTCTACCCATCTGTTAGTTTGCTATACTGTGGTGGCTTGCATGTTGCTATGATGCTGGAAGCTACGTCACCAGTATTTCAAATACCAGCAGGGTCATCACTGATGGTAGACAGGACAGGTTTCAGCAGAGGTTACAAGGAGAGACTAGGAAGAAAGATCTGGTGATCTACTTCTGAAAAATCAGACAATGAAAACTCTATGATATCAAGAGAATATTGCCTGATACAGTGCTGGACGATGAGCCCTCTAGATTCGAAGGCACTCAGAATACACAGTGGCTACAACAATGGACTCAAGCATACCAATCAATGATCATGAAGATGGTGCAAAGCTGGGCAATGATTTGTTCTTTTGTACATGCGGTTGCTATGAGTCGGAGCCAGCTCGATGGCAACCAACAACAGCTAGCTCCTCCTATCTAGGAAGTATAGCATAGAATTTAAGAGCACAGACTCTGCTGCCATATTTCTTCTTAGTAAGCGTGTAACCTTGAGCAGATTACTTAGTACCTAGATCTTTGGTCTTTTCTTCATCTATAAAATGGGTGTAATAATAGTACCTCCCTCATAGGGAAGCTATGTGGATTAAATGTGTTAATATACATACAACAGTTAACATGTGAGTTTATCGTAAGTGCCATGTACGTGTCTGCTGCTATTAGACTCACTGATGCCATTTGAAATGACAGAGTTGAAACAAATCAATACAAAACAGAAAACAGGGAAACACTTGTGGCCTGCAAGTCAAACAGCTTAAGATCAAGCTGTGAGTAACAATCAATATATCTGAGATTTTTTCCCCCAATAATGACTTGCCAATTTTTATTAAATAAATAATATATAAATACATTTTCTTAAAAAAAAAAAAAGAAAGTAGAACATTAAACACGTTGAAATGAGGCTCACGTCTTCTTCGGTCACTCCATCTCTCCCAGCCCCAGCCTCTCCCTCTCCACATAACAAACCAGTGATTGGAGTTTGGAGCTTTTCCTTCCAGACTTTTCTCCGTTCATTGTCACTTACATAAACCAAACTCGTTGCCATCGAGTCAATTCTGACTCATAGCGACTGTATAGGACAGAGTAGAACTGCCCCACAGGTTTTCAAGGCTGTAATTTTTAAGGAAGCAGACTGCTACATCAGTTTCCCTAGGAGTTGTTGGTAGGTTCAAACCTGAGCACTTAACCTCTGCACCACAATCACCTTAATTACGATTCTGGCTTGGTTTTTGTTTGCTTTTTTTTTTGTTTTTTACATAAAATATATTGTATGTCTCTTTCTCTAATTGATTTTTTTCACTGAAATATATCATTGAACATATCAAAATGATACCTTTTTTAAATTCTTTCATGGTATTCCATTACAGATCAAAGTTTATTTAGCCATTCCCCTTTTGATAGACACTTTGTTTTCTTTTTTTTCCCCAACACTTTGCTAAGGTAAACAATGCTGCCACATACATCATTGTTTAAGTGTTGGATGTTTCTTTCTGTAGGGTCAGTATCAAGGACATAAACATTTAAAAAATTTTAATAGACACTGTCACAGAACCTTTCAAAGTGATTGCACCAAACCCCTGTGAACTTCCCTAGCTGTATATGAGGGTATCAGTGTAGTGCTTGTCTCTGGGAATACATGGTCCTCAGAGATTTGTTGAACTTTCTGGTAAATACTTCTCACCAAGGACCTAAAGACTTCAGCACCTCCTGATTTATGCTCACCTCTGGTGTTTGCTTTTCAGAATCCTTGAGCTGGATCTGATTGTCAGAGATGACGATGGAAATATCTTGGACCCTGATAATACCAGTGTCATCAGCTTGTTCCACGCACACGAGGAAGCAACTGAAAAAATCACGGAGCGTATCAAGGAAGAACTGGTGAGCTTTGTTAAATAGAGTTTGGCTGAGCAAGGCAGGCATTTAGCACATCATTAACTTAAAATAATAGGCTAATTAACCAGATTGTATATTATTCACGGGGCCATCTGTCCTCTGACCTGAGATGATTGGTAACCATATTCATTTTATTGTGTTTTTGCACTTAGATCTGTAATTCATTCAACGTCCATCCCACAGGTAGTTAAATACCAGGGAAGTTACCTGTTCTCAGGGAGCTTTTATATTCTAGAGAGGAGAAGAGAAGAAGGGCAGTTAAAAAAGTAAATATATAAATGAACAAGCTAATTCCAAATGGCAATAAATTCCCAAAAGGCAATAAACTAGGTTATGTGAATAAGCATGACTTAAGGGGCTACTTTAAAAGGAACAGAGCCCCGGGTGGTGCAAATGGTTAGGGCTCAGCTGCTAACTGAAATGTTGGAAGTTCGAGTCTACCCAGAGGTGTCTTGGAAGAAAGGCCTGGCAATCTATTTCTGAAAAATCAGCCATTGAAAACCCTATAGAGCACAGTTCTACTCTGACTCATATGGTGTTGCCATGAGTAGGAATGAGCTCAACAGCAACTGGTTTGTTTTGATTTCAAAATGCACAGTCCAGAAGGGTCACTTTAAAGAGTGACATATAAGCTGACAGCTGGATAGTGTGAAGGTGGCAGGCATGGGAAGATCTGGGGAGAGGGTGTTTAGGCAGAGGGTAGGACCAGGTTTTGGGTGTTCAGGGAAAAGAACTGTGGATGGGCACAGTGGGCAGTGGGGAGTGTAGACAATGATTTGGAGAGGGAGCAGGAGCTGGCACTCTAGGACCTGAAGGGTCATGGAAAAGAGTTAAGATGTTATTCCAGGTATGGTGGGAAGCCACCAAAGGAACCCAAACCCACTGCCATCGAGTTGATTCATTTTAAGGAAAGGTTAACATAATCTGATTTATATTTTTAAAAGTCACATTATTCAGTGAAAAACCAGTTGCCTTCAAGTCAATTCCAATGAATGGTGACCCCGTGTGTGTCAGAGTAGAACTGTGCTCCAGAGGGTTTTCTTTTAACATTTTTTTTTTTGTACTTTAGATGAAGATTTACAGAACAAACTAACTTCTCATTAAACAGTTAGTACACTTATTGTTTTATGACATTGGTTAACAACCCCACGACATGTCAACACTTTCCCGTCTCAACCCTGGGTTCCCTATTACCAGCTTTCCTGTCCCTTTCTGCCTGCTAGTCCATGTCCCTGGACTGTTGTGCCTCTTTAGTCTCACTTTGTTTTATGGGCCTGCCTAATCTTTGGATAAAGGGTGAACCTCAGGAATGACTTCATTACTGAGCTAAAAGGGTGTCTGGGGGCCATACTCTCAGGGTTTCTTCAGTCTCTGTCAGGTCAGTAAGTCTTGTCTTTTTTTGTGAGTTAGAATTTTGTTCTACATTTTTCTCCAGCTCTGTCCAGGACCCTCTGTTGTGATCCTGGTCAGAGCAGTC
>NW_004443947.1:10514207-10531372 GCF_000243295.1 Trichechus manatus latirostris | reverse complement strand
TCCTATTTTTTCTTATATGAACTTCATAGTTTTTGGCTTTATATTTAGGTCTTTGATCCATTTTGAATTACTTTTTGTGTATGGTGTGAGGTATGGGTCCTGTTTCATTTTTTTGCAGATGGACATCCAGTTTTGCCAGCACCATTTGTTAAAAAGACTGTCTTTTCTCCAATTGATGGACTTTGGGCCCTTGTCAAAGATTGGGTGACTGTAGGTGAATATGTTTACATCTGTGTTCTCCATTCTGTTCCATTTGTCAGTGTATTTGTCGTTGTACCAGTACCAGGCTGTTTTGACTACAATAGCTATATAGTAGGTTCTGAGGTCAGGTAGTGCGAGTCACTCTACTTTATTCTTCTTCTTCAATAGTGCTTTACTTATCCAGGGCCTCTTCCCTTTCCATATAAAGTTAATGATTAGTTTTTCTATCTCTTTAAAGAATGTTTTTGGTATTCGGATCAGGATTGCATTGTATTTGTAAATTGCTTTGGGTAGAATTGTCATTTTCACAATGCTGAGTGTACCTATCCAAGAGCATGGTATGTTTTTCTTATTTATGTAGATCTTTTTTGGTTTCTTGCATAGTGTTTTGTAGTTTTCATTGTATAGGTCTTTTACATCCTTGGTTAGATTTATTTCTAAGTATTTTTATTTTTTTTAGAGGCTATTATAAATGGTATTGTTTTCCCGATTTCCTTTACATTGTTCTCTTTATTGGTGTATAGAGATCCAGCCGATTTTTGTATGTTTATCTTGTATCCTGCTACTCTGAATGTTTCTATTAGTTCCAGTAGTTTTCTTGTGGACTCTTTTGGGTTTTCTATGTATAGTTTCATATCATCCACAAATAGGGACAGATTAACTTCTTCATTACCAATTCGGATGTCCTTTATGTCTTTTTCTTGCGTTATTGCTCTAGCTAGGACTTCCAGCACGATGGTAAATAGGAGTGGTGATAAAGGGCATCCTTGTCTTGTTCCCATTCTCAAGGGAAATGTTTTCAGCCTCTCTCCATTAAGAATGATGTTGGCTGTTGATTTTGCATACGTGCCCTTTATTATGTTGAGAAATTTACCTTGTATATCAATTTTATTGAGTTTTATCAGGAATGAGTGTTAAACTTTGTCGAATGCATTTTCTGAGTTGATTGAGATGATCATGTGATTCTTTTCTTTTGTTTATGTGGTGGATTATGTTGATTGATTTTCTAATGTTGAACCATGCTTGCATACCTGGTATGAATCCTACTTGGTTGTGGTGTATTATTTTTTTGATATAATGCTGAATTCTATTGGCTAGAATTTTGTTGAGAATTTTTGCATCTATATTCATGAGAGATATTGGTCTGTAATTTTCTTTTTTTGTGATATCTTTGCCTGGTTTTGATATCAGGGTTATGCTGGCTTCATAGAATGAATTTGGAAGTACCAATTCCTTTTCTATGTTCTGAAATAGTTTGAGTAGTGGTGTAAGCTCTTGTTTGAATGTTTGATAGAATTCTCCAGTGAAGCCATCTGGGCCAGGGCTTTTTTTTAAATTATCTTTTCAATCTCTTTCTTGTTATGGAACTGTTCAGACTTTCAACATCATTTTATGTTAGTTTGGGTAGCTAGCGTATTTCTAGAAATTTGTCCACTTCCTCTAGGTTTTCAAATTTATTGGAGTATAGTTTTTCATAATACTCTGTTATGATCCTTTTTATTTCAGTTGGGTCTGTTGTAGTGCCCCCCATTTCATTTCTTATTTGGGTTATTTGCATCATCTCCTGTTTTTTCTTTTGCCAATTTGGCCAGTGTTTTGTCAATTTTGTGGGTCTTTTCAGAGAACCAACTTTTGGCTTTGTTGATGCTTTTTATTGTTTTTCTATTCTCTATTTCATTTATTTCTGCTCTGATCATTATTATTTCCTATCTTCTGGTGGCTATGGGCTTCTTTTACTGTTCACTTTCTAATTGTTCGAGTTGTGTAGCTAATGTTTTGATTTTGCCCCTTCTTTTTTGATGTGTGCATCTATTGCTATAAATTGTCCTCTGAGGACTACCTTTGCCTTGTCCCAAAGGTTTTTGTAGGACGTGTTTTCATTCTCGTTTGATTCTAGGGATTTTTTGATTCCATCTTTGATTTCTTCTATACCCAGTGGTTTGTAAGCAGGGTGTTATTCAGTTTCCATGTAATTGGTTTTTTTTTCCTTGCTCTTCCTGTTGTTAATTTCTACTTTGATGGCATTGCAGTCAGAGAAGATATTTTGTATTATCTCAGTGTTTTGGATTTTGTTGAGGGTTGCTCTGTGGCCTAAGATGTGGTCTATTCTGGAGAACATTCCATGTACATTGGAAAAGAATGTGTACTTTGCAGCTGTTGGGTGGAGTTTTCTATAAATACCTATGAGGTCAAGTTGGTTGATTGGGACCTTTAGATCTTCTGTATCTTTGTTGAGTTTCTTTCTAGATGTTCTGTCCTTTACTGAGAGTGGTGTGTTGAAGTCTCCTGGTATTATTGTGGAACTGTCAGTTTCTCTTTTCAGTGCTGTTAGAGTTTGTTTTATGTATTTTGGAGCCCTGTCTTTGGTTATGTAGGTATTTATTCTGGCTATGTCTTCATGATAGATCATCCCTTTAATCATTGCATACTGCCCTTCTTTGTCTTTTTCGGTGAATTTTCTTTTGAAGTCTGTTTTATCTGAGATTAGTATTGCCACTCCTGCTCTTCTTTGGTAGCTGTTTTCTTGATATATTTTTTCCCATCCTTTGATTTTTAATAAATTTACATCTTTGTTTCTAAGATGTGTCTCTTGTAGACAGCATATTAATGGATCCTGTTTTTTTTAATCCATTCTGTCACTCTCTGTCTCTTTACATTCAGTGTAATTATTGATAGTTGTGAGTTTATTGCTGTCATTTTGTAGTGCTTTCTTTATGGTGCAGATGTTCTCTTTGTTCATCTTACTCTTCTGTGCTGAATTCCTTTTGTTTGTGGATTTTTTTTTCATTTTTTTTGTTTTTGTAGGTTTTGTTTTTACTGAGACTTTATATTTTTCTTCTTTATTTTGATGAGTATGTTTGTTAACTTTCTTTGCGGTTACCTTGAAATTTACCCTTATCTTCCTAGGTTTGAGCTAGTCTATTTTTACTTGATAGCGCCTTGCCTTCCTCTTCATTAGAAAGTTATATGCCTACACCATTAATTCCCTCTTTTATTGTTCTGATGTTGTTGTCATTTGCAGATTAACCTCTCTGGTTCTGTGTTGTAAATCTTTTGGTTTTGGACAGTCCTTGAGAGTTCATTTACTAGACTGGTATCTGGCTGGTGCAATCTTGCATCCTAGATTTAGGCTGTGGTCTTTTGTTGATTGTTGCTCAAACCAAAGGACCCCCTTTAATAATTCTTGTAAGTTTGTTTTGGTGTTTACATATTCCTTTAATTTCTGTTCATCTGGAAATGTGCAATTTTACCATCATATTTGAACGAGAGTTTTACAGGATATATTATTCTTGGCTGGCAATCTTTTTCTTTCAAGGTTTTTTATCTGTCATTCCATTGCCCTCTTGCCTGCATGGTTTCTGATGAGTAATCAGAGCTTAGTCGTATTGTTTGTCCTCTGTATGTGACTTTTTATTTTTACTGAGCTGCTCTCAGGATTCTTTGTTTGTCTTTGGTTTTGGCGAGTGTGAATATGATATGCCTTGGTGATTTTCTTTTGGGGTCTATCGTATATGGGGTTCATTGAGGTTTTTAATGGTCAGCTTTTCATCTTTCACTATATTAGGGAAGTTTTCTGTCAGCAATTCTTCAATGATCCTCTCTCTGTTTTCTGTTTTCTCCCCCTGTTCTGGAACTCCGATCACTCACAGATTTTTGCTTTTGATCATATCCCACATCATTCTTGGAGTTTTTTCATTCTTTTTTCTGATATTTCCTCAAACAGCATTGTATCCAAGTGTTTGTCTTCAGTTTTGCTGATCCTGTCTTCCATTCTTTCACACCTGCTCCTCAGACCTTCTATGACACTGTCCATTTCTGAAATCTTGTTTATCTTTTAGATTTCTAATTGTTGTTTTTGATTTCTAGTTGTGAATTTATTTTGATATTTTGTTCCTGTGTTATTTTCCTGAATTCTTCCATTTTTTTGTCTGTATTTTACATGAATTTATCTGCCTTTTCCATGAATTTGTCTATTTTTTCCTCATTTTTGTCTCTTTTTTGCTTCAACTTTTGGATAGCTCTGAATATTAGAGATTTGAATTCCCTATCAGGTAGTTCTAGTGGCTTTTCTTCTACTGGAAAGTCATCTGGTTTTTTATTTTGGATGCCTACTGGAACCATCCCATCCTTTTTTTATATGTTTTGTTATTGTCTGCTGTCTTTGGGACATTCAGTAGTTATTTTCTTCATTTATTGATTGCAGTTTTTTTTATTTCATCCTGCATTTTTTGTTTTATTTTGTTATGTCTTAGCAGGCAGGCTGTGTGTTTTTTTTGGTTGCTTGTCTGTGGACAAGATCCTTCTCACCTCCTTGTCCAATGGGCAAGGTCAGTCACTCAGCTATGGTGGAGCAGGGCAGGTCCAGCTGAAGGGGTAGGACTGGGATGGGTTGATTGTGGCACATATGGGGGCCAACAGGGTGGGCTAGGGTCAGTGCAGGACAGGTTCCAGTAAGCTATGCCTGTGCTGCTCAGAGGTGTGATGTTCAGTGCATGGTGCAGGTAGGCAGGAGGGAGGGAGGAGATTGTTATGCGTGGAGCTAAGATGTTTATGGAAAAGAAGAGACAGAGGAGAGAAAAACAGGAGCCAAAAAAACAAACCAAAAAGTGCTGAGGGTGCTTGGTGTTTGAGTGGAAAGATGAGAAACTGAGAAATGAAGAAAAGCAGAAAGGACAAAAAGGCAAATAAAAAATAAATTAATAAAAATTAAAAAAGAAAAGAACTTTCCCCAGGGATCCCACTGGTGCATCTGCGCAGATAGGGAAGTAGGTCCCAAGCCACGCAGTACAGACTGGCTATAAGTGGCTGAGATGGCACACAGCACCAGGTATTCAGGAGACAGGAGAAGAAGGTAAGTAGAGAGATTTGAGAAAATGAGAAATGAAGAAAGACAAAAAGGCAAGAAAAAAAAATTTAAAAAAATCAAGAAAAACCCCAAGGAATTCCACCAGTGCAGCTGTGCAGACTGGCAAAGTGTCTCCCAAGCCTCCCAGTACAGCCTGGGTAGAAGGGACAGAGATGGCACACAGTGCCAGTTATTCATGAGACAGGAAAAGAAGGTAAGTAGTGAGAGACGAGAAACTGAGAAATGAAGAAAGATGCAAAGAAAAGAAAAAAGGGAAGAAAAGCCCACAGGGATCCCACTGGCATGGCTGCGCAGTCTGGGGAAGTAGCTCCCAAGCCCCACAGTACAGCCCGGCTAGAAAGATCTCCTGAACCTGGAAAAGAAAAAGAAAACAAACAAACAGACAAAACAAAACCAAACAAAAAAAGGCCCCAGGGATCCCACCAGGGTGGCAACGCTTACTGGGAAAGAAGTTCCCCAGCCAAGTGGCACTTCACAGCGTGTCAAGAAGAAGCAAAGATGCCACATGGAGCCAGATCTTCAAGAGTAAGGAGGGGAGGAGGTGAGAGGCAAGGAAGAAACCAAAAGAAGCCAAAAAAAGCAACACTAGCAACCAAGAAATGGCACTGCAGGAGCCAGCCAGTGTGGACAGGGCGAATCCAAGTGGCACATAGCTGGCGCCTCCTGGACCTCAGTCACTTGGCCTGCTGGGAAGCAGCAGGTCAGCCTGCTGGGAAGCATCTGAGCAGGGGGAAGAAGGGGGGTGGGTGGGAAATTGTATATCGCTGGTTACTGGGTGCTCTGTCTCCTGCTGGGAGCTTTGTGAAGCTGCTTTCTTGTACTCCCTGCCCACTGATCTCCAACAGGAGTCTAAGATGGTGAATCCGTGCTGTGTTAGCAGATAGGGGACCTCCGCTCATATGTCTCCTTGCTCTCTATTCTGTGTCAGTTTCTTATTCTGTTCGGTGCTTGGTTGAGTTCTTTACCTCTTCATTTGATGCTTAGGGTTCTAGGATTGATGTTTGTCTCTTTTTCTTAGTTTTTTGCATCTTTGCTGTGGAGGGACAGCATGGTGCTTCTGTCTGTAGTTCCATGTTGGCTCTGCCTAGTTCCATAGTGTTTTCATTGACTGATTTTTTCAGAAGTAGATTGCCAGGCCTTTGCTTCAAGGAGCCTCTAGGCAGACTTAAACCCTCAACTTTTCTGTTAGCAGCCAAGTGGGTTAGCCATTTACACCACCCAGGGACTCCCAAAGTCACATTAACTGCTGTATATTATTTGACAGTAGCTTTATTTAGGTTTCATCTTCATGCAGTGAAATTCACTCATTTTAAGTCTACAGTTTAATGAATGTTAGTAATGTGCAGTGTTTGATAAAGTCCATCATAATCAAGATAGAAAACAGTTCCATCACCCTAAAAGTTTCTTTGCGTCCCTTTACAGTCAATCCCTTCTTCTGATCCCCAGCCCAGGCAACCCCTGATTTGCTTTCTTAGTATAGGTTTGCCATTTGTAGAGCTTCATATAAATTGAATCAAACAGTATTAGTGTTTTGTGTTTGACATCGCTCAGGCAGCGTGATGTTTTTGAGATTCATGTTGTTGTGTATATCAATATTTTGTTCATTTTTTTTGCCAAGTTGGCATTCCACAATATGGTTATACCATTGACCAATTGATGAACATTTGGTTTGTTTTCAATTTGGGACTATTATAAGCAATCCTGCTATGAACATTCATATAGAAAGCTTTGTGTGGACATGTTTTCTTTCATTTTTTTTTAGGGGGTAATACGTAGCAGTGGGATTGCTGGGTCATATAATAAGTGTATGTTTAACTTTTAAGGTACTGCCATAAATTTTTCCCAAAATGGCTGTGCCATTTTGTGTTCCCACCAGCAATATATGAGTGTTCCAGTTGCTCTACATTCTTGGCAACACTTGGTGTTGTCAGTCTTGTTAACTTTAGTCAATCTAGTGGATCTGTAGTGGTATCTCATTGTGGTTTTAATTTCATCTCCCTGATGGCTAGTGATGTTGAGCTTCTGTTCATGCGCTTACTGGCAGTTTGTGTCTTATTTTCTGAAGTGTCTGTACAAATATTTTGCCCATTTTTAATTGTGTTGTTTTCTTATTTTGAAGTTTTAAGAGTTATTTGCATATTCTGGATACAAATGCTTTATCAGATATATGTTTTGCAAATATATTCTTCTAGTCTGTGGCTTGCCTTTTCATTCTCTTAACTCTGTCTTTTAAAGAGCAAATGTTTTAGTTTTGATGAAGTCTATTTTATAAATTTTTTTGGTTTGTGCTTTTATGACACCAACTTTTTGAAGAAAACTAGGTTAGTGATGATGTTTTCCCAGATGAGAAAATCAAGGCTGTCTTAGTCATCTAGTGCTGTTATAATAGAAATACCACAAGTGGATGGCTTTAACAAAGAAAAGTTTATTCCCTCACAGTCCAGTAGGCTACAAGTCCAAATTCAGGGTGTCAGCTGCAGGGGAAGGCTTTCTCTTCTCTTTTGGCTCTGGAGGAAGGTCCTTGTGATGTGTCAATCTTCTCTTGGTCTGGGAGCATCTCAGCGCAGGAACCTCAGGTCCAAAGGACATGCTCTGCTTCCGTTGCTGCCTTCTTGGTAGTATGAAGTCCTCCTTCTCTGCTCGCTTCTCTCTTTTATATCTCAAAAGAGATTGGCCTAAGACACTATCTAATCTTGTAGACCTCATCAATATAACTGCCACTAGTCCATCTTATTACATCATAGTGATAGCATTTATAACACGTCGGGAAATCACATCAGATGATATAATGGTAGACAATCATACAATACTGGGAATCATGACCTAGCCAAGTTGACAGATATTTTTGGGGGACACAATTCAATCCATGACAAAGGCTTAGATTACAGAAACTTTGGGTAGTAGAACTAGGTGTAATGCCCAAATCTTTGGGCTTGAAATCACAAGTGACTCCCAATATCCTGCACCATCTCTGTGTTGTCCTAAGTAGTGCTGGGCTAACTTTCTCCATCTTCCTCCCTTCTTTCTTCCACCTCTCAGTCAAAAGACCAGCCGGATTATGGAATGTATTCTCGAATCTCCTCCTCCCCCACTCACAGCCTCTATGTCTTTGTGAGAAACTTTGTCTGCAGAATTGGGGAAGATGCTGAGCTCTTCATGTCGCTCTATGATCCCAACAAGCAAATGGTTATAAGGTAGGTGTGCTTAGTATTGCTGGACCTCTCTGTGTGGGGCAGTTTAAAGTCAGTAGAGCACAGAGTGTCTTTTCTTTTCATCATTACTTGTGGTGGAGAAATTCCCACCCAGAAGAGAAACCAGGTCTATCTGAGATAAGGTAATAACTTCTCTGGAGGGTGTGGGTGTCAGATGGAAATTTCACTGCCACCAAATTTTTCCCACAGTGGGCATATGGTTATAGGGAAATAAGTTTTGATTATTGAAAGACAACCAGAAATAGAAAGACTCAGATAGGTAGCATTTGGATAGAGGAAAAAATACTGGTTTTTAAAATGGGAGTTGAGAAATGACTGGTGAAAACTGCAGATCCTCCAGGGCAGCAACAGGTTAAAAGTGTGGGCTCTGCAGTCTGCCTAGGTCCCCATCCTGGCTTGACCGCCATCTACACTGTTAACCTTGGCCAGGTTGTCAGTCTCGCTTACGTCTCAGTTTTCCGTTTGCAAGTTATCAGCACCAACCCCATTGGGGAATTTATTTTAGGCTTTAATGAGAAAAAGCCCATGAAGCACTAAGCACAGGGGTTGACACATGGGTACTTGTGTTCCAAGTGGCAGAGGCCATTATTATTACTACTTTTATTAATTTCTCTTGGGAATGGAGGAAGTGAAGGAACTTCTTGGTGCCTCAGCTCAAGAAAGGGAAAACACCTTTGGGAATCTCCAGGGAAAAGATTTTGGTGTACTGCCCACCATCCCTGTTCCCCCAGGACTCACCACCCTTCCTTCAGGGTGACTGCTGCCTATCTCTCCAGTGGGGTTTTAGACCAACACATGGTCCCATATGTGAGGTCACCAGTTGAACCATTTGAATGGAGCTGGAGCATGATCCCTCTGCTTCTATGGAGAAAATGGAGACAATAATGTGTTCTTGGCTTGGTTGTTATGATGATTCAATGAGATAGCATACAGTGCCCTAGTGAATAGTGGCCCTTTAGTAAATAATGGTTCCACTGGAGACATTTATGAAACATGGAGGGCATGTCCATCTAAGAAGATTGTACTGTGGTCAGTATATGATCTCATTCAGTCCTCTACTCCATGATGTTTGGGTGAGGAAAATGAGGCTCAGGCAGGTAAAGTGATTGGCCCAAAGTCACACATAGTTATTAAATGACAGAGCTGAGATTTATACCAGGTCCATCTGACTACAAAGATGAACTTTTTCCTCACTGTAGTCTGATGCCAAGGAAAGAACTGTATCTAATATCCCAGGTGTTTCTGGCTAGGGTTTCAGCACAGTTATGGTGGAAATCTATTCTTTATGGTTAATGAAAATCCCCAGTATTAAAAACTGAGCCTTATTCTTCTGTCTAGGCCTCAGTAGGCACTGAGAGCGAGTGGTCCTGGTACCTCATACAGAGCCCACCCTTAAATGGTTTGCATATCATAGACCCCTCCTTGTTCCCTCCCTGTCAGCTGCTCCCAGGGCACCTGGGAAAAAAGATTCTGAAAGCATTCACAGGACCCCCCCGCCCCACCTCTCCAGAAACACGAGGGCTCCTCCTGGCTGCATTGACAGGGGTGGCTGGTCTCCTGGTCCATCTAAGTGATGGATAGGCCTGGCCCCAGCTTTGTGGAGGGAGGCGATGGATCAGCGAGATGGCAGCTCTGTTCCCTGAAGTGTCACACCAGATGACGTGCTTGATGGGGTGTGCCTGAATGATACCTGTGAGAGTGCCAGACACAGGGCAACCCTTGGGAGACAAGGAGAAGGAGCTGAAGGGCAGAAGCCAAAAAGAAGAGGAGAAAATGAAGAAGAGAAGAGGCATGGCACAGGAAAGGGGCATGGAGATTTGGAAACACTCCCTGTATCAGTGTGACGCTGGATAGCTGCTCTTTTACTAAGAAATCTTCAGTCCTTTATGTCCTGACAGATAGTGAACAGCAGGCAAGTTAAGGCATCCTCTGTATGGCCCAGATGCGGCTGGGGAGAATTTGGTTGGAACAGATCTTTCAGTGTTGGGGTAAATCATGCTCAGATTCTTAGTGGATCCCTGAAGAGATATGGATTGGGAAATTTAAATAAATGTTTGCCAGAAAAACAAAAGAAGCATCTCAGTCATCAGGCCAATGGCAAGGCTATGTCCAAAGAGCTGGAGGAGGAGTTGGAATAGTCCTCCTCACTCCCTTGAGGAGGGTGTCATTGGAGGAGACCTCGCCTGTGTTGTCACCACGTGGGCCTGCAGATTCTACTGCTCAGATCTTCCTGGGCAAGGATGGATGGGGCCAGCTTGGTCCTCTAAATTGCTTTTCTTATTTATGATTGTATTTCTCCTAGAAGAAAATTGCTGGTGCTTGCTGTTTAGACCTTGTAGGCTGGTTCACAAAGACGCCTGCTACGTATGATGGAAAGTTCTGAAAAACACCCAGACAACTTACTATGTACAATACGGTAATAGCCAATGGGCAGTGATGAACAAAACCAAATTTTTGGATGGAAACTTTGTTGCTAGTTTGCTGTAAATTCCAACCATTAAAACTTTTAGATCTTACTGGAAAAAAGAAAAAGAAAGGTACATTTGGCTTGATTGAGTTTTAACCGTTGGTAACCCAGGGCTGTGTGCATTTTCCTGATCGGTTCCATTTCCCCCTGAACTTTGCTCAGACTGCTCTCATTAATCTTCTAGGGGTGACTGCAGAGAGAGGAACAGACATCAGGGAGATCGAAGCTCAAAAAAGAAGGCAATTGCCCTTAACTCTGCTTAACTCTTATCATGCCTTCTTGGGCTAACATGGCTTTTGAGCTTTATTTTGCCTTTTTTCTTCCCTCTAATTCAAGATCATGGGCAGTGATTTAGCAGCAGCTCTATGCTCTTGGATGGTGTGGAATACTTAATGAGTCAACTCAGTAAACTGTGCTAAGCTTCTTCTAAGTTAAATAAGTGCTAGACGTCTCAATCTTCCTGGCATGGCTGGACCCGACTGATAGGAGCCACACAGCGTGGTATATGGTTGCTAGAAGATAAGAGGTAGTAAATGATCGGACGTAGGAGTTGTGTGACTGCCCCATGTAAAACCCTTCAGTGGGTTTCTGTTATTCTTAGGATCAAGTCCAAAATCTTACGAGGCCTACAGGGTCTTCCCTCTGCCTCTATTTTTTTTTCTTACTGCTTTCTTCTTGGATCAGTTTCTTAGATACCTCAAGCCCCTTCCTGCCTCAGGGCCTTTGCACGTGGGTTTGCTTTTCTTGAAACATTTCCCTTTCCTGCTCTCTTTTCCTGACCTATTTCATTTACACGTCCTTTCCTCAGCAAAGACGTTCTCATCCAGACTAGGCCAGGCCCTTCTGTTGTACGTTCTCACAACATCCTGAACTTTTCTTTACAGCACTTGTCACAGTTATGCGTAAATAGTTATTTAAGTGTATATTGGATAATGGCTGAAGCCCTGTATCGTCCATCACAGCACGATATTCCATTCAAGGAACGATAGTCCTACATCCCAAGGTTAATTTAAAATAACCCAAATCTCTACTCAGTCTCTTAAGGAAATGTGAAAGGGGAGTAGGATGGTAAGGGGAGTACATTCTTAATGTCTAGTAAAATGCACTAAAATACCCTCCCCCATCTCTACCACTCTCAGTAACCGTACAGAGAATGCAGCTGATCTTCAAAAATATTAAGCTGCTGTGCTAGAATTTCCTTAGCCGATGGGGAAGGTAAAGAGGTTGTGCATATATATATGTTAGAAATTTTATGCCCCTGGTACAATGTGACTGTTTGTCTAATGCCTGTCTGTTCTTTGAGACCATGATCTCTAAGAGGGAGGGACAGTGTCTGTCTCAGATAGTACTATAACACCAGCAGCCAGTATGGTGTTGGGCATATGGTGGATGCTCAATGAATAGTTCCTGAATGAACGCTGAGCCCCTGGGAGTAACGTGGTGCTGCTCTTCTTCCCGCAGTGAGAACTACTTGGTGCGATGGGGTAGCAGGGGCTTCCCGAAGGAGATTGAGATGCTGAACAATCTGAAGGTGGTCTTCACGGTGAGTGTGCCCTCTCTTCTTGTCGACATGTTCCACATTGACAGAAGATGTGGACTTGGAAACGAAGCTAGTTAGTTGGTCAGGATGGAGCATGGCCTAGGTACAGCACTGTATTCTGGGCTTTACATGGAGAAACAGGGAAGTGAGTACCTGGGCAGTGCAGACAGTTAGTAGGCTTGGATGCTAACTGGAAGGTTAAAGGTTCGAGTCCACCCTGACAATCTACTTCTGAAAAACCCACCACTGAAAGCCCTTTGGAGCGCGGTTCTACTCTGACACATATGAGGTCACCATGAGTTGGAATCAACTCAATGGTAACTGGGTTTTTCTTACGGGGGCATTGTATCCTCTCTTTCTTCTCTCTTCCGTCCTTCCTTGTTATCTCTTTCTCTCTAACACACTCATGTGCACACAGAGAACACATGCAGAGCACTATATAAACAAGCACAACCCTCTTTGAGTGGCAATGTCTGGGTGAACTGGCTACAGCAGCTATTTTGATTTTCTGGTTAATTCATGGTTAACCTGAGTCTCATTCTTTGGTTCAGGACTTTCTGAAAACCTTTTTAAAATGTGTCAGTAAAAGGTAAGATCTTCCTAGAACATTTCCTGCCTTGGCAAATTGGATATTCTGAACATAATTGAGTCATAGATGATTAAAGATCTTTTGGGTCCTTGGGATCATCTTTCTAAATACCAGTACTCGCTGGGAAAGACTTATATGTGGAAACACTGAAATCAGTTGTTACCTGGATGATTTATTTCTGAGAGTGAACCTGGCTTTTTGCCTCTGAATAAAAGAAAGAATAGAAAGAAGGACAAAAGGTTATAATTTCCAGCAGAGACCCTTCCCTTGTCTCATTTCCATGTAGTTGTGTTAAGAAGGGAGTCCCTGGGCAGTGCAAACAGTTAATGCACTCTGCTGCTAACCAAAAGGTTGGAGGTTTGAGTCTACCTAGAGGTGCCTCAGAAGAAAAGCCTCTACTTCTGAAAAAGCTGTCTACTTCTAAAACGTCAGCCACTGAAAACCCTATGGAGCACAGTTTTACTCTTGACACACCTGTGGTCTCCATAAGTTGGAATTGACTCAATAGCAACTGGTTTCAACTGGTGTTAAGAGGGTGGCCTCAAAACAAAATTCTAACTCACAAATAAAGACCAGACTTACTGACCTGACAGAGACTGGAAAAACCCTGACAGAGACTGGAGAAACCCTGACAGTATGGCCCCCGGACACCCTTTTTGTTCAGTAATGAGGTCGCTCCTGAGGTTCACCCTTCAGTCCAAGATTAAACAGACCCATAATACAAAACAAGACTAAAGGGGCACACCAGCCCAGGGGCAAGGACTAGAAGGCAGGAGGGGACAGGAAAGTTGGCAATAGGGAAAGCAAGATCGAGAAAGGAGAGTGTTCACATGCCATGGGGTTGGTAACCAGTGTCAAGAAAACAATATGTGTATTAACTGTTTAATGAGAAGCTAGTTTGTTTGGTAAACCTTCATCTAAAGTACAATTATCTTCTGGGCAACATGGCACTCTAGGCAGAAGCACCACACCGTCCCTCCACAGCAAAGATCCAAAAAACTAAGGAAAACAGAGAAAACAGCAATCCTGAAACCTTAAGCATCAAATGAAGAGATAAAGAACTCAGCCGTGCACCAAATGGAATAAGAAACTGACAGAGAACAGACAGCGAGGAGAGATACATGCAGAGGTCCCCTATCAGCTAATGCAGCACAGATCCGTCATCTTGGACTCCTATCAGAGATCAATGAAGGGGGGTGGGTATGAGAAAGCAGCTTCATGGAGCTTCCAGCAGGAACAACCAGTAACCGGCGTTATATACTTGCCCACCCCCCACCCTTCTTCACCCCTCCTTGGCCTCCTCTGCTTCCCATGGCCACAATCTCTTGGCCGGGCAGCACCAGCTGCTTGGATTCCACCTTCCCAAACTGGCCGACTCCCTGAGTGCCATATGTTGGCTGCTGGTGTTGCTTTTTTCTGCTTTTTTTGATTTCTTCCTTACCTCTCATCACCTCCCCCCTCCTTTCTCTCAAATACTTGGCTCCATGTGCCATCTTTGCTTCTTCCTGAAAGGCTGTGAAACTCCACTCGAATGTGAAACTGCTTTCTGGTACATGCTGCCACGCTGGTGGGATCCTGTGGCTTTTTGAATTATTTTGAATTATTTGTTTGTTTTCTTTTTCTTTTCTCAAATTGGTAGCCCATTCTAGCCAGGCAGTACTGCGCGGCTTCGGACCTACTCCCGCAGTTTGTGCAGACGTGCAGAGGGATCCCTGAGGGTATTTCTTTTTTCATGTTTTTTTTCTGTTTTTTGAGGGGTTTTTCTTGTTCTTTTTTTTAAAATTTGTTCTTTTTTTTCTCCCCTCTTTTTGTCTTTCTTCATTATTCAGTTTCTCATCTCTCTATACCTTCCTTCTCTTCCTGTCTCCTGAACACCTGGCACTGAGTGACACCTCTCCAGCTTCTAGCCAGGCTGTACTTCAATGACTGAGAGCAACTTCCCCAGATCTTGTAGCTGCACCGATGGGATCCCTGGAACTTTGCTTTTCTTTTTTCTTTCTAATTTTTATTTATTCATTTTCTTCTTTTCTTTTTTTCTTCTTCTTCTCCTTTTGTTTTTTCTCCATTTCATAGTCTCTTATCTCTCCACTCCAATGGCAAGCTTTTTTGTTTGTATGATTTTGGCTCCTGTTCCTCTCTCCTCTCTCTCCTCTTTCCCATACCCATCTTAGCTCCACACATCACAATATCCCCACTCCATCCTGCCTACCTGCACTGTGCACTTAACATCACACCACCAAGCAGCACAGGCACGGCCTACAGGAACCTGCCCTGCACTGATTACTGGCCTGCCCTGTCGGCCCTAGTACGTGCCACAAACAACCCATCCCAGCAACTCCTCTTCACCTAGACCTGCCCTGCTGTACCATATCTGAGCAACTGACCCTGCCAATTGGAGAGGGAAGCAAAAAGTATCATGCCCACAGATGAGCAAACAACAAAGAACACACAGCCCGCTGGTGCAGACATAGCCAAATAAAACAAAAAAAAAGGATGAAACAAACAAATATACAATCAATAAATGAGAAAAATAACTACTGAAGGCCCTGAATACACAGACAATATCAAAACATTTACAAAAACAGGACAGGATGGTTCCACTAGGCGTCCAAATTAAAACACCAGATGAGTCTCCAGTGGAAAAAAATGCACTAGAACTACCTGATAGGGAATTCAAATCTCTCATACTCAGAATTAGCCAAGAGTTAAAGCAAAAAGCAGACGAAAATGACGAAAAAAAATAGACAAATTCATGGACAAGACAGACTAATTCATGGAAAATACAGACAAAAAATGGAACAAGTCAGGAAAATAATGCAGAAACAAAATGCCAAAATAAATTCACAACTAGAACTTGTAAAAAACAACAATTAGAAATCCAAAAGATAAACAACAAGATTTCAGAAGTGGACAGTGTCATAGAAGGGCTGAAGAGCAGATATGAAACGGTGGAAGACAGGATCAGTGGAACTGAAGACAAACACTTGGGTACAACTCTGTTTGAGGGAAACTCAGAAAAAAGAATTTAAAAAAATTGAAGAGACCGTGAGAATTATGTGGGGTACAATCAAAAGCAAAAATTTTTGAGTGATCAGAGTTCCAGAACATGGGGAGAAAACAGAAAATACAGAGAAGATCCTTGAAGAACTGCTGACAGAAAACTTCCCTAATATCATGAAAGATGAAAAGCTGGCCATCCAAGAAGCTCAATGAATCCCATAGAGGATAGACCCTAAAAGAAAATCACCAAGGCATATCATAATCACACTCACCAAAACCAAAGACGAACAAAGAATCCTGAGAGCAGCTTGTGAAAAACAAGAAGTCACGTACAGAGGAGAAACCATAAGACTAAGCTCAGATTACTTGGCAGAAACCACGCAGGCAAAAAAGCAATGGTATGACATATATAAAACCTTGGAAAAAAAAATTGCCAGCCAAGAATAATATATCATGCAAAACTCTCATTCAAATGCGGTGGTGAAATTAAGATATGTCCAGATAAACACAAGTTAAGGGAATATGTAAAAACCAAACCAAACTTACAAGAGTTATTAAGGGAATTCCTTGATCTGAGAACAAACAACGTCAGCTCACAGGGTGAATCTAGGATGCAGGATCGTACCAGCCAGATACCAGTCTAGGAAATGAACTCTCAAGGACTATCCAAAACAAAAAGAAATACAACAGGGAATCAGAGAAGTTAATAAGTAAATGATAATAGCATCAGAACAATAAAAGAGGGAATAAACGGTGCAAGTATAGAACCTTCTAATGGAGAGGAAGGCAAGGTGATACCAAGTAGTAACAGACTGCTTCAAACTTAGAAAGAGAAGGATAAATTTCATGGTAACCACAAAGAAAGTTAACAAACCTACTCATAAAAATAAAAAGGAAAAACATAAAGTCTCAGTTAAAACAAAACCTACAAAGCAAGGTGATACCAAGTAATAACAGACTGCTTCAAACTTAGAAAGATAAGGACAAATTTCACGGTAACCACAAAGAAAGTTAACAAACCTACTCATAAAAATAAAGAGGAAAAACATAAAGTCTCAGTTAAAACAAAACCTACAAAAACAAAAGAAATGATACAAAGTATCTTCTCTGACCATAATGCCATCAAGGTAGAAATTAACAATAGAAAGAGCAAGGAAAAAAAAAATCAATTACATGGAAACTGAATAACACCCTGCTTACAAACCACTAGGTAATAGAAGAAATCAGAGATGGAATCAAAAAATTCCTAGAATCAAACGAGAATGAAAACACATCATACAAAAACCTTT
>NW_004443947.1:10493383-10514107 GCF_000243295.1 Trichechus manatus latirostris | reverse complement strand
AAGACTCCACAAGAAATCTGCTAGAACTAGTAGAAAGATTCAGCAGAGTAGCAGTATACAAGATAAACATACAAAAATCAGTTGGATTCCTATACTCCAATAAAGAGAATGATGAAAAGGAAATCAGGAAAACAATACCATTTATAAAAGCCCCTAAAGAAATAAAATACTTAGGAATAAATCTAACCAGAGATGTAAAAGACCTGTAGATGGAAAACTACAAAACACTACTGCAAGAAACCCAAAGGGATCTACATAAATGTAAAAACATACCATGTTCATGGATAGGTAGACTCAACATTGTGAAAATGACAATTCTACCCAAAGTGATTTACAAATACACTGTAATCCTGATCCAAATACCAACAACATTCTTCAAAGAGTTGGAAAAACTAATCATTAACTTCATATGGAAAGGGAAGAAGCCCCAAATAAGTAAACCACTATTAAAGTAGAAGAATAAAGTAGGAGAACTCACACTATCTGACCTCAGAAACTACTATAAATCTACAGTAGTCACAACAGCCTGGTACTGGTACAACGACAGATACATTGACCAATGGAACAGAATTGAGAACCCAGATGTAAATCCATCCACCTACGGTCACCTGATCTTTAACAAGGGCCCCAAGTCCATCAGATGGGGAAAAGACAGTCTTTTTAACAAATAATGCTGGCAAAACTGGATGTCCATCTGAAAAAAAATGAAACAGGACCCATATCTCACACCATACACAAAAAGTAATTCAAAATGTATCAAAGACCTAAATATAAAGCCAAAAACTATAAAGCTCATAGAAGAAAAAATAAGAATGCCAGAGGCCCTAATACACAGCATTAACAGGATACAAACCATAACCATCAATGCACAAAACCCAATAGATAAGCTAGATAACTGGGATCGTCTAAAAATCAAACACCTATGCTCTTCAAAAGACTTCACCAAAAGAGTAAAAAGAGAACCTATAGACTGGGAAAAAAATTTTGGCCATTACAAATCAAAGGTCTAATCTCCATAATCTACAAGAAAATCCAACACCTCTACAACAAAAAGACAAATAATCCATTTAGAAAATGGGCAAAGGATTTGAACAGACACTTCACCAAAGAAGACATTCAAGCGCCCAAGACACATGAGGAAATGCTCGCTATCACTAGCCATTAGAGAAATGCAAATCAAAACTGCAATGAGATACCATCTCACCCCAGCTTTACTGGCATGAATGCAAAAAACTGGAAATAACAAATGTTGGAGAGGCTGTGGGGAGATCGGAACTCTTATGCCCTGCTGGTGGGAGTGCAAAATGATACAATCATTTTGGAAAACGATATGGCGCTTCCTCAGAAAGCTAGAAATAGAAATACCATATGATCCAGCAATCCCACCCCTAGGAATATATCTTAGAGAAGTAAGAGCCATCACACGAATAGATATATGCACACCATGTTCATAACAGCATTGTTCACAAAAGCAAAAAGATGGAAACAGCCTAAATACCTATCAACAGATGAATGGATAAACAAACTATGGTACATGCATACAACAGAGTATTATGCAACCATAAAGAACATCGATGAATCTGCAAAGCATCTCATAACATGGATGAATCTGGAGGGCATTATGCTGAGTGAAATAAGCCAATCACAAAAGGACAAATATTGTATGACACCACTACTGTAAAAACTCATGAAAAGGTTTACACAAAAAGAGAAACAATCTTTGATGGTTACGAGGGAGGGGAGGGGCGGGGGGAACACTAAAAAGACAATAGATAAGTGGTAACTTTGGTGAAGGGTAAGACAGCACACAATACTGGGGAAGCCCTCACAACTTGTACAAGGGAAGGTCATAGAGACTCCATAGACACATCCAAACTCCCTGAGGGACCAAATTGCTGGGCTGAGGGCTGTGGGGAACATGGTCTTGGGGAACATCTAGCTCAGTTGGCATAACACAGTTTATAAAGACAGTGTTCTACATTCTACCTTGGTGAGTAGTGTCTGGTGTCTTAAAAGCCTGTGAGCAGCCATCTAAGATACTCCACTGGTCTCACCTCTTCGGGAGCAAGGGAGAATGAAGATAACAGCATACAAGGAAAAGATTAGTCCAAAGGACTAATGGAGCACAGCTACCAAGGCCTCCACCAGACTGATCCAGTACAGCTAGATGGTGCCCGGCTACCACCACTGACTGCTCTGACTGGGATCACAACAGAGGGTTCTGGACAGTGCTGGAGAAGGATGTAGAACAGGGTTCTAATACACACAAAAAGACCAGATTTACTGGCCTGACGGAGACTGGAGAAATCCAGAGTGTGGCCCCCGAACACCCTTTTAGCTCAGTGGTGAAGTCACTTCTGAGGTTCACCGTTCAGCCGGGGATTGTATAGCCCCATAAAACAAAACGGGACTAATGAGGCACAGCAGTCCAGGGACAAGGACTAGAAGGCAGAAGGGGACTGGAAAGCAGGTGATAGGGAACCCAAGTTTGAGTGGAGACAGTGTTGACAAGTAGTGGGGTTCTTAACCATTGTCATAGCGCAACACGTGTTCTGTTTAATGAGAAACTATTTTGTTCTGTAAACCTTCATCTAAAGTGAGAATAGTAGCACAACTGGATGAACATAATGGACGTCACTGAATTGTACATGTAGAAATTTTTGAAATGGTGTGTCTTTGGCTTTGTATATTTTCACCAAAAAAAAAAGAAGATCCTCCAAGGCCGAGAAGGGGGTGTGTTGACATGGTCGTGGAGTTGTTAACCAATGTCATAAAACAATATGTGTACTGAGTGTTGAATGAGAAAATATTTGTTCTGTAAGCCTTCACCTAAAGTACAGTAAAAAAATTTAAAAAAAAAGGATGACCTCAAGAAACCTAAGGATGTTGGTGTTGCCTGCAAGCTCCTTTTGGGTGAAGACCATTTATGAGATTTTCCACTGCATTGCCTATATTATCAAAGGAAATTGTAGAGGAGGATCCAGGCAGGTATTTGGGCATTGACCAAACTGATGGGTTTGATCCAACAGTGACCGACATGGTAGATTAACCTACCTTGCCCTACAGTAATTTTCTAGTTACAGCCCATTAAGTGCAATGTCTTATGTCACAATTAGATTGGAGTAGAGCTGATTTATTTTATTTGTTATTTCATGAAAAATGAGCCAGTGGCATGGAATAGGATCATAGGTCCTAATTGCTTAGACTAAGTTTTTTTGGCATGTATAAATGTGCCTCAATTCTCCTTATCTATTATTAGTTAGAAGGAGGAGCCTATTTATTTTCTTGATAAATAGGACATTCCCATAGGGCTTCTTGATTAAACCAGGAGACAGATGTTTCATGAGAGGGAAAATGACAGGGAATCAATCAGTGGTTCATTTTGCAGAGAACCAATTCATAATGTAAACATGAGGGAAAAGGCATCAGTAAATTCGTGTCCTGTGGTATTTATGAGAATGTAATTCTGCCTTCATGGAATTCTGTCTGTCCCACCACTTCTGCCTTCCAAAGCAAGTGAACTTGAGACCCTTACTTGACTGGTGCAATAGGCTGACATGTCCCTCTGTTGAGATGATAGAGATAGATAGCTAGATAGATACCTGCCATTTCGTCGACTCTGACTCATGGTGACCTTATGTACAACAGAACAAAACATTGCCCAGTCTTACATTGTCTTCACTGTCACCAGCATTTTCGAGTCCCTTGTGGCTGTTTTGCCAATCCATCTCACTGAGTATCTCCCTCGCCCTCTCTGGCCCACTTCTTCACCAAACACGATGTCCTCCTCCATGACTGATCGCTCCTGATGATGTGTTCAAAGCAAGTGAGTCAGACAGTGTTCTGTTGTGATTCATAAGATTTTCCTTGTCTAATTTTCAGAGGTAGATTGCCAAGCCTTTCTTCCTAGTCTAAGTCTAGAAGCTCTGCTGAAACCTGTCCACCACAGGTGACCCTGCTGGTATTTGAAATACTGGTGGCATAGCTTCCAGCATCATAGCAACATGCCAGTCACCAGAGTACAACAAACTGACAGATGGGTGGTGGGTGGAGATGATGGGAGTCTTCATTTTGGGACAAGGAAATTCATCTCCAGCTCATGGTGCCCTCCTTCTTTTATTCAAGACGAGTCTGCTGAGTACCTACTATGTGTAAGATTTGTGCTAGGTGGTGGGGATATAGCAGTGAATAAGCTGATGAGGTTCCTGCTCACACGGTATGGTGTGGTGGGGAGGGGTTTCAGATAATAAACAAATGAATAAATAAGAGAAATGTCCAAATGCAAAGCAGTCCATGCAATGCATATCATTAGAAGAGGGTTATGTGATGGCATTTGACTGTAGAGTTACTGTAAATGGGGTGTTGAGGTGACGTTTAAGTTAGAGATGAGATAAGACTTGGCAGGCATGAGTCTTGGGGCCTTATTTGTCTCTGCTCTAGATGTCAGCTCTTTCTAGTCTCCTCTTTGGGGGCAGACTTCTAGCTCTGTGAGCCGAGGAGCTGGCATATGGGTCAGGTTGATGGTCTACTTCTACTCCGTCTGCTTTATAAATGTTCACTCTCCTGGTTTCCTCTCTGCATGAGGAAACCAGCATATACCACGTGGTCCCACAAGACTTGGCCCAGTTTGGGAATTGCTGCTAACACACAGGAAACAGTAATGAACAATAAAAGAGGAAGCTAACAAATTGATAGGAGTCCCTGGGTGGTGCAAATGGTTAATGTGCTCCCTGCTAACCGAAAGGTTGAAGGTTCAAGTCCACCCAGAAGTGCCTCAGAAGAAAAGCCTAGTGATCTACTTCTGAAAAATCAGCCATTGAAAACCCTGTGGAGCACAGTTCTACTGTGACACACATGGGGTCTCTATGAGCCAGAATCAACTCAACAGCAGCTGGTAATGAATTGCTAAATCAACGGGCACTTGTTTTAAGTTCCATCATCCTGCCTGGGCTTCCTCAACATGTTAAGTCTTGAAAGGTCAAAGTAGAAGTGATTGAGAGACACCAGACATTGAAGCACAACTCTGAGTAAGGCTTGCCCATTTACGCACCCACCAGAGAATAGCATATGCTCAAGCATTTTGCTGTGGCTTATATAACATATCAAGATTCTGTAGTGCCAGAGTGTCTTTGATGAGACATCTCTTAAATATCTAATATTTTCATTCATGAAAATAAAATCTTTTAGAGAGGAAAGGTGACATGGCGCCTTATCAAGGAACTTTACAGTTGCGAGGGCCTCTGTGGCTCTCGAATGCCCCTGAAGATACCAATGTGGCTATTTTAAAAGTGTAAACAATCCTAAGGGGAGGAGAGAAGCAATCAGGTAGGAAGATCATTATAAACGAAGCAGGACTTGAGGTTTTTATGGATAGTAAAGATTTGGCTATATAGAGGAATAAAAAGTAAGATTTGAGGCGGAGATGATGCGGTAGGCTGGTGGCTTGGAAGAAAGATCTAGAGTTGAAAGTGAGAATTCTGTGTTTGTGGAACAGTAAAGAAATCCTTGTAACAAAAGTAGAGTACTTATATTCAGAAAATAGTGGAGAATCAGTTGGATAGAACAGCTGGAACTATATTATGTCTAAGACCTTTCATGTCAACCGTGGAAGATTAGCACTAATACGGTAGAAAATAGCTATTAAAGTTGTTGAGGGGGGAGGTGAGAGAAGTGAAATAATGAATATATCCTCTGAAGATGAGTTTTGCAGCAGATTTCAGGGTGGATTGGCAGAAGGAGTCAGGAAGGCCAGAGAAGAGGCTGTTCCAACCATCTGGATGTGAGATAATTGGGGTCTCAAACTCAATTGCCTATGGTGCAAAGCAGGGCTGTAAATGAGTGGAGGGGGAATTTCTTAGCCAGAAAGCCACTCCTCCCTTCCCTTCCCTCTCTGCCTGTCCAGCAGGGAGACTTGGAGAAGGGGGAAGCAGACGCCTGGTCCCCCAGCTGGTAAGAGGACAGGCCCAAGCACCTGACAGTGCCTTGCTCCCAGAGACTGCACAGTCCACCCCCGCCCCCAACACCGGCCATAGTGAGATGATGGGGATAGCTCTGCTCTGCCTGGCCTCAGGCTCTGATGTGAGCTGATAGCCTGTTCACAGTGCATGCTTCCGCACTGGGATTAGCTTGGAGGAGATGCAGCTGTTCCCTACAGAGGGCAGGCCCAGGGGTCCCTGCTCTGATGTCAGCAGCATGCCTTGATGTTCCTTCCACAGCTGATCCCCTCTGGCAGGGAGTCCCAGGGCACTGCAACTTTTCAACTGGAGCAGTGCAGTTAGATGGTGAGGTGGTCAGGGTGGTTTTCTCTCCTTCGTGCCTATCTGATGATGAGGCAGACATATTGCGGTAGTTCTGTTTGTGGTCTTTGGTGTCAGAGTGACCGCGCTCAATGCCCAGTGTTTTCAAGAGCTAAATTCATGGACTTGGGGAAGCCCCATATCTTCTCTGTGTCTCAGTTTCCCCATCTGTAAAATGGGGAGGATGAAATAATAGTACCAACTTCAGAGAGTTGTTAAAGATCAAATACCATAATATCTGAGGCAATTACCACTGAGCCTGACGCGATAGTGCTGTTCAACAGACAGGTCTGGCTCTTCTCTATCTGAGCACACAACTGGGTTGCATGTCCATGTCCTGCTTGAAGTTAGGTGTGGCCATTTGACTTGCTTTGGCCAATGAAATGCAAGCGTAGGTGATGTATATCTCTTCTGAATGGAAGCTTGAAGAATTAGCAAGTAATTTGCATGGTCCCTCCCCTGCACTGGGAGCCTGGAGACACACGTCCTATGAAGACAGATCTTGTGTCATTCAGACTTAGATGAACAGATCCCTCACCCAGCTGCACTGGACCTGTAGTGTAAACTAGAAGCAAATTCCTGCTGTGTTATGCTTCTGAGATTTTGGGGTGTTTGGTAACCCAGCAACTCAACTCTGAATGAGATACTCATATTAAATGCTTACAAATAGTAGCTGTTATTATTTTTTCCCTACATTTGCCTTCTCTCTCAGAGGTGCTGTGAAATGATGAGTTGAATGGAGTTATTTGTTGGTGTTGTTGTTGGTTGCTGTCAAGTTGATTCTAACTCATAGTGACCCCGCGTGTGCAGAGTAGAACTCTGCTGCATAGGGTTTTCAAGGCTGTGACCTTTTGGAAGCAGATAGCCAGGCCTATCTTCTGAGGTGCCTCTGGGTGGGTTTGAACCGTCAACCTTTTGGCTATTAGTAGAGCGCTTAATTGTTTGCACCACCCAGAGACTCCCTCTGGAGTTATTTATAGCAAATGCTATTTTTGATCATATGAGTCCGTCAGCTTACATATAGGGAATCCTGCCCTGTCTTAGTTACTTCGTGCTGCTGTAGCAGAAATACAACAAGTGAGTGGTTTTAAAGAACAGAAATTTATTTTCTCACAGTTTAGGAGGCTAAAAGTCCAATCGGGATCTTGGCTGTGTTGATTTCTTCCTTGTAGGTAGTTCTGGACATTCCTTGGTTCCTTGGCTTATAGACGATCCTCACCTGACATCTGTCTTCCCTGAAACGTGTTTAATCTGCTCTTTTTAAACTCAGAAGTGATTAGATTTAGAACTCACCCTACTTGGATATGATCTAATTAGCATAAAAAGGAAAAACCTGGCTCTGAATAGGATTATATTCACAGGTATAGGGGATAGGATCCCAAGACATACTTGAGGGGGATACAGTTCAATCCATAACATGCCCATATAACTGATTTTCCACCTCCACCCTATCTCTTCCTGTAAGTTTGAGGTAGAAGAATTGGGATCAAACACCAGATTCCTATCACTCAGTTTCCTTTCTAAATCTCAATTTTCTTATCTGTGAAATGGATGTGACAGCTTTGTTTTCTACCTCTTGCAGGACTAATTGTATGATTGATTCATATATATAAGGGGTAAGCACATCCCCCAGAAATTACTATTGCTAGGTTTTCTTTTCTACTGTTTTCATTCAGTACATTATATGTGCTGGTCTGTGAACTTCAAATGAAATTAGGAGAAGTAATAATGACTGCATTGTAACTATCCGTTTCCTGCCTGCAGGATCTTGGAAACAAAGACCTCAACAGGGATAAAATTTACCTGATTTGTCAAATTGTTCGAGTTGGGAAGATGGATCTTAAGGACACAAATATAAAGAAGTGCACACAGGGACTGAGGCGGCCCTTCGGGGTGGCAGGTAATGACACGCTGTACACCATTAACTTCTATTGGAGTGCACATTTGGCATGGCTGAATTTTAAAGATTATTTTGTTCCCTCCTCCCTTCTCCTCTACCACACCAAAAAAAAAAAAAAAAGAATTTATGCCAGACAGGACCTAATACCAACATTTCTGGTGCCTAAATCAAAATAATTGGTGACTAAATCCAGATTTATGACAAAGACGGAGAATAATGTGGTCGTTGCGTCTGGAAGCAGAGCACTGGGAGTGTGGTGCGGTCCGAGCACTTGGTGCCTTTGCACCCTGGTGCTGTGAAAAAGGAAGAACAATATGGAAGGATCTAATTATGAAGAACAAATAATTTTACAAAACAAAAATATCCAGGACAGGAAATGCAGTTACCTGGAATGAGTCACCCACCACACATCTAAATTCCAGATGGAAATGGACATTTGGAGGCTGGGCGTGACCCAGTGAGGAGTCCCAAATGATGCCGCCATAGAGTGGCATCAGCTCCAAGCTCTTCTTCACACTGCCTGTCTCTTAGGGTTTCTGGGACTTCATCGTTCTGCCCCACTTTGTGGCGGTTGTTTTATTTGAGTATCACCTGCACTATTATTTACCTAGTATATTTTTCCTTTAATCAAACCACTTTGTTTATACTGAAGTACATTTTTTTCCCTAAAAAGACAATTTAAATATCTGCGAAGACATGAATTTGATATGCCAGTTTTCATCTTTTTGTTAAAATATAAATTTTTAATTGTATACTGTTTATAATCCCTAGGAACCATATCCAAGCCCAGTGTTTTAGATTCCTCCCTTTGGGATACCCTGATTTTCTGTAATCACAAACCAGCTGGCTCTCCAACGAGTCCCCTGACATTGCTTATACACTGGAGTAGTGGAAGAAGTTATACTGGCCTAGCTAGGGTTTTTAACCTGGTATTGTCACTAGCTAGCTAGGTGATCTTAGGCAAGCATTTTTCCCAGGGCCTCAGTTTCATTATATGAAAAATGTGAAGCTTGGACTCGGCTGATCCATGAAATCCCCTCCTAGTCCAAAATGTTCTGGTTCCATATGAGGGGCGCGTCTGGCATCACGGTGCTTCTATTAGGGCAGCAAGGGCCCTCCAACCTTATCTCAAAGTATGCCTTTGTCCCCTGGCTATAGTCTGTACTCTCTTTTGGCTTTAGGGCACAGAAATATGATCTAAACTGGCTAAAGCTAGAAAATTTTTTTTTTACTCATGGAACTGAAAGGTCAAGGATAAATTGCTGCAGGCATAGCTGGATCCAGGGACTTAAATTTATATGTCTCCATCGCTCAGCTCCAAAGTCCTCTTGCCGACTTATTCTCAAGATGGCTGTCCAGTTAGTTGGCAGCAATCAGCTTGCATTCTACCAGCTTAGCAACCCAGCGGAAAGAGAGTGCCTGTTTCCCATTAGTTCCAGCAGAAGCCCCAGGAGCTTAAATGAAGGTCATGTGCTCATCCCCAAAATATTTACTGTGGGCAGGGGATGACATTCTCTGATTGGCCAGGCTGGGTCATGTGAACATCTCTGGAGCCAGAGGAAAATAGTCCCACTCAAACCACTGGGCCAAGAAGATCTGTTAATCTGAGACAATGGACGCTAGTCAGGATCAAATAACAGTTTCCCTCACGTCCGTTTGTTCCCTAACTCCCTTCTCTAGCTAGATGCAGTCAGTGGTTGATGATTAACTAAGAAATTTTAATGGTCCCCTGACCAATGCCTGGAGTCTTTGAGATGTCCAAAGTTACTAGGGTTTTGGCTCTGTTTGACTAGGTTTTCTCATTATCCCTTACCTTCTATAATCCCGTTGTAGAGCAGGAGTGCTTCACCTTGGTTTTATGTACCTTCAGTGGCCGATTTAAGGAGAAGCTTCAGAGGATCCAGGATCTCTGGAATTGTAGCATTCAAGGATCCTACAGTTAGGTGTCTGTGTATATGAGCATGCTTATGAAAAGAGAAGAGATGGATTTCATTAAATTCTCAGATCCTAAAGGGAGTCACTGCACTTGTGTTTTGTAGGCACTGTAGATATTCAGTACATATATGTCAAATCCAAACCTAATTGCATAATTCCATAGCCACTGCTCTAGCTCTTCCCTTTTGGCCTCCACTGAACCATTGAGCTCTTCCATGTTTCCCCGGCCTGCTGACCTCCCAGCTTGCTTTACCCAAAGGTGTTTGCCCAGGTGACCCATGTTCTGAGCCCTCACTGTCCATTTTTGTCTGATGCTGGCTTGTTTGCCTTTTAAGACTTAACTGACCCCCAGGCATCCCTGCCCTTCAGTCTCATCTCATAGTCATTCCTTCTCAGGGGGAGGGATTTTGAAACCATTAATTCTCTTCTCTTCTCTTTCTAGTTATGGATATAACAGACGTCATCAAGGGGAAATCAGAGAGTGATGAAGAAAAGCAGCACTTCATTCCTTTCCACCCGTAAGGGACTGCCTATTTCTTTCCATTCTCTTCAGCCACACTGTTTCTACCACACAGGGTGAACTGGTTCCCTGAGCAGATGAGAGCTAGGCGAGGCCTCCCAGGAGGATGGCAGGATGCGAATGATGACCTCTGTGTCAACCAGTTTTTCACCCATTTCTCCATCAAGTATTATTTATCCAACAGACTTTTACTGAAGGTCTGACAGAGGGCCGGGCACTGTGGTAGGCATGGGGGGTAAAGTGGTGAACCAGACAGACATGGCCCTGCCTTCATGGAGCTTATAGTTTAGGTTAGGAATTAAGCAGGTAATCAACAAAAGTTAATGAATTAATTGCAAGTGTGAGAGAAGCCACAAAGCTATGAAGAAGCAACATATCAGGAGCATGTAACAATGAATCTTAACCTGATTCTTGTGGGTAGAAATACCCATGACTTGGGAGAATGGCAGGGCTGGAGGTAAAATGTCCTTTCCCTGCTCTAAAAAAGAATCTGCAAGAAAGTAGAACCCTCAGTTTGAGAACACTGTCATGATTTTATTACCCCAGGAATGGTCCAAGGAGGATGATGTTTTGATATTGGTAATGAGGCTGGTGACACTTGTTAAGATATGTGGATAGGACTTAACAGGAACAACTAAAGACTTTACCACTTTGCTGAGCAGATACACACTTTGAGGGCTTGGAAATCCTTGTTTTTTAAGAATCTTTCTACGGGATAAAAAAATGACCTCTACTCGCAGTATTGGTATCCCCAAATGTCAGAGCCATGTTGTTTTGTGAAGACAAGAACTTTGCCTCTTGACAGCGTACATACTCTGAGCTGATACAGGCACGCTGTCTTTTTACCTAAGGAGTGTGGTGGGTTGGGAACTTCCTGGAGCACCTCGAACTACAAGTTGGTAGCCCCATGTGGGCACCAGGTGAACATTTTGTGCTTTCTTTTCCTTTCCAGGATAACAGCTGAGAATGACTTCCTACATAGCCTGCTGGGCAAAGTCACAGCCTCCAAGGGAGACAGCGGAGGGCAAGGTACAGTGTCAGTGGGCGGAGTGGGCTGAGACAGATGCAGGCTGGGAGCCCCTGGTTCCTCAGCAAACAGAGCAAAATCCTGAACACTGGGAAACTCAGCTTTCCTTTTAGGCAGAACTTGCAAAGAATGGGAGCATGTGACCTATAGAGATGGAAACCCGAAACAACTGGGGGCATGTCTAGTGTCCTGCAGGAAGAGAGGAATTGGCATTTCCTGAATTTCTGTTATATGTCAGGCACTCTCATATGTTATCTGATTTGATTTCATCCTTCTTGCAGTCCTGTGAGATAAATGGCAAAACCAAGCAGTTGCCATCGAGTTGATTCTGGCCCCATGTGTGTCAGAGTAGAACTGTGCACCGTGGGGTTTTCGATGGCTGATTTTTTGAAGGTAGATAGCCAGACCTTTCTTGTGAGGCACCTCTGGGCGAACTCAAACTGCCAGCGTTTCAGGAGTAGCTGAGTACGTTAACCTGTGCACCACTCAGGGACTCCAAGATAGATGGCAGCATCCCCCCTTCACCACAGCTGAGTTTAGAGAGGTTGGATAGTCTGATGGAAGCCGACACTGCTGGAAGTAGCAGGTGGGATTCCAGCTCTGAGATGTCTCACTCCAGAGCCCTCTGTTTTCCACCTTCCGTCCTCCCCCAGGTGTGTATCTCTACTTCCAGTTGTCACCTCCGGAAAGGGAGATTGAGGGGAGGGAAGGCGGTCGAGACTAAGAGAATATTTTGAAGAAATTGGATCTTCATGACAAGCATTCCCTTCCAGGCCTCTGGGTGACCATGAAGATGCTGGTGGGTGACACTGTTCAGATCCGCAAGGACTATCCACACCTGGTGGACAGGACAACTGTGGTGGCCAGGAAGCTGGGCTTCCCAGAGATCATCATGCCAGGTGAGAGGCAGCTGTTCAGGCCTTCTCTTAGGGAGCAGGGGAAACTTGTTTAGTTTTTTTTTCCAAAGAGTCAAATCCTTCCTTTTCTATTGCCTTTCTCTATGTCTCTTCCTGAAGGTAACCACTGAAACTATTTTTGTGTATCCAAAAATCTTCTATGCATACACATACGAAACACAAACACACATAAATATAGACACACGCATTTTTTTCTCACTAATGAGATCACACTCTCTATACTTTTTATACCATTACTTTATATGCTTTATATAGTGTTCCTCAAGTTGCTTTATCACTTAAGAATTTATCGTGGGCATCATTTCTGTTTTACTACATACTGAACAATTTCTTTCTTTCTGGTGGAATATTGTCATTCTCTTAAATTTTAAGCTCTTTCTTATCACCTAAGGAATCCATGCTCATTGTAAAATATTTAAATTGCATGAAAAGGTGTAAAGTGAAACGTTAAAAGCTCCCTCAATCCCAATCCCCCAAATCTTTCTCTCCACAAGTAACCACTGCTATTACCATTTTCCAAATGTGTGTGCATTAAAGGAAAAACGAATGCTATTATATAAAAACACTCTTTTGAAACTTCTCTTTGGGTCTTAAACCTGTGTCTTGAACTTCTGTCCAGATCAGTGATCTGCCCCCTCTTTCCACAGTTACGGGGAGCCCTCATGGAGCAGTGGTTAAAGCATTCGGCTGCTAACCAAAAGGTTGGCGGTTCAAACCCACCAGCCGCTTCCCGGGAGAAAGATGTGGCAGTCTGCTTCAGTAAAGATTTACAGCCTTCGAAACCCTATGGGGGCAGTTCTACTCTGTCCCATCAGGTCACTATGAGTCATAATCAACTCAGTGGCAGTGGGTTTGGTTTTTTGGTGCCATAGTTGCGTGGTGGCCCATTGCGGGTCTGTGCTGTCATTTATGTATACCTGCTTTACTTGAGACTTAAATTCTTGTGCATATCCCTGTGGGATTTTCAATGCTTACTGCCGCCCACCACCGCCCCCCTACCCCCTATTCCTAAAGATTCTCTGCAGCTCAACCCTGCCCTGGTGTTCCTAGGACACATGAAAAGTCTCTCCATTCCACTTGCACACAGTAAGAGATCTGTGGATGTGTATGCTTGGTTCTTATTCAAAGGCCAAAATCAATTCAGTTGGCGCTTTCCTTTGCCTTCCCAGAAGGTGTCACTAGAGGATGGAAATTACATGATTTTAAAGTAGAGAAAAACATGGCCCGTTTTTACCATCCTACCTCCCTTTTTGCCACTGATTTCCTAGGGTTCCTTCATCCCCTTGCCACCCACCCCCATAAGGTAACAATGCATTTTCCAAACTCTTCTGATTTTAAATTCGAGTAGCAAGAATGAAGGTGGGGCCCTTCCTCTGACTCTCCCACTCCCCCACCAGTTCATCAGTGTCTCTCTCCTGCTGCATTCCACTCTAACTCCTGCCTCCTCTCTCTCTCCCTCTGCCTCAGGGGATGTCAGGAACGACATCTACATTACTCTCCTACAAGGTGACTTTGACAAGTACAACAAGACCACGCAGAGGAATGTGGAAGTGATCCTGTGTGTTTGCACGGAGGACGGCAGAACGATGCCCGTAAGGGACTCGGCTACTGCTCTGGGTGACAGGGCCACCATTGTGGGGGCTTATGCTCATAAAAATTTGTTTTTCCTAGCCAGAATTATGCTCTCTAAGTGCCAGGTGCCTTTGGGACTGCTGTTAAGTAAGATGATCTACCCCTTTAAAGCTTGGTTAGCACTGTGTCCCATAATAAGATTGCATTTTGTTCTTTCTTTGCACCAAAGCAGTTTTTCAATATCTATTCCTTCCCTTTCATGACCCCTTGTCTTAGTCAGAGTTCTCTACAGAAACAGAACCAGTAAGATAGAGAGATAGAGGAATAGAGAGAGACAGATAGACAGACAGGTATTTATTTTAAGGAATTGGCTCATGTGATTGTGAGGGGCTAGCAAGTCCCAAAATCCGTAGGTCAGCCAACAAAAAGAGTGAAGAGTAAGGAGAGTTCTGGCAAAATGTCTCTTTATAGTCTGGAGGTAGAATATACCCTAGGGAAACTCTCTTTTTGCTCTTAAAGATTTCAACTGATTGGTTGAGGCCCACCCACATTATAGAACGTACTCTGCTTTACTTAAGGTCAGCTGCATCTACGCTACTATTTGACCAAACAACTGGACACATAGCCCAGTATAACCATCATATCCCTTCTCCTTTTTCCTCTTGACCTGAGCTTATAGGTTTGCTTTTTTTTCTTTTTTTTTTTTAATATTTTTTTGTACTTCAGGTGAAGGCTTACAGAACAAATAGTTTCTCATGTAACAGTAGCACCCATGCTGTTTTATGACATTGGTTAACAACCCCACAACATTTTATATAGGTTTGCTTTTTGCAGTTAAAATGTTGCTCTCATTGAAACCTGAACTGATTGGTTCAGGTAAAACTCATGGCAAGAAAGAGGATCAATGCAGAGCCTTGGGCTGGTGTGGGGACTTGCGGTGTCCTCAAAGCAGAGGCTCCCAACACTTCATCTAACACTTCATCCCCTTAGCACACAGCCAGAAATTCTGGTGGAAAGCTTTATTCTTAAACTGGTCTCCAGAGGGCTAGCAGAGTATATTCAAGAATGCTAAGCACATTGCTGTAAGTATTTATATAGCATATGTCCTGTACAATATTTGTCATGTATGTTTACATTTATTTACTTATATTTCCTTTAAGGTTGTCAGCACTTGTGTCCATTGTGTAGGAGGATTTTGCTTCTCAATTTCTCCTCTCGAAGTACTTAGCTGAAAATAAAATCAGCTCTCAACACAAGTTTCAGAGTGGGAAAATATTCCTCTTAGGCCGCAATAGGTGATCAGGTAGCAAAGTGGGGCGTAGGGGTATGAATCAGAGTGGGGGTCTAGGTATTGATAAGTCATCAGCTCTAGTGTTGGTCTGGGGCTCTGGCTGATTTTGCTGACCTCTGCAAGGTCAGCTTCTTGGTGAGCTTAAATCTAAGAATACCTAACATTCACAGAAGAATTACAATACGCCAGGCAGTGTGATAAGTGTGCTTCGTTATCATTATTATCCCCATTTTACAGATAAAAATGAATTAAGTTAAGCAACTTGCCCAAGGTTGTACAATTAGTATATGGCAGAGCTGGGGTTTGATTCCAGGTTCCAGACCTTTTTAACCACTTCACTATAATGCCTCTACATTTTTTTTTTTAATCTCCAATTTAGTTCACATTTTAAAAATGAGGCTAGTAACAACTTCTATCCAATTCTGCAAAGATTCATAATTATTTTTTAAATTTAAAAGAAATCCCCACAAATCCCTTTTTGTTCATAAGGACTGGCCCCATTAATTAATATCCAATTGAGCAAAATCCAAGCGTTTAACTCATCTTCCTTTTGTTGGATTCTGAAACTTTTCTAAAAAACAGAACAGTGAGAAACACTTTGCTCAAAGGAACACAAGGGAAGCAGAGAGGATTTTTATCTGAAAGGAAAACTGCATTGCAAGAATGTATAGACCATTGCTTTGAAGGTATTTTTAATCCAACTACCTGTTAGAGAACTCTCTAACCTCTGCTTCATTTAAAACACTGATATGTGTGCCTCCAGTGTTGCCAGAGGACAAGTTAGATGGTACAGTCAGCAACAGGAAAGCGGGCAGGTTATCTCATTTCTGGCCTGAGTGACCCATTCTTATTTCCAACTTGGCAACCCTTTTGAGTCACACCTAGCTGAGCTGAACAGATATACTTATCAAAGATGCATATATAAGCAGGTATTCTAGGTGCTGAAACAGAAAGGTAACTCTGGGACATGGTGATAATTTGCAGTTTCATCTATTAGGGAATTTATGGGGGAGTTGCGTTGACTGACTATTGAAAATTGCTGAGGAAGCCTGTGGGAGTCTTTTCTTTCTGTATTTGCAGAAATAAGTATTACTGGCTAATTAAATGTCAGGCAGTACATTCCAACACCCCTGTTTGATACCAGCAGGTTCTTGTGGGAATAGCCTCCTTCAGGGCTACCAGTTTAGGAATATCCGATTTCCCCTCCTGCTCTAGGTGCACGCGGCTTTTGGCAGAGTGGGACCAGAGGGCAGAGAAGCGAGCCTGCCCTGCTCACTTTGGCTTGTCATGGAGCTTGCTCAGGACACGGAGTGGGGGAAAGAGGGGGCCAATAGCAGAGAAGCTAACAGGGTGGGTTCTGGGGTCAAACAGTGTTCAAATTTCAGCCTTCCCTGCTATTGGCTGTGCCATCTTGGGCAAGTTTATCCATCTATGAAAGAGGTAGGATAATCTCTTTCTCATGGAGCTGCAGGCTAGACAAAATGGTAGGGGTAAAGCACCTGGAATGCAGTAAATACTAACAGGAAGGAGGGTGACATTCTGGGAAGATGGACCCACTGCAGGGTGAAGCTCTTGGAGGGCATCAAAGAGGGTCAAATGGGCAATCCAACACGGATGCCTGAAACAAGTTTCCAGAGAAAAAAAGGCCCCAACGGTGGGCCCAGAGGTTGTCTGCTTTTCTGAGAGCAGCCAGCATATGAGGTGGGACATATGGGATAGGGAGGCAGTATGGTATAATGATCAAAACAATGACCTCTGGGGCCAAGCAGCCAGGCTCAAAGTCCGGCTCCACTAGGATTAACAGATGACCGTGAGCAAGCTCCATAACCTCTCTAAGCCCGAGATTCTCATCTGAAAACAGAACCAGCAATGACATCTTACTCTTGTGAATGTCAAGTGAGGTAATCTACATAATAGGTGTTTACTAAGTTAGCTGTTATTATTAGAAAGGTACAGTGAGCCCCAAGCTTGATTCCCACCTTGTTATGCTTTTTGGCATCTTCCCCATGTTGTGGTCTTGCTGGTGTAGATTGCTTTCTCACTCTCCAAGTGCTTTTGCATCCACCGTGCCATCTCTTCCTCCGTGATTCCTGTGAGGTAAACAGGACATGCTTTAGGAGTCTGGTTTTCTCTCCTGCTGAGGTGCCTCTTCCAAAGCCACAGAGAAAGTCAACATTATCTTTGATTCATACTCAGATTTTCTTAAACTGACCTGAAACTTCACCACCCCAACCAGGAGCTCTAACTATTCATTGGGGGCTTTGGGGGTGGGGAATATGGAAAATTATTGACCAGTCTTACTTGAGACCTTTGAGTCTATGTTTTCCCTAAAACTGAGCTCAGTCCTGGTTGTGATGCTCTCTTGAAACGCTTTGCAATGTTGGTTTTATTTATGAAGTGTTGAGAGTGAGGACCATTATCTTAGTCCTTTCTCAGAATATCACTGAGAGTTTTTTCCCCAGCCTTAGGAAATCAAATATTTTCATCATCAGGATGGTTTTGTGAGATGCGGTTGCCTGCTGTACAGCAGTTTTATGTTCAGCAGAGATATATGTGTATTTCCAGATTTTATAAGCTGCATGGGATTCACTAGAGCTGCAGAAACTCTAAGCCCATAAATATCACGAGCTATAAATCTTTGTAGGCTGGAAGACATCTAGGTTGTTACAGAAGGAACGCTGGACTAAGAGTTAGAGGACCTGGGAAGTAGTCCCAGCTCTGCCACTTTTAGGGCAAGTGACTTAACTTCTGAGGGGTTCAGTTTACTCAGCTGTGAAATGGGGACAATAATGGTAATCATCAGAGGTGGTTGTGAGGATTGAATTGAGTAAGATAGTGTGTGTAAAGAGTTTTGCATGATGCGGGACACAAAGCGCTCTTTAAGTGGTTAGAAGAATCTTTGGAAGCATGATTTTAATTCCTTGTCTCAAAAAGTTCTGGAATGCTTCATCCCAGGGCAGATCAAGAGAGTTGTGTGGCTTCCCTCATTTCCTACATGTTTGCCCTCTCCCAGACGGAGTTCAATGCTTATCCTTATTTTTATAGAGGTACATTCTGAAAGGACTTGATGTCCTTATTTTCAAATGGGTTCAATTTGGTGGCAAGTACTAGCAGTCAATATTGAAACTGTGCTCTTTCTTTTCCTATAGCTCAAAAGCAAAGAGGGGGCTTTCCAGTGAGAGGGGCAAGGCTCTCCTTCCCCAGTTTGGCTCGGTTGACGAGGGTTACAGAGTGCCTACCGTGTGCCCAGCCTTGGTGACTCAGCATGGGCAGGGTCAAGGACCCATTGGAGAATCTGATGGAATCTGGTGAGAGGAATGGACGCTCTCACCATAAAAATACCCAGATGCACACAGTTTTGCAATTTCAGGGAACCCCTGGGGCTCTAAAGCCAGTCTTTATGTCCCTAGGAGTATGGTGACATGAAGTTAAATCCATTGATCTGGTATAGTAATCATACCTAGGCCCCACCTGGCTGACCCTCGTTTGGATCTGGTTTTGGAACCAAACAGTTGGAATGAACAGAGATAGAATTAGCAACTGGCACACTCTATTACAAGATTATTCCTTGTTCCCCAGGTAGCTCTTTTCTGAAACTCTGAGGGTGATTTTTATGGCTAAGAGTACATATCCTGTGCAGACAGGTATGCTTGCTCTGTGCTCCCTCTGTCCTTTCTGCTGGGGATGCCCTTCCCACACTTAGCTCTAAGCCAACTCAGAATTTTCCTTCAAGATGCTTGATGGTCACTGCCTCCAGGAAGCTTTCCCTGAATGCATAGGCTACACTTTCGTGCTGCTTTTCTGGGCTCCATAGTAGTGTGTATATACATCTGCCATTGCATCATGCTGCTGTAGTGATTTGTCTGCTTATTCAGTGTTTCCTCTATCAAACTGTGAGCACCTGACTTCAGGTTCAGTACCTGACTCATCTGTGTCCCCAGTACTCGCATGAGCCTGTTACCCAGAAGATGCTCAGACAGTGTGGGCTAAACTGAGCTGCTGTGCCCAAGCCCCTTGCCCTAAACTTGTTCTCCAAGGTGGGAGCCTGTGTGTCTCTCTGAAGCCTGTGCTCTCTCCCCTTACCCAGCTCCCAAGCATCGTGGTGTGTTAGCATTAGAAATACATCAGAATGAGGTACTGCTTGGCTGATCTGAGCCTGTTTGTAAACTTTGTGAACATTCAGATTTAGAGTACAAATAGGATTAATAAGACTGGCAGCACGCAGTAGTAACTCCAAGGCTGGTTACCATTTACTGTAAGGCAACCATGTCAGTGCCTGGCATGCTCCGGTGGTTTCCAGAATGCAAGTAATAGAATTTCTGTAGTTAAGCAGCTGTCATTCCTGGGGCCAGGGATGCTCATGTATAAATCCGTAATGTAGAAGGGCTGTGATGGGTACCTGGCAGGAGGGTTGGGGAATGGCAGGTTATCCCAGGCCATACGGCTGGCCTTGGCTTTTGCACCAAAATTACCCAAGCACAAAAAATAGCAATTCTGCAGTGTTTTCTCTCTCTTCATTTTTCTTGGGTCAGAATGCCATTTGCGTGGGAGCTGGGGACAAGCCCATGAACGAGTATCGCTCTGTCGTGTACTATCAAGTCAAACAGCCACGTTGGATGGAAACAGTCAAGGTAACAATCATAATAATTGATGATGACAACAATCATATATTATCTAGTTCTTATGACGAAGCAGGTGGTTTTAAGTGCTTTATTTAAATGAATTCATTTATTACTTACAACAACCCAGTGAGGTCCGTGCTAATATTACCTCCATTTTGCAGATGAGGAAACTGTGGCACAGAGAGGGTAAGTAACTTGCCCATGATCACACTACTAATAAGTATCAGAGCTGAGATTTGAACCTGGGCAGTCTGGCTCTGGATCTGTGCTCTTAACTACTAAAGAAGGGAATGGAAATGGCCTGGAGCAATTAGCATTCTTTCTCCTTCTATGAGAGTAATAGGAGAGGCAGTTAAGAGCCTGGACCCGGGACCCAGAGGGCGCAGGTTCGTATTCTGTCTCTGCCATTCACTAACTGTTTGACCGTGGGCAAGTCTTTCAACTTCTCTGTGCTCTGATTTCCTCATCTATAAAATGGGAGCAGTTGGATGACTGTGAAGATTAAAGGATTTAATGCACAGAACACTGTTAGAAAAGGACTTGGAAGAGAGTACACACTTAATAAGTATTAGCCAGTATCATACTTGGTAGTTTTTTCTTAGTCTGAAAAACCTAACTGGATTTTGCACTCCTTCAAGATACCC
>NW_004443947.1:10443100-10493283 GCF_000243295.1 Trichechus manatus latirostris | reverse complement strand
GGGGTGGGAGGGTGGGTAGGATAGGTGTTGTTGCTGTTGTTGACTGCTGTTGAGTCATCCCCTGACCCATGGTGACCTTATGTCCAGTGGGATTGGACTGTTGTGATCCATTGACTGATTTTCAGAAGTAGATCTCCAGGCCTTTCTTCCTAGTTTGGAAGCTCTGCTAAAACTTGTTCAGCATTATAGCAACATGCCAGACTCCACTGACAGACGGGTAGTGGCTGCACATGAGGTGCATTGACCAGGAATCAAACCCAGGTCTCCTGCATGGAAAGTGGGAATTCTACCACGAAACCACCAGTGTCCCCTAGGGTATGTGTAAAAAATACCAAATCCATTGCCGTTGAGTCAATTCCAACTCATAGTGACCATATAAGACAGAATAGGACTGTCCCATAGGGTTTCCAAGGAGCAGCTGGTGGATTTAAACTGCCAGCCTCTTGGTTAGCATTTAATCTCTTTAACCACTGTGCCACCAGGGCCCTGGGGGTAGCTGTAATAGTTCCAAACATGTGACGCAGGGTCTCCCTCAAGATCTTTCTTATACATTGTGTCCCCAAAAACATGTTCTGTGGAATACTAATTAAAGGGTGTCACTTTAAAGTTGTGTTTCCTGGACAAACAGAAGTGAGAAATACTGAGAAGTTTGAGAACAAAGTCAAAAGGCTGCGTTATTGCAGGTTCTCAGAATCATTAAGATGTAAACACACTATGCAAATCTGCAAAAGGAAGAGAAAGCATTTCCCAAACATCTTGGACCTGGAGCTTTTCCTTTTTTCCTAGCATCATATCCCAGGGCTAGGGTTCTGTTGAATGTATTTTAGAAATTCCTTGTTCTAATCTAAGCAGAGTTTGGGGCAGAGAGGCTTGTGTCCAGCTCAATGCTGGGGCCAATTATGGACATACTTCTGGGAAGGATTTAGAGTGACCGAAGGAACCTTCTCTAGCTCTGGATTACAGCAGAACTCATCATCCATAAGGGCATGGGGGATCTCAGAGGTACCTTCCAGGATCTGAAATAATTCCCTGGTAGGTGTGTGGTGGTGTGTTAGGACGTGGAAATGGTTTCCCAGTGAGTGAGCTCCCTGGTTCTCATGATCACCCTTCATTGGTCTGGAACCTAACCAATGTGTAGTTGTCACATGGTCCTCTATGGATGGTGCCCAGCCCACTGAGCCATGCCATCCTACTCACCAGCGAAGAATGGCAAAGTTTACAAGGCAATGCAAGGCTATAAAAGGCCAATTAATTCTTAAAGATGCCCTACTGCAAGGGCACCTCAGATGGAGGTGGCATTAACCCCAAATATTCACATTAGCAGATTGTCACAGTAAGCAGAAGGGAATATCTTGCACTGGAAGAAGAAAGCAAATTTGGAATTAATTCAGTGAACAGTCAGGGAATGACCCCAGCTTCAAATATGTCTGCCTTATCATTAATAACATTCTTCACTCACTTTGTTCTCTGACCGCAAACTCAAGGTATACACATGACTTCTTTTTCAGTTATAGCTATTTAAATCCAGTGAGGCTTGCATTGTCATATCCATTCCTGTTTTCCTCATTGGTTCTCCCTATATCTCTTCAAAATGACGACTTGCCCAACTTTGGGGTCAGAAAGTCACTGGACTGGGTTGGTGTTTTTCTTCTTCATGTTCTACCGCACCCCAGTTATATATCTTTGCTAGCCCCTGTCACATGGCTGTTATGTGTCGCCCCATGTGAACTATGAGCAGGGACTCTGCCTTCCAAGAGCACGGCCAGTGCCTCACACGATTGTAGCTTATGGTAAGCATTTAGTACGTAGGCAGTGAAACCGGACTGCAGTTGCCCACAAGGCTCTTGGTTCTTTTGCTCTGTGTCAACACACAGACAAATGGTGGGTGACCCCAGGCTCATGATTTCATTTTCTAGAACAGAACGTGCTCCAAGGTATACATCTGTTTGGCTTTTAATAGTCATCTGTATGGTTGTCCCTTTTTAAAATCAAAGTGTTTTTTGCACAGGTAGCTAAGCCTCTCTGCTTTGGCCTGAATCGCACATTGTGGAGAAAGCTAGGAAGCTTCGGGAGGGAGGGCCAGTGCAGAGCCAGTCCTAAAGCATCTCAATCAACGATGCCAGCCGTCCACTCATCGGACAGTAGTTTGTCTTAGTTCAGTGTCCTCGGAAACAAAAGCATCTGGACATGTGTCCAACTAAGGATGGGAATGCACCCCAGGATTTTTCCAAATATTATTGGATTAAAGCATTTATATTAATTTGCATAAATGAGAATCCTCTAGCAACCCCCCTAATGGCCATTCCTAATTTGCTAAGCCCCGCTGCAATTGCCAGAAACTCCTGGAGTGTGTAAGGAAAATGCGCATTGTGCAGTTTGCAGTGCATCAAATCCTGTGTTCAAGTTGTGTGACTTTTATATCAATTTAGGGAGATTCATTTTTCTTCACTATAATTTACAGACCTCTTTTCATTGGCTGGGAATGCAATTTGCCAAATGGTCCTTTATTTTCTCTTCATAGCTAGTTCTTATATAATTTATTTACAGTTCATCAGACTTGATGGATGGGTAATAAATCAGCATGCAGCACTCTCAGTTAAATGGTCAGGTTGCCTTTTAGGGGTAGGGTGGGGTGGGGAGGGCCATTTAACTCACAGTCGCTGAGTTCTGGTTTCTGTCTGCTGAGGTGGCTGTCCCTATCGAAGACATGCAGAGGATCCATCTGCGATTCATGTTTCGGCATCGGTCCTCTCTGGAATGTGAGTACCCAGCGAGCTAGCATCTCTGAAACCCCCCAAAGGGGAGAAGAGTGGGAGAGTTGGGTGGCTCATTTATCATTCTCTTTCCTGACCTCACCATGTTATTTCCAGCTAAGGATAAAGGAGAAAAGAACTTCGCCATGTCCTATGTGAAGTTGATGAAGGAAGATGGAACCACTCTGCATGATGGATGTCACGACTTGGTTGTTCTAAAGGTACCATGAGCTGGAACTAGCTCTATTTGCAGGGAGGGTGGCATGGAAATTGAGGTGGGGGGGTGGGCAATGACAGGATTACTTAGTAGTTAGCGGCCCAGTAAACTGGTTGTCATTGAGTTGAGTCCGATTCATGGTGATCTCATGTGTGTCAGAATAGAACTGTGCCCCATAGTGTTTTCAATGGCCAATTTTTCAGAAGTAGATCGCCAGGCCTTTCTTCCGAGGTACCTCTTGGTAAACTCAAACCTCTAGCCTTTTGGTTAGCAGCTGAGCTTGTTAACCATTTGCTTTACCCAGGGACTTCGTGGTTTGGAGCAGGGACCCCAAAATCACACACACAAGGGTTTAAGCCCTGACTACACCACTTTTACCAGCTGTGTGGCCTTGGACAAAAACTTAACCTCTCTATGTCTCTGTTTCCTCATATATGAGCCCTCCTTGAATAATTGTGAGGATTATATGAGACAGTGCATGTAAACATGACAATGATGGGTACGTGGAAGCACTCAGTAAATGGTAAAGGCTATTATTCCATAGAGAATGGGCTGTTGATTCTGTAAGGACTTTTGTGGGTTGTACAGAAGACCAACAAGAGAGACCTGAGAGATGTCACAGTGTAATTAACGAAAAAATATTAGAATTTGCAGTTCAGATCCTGCTGCTGACTAATATCTAAGATCATATCATGTGTATCCCTGAGTCTGTTTTCTTTTTCCTAAGTGGGGAAGTAATGAGATGTCCCATGTGAAAGTGTTGTATATGCTATAAAGGGTGTACAACTGTCACCAGTATTATTTTATACCATGAGATTTGTGCTGTTTTTGAGAAGTGGGGAAGGGTTTGCCCTGATCTTACCTGTACGCTTTCCCACAACTCTTAGACAGCAGAATGCATTCTGCCAGCATGTGGTTGGAGGCAAAGTGTGTGGCTGTGAAATAGGAGAAGGTTAAGTGGTCAGCACAAGGTTTGAACGCTTGAATTTGGCTTCCTCAATCTGTAGGCTGAAATTGCCCCTTTTCCTGTGGCTCACATGGCAACACGACCTCATCATATGATTCCCTTCTTTGAGCCTCTCTGACTTTTCTGGAAAAACGCCCTTTCTTCAGTGCAGCCATCTGTTTTTCCTCATTTAGCACATGGCAAGGTAGTTCTTGGCTTGAGAGCCATTTTTCCCACTAGAGTATGACCTCCTTGGGGGCAGAGGCCCAGTTGCAGTCAGTTTTCAATTTACTCACCCTCATTAAATCTCAGTTTCCTCATCTATAAACAGGGTGGTAGCAGTATCAGCTTCATATGATGGTTGAGAGGCTTAAATGAGATGAACTAAGGCGTAGTGCAGCTCCTGGTGCATAGTAAGGGCTCAATAAATGTTATTTCCTGTAATTCTACCTCTAATGATTCATATCAACATTCTAAGGGACTTATGTGTCAGTTGCTATGCTGAGTACTCCATATGCATTATCCTATTTAGTTCTCACGAGAATTCTAGGAGTAGGTAATAGTATTGTCCTTAGGATAACCAGTCACCACTGAGTCAACTCCAACTCATGGTGACCTCATGTGTGTCAGAGTAGAACTGTACTCCATATGGTTTTCAATGACTGATTTTTCAGAAGCAGATCACCGGGCCTTTCTTTCAAGGTGCCTCTGGGTAGACTTGAGCCTCCAATCTTTTGGTTAGCAGCCAAGTGTGTTAACTGTTTGCACACAAATGAGGCATGGAGAGGCCAAGGAACGTATCCAGAACGGCATATGCTTGTTAATGGTGAAAGGAGGTCTAGATCCCAGGGCTGTCTGACTCTACTCTCTTAGCTGTGAACTTCTACTTTAAACTGATTCCTTCTCCTGCTAGGGGGCATGTGTTACGATCTCAAAAAATTCATAATGAATTAACATGGCCTGTCTGGAAACCTTCAGTTTCCTTTTTGCCGTTGGTATTAATGAAGTTTGCAGAGCCTTCAACTGGTCAATCAGCCCCCGTTCCACTAATAGAACTTCGGATTTTTCCCTGTTGAGTGGACAAACAGCCCTGCTGGTTATTGCTCTTTGGTGATTTCTCTCTCCATTTCTGACCCTCCACACCTTGCAGCATGTAATCTGGCCACTGGAAGCCCTGTGTAGCATTGGGCTGGTAGCCTTGGCCTGGGGCAGTAACCAAGCTGCTGTTTTCAGGGAGACAGCAAGAAGATGGAGGATGCCAGTGCTTACCTGACTCTTCCTTCTTATCGACACCACACGGAAATCAAGGGGTCCACCTTGAGCCGAAGCTCTAGCAGTGTCGGAGGGCTTTCTGTCAGCTCCCGGGATGTGTTCTCCATTTCCACCCTGGTGTGCTCCACAAAGCTCACCCAGAACGGTAAAGTAACCATCGGGAACTTGTGTGTGTGTGTGTGTGTGTGTATGTGTGTGCATGGTCATGCACACACGTGCAGAGGTTCTAATAAGGACACTTGAGGCCAGAAATAGTAATCCTACTTGTCTGGACTGTATTTTAGTGGGCTTGCTGGGTTTACTGAAGTGGCGTATGAAGCCTCAACTGCTACAGGAGAATTTAGAAAAATTGAAGATTGTGGATGGAGAAGAAGTAGTAAAGGTCAGTGGGGCTTCATTTTATTTATATCTATCTACCACTTGACAGAGCTTCAAATCATGGGTGGCTTTTGGGGAGAAATAAGTGGTCAAAGGAAATGGGGCAACTTTTATCTGACAATGGGGCACACTGCTCCAGGTTGCCGTGGGGAACCTTTATTGGGAAATCTGGGGATGTGACTTGGTTCAATGGGTACTGAATGTTGAGTGGCATACGGTTGTGCTCAATCTCTGGGAAAAGAGAAGTCTGGGTTTAGATTCCAGCTCACCCACTTGCCACTATGTGTGTGATATTATGTCTATGACCTACCTCTCAGGGTTGTTGTGAGCGTTGAAGGTGATAAAGTGTTAAAATTACTCAGCAGGTCTCTTACACATAGTACACAATAATTGAACTAAAGCATTTAAAACATATAAAGTTCGATCCATAGTAACTATTAACTATTTTTTGTTGTTATATGTTGCTATAGTAGTGTGATCTGGTAGCACTACATGCATAGAATAAAACCAAGAATAAAACGTATTCTTGGCTTCCTCTGCTTAGAGAGCATCATGTATTAAAGATGAGAAAGGGAAAGACATCAGGCTCACATTTTAAGTGAAACAAGCAGAAAACACAATGCAAATGTCAGACGTAGTGTTGCAGCCACATGGTGGTGGAGGATATAAAGTGTCTTAAGTGCAGGTCTAATGAAAGCAACCTTCCTCTGCAGCAGTATGAATTCGGACAAGCATTTCCCAGCAGTCCTGGTGATCTTGGTTCTGTCATGAACTTGGTACAGCAAGAAACTCAGGAACTAAATGGTTTAATATGGTAGCTCTGTGTTTGGAAGGACTGTGGGAAATATTGACCTATCCTTTAAGAAGGAGAGGAATCAAATTTTATTTAATTGCCCATACATAGGGAAGCAGTGGTAGAATTTCCAGGTCAGTGCTCTTAACGTGGACTATTGATGCCCTTACCTCGTTCAACAATGGCAGGGAAATTCCCCAGACAACCTCTTTTATAATGTCTATTTCTTTTGGAGAGCCCTGGTGGCACAGTGGTTAAGAGCTCGGCTGCTCACCAAAAGGTCGGCAGTTCGACTCCACCAGCTGCTCCTTGGAAACTCTGGGGCAGTTCTATTCTGTCCTATAGGGTTGCTAAGAGTCAGAATTGACTTGATGGCAACAGATTTTTTTTTTTTTTTTTTTTGGTATTTCTTTTGGGCAGCTTGGAGAAATCATCTGAGAGGAAATTCCATTATCTCTCTTTTGCCCCCCCTTTTTTTTCCTTAAAAAAAAACTTTGTTATTGAAATATAATATACATACAGGAAAATATATACAGAGCATTTATCTTGAGAGTACAGCTCAGTGAATGTTTACATGTGTGCACACCTATGGGCCCACTACCCAGGTCAAGATAAAGCACATTTTCAGCAATGCAGTAGGTTTCCTCAGACCCAGACTCAGTCAATAACCTCCTCCTCTCTAGGTGTAACCACTATTCAGATTACCATCATTATGGATGAATTTTTGCCTTTCTTAAACTTTATAAAGATAGAATCATAAAGAATGAAAATTTTTGTTTCAGACCTTTCCCTCAACACAATGTCTTTGAGAGTTATTCTCACAATGTTGCATGTGAGACTACTTTGTTCTTTTTTATTGCTGTGTTGTATTCTGTAGTGTAAAAATACCACGATATAGACACCATTCTGCCACTGACAGACACTATTCTTCAAGTTCTGGCTCTTATGAATAAAATTGTACCGGACCTCTTCATTCATTCATTTATTTTAACTCCCTATTCTCCCCTTCCCCAGCTCCTGGTACCCACTAATTTTGTTTTGTCTCGATGGATTTGCCTATTTTCGATATTTCATATAAGTGGGATCATACAATATTTATTCTTTTGGGTCTGGCTTATTTCACTCAGCTGAATGTTTTCAAGGTTCATCCGCATTGTAACATGCATCAGAATTTCATTCGTTTTTGTGGCTGAATAATGTTCTGTTGAATGGATATACCACATTGTGTTTATCTATTCCTCTGTTGATGGACACTTGGGTTGTTTCCATTTTTTGACTATTGTAAATAGTACTGTGGTGAACATTGGTATACATTGTCTAGTTGAGTCTCTCCTCTCAATTATTTTGGGTATGTGCCGAAAAGTGGAATTGCTGGGTCATATGGTAGTTTGTTTAACTTTTTTAGGAACTGCCAAGCTATTTTCACAATGGCTGCACCATTTTACATTCCTACCAGCAATGTACGAGTGTTATAATTTCTTTACATCCTTACCAAGACGTGTTGTTTTCCATTTTTTTGAAAATAGCTATCTTAGTATATGTTGCAGTGAATCTCTTGAACATGGCTTCTAGTGAATGTGCGTACTCATTCTCCTGGGTAAACACTTTAGAGTGGAATCTGTGGATCATCTTTACTCTTCCTTAATGTGACCTTCATTGTTTGTCTAGTTTCTCCAAGACACTCTGGATGCCCTCTTCAACATTATGATGGAGCATTCTCAAAGTAATGAGTATGACATCCTTGTCTTCGACGCACTGGTAAGAGGGAAGGGACAGGCATTTGGCTGGCATTAGTGTATGTCTATTGCGAGAGTACTGAGAACTTGTGGCCCTTGTGGCCCTTCTCATGAATTCTTTAGATGCATTGTAGCATTTGGCAACCCCAGCGAATGATCTGCTGTTTCCTTTTATTCATTTTGAGTTCCTTTGAAAGCATGGGGCAGGATGGGTGAAAGGAAAATTTTAAGTGTTGATGTCAGGTTGGTACTGTTGAAAGTATGGTGAAGCTGGATACTGTGAGTGATCCCTTCAACTTTGCATGAATACTGGGAGCTAGTCCCTAGCAAGGTTGTAAAGCACACAATATGTTTTCTAACTCCCATTTTACCTCCTTCTTGCTCATATTCTCTGACTTCTCAGAGCCATTACACACTTCCTGCCTACCCAGAAACTTTCAAGGTGGTATGCCATTCATATCTTTCTTCTCTCCATCTTTCCAAATGGTCTCTTCCTCCTCTCCCCGTCACAACTCATTTTCTCAGGGTCATGTCAAAATAAACATAAGAAACATCTGCTAGAGTATCAGTGACCAATAAGCTCTTGACGTGTTAGGGACACTTGTATTTTTACAGAGGTTGCTTGGAGACAGCCATTCTTAACCCAGTGCTTCCTAAGTGGACTGCTTGCAATGCTAGCCTTGCCAGAAAGAAACTTCATGAAAAAAAAGATACTTTGATTAAATAACTTAGGGAAGTGCTGCACATTGCATGACCCTCTTGAAGATTCCTGATACATATAAATGTATTAAAGGCTCTGAAAATTCCTGCAGTAAAGAAAGCAACAATGGTTACCTAGGATTTCTCAAACTCATTTGACCGTGAGATCCTTTCATGTTATAACACCCTGTGGCAACCGAACTCCTGGATGAACAGATGAGAAATAAAACATTTTGATAGGGGTTCAGTTATGCCATGTAAATATAGCTTCTGCTCCTGGGTTTTCCCTGAAAACACTGATTCCTTGTGTCTTCCTCAGATCTACATAATAGGACTCATCGCTGACCGGAAATTCCAGCATTTCAACACCGTTCTGGAGGCTTACATTCAACAGCATTTCAGTGCTACTTTGGCTTACAAGTAAGTCACTAAGCACATGGAAATTTCATTTCTACCTCCTGTATTTCTACAGGATGTGTAGGGCACAAGGAACGTGAGTGCTTTCCTTCTGTAACCAGCCAGTGTGAGTTCTAACTTTTCTGACATTATCAACCCATCCCAAGGATGCCTGGTTTATTTGGATATCAATAAAAATATGTAAGCCCATAGGTTGCGATGAATAGTATGGTGACAGAAGTACTTGGAGGTGTCCATTCATTCTTTCCATCATTCATTTATTCAACTATCACTTACTGAGCAGCTACTTGTATAGGCACTGAGATTCAAAGATGAGACAGGAGGAAGTGCACATGCCAAGTAGCTCAGTATATCTCAGATATAGGGTACTTAGGGTTAGGGATGGGAGATGATGCTGGAAAGGTTGATGGCAGCCAGGTTGTGAAGGGGCTTTGAAAGTCAGGCCAAATAGTTTGAAGTCTGATGGTAGTGAAGAGAAATGGAAAGTTTCTTAGCAAGGGAGTTCCATGATATTACAAGAATATTTTCTGTAGGAAGAAAAGACTGAAAAGGACATTATCACCACCATTATTCCTACTTATACCCTGATTGTGACTAGTTCTCCTAGGCAAAAGATGTTTTTTTTTGCTCACTAGTTTTTTCTCTTTGCTTGCTTTTTAGGAGTGGTAAATACTTATTCACTGCCTGTAATAAATCTATTTTTTAAGCTAAGTTATTTTTATGCTTGCAAATAGATGAGTGAGCATGACTCTATCACCACCTTGAACTTTGATTGAATGTCTTATAATTTACTGAGAAAACTAATTACCATGCTATGGGCTGGAAAGAGATATATTTTGAAAATATAATCCTTTTTTCAGGAAATTGATGACGGTTCTGAAGACTTACTTGGATACGTCCAGCAGAGGGGAGCAATGTGAGCCAATCCTAAGAACTCTGAAAGCTTTGGAATATGTGTTCAAGTTCATTGTTCGGTCGAGGACATTATTTTCACAGTGAGTACTTGTATATAAGAGTGATTGATTAGCTCTGCAATTCCTCTGGGATACAAGAGTATTTGTACTGTTGGAGAAACTCTCTTAAATAATTATATCCAGCCATCACTCAAAAAAATCCAACTTAGAAGTTTAGGAATATGTAGTAATTGTACCCTCCAAGTTCACTTGGGAAAAAAAGAAAAAAAGTAAGAAAGAAAGAAATCTTGTCTGTTAGTCTGAAGCTAACATTTTGTACAGTTATGTTTCATCCAATGAATGTGATTTGTGATTTGAGGCTCATCTGTGTTTCATCTAACATTTTTCATTTGATTTGAGATATGGTAAAAACTTACCAGGACTCTATATTCAGTGATGGAGGGACTGGGATTGGGGAGAGCAGAGCTCAGGTGGTTTGACATTTATTTGGCTCCAGTAGGTTGTACAGAGCTCTCATGGTGCAGTGGTTAGGCGTTCGGCTGTTAACCAAAAGACTGGCAGTTTGGATCCACCAGCCACTCCATGGGAACCCTATGGGGCAGTTCTACTCTGTTCTGTAGGGTCACTATGAGTCAGAATTGACTCGACAGCAACGAGTTTGGTTTTTGGTTTTGGTTAGTAGGTTGTGCATGACAGATGAACAGGTATTTGCAGTTGATCTATTTGTCCTTGAGATCCTAGTGGCCCACAAGTCAACTGATATGTTACAACACCAAAGAGATTTGCTTTTTGGTGGTCAGTATCATAGAGGTTAGTTACCATTTTGAAAGATTTAGAGATGGAGACATTCAAATGCAACCTGCAAAATAACAATTTATGTCCAGTCTAGCTTTAAGACAAAGTTAGAGGATTATTTTGTGTGTGATTAGGTTGGGTGTGTGTAATGAGAAATAAAAACATATAGGGAGTATATTGGTCAGTGTCTTAGTTATCTAGTGCTGCTATAACAGAAATACCACAAGTTGATGGCTTTAACAAACAGAAGTTTATTTTCTCACACTTTAGGAGGCTAGAAGTCCAAATTCAGGGTGCCGGCTCCAGAGGAAAGTTTTCTTTCTCTGCCAGCTCTGAAGGATGGTCTTCGACTCTTCTGAGCATCTGCTGCTGGGCAGTCCTCATGTAGCTTAGCATCTCTTTTCCCCTTCTCTGCTTCTCAGCTTACTTGTTTAATCTCTTTTATATCTCAAAAGAGATTGACTCAAGATACACCTTGCACTAATCCTGTCTCATTAACATAACAAAGACAGCCCATTCCTAAATGGGATAATAACCATAGGCATAGAGGTTAGGATTTAAAACACATGTTTTGGGGGGACACAATTCAACCCATAACAGTAAGGATTCTTGTCAGTACAAATGAAGAAAACTAAACTCAAACTGACTTAGGGAGAAATAGGACTTTACTTCATATTATTGAAAAATCCAGAGAGTAGACTGGCCTCAGGCATGGCTGGATTCACCTGCTGAATGTCGTCATGACAGTTTCTCTCTCTCTAGATCTCGACTCTGTTTTCCTTTTGTTGGTTGCTTTCTGAGGGAAGATTTCCAATATGGAGGCCACTGGCAGCCTCAGGCTCGTATTCTGTTAGTTTAAGCAAGCCTAATTTTTCCATTGTTCTAACAAAATCCTGTGACAAGAACTGTTCTGGGTCACAGGCTAAGGTTTTAGAAAAACAGTGTTTCTGGGGAATAAAATATGCAGATTGTGTGGTTGTGGTCACATATACACCTCTGGAGCCAGGAGTTGGGTTAGCCATTCATAATATGGATTTGGTTTTTTTTGGAGAGATGGTTTCCCAAAAGAAAGTTGAAGTCTATGACTGTCATTTTGATCATGACAATGGATGGGTTATGCAAGTGTTATACTCAACAAGGTGTTCTGAAACATAATCATATGAGATTCTTCTACAGCGAATCTTTGCGGTATCAGGTAATGAGTGGAAAGAACAAACTTGGTCTTGAAATATACCACAAACATATGTCACTTAGATGATTCTGAAAGTTTCAATTCCTCTAGTTTGTAAATTAGTCAAGGCAGAGACAGTGTATTAAAGTCTTTGGGGGTGTTCTAAGCTCAATTGATACTTGTAAATTACTTGAAAACTAATAGGAGATTAGGGAATGTCATTCTAAGAGTTGAGTTTCTTTCAGGAGTTCAAGAATTCAAACACTGTAAGTCCGGATTAATAGGCAAGTATATCTTATTGCGAGGGCAGTGGTGGTTTCAGCGGTAGAATTTTTATCTTCCATGTGGGAGACTCAGGTTTGATTTTCAGCTAATGCCTCTCATGCACAGCAACCACCTGTCTGTCAGTGGAAGCTTGCATGTTGTTATGATGCTGAACAGGTTTCAGTGAAGCTTCCTGTTATGGATTGAATTATATCTCCCAAAAATATGTGTTGCAAATCCTAACCTCTATGCCTGTGGTTATAATCTCATTTGGGAATGGGTTGTCTTCGTTATGTTAGTGAGGCAGTAATAGTGTAGAGTGTATCTTCAGTCAGTCTCTTCTGAGATATAAAAGAGATTAAACAAGCGAGCAGAGAAGCAGAGATGGGGGAAGAGAGATGCCAAGCCAAATGGAGATCTTCAAGGAACCAGGAAGCAAAAACTGAAGAGACAGGGACCTGCCTTCAGAGCCAACCGAGAGAAAGCCTTCCCCTAGAGCCAGCACCCTGAATTTGTTAAAGGCACTTACTTTTGTCATTTCTGTTAGAGCAGCACTAGATAACTAAGACACTTCCAGATTAAGATGGACTATGAGGAAAGGTCTGGCAATCTACTTCTGAAAATCAGCCAGTGAAAACTTTATGGATTACAGCGATCTGATCTGCAACTGATCATGGGGATGGTGCAGGACAAGGCAGCATTTTGTTCTGTTGTGCATGAGGTCCCCATGAGTTGGGGGCTGACATGACAATAGCTAACAACAACAACATCTTAGTCCAACCCTCAAATGAGAACTTCAGATCTGTAATAGGAACATATCTTTCTCATTTATCATCAGATCTTCTTCCTCAGTTCTTCCTTTTGATTTATTTATTTTTTTCCTTCCTTCCTTCCATCATTTTCTTGCCATCTAATCTCTGTTAGTCTTTGTCTCTTCCCTCTACTGGGGCAAAGTGCATTCGAACATTTGCTTTTTTTCTTCTCTGCCTCAAGGCATGTCATCCTGCAGAACCCCTAACTCTTCAATCGATGTGAATTCAGTGCTGCTGGAACTCTAAGTGACTTTCAGCTTCTTAAAGGAGTGGTATAATTTGCAATTCCTTGCTGAATCCTAGCATGGCATAGAGAACATCACTGGCACTCAAAGAATGCCTGTTGGATGAAGTGCATTTTGGGGGCTAAGAAAATGCATTTGGTCAGATGAGAAATCCCTAAGGTAACCCAAGCCTGTACTTGACTCTTCTCATGAACAAAAATGTAGGCTAAGTTGCAAAGAGCCAGGGACCTCACACTGGGGAAGGTCAGTTTTTGTGTGTCTTGTTCATTTTATAGTCTTTAATAGTTTTCAGCTCTCTAATGGAGCCTTGAGAGCATTGGGAAGTGATCAGGGTATTTCCTCATATTAGGGGGCTTTTTAGTTGGGCCTATAAAATAGAGAAGGTTCAATGCTTTGAGATTTCTAAGCCAGCTGGTGGGAAATTGGAATATAATGATTGCTTTCGGGCTTATTGTGTCCGGTATTGTGTTTCTGTTTTGTGTCTTTCCTTTGTTCTCTTTCCCCATGTGCATAATTGCAGCTGATGTGGCTCCCATTATTTGTTCCCTGCCATTTTTTCTTTGCACGTGCTGCACACGAACTTTTGCAAGGGCTAGGGATTTTCCTGTATCAATAAGTAAGATGCAGTTGAGTAAGGGTGGAAAAGAAGTTGTTGGGAGGATGTGGAATTTTTGGGGGGCTATTATTCATTTCTATCCCATAGCCAGTGAAAGTGAGCTTCCTGTTCCCCCTTCGTGTGTCACTAGTTCCCAAGTCAAAGCCAAGAGCAGGTGGCTGTCATTGGAAGAACTTTGGTCACATGCCATAGGGAGTCAGGCTTAAACATATGGGAAATTACTAAGTTGCAGGAAGTGTGTCCAAAAGATGCTGGGTGGCTATAAATATGACCAATATCCACTAGGCTTTTCTAGAATGACTGAGCCCTTCAGAGGTCTAGAGCATAGTGGGGAACATTCAGAAAGAGCTGAAGCAATTATTCTTCCCTACAAAGCTCGTTGCAGGCCTTTTATCCTGAAGCTCAGACAACCAACTTTGCTGAGCCCCAAGGTACTGGAGCTTGTGGAGTTACTTGGAGTCTGGAGCAGCCCATGCTTCTTTGTTCCACATGATGGACAATGAGTAGCTCCCCTGCCACTGACTAGGAAAACAGAAATGAGACTACAGGGTTTCTGTGAGGATGGCCCTCTAAAAGAGAGAAGATGCAGAGCTTGATGCTACAATGGGATTTGCTCTCATCTGTCTCTTCTTGCTTACAAATCCTAATATTGTCATAGGTTAGAGTACAGGAGGCAGAGGGTTATTGAATAATGGTTATAAGCACAGGGTTTACATAGGCTAGACCTTAGAGGAGGTAATATTTCTGTCCCTGTAAGCACCTAAGTAAGTGACCCAGCCTCTCTGAGCCTCAGTTTCCTCATCTATAAATGGAGATAAACCAGTTCATAGGGATCTATCTATCTATCTGTCTGTCTGTCTGTCTATCTATCTATCTATATTGTGGTAAAAATATGCATAACGAAACATATACCAACTCAAAAATTTCTGCATGTATAGTTCAGTGACGTTGGTTACATTCTTCATGTTTGCAACCATTCTCAATATCCTTTTCCAAATCATTCTACCACCATTAACATAAACTCAATGCCCCCTAAGTAAAAACTCCCCGTTTCCCTCTTCCTCCCACCCCTGGTAACCACTAATAATCTTTGTTGTTAGGTGCTGTCAAGTCGGTTTTCGACTCATAGCAACCTCATGTGACAGAGTGGAACTGCCCTGTAGGGTTTGCTCGGCTGCTAACCAAAAGGACAGCGGTTTGAACCCACCGCCACTCTGTGGAAGAAAGATGTGGCAGTCTGCTTCCATAAAGATCGACAGCCTTGGAAACCCTATAGGGGTAGTTCTACTCTGTACTATAGGGAGTTGGAGTCAACTTCACTGCAGTGGGGTTGCTTTTTTTTTTTTTAATCTTTACAGGACCAGATCACCAGGTCTTTCTCCTGAAGAGCCACTGGATGGATTCAAACCACCAACCTTTTGGTTAGCAGCCAAGTGCTTAATCATTGTGCCACCAAGGGTGTAATAGAAACAGAAATCTTTAGTTTCTATATATTTGCTTATTTGATATAAGTGATATCATAGCATTTGTCCTTTTGCGACTGACTTATTTCACCCAGCATGATGTTTTCAAGGTTCATCCATGTTGTGGCATATATCAGGACTTCATTTTTCTTTAGGGATGAGTAGTATTCCGTGTGTATATACCACATTTTGTATATCCATCTGTTGATGGACAGTTCGGTTATTTCCACTTTTTTTGGCTATTGTGAAAAGTGTTGCAATGAACATTGGTATATAGGTTTCCTGCCTTCACTTCTCCTAGGTATATACCCGGAATTGGGATTAGCTGGATCAGATGGTAGTTCTATGTTCAACTTTTTGAGAAACTGCTAAACTGTTTTCCACAGTAGCTGTAATATTTTACATCCCTACCAGCAATGGATGAGGGTCCCAGTTTCTCTACAACCTCACCAATACCTATTGTTTTCCACTTTTTTGATCATCGTCATTCTAACAGAGTGAAGTGGTTCTCACTGTGGTTTTGATTTGCATCTCCCTAATGGTTAGAGAAGTTGAACATGTTTTCATGTGCTTGTTGGCCATTTGAATATCCTCTTTGGTGAAATATCTGTTCAAGCCTTTGTCCATATTTGACTGGGTTGTTTGCCTTTTTCGCTGTTGTAGAAGTTTTTTTTAATTTATTTTGGATATTAGACCCTTATTGGATATATAGTTCCTGAAATTTTTCTCCCAATCTGTAGGTTGTCTTTTCACTTTTTTTGATGATGATTTTTCATGAATAAAGACAGTATTTGATTTTTATGAGGTCCCATTTATCTATTTTGTGTTTTGGTGCTTATGATTTGTTGTCAAATCTGTTAATCCATTGTTAAAAGCTAGTCCCCGCAGCTACACTCCTCTATTTTCTTCTAAGAATTTTATGGTTTTCGTGTTCACATTTAGGTCCTTGATCCTTTTTCAATTGTTTTTGTGTTTGGTGTGAGGCACGGATCCTCTTTCGTTTTTCCACATGTGGAAGTCCAACTTTCCCAGCACCATTTATTGAAGAGACTCTTTCTTACCCATTGAATGGACTTAGCATCCTTGTTGAAAATCAGTTGAGCATAGATGTATGGATTTATTTTTGAACTCTCAATTCTATTCCATTGATATACATGTCTGTTATTATACCAGCACCAAGCTGTTTTAACTACTGTGGCATTATAGTATGTTTTGAAATCAAGAAGTAGCTATTTAGGGCCCCTTACCCTTCCACAGAAATTTGAGAATTGGCTTTTCTATTTCTGAAAAGAAGGCTGTAGGGTTTTGATGATGAAATGAGGTTATATGTATAAAGTTCTCTATGCAGTATCTGGTAACCAGTTGTCATCAAGCTGACATTGACTCATGGTGACCCCCTGTGTTTCAGAGTAGAATTGTGCTCCATAGGGTTTTCAATGGCTGATTTTTTAAAATAATTTTATTTGTTTTGTTGTTGTTGTTGAGAATATACACAGCAAAACATACACCAGTACAACAGTTTCTACAGGTACCATTTAGTGACACTGATTATATTCTTTGAATTGTGTAACCATTCTCACCCTTCTTTTCTGAGTTGTTCCTCCACAATTAACATAGTCACTGCCTCCTAAGGTTCCTATCTAATCTTTAGAGTTGCTATTGTCATTTTGATCCCATGTAGAAAGTTCTTAAAGAACATAATGCTCAAGGCAGACCTTTTCGACTAGTTAAGCTAAACTGTCATTTGGTTTTAAGAAGACTTCAGGGGATATTTTTGGTTTGAGATTAATTGGCCTAATAACATGTTTAGTACTTCCGTTCTGCCTCATAGTTTGATGCGTAGTGTTTGGGATCTTAAAAGCTTGCAAGCGGCCATCCAAGGGAGGCACAACAATTGGTCTCTATTTGCCTGAAACAACAGAGGAAGAAGGAAAGTCAGGAAGAGGAAGAGGATATGAAATGTGTGGCTAATTGCTTCCATGGACAATTGCTTCCTTTGTCATGAGACCAGAAGAACTGGATGGCGCCCGGCTACCGTTAATGAACATTTTAATCATAGAATCCATAGAAGAATCCTGATCAAAAAAGAGGGAAAATGTAAGACAGAATTTCAAATTCTCATGGACTCCAGACATCCTGGAGCCACGAAGGTTGGATGAACCCTTGAAACTATTGTCCTGAGATAATCTTTAAACCTCAGTGACTGATTTTTAAGCTGTAGATTGGCAGGCCTTTCTTCCAAGGTGTCTGGGGTGGATTCAAACCTCTAATCTTTTGGTTAGTAGCTGAGCATCATAACTGTTTGTTCTGCCCGGGAACTCCTGCAGTATCTAGTACTTACTCCATAAACAGAATATATGTGAACTGTTATTGTCATGCTTTCACCTAGGAGAGACAACTGGGTGCTTGTTTCAAAAACTCATACTTGAATTAGAAGGAATTGTGGAGTCTTGACTCATGTTTAAAATTTGGCTTACTGGATGGGAGTTTGTGCTATCTTCAACTTTTCTTGCTGGTCATCTTTTGGGACATGGGCCATACCTTTATCAGGTGCCTGTGCTTTTTGGGAACTTTCTGGAACTTTGCTGGTCCCATGAATTCACGTTGGCCTGCTGGCAGCCCATTGAGTGGTCCCTGATTATGTCTGCTGCTCCCATCCCCCCTGTGACTGGAGTGAGACCCCTTTGGCCCAAGCAACTGCTGGGCCCAGATCTCCCTCGGCCGAGCTGCTTACTGTGCCTGTTTTCTTTTGCATCATGCCTTCTGTTCTTGTTACGGGCCTGTTTATTCAGTTCTTGTCTTTCTCCTCCTTCTTCATGTAATCCCAGTCTCTTGGGCCTGTTCTGCCATCCACAAACTCCTCTACCTCCCCTCCATCACCCTTTTTGCTTATGAGAGGCAACAGCATAGTAGTTAAAGGCATAGTCTCCAGAATTCAAAATTTGGACCCTACCTCTACCATTTACTTTGAGAAAATTATTTATTATCTAAACCTCAGTTTCCTCCGATGTAAAATAGGCATAATAATAGTACCTACCTTATGAGGTTGTTGTGCCAATTACATAAGCTAATGAGTATATAGCACTTAGCACAGTGCCGATCACCTACTAAGTACCCATGGTTATTGTTACCTGCTAAATACATTTCATGCGTTATCTCCATAGTCTTCACAAGAATCCTATGGAGAACCTGGTCTCCTTTTAACTTCATCTCCTACCACTCGTCAGTCAGTGCCAGCCACACTGGCCTCCTGGTTGGGGCTCCAACTCCTGACTTAGGGTCTTTGTACCCTTTCCCCAGATATCTGCTGGACTAACTCCCTCACCTCTTTTGCAGTCTTGCTCAGATGTCAGCTTTCCTACTCTATTTAAAGTTGTACCCCTCCCCGGTACTCCTGATCCCCTCCCTCTCACTCTGCTTCTTTTTCTTTTTTCTCCCTATAGGATTAACTCATTGCCGTTGAGTCAATTCTGATTCATAGTAACCCTAGAGGACAGAGTAGAACTGCCCCATGGGGTTTCCAAGGAGCCACTGGTGGATTTGAACTGCCGACCTTTTGATTAGCAGCCGTAGCTCTTAACCACTGTGCCACCAGGGCTCCCCCATAGGACTAACCACATGTTAACATACTCTATAATAACTTATTTTGTTTTTGTTTACTGCCTCATCCCTGCAGGGATATTAGCCTCCTTTGTACACCGCTTTACCCCAAGCACCAAGAACAGCCCTGGGCACACAGTAGATACTCATTCAGTATGAAATTGGACACCATTTCTATCCCCCTTTCACAGATCAGGAAACTGAGGCTTAGATGCAACCTCAAAGATCACATAGCTAGGAATCACTCTGCCTCATCTGATTAAGTGAATTTGGGAACTGATACTGTGTCAGGGTCATGCATATGTAGAGTCTGGTTGGCCAGGAGGAGGGGCTGTCCTGCTTCAGCTGGAAGGGTCAACTCCGTCGGTGCTTTTTTTTGGCGGGGAGTGCCGGGGTGGGGGGTGCTGCTGAAAAGCACAAGAGTGTGTGGCTTTAGATACTAGGTCACCTAGACCATGCTTATGTATGGTAGGAATTCAGCAAAGAGGATGATGCCGTTGTGATGAAGCTGCCCAGGCAACTGTGACTTTATCCTTATTCAGAAGGAATAAATAAAGAAACACTGACATAGGGCAGGTGTAATATGAGGTGCATACTCCTTGAAAACGAGCCACTGGTTGGGGAAGGAGAAGTGGACACTGAGTCTCGATGGCAGCAGCTGTATCTGGATGAGTCACCCTCTTCCCACCACTCTCCTGGGAACCAAGAAAGACCACCATTTTGAATGGAATGCCACTTGCCTGCACTGAGGGCACCACTCCATTCAAATGGGCGTCAGAGAAGCCTGGGTGACAACTCCAGTTGACACCACCAGTCTGGCTCACCTCATCCAGGGCCAAATGATCTTGCCCTTTCTCTAACTGCCTCCAGCACCAGATGATCTGAACCCAGAGGACAGCATTCTGCTGCTCTCGTTTGTGTTTTTCTTTGCACGTTGCTTAATGCTGCAAAGCCCCCCGCCCAAACCAGCTCTGCTACTTCCTATGTAAATATTATACACCAGTTCACTCTCTAGGTCATGAATATATCAGGCAGCAAGATTGCCTGCGACAAGCTTGGATATGTGCAGTAGTAGCCTGCAGTCGTCGGGAATACATAAGCTTCTGCCTTTTTAAACAATTATGAATTTAACTTGAAGCTACTTGCCACTGTGATTTGTTTTCATTGTTCGTGTATGAATAAAGATTAAAATGTAATCATCTGTTTCTGCTGAGCCTGGGTTGGAATGCCTGTCACATTGCTGCTATTGTATCTCCTGCATGTAATTTGTTTGCATGTTAATGCCATTTATTCCTGTGTAAGCCTCTGTTTTCAGTTTTGAATATAATTTCACTTTTTAATGACAGTCATGGCTTAGTAAACTGCACAATTGCCGTTAATGGAATTCTTTTACGATAACATTGACTTGGCATCAGATCAGGATGGAAGAGAAAACTGTCATCAAAGGGTTATTGACGAACAGTTATTTCTCTTTAGTTTATTATCTATTTTATGAGTTGCTACAGAGCTGGGGGGAGTTAGCAACCTGTTTCTCACAAACACACATGAGAGTACTTTGTAATTTGATAAGTAAGTTGCTATTATTATAATGTGAAATGGTGTACACTTTTAAATGGTTCTCTTTTCCCTTTGCCCATGGAAACATTGGCAAACATTTATTAAGCACCTGTTAGTGCCAGGTGCTTTGTTAAATGCTGGGGACTCTGAAATTAATACATCAGGCTTCCTCAGGTAGTTGTAATCTAGCCGAGGAGACAGACATGCAGACCAGCAATCAGATGCACGGAGATAAGCAATGATAAGTGATATAATAGCACAATGCAGGCTTGCAATGGCTCTAAGGGGGCAGACAGGTTTGAATGTCAGACTCTACCTGGAGAAGATCAGTAATTCTTCTGCAATATATCATGCCTCTGCTCAACGTTCAGTCCCCGTGACCTCTCGGTAGCAGCTAACATTGCTGACACTCCCTCCTTGAGGTGACGTTCTAACCTAGACATTGAATGATGTTTACGAGGCCAGCCCAAGGGAGAAAAGAGAACCACAAATTCCAAACAGAGGGAATAACATATATAATAAAACTTCCAGTCACTCCTGCCACTACTGTTGTTGTTTTTATGTACTGTCAAGTTGATTCTGATTCATGCCTACCCCATGTGTACAGAGTCGACCTGTGCTCTATAGAGTTTTCAAGGCTGTGACTTTTTGGAAGCAGATCACTAGACTTGTCTTTCTAGGCACCCTGGGTGGGTTTGAACTGCCAACCTTTTGGCCAGTAGTCAAGCTTACCCATTTGTACCACCCAGGGACTGCTAGGCACCATTTATTAAGCATGTTGTCTGGGCTTGGCCCTGTATCACTTTTCATTCTACCTCATTTAATACAACAACTCTGCAAAGCAGATGTATTATTATGTTCATTTTATAGAAGAGGAAATTGAGGCCCAAAGAGGTACAGAAGTCACTGCAGGTGACACAGGTAGATGCTGGCAGGGAGGGATATAACATCAAAGCATAGGTCCCTTGTACCATGCCGTGCCCACAATGCGTAGCATGTTTATGGAGAAGCTGTGGTGCTGGCAGTAGGCGAGGGGAGGATGATGCATCTGGAGAATGGGTTGAAGCTAGATTGGAAGTAACTTGAATGCCAGACCAAGGAGGTTGACTTCATCCTTTATGCTAGGGGGTAGTGGCATAGATACTATTCCATATCCATCCTTAGTGTACAAAGTGAGTACCCCGTGGGTGTGCGAACTAATCCATTGGAATCAAATAAAAATACCGAACATTCTCTATTTTATCCCAAAATAAAGGAGCTAAATGTTACACTTAACTTACTATTAGAATAGTACCTGGATATAACTTATAAATAAATAAACCTCTGTTGAGAGTCATGCAGTTTGGAAACCACTGCTTTTGGCAGTGGGGAGCTATTTGAAGTTTTAAAGTAGGAGATTAACATGATTAGATTCATGTTTTAGAAAGATTACTGTGGAAGAAAGAATAGTGTGTGGAAGATGGTGTAGAAGAGGGAGAGGCTGGAGACAGGAGATCAGTAAGGAAGCTATTGCAATAATCCGGGCAAGAGCACTTGAACTCAGGTAGTCACACTGGGGCTGGAGAAGAAGGGAAGGAAGAAGGGAAGGATTTATAGGCGGCAGTATTAACAGAACGAATTGAATATGAAAGTGGAATTGAAGGAGAGGGTCAAGTCAGCTGACCTGATGGTGAACAATGTGGAACTTTCTAGCCCATTTGCCCCAGAATCGTTAAACAGCATAATGAACACAGGGTGGAGGGGGGTGGGTTAACCAGTAAGTCTAGTGTGCACCAGTTTGCATTGAGCAAGGTAGGCATGGACTTAACTGTATTTACTTGCTAATCTGTGGTGAGCATTTCACATGGGTTCCACCACATCTTTGACATGGTGGGGGACAGATGAAATTGTGCACTGCAGATTGGGGGGAGGCATAACTGGGCCTGTGCATATCGTGTTTATTGGGTAATCCAGCCCTGGGTGGCGGGGTGGAGAGGAGGAGGGAATAGATTCTGGAGGGAAGATGGTGTGTTCAAATCCACTGCTTTGGAGTCAATTCCGACTCATAGCTACCCCAGGTGGAAATGTATAGCAGGTAAACAGATACAGGTTTGGAATTCAGGAGAGCGGAGAATGAAGATACAATTTTTTGGGTTTTTTTTTTTTTTTTTTTGGTGGTAAAAATATGTATAACAAAACATTTGCTGATTCAACAATGTTTACATGTACAATTCAGTGGCATTGATTACCTTCACCAGGTTGTGAAACCATCACCCCTATCCTTCTCCAAATTATTCCACCAGAGAATGGAGATATACTTCCGGTAGACATTGATGCAACGGGGTATTTGAAGCTGTATAGTGCAAGATGAGTGATGCTGTAAAACTGAAGATGAAACCCAGGGGATTAGCCCCTTGAAGGGATGGGTGAGGGAAGAGTCCCAGTGGAGGTGGGAGCAGAGACCGAGGAGAGGAAGCAGGACGGATTGGCATCCCAGGAGCTAGGAAGGAGAGAATTTCAAGGACAGAATGTCAGCACTGTCAGCTGCTACAGTGAGGTCATGGGCACTGAACACTGATCAAAGCCTTGATATTTTGCAACTAGGAGATCATTGGAGAATTAACCAACCCTTTTCTAGAATTCAGCATCTTTCCTAATGTTCAGTTGGGAGACAATCAATTTCCTACCATTTGCATGCAAATTACCTACATTGCCAATTGTCTGCTGCCAGGGTGTAAACCCAGACTGGCTTCCCTCTGTCAATCCTTCAGTGCTTGGGTAGCTGTTTCCTATTTGGCATCGATTTAATGCTCTGCTCATGGCAAAGTGTAAGACACTGGTCTTGTCTGCTTCCATTGTCCCTTTAAATGGCTTAATTTCTTGAAACAAGACTGTGTGCTATAGATTGTTAAGGGACAAAGCCATGGAGGACACAGTGTATTAATTCTTCCAGACTGAAGCAGTCGATGATTTTCTTTTCTTGTTAACTACTTGTTAGAAGTCTGGGAGCTAGCTTGCTGACAGAATCCTTGCCTCAGCCCAAAAGTGGCCGTTTTTGTCAAATGCCGATGCTTACAGTTCCTCAGAGAATGGCTTGGTTGGGAGATCAATTTACTGAATAAATATGTAGATTTAGGAAATGCATTTGCTAATCCCCTGTAACTAAATATGAACATGTCTGATAATAAGGGTCTGGTTTGCCAAAGGGTGAAATTCACCAAGCTAATGTAATTGTCAGGGATGCCGAACTAAATTAAGATGACTAGATGTAGTTTGTGATCCACTTCAAATGCACTTGAGGCAGGCATCACTCTGAAGTAGAAATTGCTTCCTTAATAGGAAATAATATATTGCTCAGTTGTTGGGCTTGCTGTTTATTGTGTCTTTTGAGTGGAAGGAAAATCGAAAGGGACTTAGTTACAAGGCACATGTGGTCACTGACCTTCAAGTCTCCAAGGCAGTCCTTCTACCCCTCGGATCTACTCTCATAATGTAGCTTGCCATAAAGACACATTCATTCATTCATTCAATAAATGTTTTTAAGTTTTGCTATTTGGCCAAGTGCTTTGTTAGGATACTACAGTAAACAAGATAGATGAAGCCCGTACCCTTGTGCAGTTCATGTAATGCTTAGGGAGAGAAAAAAAATAAACAAATACATCACATACTTACAAATTGTGATAAATACTATTAAGGGAAGTAAGCAAGTATCTTGAGATAGGTAGTGTTGCATAGTGGTGAAGAGTACAGACTCTGGAGACCATGGGCAAATGATTTCCCCTCTGTCTAAACTAGGGATGGTATTCGTAGAACCTCATAATGTGATTGTGAGGATTGTTGTTATTGTTAGCTGCCGTTGAGTTGGTCCCTGACTCGTGGTGACCCCGTGCACCACAGAACGAAATGCTAACTGGTCCTGTGCCATCCCCATGACTGGTTACAGGTCAGACTATTGTGATCCGTAGGGTTTTCATTGGCTGGTTTTCAGAAGTAGATTGCCAGGCCTTTCTTCCTAGTCTGTCTTAGTCTGGCAGCTCCACTGAAACCTGTTGAGCATCATAGCAACCTGCAAGCCTCCACTGACGGATGGGTGGTAGCTGTGCCTGAGGTGCATTGGCTGGGAATCGAATCTGGGTCTCTCACATGGAAGGCGAGAATTCTACCACTGAAACCAGAAAAGGGCTATTTGAGTTTTTGCTGTGTTCATTATACAAAAATACAGTAGTGAGGGTGTGGGCATTCTACTTAAGATCGAGTGATTAGGAAAGGTTGCTCTGAAGAAGTGACATTTAAATTAAGAAGTAAAGGATGTGAACAAACCATCCATGTGAAGGATGGAAGGAAGAGCCCTTCAGGGAGGAAAAGTATGAGCAAGCACTGTCAAATAAGAAAGAGCTCGCAAGTTTTCCAGAAACTTAGAGAAGACTAATTTGGCTGCAAAGGCGTGAGAACTGTGAGCAAAGAGGAGAGAACTGGAGAGAGAGGAATTTGGAGAGGTAGACAGGATTTATTATAAGTGTGTTGCCAAGTCAGCAGAAGGAATTTAACAGAAAATCCTCGCATGCATGGTAACATGCAACAAGACTTCGTGTCATGCGCCAGCATTAATTAGTTGGTGGTGTCTGCTTGGCGTCTTGTGTCGAGAAGGATACTGAGGCTGAGTCTAGAAGTATCTGTACGGGGAGCTATGACTGATCTGTGATACCTGAATAGGGCACGTAAGTAGGAAATGATTGTTAATTTCTGGGTTAATCATAAAATGCTGAATAGGAGTAAGGGCTCTGAATTCAAGCAGTGTGCGTATTTTCCTACAAAGCATTTGTGTTTTAGATTATAATAATTATAGTATAGTAATAAAATTAAAAAAGTGTGTGTGGGATTATACCCCACGAATCTCTTTGATTATCTCATGCAAGACACACATGACGTATACTGCCCATTGTTTTATTGGGTTAGAAGGTAGCCTATTCTTCCTCAAATCCTTGAGTAATTCCTTTAGTTTCTGTTGCAGACTTTCAACTCTGCTAAGCATTTATTGCTTTACTATCACAGCAGTTACTGTCTTTTAAGCCATTTATGCTTTGGTTATCACAAATTATTGGTGGAAGTTTTAGACTTTTTTTTTAAGTGTATGATTATAGTTATTTCTCACTTATCTGTTAAAACCAAAACCTGTTGCTGTCGAGTCAATTCCAACTCATAGTGACCCTATAGGACAGAGTAGAACTGCCCCATAGAGTTCCCAAGGAGCAGCTGCTAGATTCGAACTGCTGACCTTTTGGTTAGCAGCTGAACTCTTAAGTACTGCGCCACCAGGGCTGCTATCTATTAAAGTATGGGTCTAAAGACTCATATTACCCAAAGTAGCAGATGATGTCAAGGTCACTTGATTTGGCTCTTAGGGGCACACTATGCATAGGTACATTCTTTGTGTACAGGTGTACTTTCCCACAGGAGAATGTTCTTCCCAATTGTATTTGCAGGACTAAATAGTAACACTGATTATCATTTCCTGATTTTGTGTATTAGAGGGGCATTTGGAAGCAGGCAAATCTTAAGGTCATGGGTGCCATTGTTGTTGTTGTGTGCTGTCACATCGAGATTTCGACTCACAGGGACCTTATAGGACAGAGTAGAACTGCCCTATAGGATTTCCGAGGCTGTAATCTTTATGGGAGCAGATTGCCAGCTCTTTTTCTCCTGCAGAGCATCTGGTGAGTTTGAACGACCTACCTTTCGGTTAGCAGCCAAGCATCTTAACCGTTGCTCCACCGGGGCTCCTTATGGGTACCCTAGGGGCGATAAAAATGAAGAGCTAGCTCATATTTAAATATATTTTGTGACTAAGCCACAGGAGATATACTATCATGCCAACAATTAAGAATATTCCAGATAGCATGAGCAACAGTGTTTTATACTTTTGACCTCTCTCTTCTCGAAATGCTTTCTTCCCTTGACTTCCGTGACACAAAACTCTCTTCCTACTCCTCCTACTTCTTGGTCCACTCTGTTACCTCCCTGGAAATTCTCAGTGCTCAGACTAGACCTCATCCTTTCATTCAGTTCCTGAGGTGCACAAATCTACTCCCCATTCAGTGGCCGTCACCCAGTCCCTCTGGCTCACTTGGCCTCCTTCTGCTGCAGGGCCTCTGTGCTTGCTGTTCCTGTGGCCTAGAATGCCCTTCCCTATCTTCTTCGTCTAGAAGGGGGACTGACTCTTCTGGCTAGGTCAAATCTCCCCGTTTAAGTTCTCATTGCCTATGTATTTTGTCTTTTGAAGTTCACGTCAAAGTTACTGTTTCATGTTTGTGTGTCAGCTTTTATTTCTCCTTATAAGTTCCTGGGTAGCGTAGTGATTGACACATAATAGATGGTCTACAAATATTTGTTAATAGAATAAATTATCTTAAGGAATTTCTAAACACACCTACTTGAGCTAAGTTAAAGCCCTTGTCTTAGAATTTAGAGAGCCCATCATCTGTTAGATTTTCCTTCCCTCATCCCTATGGCTTGCTTCCTTGCTCTTTCACTTGAGTTCAAGCCTGGTATGCACAGGTGGGACAGCGAGGTCTGGTGACTATAATGTAGCCCTGGATTTTAAAGCTCACCTGTTTGGGTCAGGCTCCCTCTTCCTTTGTCAACATTTCCCTGTCTGGTATGATTTAATCTACAATCTAGTGCTGCCTTCCCCCATTGTATAAAATATTGAACGTGGCCTCCCATGAGCCCTAGAAGTCAGCACAGAGCATGTTAAGGACCCTGCGCTTGCTTACACTGGAGGCTTTGTCTGCTTCACGAATTGCATGCTCAGTTTTTTTGAGCCTTGGCTTTTGCCCTTTTTTTCCTACTTTGGAAGGCAACCATGGGGCAGGAGGAATAGACGCCTTTTAGCTAGTTCTCAGGTAGTCTCAGGGCGTGGAAATAAAAGATGATAAACAGCGTTTCAGTACATGGACATCTCTCATCTTTTGAAGAATTGCCGTAGAGTCTACAGCTTCTAAAAGGCCTTTAAATGAGCATATATTCTTCCTTCTATTCAGCAGCAACAAACGACATACCTGTTCCATGCACACAGGGCCATAAAACTTGGTTTCACTTTTTGTGCACCTGAGTTGATAATGAAAGTTTCTGCGTAACTGAAATATGTCTAGTGGTAGAGATTTGGTTTGCATTTAGCGTTTGCATTAGTTTCTTTGAGCTGCCATAACAAATTACCACAAAGTGGGTGGCGTAAAACAACAGAAGTGTATTTTCTCATAGTTCTGGAGGCTAGACGTCCAAATTCAGTTTGTTGTCAGGGCCATGTTCTCTCCAAAGGCTCTAGGAGAAGATCCTTCTGTGTCTCTTCCAGCTTCTGGTAGGCCTGGGGTTCCTTGGCAGCATAAGTCCTTCCTTGTCTTTGACTCCACCTTCACATGGCCGTCTTCCCTCTGTCTGTCTCTTCTCTTCTTTTATAAGGACACCACTCATATTGGATTAGGACCTACCTTACCTCAGTATGACTTCATGTGAACTGATAACACCTTCAAAGACCCTATTTCCAAACAAGATCACACCCTAAGGTACCAGGGATTAGGACTTCAGTATATCTTTTTGGATGACACAGGTCAGTCCATAACAGTATTTAAGTGTTTATCCAACACATTTTATTGAGCAGCCATTAGGCCACTATGCTGGGCACCAGAAATATAGCAATGAAGTAGGCAGACTCAGGCCTAATCTTCATGGAGTTTTAGTCTAGTTAGGGAGAGAGTCATTAAGCAGATGATGCTGTGGGTATGTGTAAAATGGTTTAACTGTGGTACGTGCTAGAAATAGGAGGTGTGCGTGAAGGGCTCTGAGAGCATATAGTGAGAAGATCAAATCTCATCACAGACTCAGGGTGGGGGCTTCCCTGAGGAAGGGCCATCTAAGATGGGAGCTAGCAAGTGGAGAGGAGGACGGTGTAATAGGTAAAAACAAAGTCAGAAGAAGCTCCCTGAACTAGGAAGGAACTTGGCCTTATTGAGCTGTGGAGAGGCCAGGGTGGCTGGAATTCAGTGAACCAGAGACAGAGGAGGAAAGGGTGGACCATGAAGACCCTTGGATGTCTGGCCATGGTGTCTGGACATTAACCTGAGGGAAGGGGAAGCCATGGAAGGATTTTAAGCAGGAGAATGATGTGATCTCATTTGTGTTTTTAAAGAGGTTCCTCAGGCTATTGTGTAGAAAATGGATTGAAAAGAGGATTAAGAGGGAAGGAAGGGAGATCTGTTCAGAGACCCCTGGAGGTGAGAGAGGATAGTGCCTTGGCCAGTGGGGGTGTTGATGAAATGGAGGAGAGTAAATGGCTTTGGGAGGAGGAATTAATGGGATTTGATGACTGAATGACATTTAAGCTGTTCAAGGTCCACTCCTTCCTGGCCCAGGCTCTGCCTTGGGCACCTATGGACTATATGCTGGCCTTGAGACCTCCAGAGGGTGGATTCCATGAACATTTGAAATTCTTGGTCTCAGAAGATCAGCATAAAAGCCGGTTAAGAATCCTGGAGGTTTATCTCAATGGTAAAGTAGTCCATTTAGAGACAGGGCACTAGGACCCAGAGAGATGTGACCTGCTAAAGGTCACAACACACATTAATGGCGACTCTGGTTTAGAACTCAGTCCTGCTGAGTGGACCGTTGCTCTTCTGCTACACTGCCCATTTCAGCACCTTCTGTGGCCCTCGCCATCCTCCTACTAACCTGAGATCCCTAGTAATGCAAACCTATGTGCTTGAACTTGACACTCCCTCGTGTTTACAAATTTCAAAACAGAGTTTTACTGCACATATATTTTTTAAAACTAGCACAATTAGTAAGGAAAATGTTAAAAATTCTATTTAACCACATACACCAAATGTCAAGGCTCTCAGTAGAACCGAGCAGGAAGCCTGGGTTTAATTATCCCTCTCAGGAAGCCACAGACGGAAAGGACAAAGTTCTGAGGCTTTTGGCATGACCACAGTTTAGAGTAATGACATTTCTTAGGCAGTTGTCTCTCTAGCTGCAGTGTGTGCCAGGGACCAGGAGGTAGGTGAAAAATCAGCATCTCGGTTCTGTAACTGTGGAAGGGAGATTGCCTCTAGTTGTGTGACCTTGAAGTAGATCCCCTGGATCCAGCCCTAGTTCCCACGGTGAGAATGAGAGACTTTAGGAAGGCTTTGGGGAAAAAGATTGTTGTAGTAAATCTGTCTTGGAAGAAGTACAGCCAGAATGCTCTTTAGAAGCAAGGACGGCGAGACTTTGTCTCACATACTTTGGACATGTTATCAGGAGGGATCAGTCCCTGGAGAAGGACATCATGCTTAGTAAAGTAGAAGGTCAGCGTAAAAGAGGAAGACCCTCAATGAGATGGACTGACACAGTGGCTGCAACAGTGGGCTCAAGCTTAACAACGATTGTGAGGATAGTGCAGGACCGGGCAGTGTTTCATTCTGCTGTACTATCAGTTGGAACTGACACAATGGCACCTAACAACAACAACAACGAGCTCAGGGGCAAGAGGCATTCACCCCGAAGAAAGAGTAGCTATCTCTCTCTCTCTCTAAGTTAAATGTAATATATACTTGTTTGAAAATCAGAATATTAGTTAGAAGTATATAATGGGACTGTTATCATACATGATCCCTTTTTCCAGATGTAACTACATTATCAATTAGGTGTATATATTTCTAGATTTTACTAGTTATGTGTGTGTGTCTGCAACTTAATTTTGTCAGTTATCGCTTTGGATATCATGGACATCACTTAGGTCTTTAAAACACTAAAACTAAAGGAAGAAATTATAAGAGACACAGGCAAGACCTTATTTCTGCTCAGCATCCAAACTTTTCAACCAACTGGGCCATGGAGAAAAAGAGTTGGAAGGACTTTGCTGATTATTAAGTTATTTTTCAGGTATATGATTCAATCTATGTTTTTCTCTGTGGGTCTTGGGACCAGGGAAGTATGTGTGTGTGTGTGTGTGTGTGTGTGTGTGTGTTTCTATAGGAACATTGTTTTGGGAACATTCAATTTCTAATTATATTGGGGAAGAAAATCCTGAATACCATTTTTCATGCTAATGGAGAAGTTTACTTAAGTGCAGAATTATGCAACTTAGTTCTTGCCAAATTACATACAGGCTGCAGTTCCTCACAGTAGAAGGAAGGATGCCATGAGGCACACATCACACTCTGTTCATAACTTAGAGTTCCTTTCAAGGCTTTTGCCTGCATCTTATTACCTACTTACTGTTAATTTATTACACAGGGTTGCCATATTTTAAAGGTAAAGTGAATGTTTTAGATGGATTGTATTTCTTTCATTTCTTACACATTGTGAACTTCTATTTTTTAGTTAGGCTGTTTATGCTTCCACCTGAGGCAGTTTTTCTTCAGTGATTGAATTAATTTTTATGTGTTTATTCTAGACATTTTTCAAAATAGGATTCCCCACATGTTGAGTTTGTCTTCTTTCCTCTCATCCACTAATCATTCTTCACTGGGGTGATTTACAGGAAGAAGACTGTTCAGTGAAACTTCTTAGCAGTTTGCCCTAAGGGGTGATTCCCTCTGAAATGTCAAACTCGGGTAAAGTAATGGCTCAAGTAGAAATAATTTTGTCCTTGGCAATAGGATTGCTACCGGGAGCTGGTCTGAGCCCTGTGTATGGGCTGCTGGTGGTATTCAGTTAAATAAAGCCTGCTTGGAGTTCTCTCTGGCCACTGGGACTGATTGGGAATTCACACAGGCAACACTGTAGTCATCCTAGCCCTTGCTTACATATTACCTGTCCTATAGGGCTTTATACTCTTTCTCTTCTGACAGAAGAACTCTTTACATTTAAACTTTTATATTATTATTTTATTTTTTTAAATAATATTTTTTGTGTGTTTTTGGTGAAGGTTTACACAGCAATTTAGGTTCCCATTCAACAATTTCTACACAAATTGTGTCAGTAACATTGGTTACATTCTTCACAATGCATGAACATACTCATTGTTTCCATTCTAGTTGCTCCGTTTCCGTTAATCTAGTTTCCCTTCCCCTTTACATTGTCATCTTTGTTTTAATGTAATTGTTGACTGTTTGGTCTCATCTAGGTAATTTTTTTTTCTCATTCAAAAATTTATGCACAAATTCTTTTGTGACATTGGTTGCAGTCCACTCAACGTGTCAGCACTCTCCCCTTTTCTACCCTGGGTTCCCCGTGTCCATTTGTCCAGTTTTCGTGTCCCTTCCTGACTTCTTGTCTTTGCTTTTGAGCAGATGTTGTCCATTTGGTCTCATATACTTGATTGAACTAAGAAGCACGTTCCTCACATGTGCTATTGTTCGTTTTTAGGCCTGTCTAATCTTTGGCTGAAAGGTGGACTTCGGGAGTGGCTTTGGTTCTGAGTTATCAGGGTGTCCAGGGGCCATAGTCTTAGGGGTTCCAACAATCTCTTCAGACCAGTAAGTCTGGTCTTTTTTTGTGAATTTGAATTTTGTTCTGCATTTTTCTCCCACTCTGTCCAGGACCCTCTATTGTGATTCCTGTCAAAGCAGTCAGTCGTGGTAGCCAGGCACCATCTAGTTGTTCTGGGCTCAGGCTGGTGGTGGCTGTGATACTTGTGGTACATTAGTTCTTTGGATTAATATTTACCTTGTGTCTTTAGTTTTCTTCATTATCCTTTGCTTTGGACAGGATAGGACCAATAGATGTATCTTAGATGGCTGCTTACAAGCTTTTAAGACTCACCAAAGTAGGATGTAGAACATTTTCTTTATGAACTATGTTATGCCAATTGAGCTAGATGTCTCCCGAGACTATGGTCCCCAGCCCTCAGCCCCAGCAACTCATTCCCACAAGGTGTTTGGATGTATCTAGGAAGCTTCTATGACTTTGTCTTGGTCAAGTTGTGCTGGCTTCCCCTATAGTGTGTGTTGTCTTTCCCTTCACCAAAGTTAACACTTGTCTACTATCTAAAACCCGATGCTGTTGAGTCGCTTCTGACTCATAGTGTTCCTATAGGACAGAGTAGAGCTGCCCCATAGGGTTTCCAAGGAGGAGCTGGTAGATTCCAACTGCTTACCTTTTGGTTAGCAGCCATAGGTCTTAACCACTGCACCACCAGGCCTCCGTCTACTATCTAGTTAGTGATTTCCCCTCCTCAACCCTCCCCTCCCTTGAAACCATCAAAGATTGTTTTTTTTCTGTGTAAACCTTTCCTTGAGATTTTATAATAGTGGTCTCATACAATATTTGTCCTTTTATAATTGACTTATTTCACTCAGCATAATGCCCTCTAAATTCATCCATGTTGTGAGATGTTTCACAGATTCATCATTGTTCTTTATTATTGCATAGTTTTTCATTGTGTGTATGTACCATGATTTGTTTATCCATTCATCTGTTAATGGGCACTTGGATTGTTCTATACTTTTGCTGTTGTGAATAATGCTGCAGTGAACATGGGTTTGTATATGTCTATTCATGTGACGGCTGTTATTTCTCTAGGATATATTCTTAGGAGTGGGATTGCTGGATTATTTGGTATTTCTATTTCTAGCTTTTTAAAGAGGTGTCATATCATTTTCCATAGTGGTTACACCATTTTACATTCTCACTAGCAATGTATAAGAGTTCCAGTCTCCCAGCAATGTTGCTAACATCTGTTGTTTTCTATTCTTTTGATTCGTACCAGTAATGTCAGGGTGAGATGGTATCTTATTGTAGTTTCGATTTGCATTTTTCTAATGGTTAATGATCTTGAGCATTTCCTCATGTGTCTGTTAGCCATCTAAATGTCTTCTTTGGTGAAGTGTCTGTTCATAAATCCTTTGCCCATCTTTTAATTGGATTGTTTGTCTTTTTGTTGTTGAGGTATTGAAATATTTTATAGATTTTAGAGATTAGACCCTTGTCCGATATGTCATAGCCAAAGATTTTTTCCCAGTCTGCAGGTTCTCTGATTACTTTTTTGACGAAGTCTTTTGATGAGCATTAAGTGTTTAATTTTTAAAAGATCTCAGTTATGTACTTTTTCTTCTGGTGTAGGTACATTGTTAGTTATGGTTTGTATTGTATTTATGCCATGTATTGGGGACCCTAGTGTTTTCCCTATTTTTTCTTGCATGATCTTTATCGTTTTTGGTTTTACATTTAGGTCTTTGATCCATTTTGAGTTAGTTTTTTTTTTTAATTGTGCTTTAGGTGAAAGTTTACAGAGCGTATTAGTTTCTCATTCAACAATTAATACAGAATTTGTTTTGTGACGTTGGTTGCCAACCCTGTGATGTGTCAACTCTCTCCCCTTCTCCACCCTGGGTTCTCCATTTCCATTCGTCCAGTTTTCCTGTCCCTTCCTGCCTTCATGTCTTTGCTTTTGGGCAGGCGTGCCCATTTATGCTTGGATACCTGATGGAACTACCAAGCATAGTTCCTCAGGTGTGTTATTGTTTGTTTTATAGACCTTTCTAATATTTGATTGAAGGGTGAATTTGGGGAGTAACTTCAGTTCTGAGTTAAAAGGGTGTCCAGGGGCCATAGTCTCGGGGTTTCTCTAGTCTCTATCAGACTAGCAAGTCTGGTCTTATTTTGTGAATTTGAATTTTGTTCTATGTTTTTCTCCCACTCTGTTTGGGATCCTCTATTGTGACCATCTAGTTATTCTGGGCTCAGGCTGATGGAGGCTGTGATACTTGTGGTCCATTAGTCCTTTGGACTAATCTTTCCCTTGTGTCTTGGGTTTTCTTCATCCTCCTTTGTTCCGGACAGGATGTGACCTGTAGATATATCTTAGGTGGCTGCTTAAAGGCTTTTAAGACCCCAGACGCTACTCATCAAGGTCAGATGTAGAACATTAATTTATAAACTATGCTATGCCAATTGATCTAGATGTCCCCCGAGACCATGGTCCCCAGCCCTCAGCCCAGTAACTCTGTCCCTCAGGGAGTTTGGATGTGTCTATGAAGCTTCTATGACTTTGCTTTGGTCAAGTTGTACTGACTTCCCCTGTGTTGTGTACTGTCTTTCCCTTCACCAAAGTTACCACTTGTCTATTATCTAGTTAATGTTTTTCCCTTCCCATCCCTCTCCTTCCTCGTAACCATCAAAGATTGTTTTTGTCTGTGTGTAAACCTTTTATTGAGTTTTTATGATAGTGAACTCATACAGTATTTGTTTTTTTGTGATTGATTTATTTCACTCAGCATAATGCCCTCCATATTCATCTGTGTTGTGAGGTGTTTCTCGGATTCATCATTATTCTTTATCATTGCATAGTATTCCATTGTGTGTATGTACTATAATTTGTTTATCCATTCATCTGTTGATGGGCACTTAGGTTGTTTCCATCTTTTTGCTATTGTGAATAATGCCTCAATGAACATGAGTGTGCTTGTGTCTATTAGTGTGATGACACTTATTTCTCTAGGATATATTCCTAGGAGTGGAATTGCTGGATCGTAATGTATTTCTGGCTTTTTAAAGAAGCGCCATATCATTTTCCATAGTGGTTATACCATTTTACATACCCACCAGCAGTGCATAAGAGTTCCAATCTCCCTGCAACCTCCCCAACATTTGTTATTTTCTGTTTGTTTGTTTGTTCATTTGTTCTTGATTAGTGGCAGTAGTGTTGGGGCGAGATGGTGTTTCATTGCAGTTTTGATTTGCATTCTCTAATGGCTAATGATGGCCAGCATTTCCTCATGTATCTGTTAGCTGCCTGAATGTCTTCTTTGGTGAAGTGTCTGTTCGTATCCTTTGCCCGTTCTTTAATTGGATTATTTGCTTTTTGTTGTTATGGTGTTAGAGTATCTTATAGATTTTAGAGATTAGACCTTTGTCAGATATGTATAACCAACAATTTTTTTCCCAGTCTGTAGGTTTTCTTTTTATCCTTTTCATGAAGTCTTCTGAGGAGTGTATTTCATTTTGAGGAGATTCCAGTCATCTAGCTTATCTTCTGGTGTTTGTGTATTGTTAATTATGGTGTGGATGCTATTTATGCTGTATATTAGGGCCCCTAGTGTTGACCCTATTTTTTCGTCCATGATATTTATAGTTTTAGGATTTATTTTTAGGTTTTTGATCCATTTTGAATTAGTTTTTTGTATAGTGTGAGGTATGGGTCTTATTTCATTTTTTTACAGAAGGACATCCAGTTTTGCCAACACCATTTGTTAAAAAGATTGTCTTTTCCCCATTTAATGGATTTTGGGCCTTTGTCAAAGATCAGCTGACTGTAGGTGGATGGATTTATGTCTGAGTTATCAATTCTGTTCCATTGGTCAGTGTGTCTGTTGTTGTACCAGTATGAGGCTGTTTTGACTACCGTAGCTGTATAGTAGGTTCTGAAGTCAGGTGGAGTGAAGCCTCCTGTTTTGTTCTTCTTCTTCAATAATGCTTTACTTACCAAGGCCTCTTTCCTTTCCATATAAAGTTAATGATTAGTTTTTCCATCTCATTAAAGAATGCTGTTGGTATTTGGATAGGGATTGTATTATATCTGTAGATCGCTTTGTGAAGAATTGATATTTTCACAATATTGAGTCTTCCTATCCATGAGCATGGTATGTTTTTCCTTTTATGTAGGTCTCTTTTGGTTTCTTGCAGCAGTGCTTTGTAGTTTTTTTGTATAAGTCTTTTACTTCCCTGGTTAGGTTTATTCCTAAGTATTTTATCTTTTTAGGAACTATTATAAATGATATTATTTTCCTGATTTCCTTTTCAAAGTTCTTTTTGTAGGTGTATAGGAATCCAACTGATTTTTGTATGTTGATCTTGTATCCTGCTACTCTGCTGAATCTTTGTTTTAGTTCCAGTAGTTTTCTTGTGGAATCTTTGGGGTTCTGTAAGTATAGGATCATGTCGTCTGTGAATAGGAGTAGTTTTACTTCTTCCTTTCCAATTTGGATGCCCTTTATTTCTTTTTCTTGTCTTATTGGTCTAGTGGAGACTTCCAGCACAATGTTAAATAAGAGTGGTGATAAAGGGTGTCCTTATCTTGTTCCCATTCTCAGAGGGAATGCTTTCAGCTTCTCTCTGTTGAGAATGATACTGGCGGTTGGTTTTGTACAGATGCTCTTTATTATGTTGAGGAATTTCCCTTCTATTCCTATGTTATTGAGAGTTTTTATCAGATATGGGTGTTGGACTTTATCAGACGCCTTTTCAGTGTTGATTGAGATGATCATGTGATTCTTTTCTTTTGTCCTATTTATGTGCTGGATTATGTTGATTGATTTTCTAATGTTGAGCCATGCTTGCATACCTGGTATGAATTCCACTTGGTCATGGTGCATGATTTTTTTTTTTTCCTCCTTTTTTTTTTTATTGTATTGCAGGTGAAGGCTTACAGAACAAATAGTTCGTCATGAAACAGTAGTACACATATTGTTTTATGACATTGGTTAACAACTCCACAACATGTCAACCCTCTCCCTTCTCGACATTTTTTTTTTTTTTGGTGAAAATATACATAGCCAAAGATACATCATTTCAAAAATTTCTACATGCACAGTTCAGTGACATCAACTATGCTCTTCCAATTGTGCTGCTATTCTCACTTTAGATGAAGGCTTACAGAACAAAATAGTTTCTCATTTAACAGTTAGTACACATGTTGCCCTGTGACAATGGTTAACAACCTCACAACACATCAACACTATCCTTACTCAGCCTTGGTTTCTCTATCACCAGCTTTCCTGTCCCCTTCTGCCTTCTGGCCCTTGTCCCTGAACTGCTGTGCCTCATTAGTCCCATTTGGTTTTATAGGGCTTTCCACTCCCTGGCTGAATGATGAACCTCGGAAATGACTTCACCACTGAGCTAAAACGGTGTCTGGGGGCCATACTCTCGGGGTTTCTCCAGTCTCCTTTAGGCCAGTAAGTCTGGTCTTTTTTTTCGTGAGTTAGAATTTTGTTCAACATCCTTCTCCAGCTCTGTCCAGAACCCTCTGTTGTGATCCCGGTCAGAGCATTCAGTGGTGGTAGCCGGGCACCATCTAGCTGTACTGGACTTAGTGTGGTGGAGGCCTTGGTAGCTGTGGTCCATTAGTCCTTCGGACTGATCTTTTCCTTGTATCCTGGTCTCTTCATTCTTCCTTGGTCCTGAAGGGTTGAGACCTGTGGAGTATCCCGGATGGCTGCTCACAGGCTTCTAAGACCCCAGACGCTACTCACCAAGGTAGAATGTAGAACATTTTCTTTATAAACTGTGTTATGCCAATTGGTGCATTATTTTTTTTAATATGATGCTGAACTCTGTTGGCTAAATTTTGTTGAGAATTTTTACCTCTATCTTCATGAAAGATACTGGTCTGTAATTTTCTTTTTTTGTGGTGCCTTTGCCTGGTTTTGGTATCAGGGTTATGCTGCGTCATAGAATGAATTCAGAAGTATCCCTTCCTTTTCTGTGTTCTGAAATAGTTTGAGTAGTACTGGTGCAAGCTCTTCTCTGAATGTTTTGTAGAATTCTCCAGTGAAGCTGTCTGGGCTAGGACTTTTTTTTTTGTTGGGATTTTTTTTTTTTTATTACCTCTTCAGTATCTTCTCTTGTTACGGATTTGTTCAAATATTCTATCTCAGTATGTGTTTATTTAGGTAGGTAATGTGTTTCTAGAAATTTGTCCATTCTAGGTTCTGTTGGAGTACAGTTACTCGTAGTATTCTATTATGATCCTTTTTATTTCTGTTGGGTCTGCTGTAATGTCATTCATCTCATTTCTTAGTTGGGTTATTTGCTTCCTCTCCTGTTTTTCTTTTGTCAGTCTGGCCAAAGCTTGTTGATTTTGTCGATCTTTTAAAGAACCAGCTTTTGTCTTGTTAATTCTTTCTAGTGTTTTTCTGTTCTCTATTTCATTTATTTCTGCTCTAGTCCTGATTATCTCCTTTCTTCTGGTGCCTGTGGGCTTCTTTTGCTGCTGTCTTTCTATTTATTTGGGTTGTAGGGCTAACGTTTTCATTTTGGCCCATTCTTTTTTTTTTTTTTTTTCAGTAGTACATATGTTGTTTTATGACATTGGTTAACAACCCCACAACATATTAACCCTCTAAATTCTCAACCTTTTTTTTTTTTTTTTTTGGTGAAAATACACATAGCCAAAGATACACCGTTTCAAAAATTTCTACATACACAGTTCAGTGACATTGACTACGCTCTTCCAATTGTGCTGTTGTTCTCACTTAGGATGAAGGCTTACAGAACAAAATAGTTTCTCATTTAACAGTTACTACACATGTTGTCCTATGACAATGGTTAACAATCTCACAACACATCAACAATATCCTTATTCAACCTTGTGTTCCCTATCACCAGCTTCCTTGTCCCCTTCTGTCTTCTGTTGGCCCATTCTTTTTTGATGTTTGCTTTTCTTGCTATCAATTGACCTCTGAGTGCTACTTTTGCTGTGTCCCAAAGATTTTGGTATGATGTGTTTTCATTCATATTTGATTCTAGGAATATTTTGTTTCCCTCTTTGATTTCTTCTATTACTCAGTCGTTTTTAGCAAGATGTTATTCAGCTTCCATGTATTTGATGTTTTTTCCCTTGATCTTCCTGTTATTGATTTGTACTTTTATGACATTGTGATCAGAGAGAATGCTCTGTATTATTTTAATGTTTTGGATTTTATTGAGGGTTGTTTTGTGGCCTAAAATGTGGTCTGTTATAGAGAATGTTCCATGTGTGTTGGAGAAGAATGTATACTTTTCTGCTGTTAGGTGGAGTGTTCTGTATGTCTATGAGGTCAGGTTGGTTGATTTTGTCCTTTAGATCTTCTGTATCTCTGTTGAGTTTCTTTCTAGATGTTCTGTCCTTTACCGAGAGTAGTGTGTCGAAGTCTTCTACTGTTATCGTGGCACTGTCTATTTCTTTTTTCAGTGCTGTTAGAGTTTGTTTTATGTATTTTGGAGCCCTGTTGGGTGCATAGATATTTATTAAGGCTATGTCTTCTTGGTGGATTGTCCCTTTTATCATTATATAATGTCCTTCCTTGTATTTTATGGTGGATTTTGTTTTAAAGTCTATTTTATCTGAGATTAGAATTGCCACTCCTGGTCTTTTTTGGTTACTGTTTGCTTGATAAATTTTTTCCATCCTTTGATTTTTAATATATTTATGTCTTTGTGTCTAAGGTGTGTCTCTTGTAGATGCATATTGATGGGTCGTGCTTTTTTTTTAATCCATTCTGCCACCACTCTTTGTCTGTTTACAGGTGCATTTAATCCATTTACATTCAGTGTGATTATTGATAGGTATGAGTTTATTGCAGTCATATTGCATTTTTTTTGTTTTGTTTTGTTTTTTTGTTTGTGTGTGTTTGTGTGTTGCTGACGTCTTCCTTATTTTTCTTAATTCCCTGTGCTGAGTTCCTTTTGTTTGTGGATTTTCTTTTCTTTTCTTTTGTTATTATAGAGTTTGTGTTTACTGAGTCTTTATGTTTTTCTTCTTTTTTATTTTGGTAGGTAGATTTGTTAATATTCTTTGTGGTTACCTTGAAATTTACCGTATCTTCCTAAGTTTGAACCAGTCTTTTATTACTTGATATCACCTTGACTTCCTCTCCATTTGAAAATTCTATACCTACACCATTTATTCCTCCTTTTATTGTTTTGATGTTGTCATCATTTACAGATTGACATCGCTATTTCTATTTTTTAAGTCTTTTAGCTGTGTTTTATTACTGAGAGTTCTTTACCTAGGTTGGTATCTGGTTGATGCTGTCCTGTGTCCTAGACTCCAGTTGTTTTCTGATGTTGATGGTTCTGTAACCAAAGGACTCCCTTAAATATTTCTTGTAAATTTGGTTTGGTTTTACAAATTTCGTTAATTTCTGTTTATCTGGAAATGTCCTAATTTTGCCACCATATTTGAGAGAGAGTTTTGTAGGATATATTATTCTTGGTTGGTAGTTTTTTTCTTTCAAGGTTTTATATATATCATCCCATTGCCTTCTTGCCTGCATAGTTTCTGCCGAGTAATAAGAGCTTAGGCTTATATTTCCCCTTTGTATGTGACTTTTGCTTTTTCTCAAGCTGCTGTCAAGATTCTTTCTTTGTCTTTGGTTTTGGCAAGTGTGATTAGGATATGTCTTGATGATTTTATTTTGGGGTCTATCCTATATGGGGTTCGTTGAGCTTCTTGGATGGTCAGCTTTTCGGCTTTATGATATTTGGGAAGTTTTCTGCCAACAAATCTTCATCAGTCTTCTCTGTGTTTTCCATTTTCTTCCTCTGTCTAGAGCTCTGATCATGTGCAAATTTTTGCTGTTGATTTTGTCTCACATAATTCTTAGGTTTTCTTCATTGTTTTCTCTGATTTTTCCTCAAACAAAGTGGCATTCATGGATTTGTCTTCAATCTCACTGATTCTATCTTCTACTGTTTCAGATTTGCTTCTAAAACCTTCTGTTGGCTTGTCCAGTTCTGAAATTTTGTTGTTTATCTTTTGGATTTCTAGTTACTGTATGATTTCTAATTGTTTATTTATTTTGAACTTTTGTTCTTGTATTATTTTCCTGAATTCTTCTATTGCTTTTTTATTTTTGTTTTCCTTCATTTTGGCTGTGTTTCCATTGGTTTTGTCTGTGTCTTCCATGATTTTGTCTATTTTTTCCTTTGTTTTGTTTGTGTTTTCCTTGATCACTTTCCTACTGCCTTGGAGAGCCCTAAATATTAGTCTTTTTGATTCCATATCAGGTAGTTCGAATGCCTTTTCTTCTACCAGAAGATTATTTGATTGTTTATTTTGGTCCCTTGCTGCAGCCATCTTATCCTGCTTTTTTGTGTTTTCATATTATCTCCTGTCTCTCAGATAGTAAGGTATTATTTTCTTTATTTATTGATTGTATGTTCATTTGTTTCATCCTGCTTTTTTGTTTTGTTTTGATATGAAAGAGTGGGTGGGCTGAGCGTGCTTTTCTGCTTGCTCCTCATCTGTGGACATGATAGCTGTCACCACCTTATCTGTGTGGGCAGGGCAGCAGCAGGCAGGGTGAGCTCGTTTTGCTGTATACTGATTTGGGGAGGTGACTGAGGGCTGACTGGGTGGGTGCTGTCTGCCTCCTGATGTTGGTCCAGTGGTATGGGAGTGTTCACAGCCCCTCACCAGCTAGGCAGGGGTGTTGGACAGAGAGAGGTATGATCTCGCTTCCCACTGTTCAGCATCTGGTCAAATGGCAGAAAGGGAGGGGCAGTGAGGGCCTGATGCAGCAGTGGGCCTGAGTGCTGAGGCCACTCTAGCCGTGGCAGGTCAGCGGGGGACAGTGGGAAGGGGCAGGGAGGTGGTGTATGGGGCTAGGTGGGAGGGAGAAAGAAAAGAAAAGGGAGAGAAAGAAAAAAGAAAAGGATAGTATGGCGGGAGCCAGTGGGTGAGGGTGGGGGACAGGGTGGACCTGGGGGCCGGGGGAAATGGGGGAGTGGCATACAGAGCAGAAGGGTGAGGGATGGGAACGCATGTTTCTGTGGTTGCTGTGTGCTCTGTCTCCTGCTCTGTCTCCCTGAAGTTACCTTCTCGTGGTCCCTGGGGTTGTTGCTAGCTGTTTCTCAAGATGCTAAGGTTGTGCCATGTTTGTTGACAGGGGACCTCCACTCTATGTCTCTCCTTGTTCTCTGTTTTCTGTAGTTTCTTCTTCCATTTGGTGTTTGATCTAGTTCTTTATCCATTCATTTGATGCTCAGTGTTTCCAGGATTGATGTCTGTATCTGTTTTTACTTAGTTTTTTGGGTCTTTGCTGCAGAGGGACGGCATAGTGCATCTGTCGAGGGTGCCATTTTGGCTCTGCCTCCCCATTTTTTTTTTTAACAATTTAATTTATTTTATGTTTTTTTGCAAAAATATACATGGCAAAACATACACCAATTCACAGGTACAATTAAGTGACATTGATTACATTGTTCAAGTTGTGCAACCATTCTCACTGTGTAGCTCTAAATTATTCCTCCATCATTAGGGCACAGTGGTTAAAACTAACGTAAAGGTTGGCAGTTCGAATCCACCAGCTGCTCCTTGGAAACCCTATGGGGCAGCTCTACTCTGTCCTGTAGGGTCGCTATGAGTTAGAATCGACTCAACGGCAATGGGTTTGGTTTTGTTATTAACATAAACTCACTGCTCCCTAAGCTTCTTATCTAACCTTTCAAGTTGCTGTTGTCAATTTGGTCCTATATAGATAATTCCTTAAAGGAGCACAATGCTCATGGCAGACATTCTTTACTAATTAAGCTAAACTATTCAGTGATTGTGAGGATGGTGCAGGACCGGGCAGTATTTCATTCTGTTGTACATTGGGTTGCTATGAGTCGGAACTGACTCAATGGCACCTAACAACAACAACAACAACAATTGTGTGGTTTATGGAAGACCTCAAGGGATATTTTTGGTTGAAATTTTAAGGTTTAAAGACAGTCTCAGGGCAATAGTTTTGGGGGTTCATTCAGCCTCAGGAGGTCCAGAATATCTGGATTCCATAATAATTTTATAATCTGTTCTGCATTTTCCTCCTTTTTGACCAGGATTCTTCTATAGAATCTTTGATCAAAACATTCAGTAATGGTAGCCAGGCACCATCTGGTCTCATGGCAAAGGAGGCAGTTGTTCATGGAGGCAATAAGCCACGCATTTCTTTTCCTCCTCTCCCGGCTCACCTTCACCCTCTGTTGCTCCAGGTGAATGCAGAGCAATTGTTCTACCTTGAATTACATTTCAACTTTGTTGCCCTTCAAAAGAGAATCTCTCTGGCCACTGTTGAGTTTGATGGCTCACTTCCAGCTCATTGCACTAGAATTCCATATCTTAATCTGCAGTTTATTATTTATTTCAGGTCTGTAGATCTTGGTGGTGGGAGAAGCATTGGGATGGTGACAGTGACCATAGAGGGAAGAGGTGAATCAGGAATGGGACCCTCTCTCATGGGCCCATTCTAGTTGTATTGCTTTGACTAATATCTCCCAGCTGGGTGCACTGACCCAGAAACTGGATTTTTCTTCTATAAGCAGGGTCAAAAAATACAAGGGTGATGTCTGGACAGTTTAAACTCAGCTACTGGGCTGACTAGAGTTTCTGGGTGAGGCAAATGGTTACCATATTTAGCTGCTAACCAAAAGGTTGGAGGTTCAAGTCCACCAAGAAGCACCTCAGAAGCTAACAACAACCACAACTGGGTTGGCTGCAATTATTCTTGATCCCAGGAGGGGTTTGAGTGAGAAAGAGAGAATATGATCACTTGGCTCTGTTCCTAAAGTGCTGTGATTTTCCCAGACTAATCACTCTTCTGAAACCATGAATGACTCAGTGGTTCTTTTTGAAAAGTCACTAATTTACACTTACCTTAATAAAGAGAATTATTGGTTCAGTGGTAGGAATACCAGCCAAGTCACCTTGGATTTAGAGCTTGAACAGAAAAATGTTAAAGCTAGCCATCTAGCTTCCCTCCAGCAGTCCCATAACATCATCCCCTGGGAAATGATGCTTTCCTATTTGCCAGCTTGCTCCAGCTGCTGGCAACTGGCCATTACTTTGCTCTCTTTCTTGGAGGCAGAACTGTGTACTGGTTAAGGGGTGAAATTTGGAGCCAGACACTCTTGGGCTCAGATTTGGGCTCTGCCATTTACTAGTTGGGTGACCTTGAGCAAATTAGGCAACCTAGCTGAGTCTCCATTTCCTTATTCACTTAATGGTGGTGATACCCATACCATAGGGTTGCTATGTGGATCAACTGAACACATATTTGCAAAACACTTAGTATAGTAGTTGGTGCATAGCAGACGCTTAATGCTATTATTATTCGTAAAGTCCTTGGGTGATGTAAGTGATTTGCAGTGGACTACTAACCTAAAGATTGGCGGTTCAAACCCACCCAGTGGTGCTGCAGAAGAAGGACCTGACAATCTACTTCTGTAAAGACTGCAGTCAGTAAAACCCTATAGAGCAGTTCTACTTTCTGACACACAGGGTCGCCATGAGCAGAATCAACTTGATGGCAACAGGTTTGGTTATTTGTTTGTTTGTTTATTAGTAGTAGGCTTATTGGTAAAGGTGATAATAATAAAGCCTGCATAGCTGATGATGACTATTAACTACCATCCTTGATTTCTGGTTTGGAAACCTTTAGAATTAGCTAACATAGGATGAGTTCTGGAGTTATAAGACATTTCTATAGAGCCACATGTTGAGTGCCAGTGCTCATTCAATAATTCATGCTTTTGTTTATAAATCACTTTCGATGTTCCAGGCCTATTGCTAGATGTGGGGATACTATGACAAAATTAGCCTTGATCTTTGTCTGCAGGGAGCTTATACTCTCATGGAGAAGATGGGAAAGTGAATGATAATAATAAAGAATGAAGTATTATGATAGCGAAACCTCAGTTGCTATGACAGTCTGAATTAATGGTGCGTTAGTTATCAGCCAAGCACTTTTACCACTGCACCACCAGGTGTCCTGCTAATTGCTTTACATGCATTAGTTGATTTTAGAACAAACTTAATGGGGCTAGTACCATTTTACTAATGAGAAGACTGAGGCTTAAAGAGACTACATAACTTAGCCAAGGTCACCCAACTAATAAGTGGCGAAGCAAGATTTGGGACCCAGGCGGTCTTACGGAAACTTCTGTACTGCCTCAAAGAAGCAGAGAAGGAATCAGAGATATGCCTGTGAATGTAGCTCAGAGGACCTGGTAGGGACCAAGGTATAGAAAATAAAATAGAGTGGGGTTGGGGGGGTGGTAGGAGACCTTCCACCTCTGGATTCAAAGTGAATCTTCCCACTTGCTTCCCACAGCCCGAGGATGCTTTGGTTGGATTCTGCTCTCCTGGGCCTCTGGCCTGAGGCTAGTGTCTCAGTTTTAGGCTGAGGCTTTATGTACCTGCACAGCAAAGGTGGTGCAAAGCATCGTACACACCATATGGGGCTCCATTTGCATTTAGTGAGTGCTCAGCTGTGCACAGTGTCTCCTTAATGAATCACATGCAAGCTGAATGTCCCTATATTTATCCAAGCCCTGGGAGCTGAGTGCTTGCGATGGCCAGACTTGCCTGCCCCAGAACAGTGCCTCGAAGGTTGTTCCAGTTTTCCTTGTGGTCAGGGCCCTAGAGCCCTTCAATAATTTGTTCCCTGGCACAATCAGCTAGTTCCTGAAGCGTCTTCTAGGCGCTCTGAAGCCAGAAAAAAATGTTTCCCTCCTGAAGCTACAGCAGACACCAACTGCTAGAAAAGGATCTTGAAACTGCATCTGCCGTGCCCTTGACTTCAAGGCCACATTTAGAGCCTCCCAGATAGCTGAGGCATTAGTTGCCTTTTCTTTTCAAGTTGCTCAGGGGAGGCCCCACAATGCTTAATGGTCCCACTGCCATTGGGTTATTTCTTCCATGTAATCTAAAACCTATATATATATATATATATTTTCCCCCTTAGTCACTACTTACTAGAAATACTTTTATTTATTTACACTCAGGCTACAGAGTTTGCCAGTATGATTGCTTTCATGCTCAGGAATCAATGATAAGAGGAAGAATAGTTGATACTTAATTAACACTTATTATGTGCCGGCTACTGTATTAAGCACTCCAAATGCATTATCTCATTTTTTTTCCACCTCAAAAGGATCCTTTGAGTGAGTATTATATTTCTATGTTACCAATAAGGAAAGTATAATTTGGAGAAGAGAAGTAATTTGTCTGAAGCTACATAGCCTGTATGTGAAGGAGTCTGGCTAGATAACAAAGTCCTTTACAGTAAATAGTGTTTTCTTTCTTTCTTCTTCCCAGCTGTAGTCATATCCTCCAACTCTTCTTCCTGTTTAAGCCAAGGAAAACTCTTGGCTGAAAAAGAAACAACAACAGCAACTCTCCCCACTCCCCCATATATATGTAAAGATGGCGCAGGACCCGGCAGGGTTTCATTCTGTTGTACACAGGGTGGCTGTGAGTTGGAACCAACTTGACGACACCTAACAACAATAGCTATATATATGTGTATATACACACACACGTGCATATACACACATATTTATGTGCATACACACACCATGGCAGCCAAGTCTGGGTGTTAAATGTGTGTGGGAGACAGAGTGGACAGATTCAATCCTATAGACCAGTAATAGTGATTGTGATGTATTTTATTACCCATTTCCTGGCAGCCGTGAATAGTGAAAAGAGTAATGGATTTCAAGGCAAAACGCTTGGGGGATGGGCCATCTATTAGCTAGAGTGAGGGATTGGGGACACACACACACACACACACACACACACACACACACACACACACGATTGATGTTGTTGTGAGTTGCCTTTGAGTCGATTCCAACTCATGGCAACCCCATGGTACAGAACAGAACCGCTACATGTGCTTTTCAAGGCTGTGACCTTTTGGAGGCAGATCGCCAGGTCTGTCTTCTGAGGCATTTCTGAATGGGTTTGAACGGCCAACCTTTCAACTCGTAGTCAAGTGCTTAACCACCTGCACCTCCCAGCTGTTCTATATGATCATAAGATGATCAAATTTTGCCTTAAAAAACTCTCAAGAGAAAAACACTAATTAAAAACTCTTAAAAAAAAACAAAGGAAAACACACTAGATTATTGTCATTCTAAAATGCAAACCACTTTCCCCCTGGAATTGTTTTTTCATCCTTTATAAAACTTTGGCAAGTATAGAATATATTTCCATCCCGGGACTAGAGTGTGGTGTTAAGGAGACTCTTCCAGGGACTGGTACTTGACTTGTGACATGAATTACAGGGAGCAGATTGGATTCCCACTGAGGCAGAGGCCCCTGATCTTGGCCTCATGGGAGTTGCCTCATCTGCCTGCCCCTGTTATATTGTCAGAGCATGAAGAAAATGAATGCTGAGTTCTGGTTTGAGCTATACCACTGGTACAGTCTGTGACCTAGAGCAAATCACATCTCTCATTGCTGGTAAAAATTAAATTCAGCTTCATGCAAAGCTGAATGTGAGCAGAGAGTCTTGGTTTGGGATTTATAGCCTAAAAGTCCCTTTTCTTTCTCATCTCAGTCAAATAACATTTAAAAGATGGCAGTGAAGCCAAGTCACTTCCCCACTCTGGCCTTCAGTTTCTTCATCTGTACAATGAGAGGCATGGACTAAATGCGCTCTGGGCTTCCTAATATCCTTTGTTTAGAACCTTGAGAACTGTCCATTCCACTCTGAGAATTTCTGACTAGAAAGAGATTTCAAGGAAACCAGCCAAAGCTAGTCTAAGCATCATCAGAGAGTTAATTGTAAAGATGTTGATGCAGCTCATAGAATCCAAAGATGAGTTAAATAGCCAGGCCTCAGGAGGTTGGGAACCAGGGCAACTCAGGAATCTCTTCAGCAGAGTTCATGAACATTCTCTCTGAAGTACTGTCTTTAAGATAATTCACCACAAAATCTATTTTTCTGTTTCTCATTTCAAAATGACACATTCCAGAGAAAGAACCACCACAGGACCATTCAGCTATGGGGGTGAGGGAGTGGGCAGACAGGGTCAACCAGCAGAAAAACGTTGCTGGAGATCATCCTGATGGTGCAGGTCGTTCCCAAGAAGAAGACTTGGTCAGAATGCCACCCACACCCCATCACACACACACACAAATGAATCTGCCTCACAGAGACAGTTCCTATGGTTGTAATTACAGACAGATCCACCATAGCAGCCAAGTCTGGGTGTTGGATGTGGGTGGGAGACAGAATGGATGAGTTCAATCCTATAGACCAGAAACAGTGATTGTGATGTAGTTTATTACACATTTCTAGGCAGTTGTGAGTAGTGGAAAGAGTAATGGATTTCAAGGCAAAAGGCTTGGGGGATGGACCATCTATTAGCTAGAATGAAGGGTTGGGGCCACGAAGAAACACTAACAGCACCATCTCATGGTGAAACCAACCACTATCACATTGAATCCAGATCCTTCCTTCCTCCTTGCCACATCACCCATGCTATATGCTGGTCCCATCTTTTCCACTTTGATGGCATTTGTACAATGTTCAACCTCTGGAGAGTTTTCTACTTTATCTGTAAAGTGGGAATGAGAGCAATAATGATTCTCCTACTATTGACAACAACATAGACAACAGCTAACATTTACTGGGGGCCAAGCACTGTGCTGAGTACTTTACATGTGAGCTAGTCTCCTCACAGTCCTTTGACACACTGCTGTTACTGCCTACATTTTGCCAACAAGAAACGGAGCCTTAGAGAAATTAAGAAAGGCAGTGAAACATAGAGCAAAGTGTCTGCACGCTGATTGAGGGCATGGGCTTAGGAGCTAGGCGGCAGCTCTACCACTTAACCTATGTGATATCCTTGGGCAAGTGGCTTAAACTTCATCAGTCTGTAAAGTAAGGATAGTGATAGAGCCTGCCTCATGGTATGATTACGGGGAGTAATTGATTTAATATACATACACAAACAGTGCCTGGGCGTAGCAATGCTCTGTAATATTTGCGCTGTTAATAAGGTGTCCAGGTACTCCAAGGCAGAGGGGAGATTTGAGCTCTGAATTGACTGACTCTCAGACACATACTCTATGGCAGATATCCCTGCGGCAGCAGGACAAGAAGGTTCAGTGAATGTTGTAGAGGAGGGAGGGATGGAGGGAAGGAAGGAAAGAGAGAGAGCGAGCAAGAGAGTGACAGAGAGAGAGAGAGCAAGAAAGTGACAGACAGAGAGAGAGAGGAAGAGAGAGAATTAACGAATCTGAGGTTCAGGACTCCTGGCCCCTCCCAGAGCCTTGGCTCTGTGACGTGGAACTAGATGCCCAGGAAGTCAGGAGCAATTTCTGGGTCCGTGTAAGGAATTGGAGTGTTCAGCACTGGCTTCCCCTTAAGCTTCTTACTTCAGGAGGGCTTTGTGGGGGTGGGGATTAGTTAGGAAAAGGAAAGAGAGAGACAGACTGCAATTGACTATAAGAAAGACAGAGATGGGTCAGAGAAAGAAAAGATATGTGTGTGGGGCGGAGGTGGGGAAGGAGGAGCGTCAAAGGTAGACACACAGTGAGAAACAAAAACAGAGATAAAGATGCAGGGACCCACAGAGAGAGAGAGACTAACGCTCAGAGGGGAGATAAACACAGACTCACACACTCAGAGACAGAGAAATAGAAGTGAAGAGAATAGAAGTAGAAGTGAAGAGAAGAGAAAAGAAGGACGAGGGCTAGGAGGGGATTTATTGAGGCGGTGCTGAGGTGGGCCGTGACTGACAGGCCTGCTTTGAGGTTGATGGAGCAAACAGACCTGTTAAGTGTGTCAGCGCTTTATCTGAGGAAAGCACCTTTACCAAAGCCCCGGCATGCGGAGTAGTTTTTGACTCTGTCAGGCTGTGACAGGAGACACTTTGTTTATCTGAACTGGAGACAGGAACGCTCTTCTATGTATTTCACCGTGAATGCCACAGATTAGGCTGCAGATACTTCATGGTTGGCAATAAAGGCTTGTTTGGAGGAGCCTTGGGCTGAACAATACTCATAAGGCAGGGTGAAGAAGCTGATAAGACTCAGGGGTCTGGAGACTAATTTTATGTGAGGAGGTAGTTTCTATAATAAACTATGTATATACATATATA
>NW_004443947.1:10426242-10443000 GCF_000243295.1 Trichechus manatus latirostris | reverse complement strand
TTCCTAGCATGCTTTAAGCCTCTTCAACATCAGAAGCCTATATCTCTACTCAGGGAATCGGTCAGTCTCATCTGATGCCATATATATATATATGTATCCACCACCTGTCTGTCAGTTTGTCATACTGGCTTGCTTGTAGCTATGATGCTGGAAGCTATGCCACTGGTATTTCAAACACCAGCAGGGTCACCCATGGTGGACAGGTTTCGGTGGAATTTCCAGGCTAAGTAAGACAGACTAGGAGGAGACATCCACTTCCGAAAGTTAGCCACTGAAAACCCCGTGGATCACAACAGAACATTGTACAATATGTTGATGCAAGATGAGCCCCCGAGGTTGGAAGCCATTCAAAATACACAGTGGTTGCAACAATGGACTCCAGCATACCAACGATCTATATCAAAATGTTAACAATAGCTAATCCCCTAGGTAGCATTAATGAGAAGTCTCCCTTTACAAGTTACGCATTTCAGTTATGTTTAAATGTTTTACAATTACAACATAGGGCCTTTATAATCAAAGGAACAAAAGGTTTAAATTAGATAATGAATACCTTCCTGAAATGAGAGACTGAGAGATGGGGAAGGCAGAGGCCCTGACCTAGAATACGCAGGCTGGCATTCATCTGACAAGCCCACAGTGGCTAAACGCAAGGGACAGAGAATTTGAAAATATTTCTCCTTGATGTTTCCAAGTTACTTTGAAAATCTAATGACCACAATCTCCCCTCTGATTCTTGCAGAAGGACGAAATTATTAATGTCCCTCAGCTCAGACAAGTTTCATTCCTTTGAGGTTCCTCAGGGCAAAAAAAAAAAAAAAACAGATGAGGGCTGGATTTATTATGCTGTGTTGGTTGCAGGGTTTCTGTTCAGTAAGGGGGACTTAAGATTTTTCCCTTGAGTGAATTACGCATACAATGACTGCGGAATCAACTCCCTTCCCCCGAAGCCCCCATCTCTCATCCCATTTCTCTTCAATTTTAAATGAAGTTTGAGGCTGGCCCACACTTTCAAAGGCATTGCCTGCTGGCTTGAGTGGTAACTCAGATGTGTCTTCTTTCAGGCTTTACGAAGGCAAAGAACAGATGGAGTTTGAAGAATCCATGAGACGGCTCTTTGAATCCATCAACAACCTGATGAAAAGTCAGTATAAAACCACCATCCTTTTGCAGGTTGGTTTACCCTGAAAAAAAAAAAAGAAAATCAGTTTTTTTTTTTTTACCTTGGTCATCCAATAAATAACAGCGAGCTGGTTTGGCTTAAATATGCAGCCCTGAGTTAATTGAAGGCCTGGTCTGGCCAGGTGGTTTATGATCAGGAAGGCCAAGGGCTCATCAGGGCAGGAGAAAACATATTTATTTTTTCCTGTGAAGGTAGAAGTGCCTCCATTTGAAATAGCTCTGAAACTTTTAGTATCTGGAGGGAAATAGGTTGCCCTGGATTCTCTTCTCATGGTGAGAATAGTTAAGATGGCAGTCTCTTAAATTGAAGTTCTTTTAGTCTACTTTTTATCCTCAACATCATAAATTCAGGTCCCTTTCTGGGGTTAAAGAGATACTCTGGAAAGAACGGGTGCTCTAATTTAGTGGTTCATGATACTAATCTACAAGTTCTGTAAATCTTCGCGAAACCTTGAGGTCTAGTCCTATGCAGGACTTCGAACCGCTTCCACCCTAGATATAGTGAATCAGAATCTACATTTTAACAAGATCCCTGGGTGATTCTTATGTATAATAAATTTTGAGAATCACTGCTGTACTAGTGGTTCTCAGAATTGGTCCCTAACCAGCAGCATTAGCATCGCCTGGGAACTTGTTAGAAATGCAGATTCTCAGCTGGAGTTCAAGCCTGAATGAACCCATTTGAAGCCCTGGCCCTCTGTTTGAAAAAGAGTTTAGCAGCAGAGAGTCAGAATAAAGAGGATGTTTAGGGAGAATTCATAACTTTCACGGAATTTACTTCAAAGTGTTCAGAGGGTCTGTCTGATGTGTTGTTAATGAAGAAAACCCAAACACATTTATATCTAAATCAATGAGTTAATGCTGATTGCTTCTCTCTCTCTCTATATATATATATCAACTTTATCCTTTTAGTTTAACAAATTTAGTTAAATATTTGTGATTATGCCTGGGTTTGCCCAGTCTTTGGTTAGAATTAGTGAGGTACTATTGTTCAGCTAAGGTCCCTAGGTGATGCAAATGGCACCATGGAAGAAAGGGCTGATGGTCTGCTTTGTTAAAGATTACAGCCAAGAAAACCCTATGGAGCAGTTCTACTCTGTAACACATGGAGTTGCCATGAGTTGAAATCTACTCAATGGCACCGAGTTTGTTTTTTTAGTGTTTAGCTAGAATGGAGGTATGGGGGCAGAGGGAGTGTTTGCAGCTGACACCATGGGTCCCAAACTTTGCTGCGCGTTAGAACCTCTTGGTGATCTTTAATAAACTCTGATGCCTGGTTACCACCACCGGACATTCTAATTTAATTGGTATAGGGTATGACCTGAGCATTAGGATTTTAAAAAGCTTCCCAGGTGATTCTAATGTGCAGCAAAATTTGGGAACCACTCTACTAAGGGCTTCCTTTAACAAATAATAGGAACCTCTGCATGTGTGTGTGTGTGTGTGTGTGTGTGTGTGTGTAGAGGGGGGCTTTGTCTTGTTCATCACTGTACCCTCAGCACCTAGAATAGTTCTAATACACAGTTGATGTTCCATAAATATCTGCTGAATGAATGAATGAACAACTCTAGAGATAGGTGTTGAGATCTCTATATTATAGGTGAGGAAACTGAAGCTCAAAGTTGATATAGCTTCCTCCAGACTCCATTGCTAGTAAGAGGTGGGGTAGGATACCAGCCTGTTCCTGCCTGTCTCCAAAGGCCATGCTCTCAACCACTGGATTATACTGTTCATGTAGCACTTACTATGTGCAGTTGCTAAGCTGGGGATGTGGATGTCTTTTCCAGCATTAGTTGGGACTGCAGTCTTATGGTATTCACCTTCCCTTTGCTCGTGCTGGGCTTTTAAAAAGTCTTCTCCCTACTCCTAAAACCCTCATCATTTTATAGCAACGTGAATAACAGTAGCAGGAGATAGTACGAAGACATGGAGGTGAGCTTGTCACCCATCTGTATTATACTGGATGCAGCTGAGCTTCTGGTGAGACGCTAAAGAAGCAGTGTTAGGGTATGCAGTGAGAAGTGGAGGATGGCCAGTTGTGATGAGAGAGGCTATAGGGTTGAGTCAGGTCCAAGATAGGATCCAAGCAAGCGTGAGTGTGAAGGAGCATAATGATGAACAAACAGAGGAAGCCAGCTGGTGCTAGGAGAAAAGAGCAGATGCCCTGAAGGAGGCAGAAATACCATGGAGAGACACCCCGTGGCCTCAAGAAAGGTGTAAGGAATAAGTCCTGATAGAGCTACTCTTCCTAATTTCAGTGCCTGTTTTCCTGTGATGACCTGTGTGTATACTGGGGTCAGGAATGAAGGGAGAAAGAAAGTAGAGAAAGAAAGGAAGCAGCGATAGAAAGATGAGCAAGTGAGCAATTAGGGTACTGACGGAACTAGGTTTTCTAGAATGTTCTTTATCAGCTGAATGACCTTAAGCTGGTTATGTAACTTGTCAGTTTCTCAGTTTCCTCATCTATAAAACTTCAGTGTTTGGGTGAGGATCAAATAAACATTGTCTGCAAAAGAGCAATTTATAAAGTGCTATGCAAATGCAGAGAACTAATATGATTATTATGGCTTTGGCATAAATCTTTTTATCCAGGTTCTTATTGTCTGATTAGCTGTGGTAGAAGTGCCTCCTTTTTCCTGTGATTTTATCCAGATTAAGCTGATTTTCTCCTCATAGATTTCCACCTCAGAGCAGAGGAAAGGGGCTTCTTCTCATTTTTAATTTGCTCTAAGGGCTAAATTTAGCTTCAAGGATTTACATAAACCAATGACACTTTCCACCTATTTCTATGGTGTCAAAAAGTTATCAAAGAAGAATACAAAGTGCTATTCAAATGGAGAGCAGTACCCTTTGAAGAGCATTGCATGCCGTTTTAAGGTGTGAGGAAGGGGCTGATGAAGGGAGAGGGATCAAGGTCATGTGATGTTAGCAAACCCTGCACAAGGAATCTTCTACAGACTGTGACGCTGGATACGGGAGAAAGAGCTATGGCTTTCAAGAGAGAAAGACTAGGGTAGGAATTTAGGTGTCCACACTTGGGCATGTGGCCTTGGACAAATCATTTCAGTTTCCCGGGCCTCAGTTTATCCTTTTATAAAAAGGGAAGCATAATGGATAATTTACAGGATTATTGATGGAATTAAATAAAATAATATATGTAGAGTATATAGAGCCTGTTATGTAGTTTAGTTTAAATAATTTTTAGTCGTTTATACTGGTCACTCTTTCCATCATTATAAAAAAGAACATTTTGATGTTTTACTTGCACAGAATGTAGATGGAGGTGTTTGTGTTCCTAATCTTGTCACATAGGTTGAGTAGTATTAGGACATTCATTTAGATGAAGAAACACAGATACAAATTTTAAGGAGAATAAACTCACAAGAACTGACTATATACAAAAAAAAAAAAAAAAAAAAAGGATAGTACATTTTCACCTAGTGTACCAACTCAGGTCAAACAGTACAAGGTAATTTGAGTCCTGATTCTGAATCTACATGAAGAGATGCCACAATCTATTAGTGATGTCTGCCATGAATTTGGATGCGAACACAGAGCATGAATACCAGCGACTGACATTCCTGGCCCAAACTTTACACTTCTAGCTGGGTAGTGGCAGAGGCTGTAATGCATGCCTGCTTTAGTTTGGAATAGAGCAGAACTGGTTCAAATCTCAGCTTTGTCCAGTGTGAGTTCTGGGACCACAGGCAAGTGATTTTTCATTCCAAAGGCTCATTTAGAAACTTTTCTCAATTTCTCTCTGTAATTTTCCTTATTGTTCAGAGTTGGCATGGACGGCAGCTCATGTGAAACCATGAAGAGTTTAAAGCCAGCTCAAAGAGGGCGTAATTAGCAATACAATAACCTTTTACATATCGAGTACCTACCATGTGCCAGAGGTGAAGCTGAGCTCTTTACATGCAATGCCTTTCATCCTGCCACAAATCTGCAAGGACTTACTCTCTTCAGTGTCCACAGGGGGTTCATAAAGTAAATAACTCATCCCACATTTTACTGATCCATAGTCGTAGAGCTAGGGTTTGAACACAGCTAGGTGTCTTGACTTCAAAGTCAATGTTCTTCTTTATGCCACAAAGAAAGTGTTAGGCTAGTAGTCTCTATGTATTTTTAATAATGGGCCACATGCTTGGAGGTCCCTGTGGCAGGTTGAGAAGGTCAACACTAGATAACTGTGAATTGGACGTACCCCAAGTGTGAGTAAAGGGCACATGATGATGTTATGCAGATCAGTTTGACCCATTTCCTTTAGGTCTGTGATTCTTTGTAATGCATCAATTTGATGATGCAAATATAGTGGAATTAAATAAACAGCTTCCTTGGATGACATGCTGTGTTGACCATTATGAGTGCCACTCATGCTAATGAAGCCACTAGACTGTCCAAGAGGGCAAGGGGCTCCATCTTTTATATCTTTGATGCAGAGGACAGACAGTGGCTGCCTATGGTAGTAGGAGCTCAAATATCTGTTGGCTAAAGTTTATTAGTGGTTACCAGGGACAAGAGAGAGAGGGAAGAGGGGAGCCATTGTTTAGGAAGCATTGAGTTTCTATTTATGGTGATGGAAAATTTGGCAATGATTATTGGTGATGGTTGCACAACATGATTAATGTAATTGGTGTCACTAAATTGTACATGTGAAAAACATTAAATTGGCAAATGTTTTGTTTTACACACACACACACATATATATTTTCCAACAAAAACAAAAAAAAGTAAATAAAATCTGTTGGCTAAATGAATGAAAGAACGAGTACTGGCTACCACTTTTATTTTGAGGTTTTTTTGTTGTTTTCTTTTTAGCATTTTACTGTGTATCAAGCACTGAGCCCTGGTGGCACAGTGGTTAAAGTGCTAGGTTGCTAACTGAAAAGTCAGCAGTTCGAACCCACCAGCTGCTCCACGGGAGAAGGATGTGGTAGTCTGCTTCCATAAAGAATTACAGACTTAGAAGCCCTATGGGGCAGTTCTACTCTGTCTTACAGAGTTGCTATCAGTTGGAATCGACTCAACAGCAGTGGGGTAAGCACTGAGCTAAAAGCTTTACGTTTATTGTCAGCTCATTTCTTTATAACAACAACCCTATCAGGCAAGTACTTTTCTTACCTGTACTTTACAGATGAAGAACTGGAGGCTTAGAGAAGTTAATTAATTTAACCACAGCTAAAATGTGGCAGAACTGGGATTCGAATCCAGGCTATGTGAGGCCGGAATTTGATTTCCTAAACACGGTCAAACAGTAGTATAGTTTCATTAAAGAGTCAAGCCTCCTGGCAAAATGTCAGGTGGTTAAGAGCTAAACAATAGTAAAGACGGACAGGTGTTTGGGCCATAGTTATGAAGACTAGCACACTGGCTGTGGATGCCTCTTTCATCCCTCTTTTTTCATTGTTAATTGGTGCAGAATGTTCACGTAGTCCATACTTGAGAAGTGGCCTACAGGCAGTCTGCTGGACTCCAGAGCTAGGGGAAATGAGACTCAGTATTTAAGAACAGCAGCTGGGATTTCACTCCAGACCTTTAAATGATTCTTTATTTTGTCCCCTTCTCAACCATATACCCCATTGTTCAGGGGTGAGACTTGGGAGTGATGAGTACAGTGGCTGGTAGGGGGACATTTTTTCCCAATGAAGTTGTAGTAGTGATACTGATAGTGAACACTGATCATTTAATCTTCAGATCAGTATTTTATGGTAGGTAATTTTATTACCTTCATTCTACTATTGAGGAAACTGAGGCACAGAGAGTTAACTTCCCCAAGGTCACACCAGTAAAAGTAAGCCACTGAACTTGAACTCAGGTAGTCTTCCTCTACAGCCTGCCATGTGAAACACTAAACTCTGCTAACTCTTGCTGAGCCTTGGGTGCCAACAGAGAGATGGGAGGGGAGAGAGAGAGAGCGAGAGTGAGCAAGTGCCTGGAAATACCCAGGAGCCAAGTCCCCTTTGAGTTTGAAGGAGTGGACCTATTTGGTTTTTTTTTTTTTTTTCATTTTAACATTTTCTGTGTGTTAGCAGTCTAGGATTATCAACTGTGGTGAATTCCATCTGGATAGCAATCATCTCAAGTGTCGTCTGTTGACCTCTCTGTGTGCCAGTGAAATCATTATTGCTTGGTTTGTGTCTGGCTCTCTTCTGGAGGGCTGTACCTGGCCTTTAGCAGTTGATGATTAATCAAGGAAATTCACTTGATGCCACGAAGAACAAATTACGGAGCTGGCAAATGTTTTCCTGATGGCCTTTCTTATAGCCCCCTATATATGTGGTGAGGAAAATCCTTAACTTAAGGGACAGTGGGAACACTATATTTTCTTTTCAGAAACTATCCTCACAAAGGAAGGCTCCTTGTCTACTTCCTTCTCTAAATCAGCCTTCTCTCTCCTATCAAAACTTCCTCACTTGCCAAGATGGAATGCCTTCCACAAAGCATGATGGGAAGTAGTATAGCACACTGGATAAGAGCCATTTGGACAGATAGGCTATATAGCCTTGCTGTGCTACTTGTTAGCTATGTGGCTTCTGGCAGGTTATTTAACCTTCCTGTGCCACATTTTCATCATTGGTAAAATGCGATGACTGTATCTACCCACAGAGTAGTAGTTATTTTTGTTGCGGTTGGTTGCCATCAAGTCGATTCCAACTCATGGCAACCCCATATGTGCAGAGTAGACTGCTCCATAGGGTTTTCAAGACTGTGACCTTTCAGAAGCATGTCTCCAGGCCCGTCTTCTGAGGTGCCTCTGGGTGGGTTCAAACCATTAAACTTTTGGCTAGTAGTCAAGCACTTAACCATTTGCACCACCCAGGGACTCCTCATAGAATTGTTGTAAGAATTAAATGAGATCATTCATGTAAAGTATTTGGCACATTATGAAATTTCCAGTAATGGTTAATATTTTAAAATCTTGTGATTAGTAATCTTATTAGATAGATGTGTGTGTTTTAAATATTATGTATAACATAGAAATAAATACTATAGAATGAAAGTAATAGCAATACAATATTGTTTTATGTGTAATAATAATAATAATGACACTAACAATAATTACAACAGTAAAGCAAAGCAATTCCCAGGTCTGGGAAATCGAGCTATTTCTAGTTGCCAGGCCTTAGAAACATGCAACAAACGTTGGTCTCCAGTGGGTCTTATGCCTGAGCTGCACTGTCTTCTGGGAGTAGTTGGTTGTAGCACCTGAGGAACCTTCTGCTATCACACTACTCAGGTATGTCAAGGCCGTGCACAGGGAGGACAGGAGCCCTGTGGCCAGTGCTGGTTGTGACAACAGACTTGGTAAACTTTCTGAGTCAGAAAGTTGGAAAAGAGAAGAGAACCACGTGCCTCTCACTTCTGTGAGAGCGCCTGGGCAAGATGAAATTTTAATACTCCCCTGCTGAGTTGATAACACCCTCAGAGTCTCAAGGTGACAGCTACTCAGTTTGCTTTTCTTTATTGCCATCTTGGAAGTGGGAAGGGGGAAGATTTGCTGCTTATGAGGCAGCCTCTCTCCCTGCCTGGTCCAGCTCCTCCTCACTAATAGCTGAAGCATTTAAGGGTGAGGGTCTAGGTAGACTTCTGGTGACTACTATTCTATAGTATCACTCCAAAACCCTGGAATGATCGACAGCTCTTGAAAGCCAGCAGCCTGCTGTACACATTGAAGTCCTGGCTTCCTCCCATCTTGAAGAGGGCTTTGTTTCCGTTTTTGTCCTCTCACTGTGGTCTTAATTACAATAAATACAAATTATACTTTGTTCAGGTACTCTGGAATGGGGGCAGGTGCTTGAGAGAGGAGATAGGAGAGATTTGACCTACACACCTTTGAGGGACTACTGCGAGTTGGGCATCACAATTGGAATATGTTGTATTTTATTCGACATCATTCTCCTTGCCCCACATAGAGATGCTGAGGCTCAGGGGTGAAGAAATGGGCCCAGGCTCATGCAGGTACTAGGTGGAGACCTGTAGTTCATGCCCAGCTCCCTGTGGACCCAGAACTCTATGTTCCTTGGCCTAAGAGTGAATGAAGAAACAGGTTACTACCAGTGCTCTGGCCAGCCCTTTTCAGGACATGTGTCTCACCATATAGTGTCTCTCTAGAATTTAGAGGTTGTAGGCTGGCAGCCGATGGGAGAAATGTAGCTGCAGATGTGTTTGATTTGGCTAGCACAGTGATAAAACAATTGAACAAAAGTGACTCATTCTTTAGACAGGATATGAGTTCCACACACCCCATCACTTCTTTTTTTTTTTTTTCCTGAAACAAACAGAATTCTTAAGACGCATAAAAATGTAGTTTAACAAGCAATAATGAGTTTTGACTGAGATGCAGAATATAGCAATATGATAACAATACAGAAACCTGGAAGGTTTTAATGTAGTGGTAATATCTAGCAGTGGTTAAAAAGGATGTTTTCCTCAAGTTGTAAAGCCTAAAATTTAGGAAGTAAGTTAATATAGTTTTAATGATTAGGTTTAACATATGTTATGGCGATGAAGACAACAAGGAATTTTACACGTTAATTAATATTGTAATCATTCAAGTACGTCAGAGAGCAGTGACACATGGTTGTTGTTACTGTTAGTTGCCATTAAGTCAATTCCGACTCATGAGGACCCCATGTGTCAGAGTAGAACTGGTCCGTAAGGTTGAGTTCTCTAGAGGAGCAGAACCAGGGAAGCATATCTAGATATATAGACAGAAATTTACTTCAAGGAAATGGCTCACTCAGTCATGAGGCAATGGCTCATACAATTGTGGGGGCTGGCAAGTCTCAAATCTGTGGGTTAAGCAGCAAGCTGAAGGCTTCTGCAGGCTGAAGGCCTCTACTGATTCATATAGTTGCAGGGGCTGGTGAATCCAAAATCTGCAGGTCAGGCAGCAGGTTGAAGACTTTTCGCATCCCAGGAACTGGAGGTCAAGCGGCAAGAAGAGTACAGAATTGAAAAAGAGATTTGCCAGAACATCCATTTATATAGTGGAGACAGACACCACCCCCAAGGAAGCTCCTCTTTCAACTGATTGGCTGCTTACATCAAATCACAAAATGGAAGATGATTACATAGTGTTTGCCAAACCACTGAGAATCATAGCCTAGCCAGGTCAACACATAGCATTAACCATCACAGGGTTTTCAAAGTGGTGACTTTTTGGAAACAGATCACTAGGCTTTACTTTCTTTTTTTGTTTGTGTTTTTTTGGTTTGTTTATTGTTGTAGTTTAAGTGAAAGTTTACGTTCAAGTTATTTTCTCATACAAAAATTTATACATACATTGTTATGTGACCCTAATTGCTCTCCCTATACTGTGACAGCACACTCCTCCTTTCCTCCCCTGATTTCCCATGTCCATTTTACCAGCTCCGGACCCTGTCTGCCTTCTCATCTCACTTCTGGACAGAAGCTGCCCGTTTAGTCTCATGTATCTACTTGAGCTAAGAAGCACGCTCTTCACGAGTATCATTTTATGTCCCACAGTCCAGTCCAATCCGAGAGTTGGCCTTGGGAATTTGTTTTAGTTCTGGGTTGACGGAGAGTCTGGGGGCCATGCTTTCTGGGGTTCCTCCAGTCTCAGTCAGACCATTAAGTCTGTTCTTTTTACTAGAATTTGAGTTCTGCACCCCACCTTTCTCCTGCTCCATGAGGGACTCTCTGTTGTGTTCCCTGTCAGGGTGGTCATTGGTGGTAGTCGGGCACCATCTAGTTCTTGTGGTCTCAGGCTGATGAAGTCTGTGTTCTATGTGGCCCTTTCTGTCTCTCGGGCTAATACTTTCCTTGTGTCTTTAGTGTTCTTCATTCTCCTTTACTCCAGGTGGTTGGGACCAATTGATGCATCTTAGATGGCTGCTTGCAAGCTTTTAAGACCCCAGACGCCACTCACCAAAGTAGGATGCAGAACATTTTCTTAATAAACTTTGTTATGCCAGTTGACCTAGATGTCACCTGAAAGCATGGTCCCCAGGCCCCCATCCCTGCTACTCTGTCCCTCAAATGTTTGATTGTATTCAGGAAACTTCTTAGCTTTGATTTAGTCCAGTTGTGTTGACTTCCCCTGTAGTGTGTGCTGTCCTTCCCTTCACGTAAGATAATTCTTGTCTATGATCTAGTTAGTAAATAACCCTCACCCTCCCTCCCCACCCTCGTAACCGTCAAAGAATGTTTTCTTCTGTGTTTAAACCTTTTGTTGAGTTCTTATAATAGTGGTCTTACACAATATTTGTCCTTCTGTGACTAAGTTCACTCAGCATAATGCTGTCCAGATTCCTCCATGTTATGTTTCATGGCTTCATCATTGTTCTTTATTGTTGCATAGTATTCCATTGTGTGAATATACCATAATTTGTTTGTCCATTTGTCCGTTGATGGGCACCTAGGTTGTTTCCATCTTTTTGCTATCGTGAACAGTGCTGCAATGAACATGGGTGCACATGTATCTATTCAAATGACAGCTCTTATTTCTCTAGAATATATTCCAAGGAGCAGTATTGCTGGATCATGTGGTACTTCTATTTCTAGCTTTTTAAGGAAGTGCCAAATCGATTTCCAAAGTGGTTGTACCATTTTACCTTTCCACCAACAGTGTATAAGTGTTCCAGTCTCTCCACAACCTCTCCAGCATTTATTATTTTGTGTCTTTTGGATTAATGCTAGCCTTGTTATACCCCATCACTTCTGATTGGCCTCTGCTCTTCCCATGTCACTCCTTCCTGTTGCTTGCTCAACCCTGCAGTTGTCTGATTCTGCTACATCTGTTTGTTGTTTCATGATAAAGATGGTCCTTGACCAACTAGGTTGGAACGCACTGTGTACCGTAATTGCCTGGAGGAACGTCATAATGCGTCTCACCATATTAAAATTCTGAGTAGTTCTGCAATTAAAAAACTTTCACTGGCTTATCTTTGTTTAAACCAGTGTTCCCTCAAATTATTTGACTACAAAACCCTTTCCCTCCACAGAATATTTGATACCATTTTACAGGACAAAAGTGTCCGATAGAGGGTAGTTCGAACGCTGGGTTCAGAATCTTGTTTCCTCTTATCATCTAGATTTGGAAGAATAAAGAATCAATCTCTAGCCAAAAAAAAAAAAAAAATCCAGTAGATCTAAAGAAAAAGACACAAATTTGACACCATACAGATTAAAATCATCTGTGCAATGAAAGATATTGAACAGAAATAAAAACAAGCAATAGTCAAACAAGACAGGCACCAGAAATTTTTTTGTCAAGTGTATCACTGCAAAAGGGTTAATATTATGGTATATAAAGAATTTTACAAACCAATAAGAAAAAAAATCTCCCAAAAGAAAAATGAACAGAGGATATGAACAAGAAACTTAGTGAGTAAAAAAACCCATTGCCATCGAGTCGATTCCAACTCACAGCAACCCTATAGGACACAGTCAAACTGCCCCATAGGGTTTCCAAGGAGTGCCTGATGGATTCGAACTGCTGACCTTTTGGTTAGCAGCCAGACTCTTAACCACTATACCACCAGGGTTTCCTCTTAGTGAATATAGATGTTTAATACATATAGAAGAGATGCTCAACTCTGCTAGAAACCAAAGACTTGCAAGTTACAGTAGCAGATTATATATCACATTGATAAAAATTAAAAAGGATTTATATCCAGGGTTAGAAAGGTTATGGGGGTAGTGGATAGTCTCAGAGATTCTTAGTAAAAGAAAATCGGTTACCGCTTCTTTCTGAGGGAATTTGACAGTATCTTCTAAAATTTGTATGTATAATAAATTTATATGTACATAAATATGTGTACATAAATTTTGATACAGTCCATCCTACAGGGATTCTTACAGGTACGCAAACATATGTGTTAAATATTTTACTACCATATGTTTTGTAATAGAGAAAAACTGAAAATAGCATGGGGACCATCAGTAAGGAAGGAATGAAAGAAGGTTTGGTGTACCCAGCTGGCATTGCTGTGTAGTGGTTAGAAATGAAGGGAGTGTGCTCTATGAAATGATAATGTAAGATCCCAATAGTGTATGGTTAACTGAAAAAAACAAGTTGCAGAAAATATATAAGATGTATATCCATACACACACACACACACACACGTACACACACCAAGTAAATGGACAGAAAGAAGTCTAGAAGGAAGGAAACTTACCACAGTGTTAACAGTGTTCCCTTCTGGGGAACACAGATGGGGCTGACATGGGGATGTGGAACTTCAAGCACATGTTAAACCTAATACCCTATCTTGTCTGATTTTTTTTTTTTTTGCATCAAATGTATATTACTATTAGAATTTTTTAAATCATAAACAATAAGAAAAAAAAAGAAGAAGAATGAAGCCATAGAGAAAGACAATTGCTATTTGACTAAAGGTGACTGTGTTTCTTAAAGGTTACACAGGCTGACTCTGAAAGCAAATTGCCTGAATTTGAATCCTGACTCTCCAACTAGCTAACTTTGTGACCTTGGGCCAGTTGCTTAGCCCCATGTGCCTGAGGTTCCTTATCTGTGAAAATAGTATTTCCAGTGTAGGACTGTAGTAAGGTTTAACAAGGTAATCTGTGAATGGGGTCCAGCGTGGTGTCTGCCGCATTGTAAGCTCTCAGAGAACAGTCATAACTGTTACTTATGTTAAGTAAGAAGCTCGGTTACTTATGGCTAGGAGTATGATCTTCTTTAAGAAAATTATTTTCATTATTTTTATTTTTGTCTGAACGTCAAAGAGTGATACACGTTGATTGTAGAACACCTAGAACAGACAGAAAAATAGAAAATAAAAAACGCACACTTCCACTAGATTCTTAAACATTATTCTCCAGCCATGTGACTTAACTCCTGCTGAAATTGTTGTCTGTCCTGCTGCTTAGCAAACGGTGCTGTCATGCAGGGGGTAGGTGTGTCTCATACCTTTGGATGCATCAGGTAATCTGCGTAGAGGAAAGAAAATAATCCACAAAATGCTCAACTGTCCTAATCCAGCTAGCGGATCAAAGCGTGCCACTGTTGTTCACAGAGGGGAAGGGAAAATAAATATCAATAACTCAGTCTAAGCCATCCTTGCTCCCAGCAAAATAATTCAAGCACGCCATCTTCCTATCATAACTTCCAATTGTCACTGAGTCGACTCTGACTCATGGCGACCCCTTGCGAGTCAGAGTAGAACTGTGCTCCATAGGTTTTCAGTGGCTGATTTTTTGGAAGTAGATCACCAGGCCTTTCTAATGAGGCGCCTCTGGATGGACTTGAACCTCCAACCTTTTGGTGAGCAACCCAGAGCATTAACCATTTGTACCACCCAGGGACTCCTCCTATAATAATAAAAACTACCATTATTGAGCACCCAAAATATGCCCCTGGCTCTGCTGGATGACTCGTGTTTTGTTTCTAATCCTCAGAATCCAGCAAAATAGGTATCGCTTTCCCTATTTTACAGGTAAGGATATTGAGACATCAGAGAGTTTAAGTCTAAAGCCACATGGTTATTAAGGTTGAGAAACAGGATTTGGCTGCAGGCCTGTATAACTTCAAAGCCTGAGGTCTTTCTGTTACACATTCCTGCCTCCTTGAAGACAGAAGAAGTTTGTGGTTTCACTTTTGTAACAAAGAAGTGCACCCTTACGTTTCAGTCTACACACAGAGTTCTGAATCATTGTAGCAGTGTCCAGGTCGCAGGGTCATTCTCCCATGTTTCCATGTTTTGTGTTGTTCTGCAAAATTTCCCTCTTGCCAGCGCAGAGTTGTTGGATGTGGGCATTGCTCATATTTATTTACTTTCCTCCTAGGTTGCGGCTTTGAAATACATTCCATCTGTCCTCCATGATGTGGAAACGGTCTTTGATGCAAAGTTGCTCAGGTGAGAGCTTATGATATACTTTCCTGATTGCTGTTGGCAAGCCAGAGATTTAGAGGGAGAGGAGTGCTCTTGTGGGGAATTCCAGATGGGCGCTCAGCACAAGGAGGGCGAGGGCATGTGGTAGGAGCTTCCTACAGGCCTCTACAGAGGTGTGCTTGCATTTTGGTTTTGTTGTGCCAGCCTTTGGTGAACACTGAACATGAAATAAGCATCCCTCTTTGGTGCCCACAGATAATAGAGTATGTAAGTGTGTAGGTTTAAAACTCATGTTTGAAGTAACTGTCTCCATTTCACTGGTTTGAAGCTTATTTTGAGTTCCAGTCTTTGCCCTATTAAGTCCCTAGAATTGCAAATAGAGAACAATCTAAAGATAATTAAAGGAGACAATGGAGGTGGGCTTCCTTCTGGTTTCTCCTCCCTCTTAACCCTATTGCCCTCTTAAGATGAACACATTGTTTTAATTGTGGTTATGCTGTTAAAATAAGGCCATCTGAGCCAGATACACCCTCTTCTTTTTCTTAAATTCATTTAAGTTCGCAGATAACATATAGAAGATTTTTTAAACTTTTTTATATTGAAATATTTTTAGATTTAGAGAAGAGTTGCAAAGATAGTATATAGAGAATTCCCATATGCCCTTCCCCCAGCTTCCCCTAATGTTAACATTTTACATAACCATGTACATTGATCAAAACTGAGAAATTAACATTGGTACATTTATATGAACTAAACTCCAGACTTTATTAGGATTTCACCATTCTTCCTATTTCACCTACTTCTCATCTCGTTATCCAACATTTTGCATTTACGACAATAGTAAAAAATTTTACTGTCCGACTATTTTGCGCATTCACGGCAGTAAGGAACACCGAGGTGTGAGGCGAGAGTGACGCTGGCTGTGATGGTAAAGTTTATGTGTCAGCTTGGCTGGGCCATGATTCTCAGTGGTTTGGCAATTATGTAATGATGTAGTTTGGAAGTTATGTAATGATGTAGTCAGGAATCATAAGATTAAGATGATTTCTTTTATTTCAGATCATCTCTTGTGCCCTGAATATGGTAAACTAAAGTAAACCCTTAAACACAGTCTTGGTTAGGCCTAGGCTACCATAATTTTCACATAACGCCAATTTTTGCAAACGACCTGGTCTTTGGAACCTAACCTTGTTGATAAGTGAGGACAGGGTGTAATGTCATTTTTCAGTTCATGTGGAAGATTTTTGCTAGCTTTGTCATCCTTGTAGTTTCAAGCTGTGTTATCTCCTCAGAGATGCTACCTGTGAATACTGCATATAAATTAAATTCCTTACCCCATCTCCTGAACCATTATTCTGTGACACAACTTCCTGTTTATTTCCTTCTTTGCATATATCACATTGTATCCATTTGTGTTTTGCATGTGGACCTCCATTAGAGTGTAAATTGGTGCCACCTGGAGCCAAGTCTATTCCCATTGTACCGCCATTGCTCTCTGCACATTGCCTGCACTTATTAAGCAGATGGTTAATACATACTTGAAAGAGTGAATGAATTCAATGAGTTTATTTTAGAAAGTTGACAGGGACTATAGTTTTGTTTCAGAGGTATTTTTATTTTTACTCTATTTGGACAGAACTATCCCCTTTTTAATGCCCCAGACTGCTTCTAACCTACAGCATATATTCATACATACTACATGTATATGAGCTATAACTCAGCTGGACTACCTGCCAAATTTCTGCCTTACACA
>NW_004443947.1:10393362-10426142 GCF_000243295.1 Trichechus manatus latirostris | reverse complement strand
ATTCATAATTAAATCAACACCTTTTTAAATTTTAAGACCTATTACAAAGCATTAGTAAATAAAATGGTCTGGTAATGAAGTCAGCGACCTGGTAATAAAACCCTTGTTTTTGTGACTTGGGACAAGTGTGTAACCTTGGGAAAAGTATTACCCTGAACCTGAGTTTCCACTTGTAAAGTTGGGGTAATTATTTTATCTACCTCATAGAGCTGTGAGGTTCAATGAAGGTACATTGTGAAGCTTGTGCCTGGCACATAGTAAGCGCTCAGGGTTATTGGTATTATTTTCAGATTTTCACATCTTTTTGAATGCTAGTAATATACAAAACCATCACCAACTTCATAGAATTACTGTGTACGTGTATCAGGGCTTACTGTGCACCTGATGCTCTACTAGGAATCGGAGGTGCAAGGGGAGCTACATCAACCTAGGTTCTGCGGGTGCGATGATGTGGGAGACATTTGTCTAACTTGTTCCTGTTTTCCTCCCCTCAGCCAACTCCTGTATGAGTTCTACACCTGCATCCCACCTGAGAAACTCCAGAAGCAGAAAGTACAGTCCATGAATGAGATAGTCCGCAGCAACCTCTTTAAAAAGCAAGGTGAGGGCAAAGCATCCTCCTGGGGTGAGCCGTGCTGTGAATCACACACGGTTTTTGGGGAAGCGTGGCTGGACGCAGCAACCTGTCAGGCTACGCACAGCTCTCTTCTCTAACAACTCCCTTGGTCCACATCAGCACAAAAAGTAGAAAATAGCTGACAATTTAGATATCAGAATCTAAACTGATTTTAGGAACACTTAGGTTGCATCATTTATTTCTCCCGAGAAAGGAATGAGTGGTAAGTTTGAGGTCATATCCTTTAAGTCATTCTAGTGTAAGTTTTTTGTTTGTTTTCCCCCCATATGGTGTATACTTGCTGTCCTTAACTTGAGGGGAAGTGGGTGGAGTTTCTTTTGGTAGAAAGGAGGAAACTTTAATGCAAAATTTCTCAAAATTTAGATCGTGTAAGCATAAACTGGGGGCAGTGGTGGTTTGGTGGTTGAATTCTCACCTTCCATGCAGGAGACCCAGGTGGGTTCAATTCCCGGCCAATGCACCTCATGTGCAGACACCACTCATCTGTCAGTGGAGGTTTGTGTATTGCTGTGATGCTGAACAGGTTTCAGCAGAGCTTGCAGACTAAGATGGACTAGGAAGAATGCCTGGCAATCTACTTCCAAAAATCAGCCAATGAAAACCATATGGATCACAGTGGTCCAATCTTGTTGTGCATGGGTTTGCCATGAATCGGGAGTCAACTCAACAGCCACTAACAACAGCAATAACAGGAATAAACTGGTAAGCTTGTTAAAATTCAGATTCCTGGGATCCATTCCAGAGATTCTGATGTAGTAGGAATTTGCATTTTTTAGGATTGTGAATTTTTTTGAATAGGTAATACATTTGAATAGATCAAAAAGCAAAAGTATGAAGAGGTACCACATGAAAAGGGTCCTTGCAGACCCTGTATGTAGCCATCCTGATCCCTTCTCAGAGACAACCAAAGATTCTAGTTTCTTGTGTTTGCTTCCAGAAACAGTCTGTGTATAAGCAATCAAATGCATATATATTATATGTTTCCCCTGGTCTTTCTTATATTTTTATCACTCAAGTGGTAGCATATTACACGACTTGCTCTGTACTTAGCCTTTCTTCACTTAATGATATTTCCTGGGGATCAGGGAATAGCAGTGGATTTGGGCAGAAGTTGTGGTCAGAACTTCTGCTCACTCTAAACTGATCTCTGCTGATGACTAGGTCCTCTGACCATCATCCACTGGTAAGAGATTTGGGGTTCTCTGTTTCTGAGGTCAGTGAGCTAGATGTCCACAACTCCAGATATGACCAGACAGGATTTGTGTTTTGTTGTAAGGTGCCATCAAGTCCATTCCCACTCATGGCGACCCCATATATATGTAATAGGATGAAACATTGCCCAATCCTGTGCTGTCTTCATGATTTTTGGTATGTTTGAGTTCACTGTTGTGGCCATTATGTCATCTAGTGCTGCTGTAACAGAAATACCACAAGTAGATGGCTTTAACAAAGAGAAGTTTATTCTCTCACAGTCTAGTAGGCTACAAGTCCGAATTCAGGGCACCGGCTACAGGGGAAGGTCCTTGTGATGCATCGGTATTCCCTTGGTCTGGGAGCATCTCAGCGCAGGAGCGTCAGGTCCAAAGGATGCACTCTGCTCCTGGCACTGCTTTCTTGGTGGTATGAGGTCCCCGTGTCTCTCTGCTCGCTTCTCTCTTTTATATCTCAAAAGACATTGGCTTGAGATGCTATCTAATCTTGTAGATCTCTTCAATGTAACTGCCACTAATCCATCTCATTACATCATAGTGATAGGATTTACAACACATAGGGAAATCACATCAGATGACAAAATGGTAGACAATCATACAGTACTGGGAATCATGACCTAGCCAAGTTGACAGATATTTTTTGGGGACATAATTCAATCCATGACACTATCTCATTGAGGGTTTCCCTCATTTTTGCTGATCTCTTACTTTACCAGACATGATATCCTTCTCCAGCGATTGGTCCCTCCTGCTGATATACCCAGAGTAAGCGGGTTGAAGTCTTGGGCAATATTCTGTGATCCATAGTTTTTACTGGCTAATTTTCCAAAGTAGATCACCAGACCTTTCTTCCTAGTCTGTCTTAGTCTGGAAGGTCTGCTGAAACCTCTCCACTGTGAGTACCCTGCTGGTATTTGAAATGCTAGTGGTACAGCATCCAGCATTATAGCAACACGCAAGCCACCACAGTATGACAGACTGACAGATGGGTGATGGAGACAGCATTCAGAAGTCAATATTCATCCCCCACCTCAACTGCAGCAACACTCTGAGTTTCCAACATCACTCCTGTCTGTAAAAGTAAAAAAATGACTTTTGGGGGTCAACACTGTTCCCTGTACCCTATGGTCAACCCTTTCCAATTTTAAATTCCTCTGTGTCCATACTGGTGTCAATGATAAAATGAGGAGCAGACTGTACCAGAAAGAAGAGGTCTTAGAATGCAGAAGATCAGCCATTCACTCAACTGGAATTTATTTAGAGAGTGAAGCCTGAATATTCATGCAAATTGCCTGGTAATCACAGAAATATTCAGGAACCACTTCACTGTAAAGACGATTTTTTTCAAATGCTTGGTGAACATGGTGCATCCAGAATTGCTGTCTGAATCCTATCCCTTGAGTTAAGGGTAGGAGGAGGGCATGGGGAAGAAAAATGTTCCTCTGGTGATTTTGATATTCATGTCCAGTTTCCTGACCATTTATACAGATGTGTGACAACAGATTAATTCAATACATATGTGTTTGGTTTGTGCGAGGTGGTTTACGTGAGGTAATTGGAGTCTAATCCTGGTAAACAGTGGTTGCATTTCTTGTATGACTGGTTTTTTAAAGTGAGACACTTGACTTTCTGCATCAGAATGAATTACCCTCATCCTGAAAGCTTTGAAATATTCCTGCCCCTGCTTGCCCTGACAGTCTCTCCCTGGATTTCAGGTGGTGTCACTGTAGAGACAAATTGAGTCCCGTCCTAGGGACGTGACAAGGATGACTCTAGCTGCATATGGCACTGCACAGGCTGCAGAGAGCGGGGCCACTTGACTCTCCTTCGTTGTTTGGGCTGCCATCGTCCGCAGGGATCCCGGCTGAGCATGGAGGCCAGATGGAGTGCTAGCACTGTCCTGGAATGAGCATCTGGTGGCAATTGCAACCATGTGGACCGCAAAGTAATTCCTTTACTGGAGCCACATCTCATGGGCTGGGTGGTGGCCCCCAAGGGTTAGCACAGTCACAGGGCAGGTTGGACAGCTGCTGCTTACCAGTCCTGCTGGGTGTCTGAGTTTCAGATTCAGTAAAAACCCTCTGATTAATATTAACTGACAGAAGACCGGCCCTCACATTGCACACAATTACAAAAGAAATGCATAATTCTTACTTTTAAATTCACACAGAAACTAGAATGAGGTGATCCCAGTGCTCTATGGAGGACTCACTTTAAAGAGAATGCAATGTATATAGCCCACCCATTCTTGCTACATATGTGAAAGCAGTATGATCCTATACACACCTTAAAGGTAACTCCTTCCCTGCTACTTATTAATATTTTGCTAAGTCAACCCTCTTACCAAAATAACCCCAAAGGCAAACTTCAGCTCATCCTTAGTTCCTGAAGTTCCAAATGAACGAAATCTGTATTCATGCTTGCTTATTAGGGGTCCGTTGCTCTTGGGTGAGTATCTCTCTGTACACCCTTAAATAAGGTGTTTTATTCCTCTGGCCAAGTTTGAGCTGTAATGAGATTCCTCCTGTTATTCTCCCCATGAAGTGTCCTGAGCCCTGGGGACATGATTTGCTTTGAGCCCGCACTCATTTAACTGCCAGATGTGCAAATTGCCTAGAGTATTGTTGATGACATTAGCTTGTACTCACCGCCTTGAACATTTGTACTGACAGCAAGCACAGGGGCCAGAAGGCTTTTAAGCACTTTCTGAAATTTTTGCAGACTACCCTATTGGCCCATCTTCAGGATCATCTGATGCAGAAGAATCATCTGATGGTTTACGGGTTAAGAGCGATGGTTTACTGAGCCACACCAGACCTGGGTTTGAGTTCTTGTTCAACCCCTTACCAACTGTGTGGCTATGGGCAATTTACTTAAGCTCTCTGAACCTCAGTTAGCTTATCTGTCAAATGGGAATAATAATAATAGTATCTGCCTTAGAAGGTTGTTGTGTGCTCAGTGAGACTGATGACACATTTAAAGTGCTTAGCATAGCGTTGAGCAGAACATAGTGCAGAATAATGTCCTGGAGGTCCTGGGTGATGCAAAAGGTTAAAATGCTGTGCTGCTAACTGCAATGCTGGAAGTTCAAGTCCACACAGAGGTAACTGGAAAGAAAAGTCTGGCCTTCTACCTCTGAAAAATCAGCCATTAACAACACCATGGAGCACAGTTCTACTCTAACACGCGTGGGGTCGCCATGAGTCGGAAGGACTAGATGACAAGTGATAAAAACAAAATATCAGCTATTATTATTGGTGTTGTGATTATTTCTGCTGCTCCCTGCGGTTTTCCAACTTCTCTTCTGATCTTTAGATTCCTTGTAATAAGGGAGACCCTTTATGTTTGAAAGTTGCATGTAACTGTAAGCCAAGCCTGCTTGCTTCCCGGGATGCTACATAGTTTTCCTTAGGGCTTGAGAAATGCAGAACTTAGTAACTAAGAAGGCCTTGCTCTGTATGTGCTTCCCATTCTGGCTTTCAATGGATTTTTCCACTTGTATTTCATTTCCCTAGAGTATTTTAGCAAAGGGCCCATCTTATACAGGCCTACAGGAGAAAGTTCAGGTAAGAGTGAAATGTTCACGGTTTCTCATTTCATTGCTTACCTTGCTGCAGACCCCAACAACATAGTTTTGGACCCTTGACAACCATCCTCTATGGTGATTTGCCCCTTGGGGCTGTTTTCACACACACACACACACACACACACACACACACACACACGCACACGTATACTTTTTTTTCCTTGTTTTTCTTTCATGGAGGCAATTAGCCTCCATTAGCTTCAACTCGTATTGGCCATGTGACCTTGAGTAAATTACTTAATCCCCATAAATCTCAATTTCCTCATCTGTAAAATGAGAATAACCATAGAAAAGGTCTCACTGGGTTGTTGTGCAGACTCAGTGGCATGGTGTGGCTTGTAGTCAGGGGTACGAGGGAGTAAGGAGTTACCATCAGCCAAGTTTCCACATGGAATGGCTTGCCCACGGTAGCAGGGTGCAGTGAGAGGAAGGCTCAGAAATCTATAGACCAATTTGCCATCTCCTCCAAGGCAAGCCCAGACCTGCCTGGTGGTGACGATGGGAGAAAGGATGAATAGATGTGCCCTGAGAAGGCTTCTCTGAGGGGAGTCTGCAAGGAAACCAAACCTTCTGTGCCTTTGGAACAGGTTTGTTCCTGTGAGAACTAATCTGTAAGTAATGTGTCTTCTTAGTCTGATGCTAATCAGATACACCATCTGGTTCAGTGTAAACTGCTTTCAGATTCACATTGCTCACTTTTCTTTTCAACTTCCAAAACAGAGACAAAGAGAGGGAGGGAGAGAGGGAGAGAGAGAGAGCCCACTAGAGAGAGAAGGAGGGAGGGAAGGAAGAAGGGAGGGGGAGAGACTGTGAGACCTGATAGAGATGTGAAAACTTTCCCCGTGTTTGTTTTTAGCTAGTAGGATTGGTCGTTGGAAACTACTGAGAAGCTGCTCTCTGAGCACAAAGCGGCCAGTTTTTCTTTTATCAAGATGTAGCTTATCTGTTTCCCACAGTATCTGGAGCTACTTGAGCCTCAGTCCTCAATGGGCTGGGCAACTGGAGGCAGGTGGGAGGAGGAGACCAGATGACTGTGCCCAGTGCTGTAAGGGGTTTATCTTTTCTAATCATCATCTCATTGCAGCATTGAGCTGAGATTAAAGAAAAGCCCTCCACACTCTAGCAGTTATTACTTCGCTTGGTAAAGTTATGTAATATCTCTGAGCCTCGGGTTCCTCATCTGAAAAACGGGTATAAGAATGTCACCAGTGGAATATGGGCCTTTGGTTCAGGCAATCTTTGTTTCTAATCGTGACTTGATCATGTACTGGCTGTGTTCTTCTGAACAGGTAACCTCTCTGAGCCTCAGTTTCTTTAGCTACAAAAATGCGATTGCTACTTATTAAAAGGCATCTATTTTATCTATTGTTATAGCAATAACAGAATAATGACATCAACAGCATCTTAAAAGGAGAGACTTACATTTATTAAATGCGACTAACAACACTAACAGTGTATCATGTGGTCTATGTTGTAGTGGTTGTTAGGTAGTGTGGAGTTGATTTTGGACTCATAGTGACCCCATGTGACAGGGTAGAACTGCCCCGTAGGGTTTTCTAGTCTGTAACCTTTAGGAGAGCAGATGGCCAGGTCTTTCTCCTGTGATGCCACTGGGTGGGTTCAAATTGCCAGCCTTTCAGTTAGCAGCTGAGCTCTTAACAATTGCTCCACCAGGGCTCCTTAGATGCTATACCAAAAAAAAAACAAACAAAAAAACAAAAAAAAACCATTGCTGTCAAGTTGATTTTGACTCATAGCGACCCTATAGGACAGAGTAGAACTGCCCCATAGGGTTTTCAAGGAGCGGCCTATGGATTTGAACTGCCAACCTCCAGTTGCTTAGGTTCTACAAAGAGCATAAAAGTATATTGAATTCTTACAACAATCCAGTGACGTAGGGATTATTATTCCCACCTTAGGGATGGGGAAACTGAGGCCTAGAAAATTAAGTCACTTTTTTCTTGATGAGACCAAAGATTAGACAATGTATTAGGGTATTAGTGTATCAGACTCTATCATGCTGTGATAATAAATCCATCCCTAAATCTCAGAAGTTTAACAGTGTAAAGGTTTCTTTCTCTTTTATGCAAAGCTGATGAAAGTTGTAGCCTTTCATCCTTTCTGAATCTATGCAGCTGGTTCACATTCCCTGCAGGAGGGAAGAGGGAGAGAGGAAATACAACCGCTCTGAACTGCCTCGGCCTGAAAAAGTGACACCACCAAGTCCTCCATGGTCCATTGGCCAGAACGCATCACATTTTTCTAGCCTACTGCAAGGACCTCTGGGAAGTGAAGGGAAGCACATGGAATATTTGATGATCACTGTGTCTGCCACTCACAGGCAGTAAGTGTCAGAGCTGGGCTGAACAACAAAACCCTCTTCCTTTCCACTACATTGTGCTTTATTCTTACAGTGAATAAAAAGGAGGAAGATGTTTGTTTGTTTTCTTGTTGGAAATGCTTCCCTCTCCATGTTAGAAAAAGTGCCTCATCATTCCTCTTGAGAAAATTTTTTTGTTCTGTTTTTGCCTTCACCCCGCGCCTCCTCCCTTATCCTGTTCCAAATGCGCAGGCAACTCTCTGACAGGTGTGTACAAGAACTTTGCCCGGGAGGGGGTCGGACTCTGGTTTCCAGTGGCTTGCTGGGTCTGCTGCAGCTTTGAGGAGCACGGCTTCCCTGCAGCAAGTGGGGGTGTTAGCAGGCTGCTGAGACTTGAGACGCCTACATAAGGGTCAGCTGTCTAGTCTGTTCTGAAGGAAAAGTAACCTCTTTCTCTGGGGACAGGCACTATCCTTGTGGCTGCCTTCTCAACTCTCCCATCCTTATCCACCCTTCCACAATTCCTTTCTTTGCAAATACAGCGCTGGAATACCTTCCACTGCTTCCTACTCCTCTCCCCTTCTTTCCCCTCCCAACACCCCAAACCAGTAACTGCTGCTCATCCCTTTGAGGCACAAACCAGATATCAAGGCTGCAGTAAGCCTTTCCTGATGGCTCAGGCATTTCAGCTCAGTTCCTACTGCAGATCAGCCCAGGGGAGTGACTGGGGGTACCTCTGTTGAAAAGCTGTAAATTTATGCACCGCACTCAAAAGTGCAAAGAAAATGAAGCTTTCTTTTCCTTAACCTAATCTAATCTTTTTGAGTATTTACCTCACTCTGTAGTACCGCAATGTAAAATTTTTTCAGTTAATGAAATCTTGAGAGCTTCGGATTTAACCAGTCTTTCCTAGTTAAAATGGTCCCCTCCCCCTCTCCAAAATGGTGCCTGGGATTTTGACCCAGGGACACAAATGGCTTTTCCCTTAGCTTATCTAAGTCCCTTACCTAAGCCCAGGAGGAGACACGGGGCATATGTGTCTTGTGGCTCTCTTTGGGTCTCAATACCACATAAAGGGGCAGCTAGGTCTTCCCCTTCATCATATCTTCTTCCTTTCTGAGAAGGTGTTCCTCAGTTCCTTTCCCTAGGGCTATAAAAATGGAATAACTGCCGAAGTGTCTGACTAATGTGGGAAGATGTGACAAGTAGTTTAATACTTTAAAATATAATCTTGGATTCACAAAGCAGAAGAAACAAGGTTTCTAACCTCTAAGAGGGCGACTTCTCAAACTTTAGGTGCACCTGGGGAGTTTGTTAAAATTGCAGATTCCTGGACCCCACCCCAAAGATTCTGACCCTGAAGGTGTGTATGAGATCAGCCATCCAAGGTGATTCTGATGCATGTGGCCCCCTGACCCCTCTCCAGTGGGAAGCACAGCTTCAGGAGCCGTGGAGGGTAGCGGGGTAGTGTGGTAGAGGAAAGCAGTGCCGGCAGAGAGAAGTGGCTCTCACAACTTGTCTTGCAAACTTTCATCGTAACACTCAACATTTCATCCTAACATTTGTCTGTTTCTGTGACTGTCTATGCTGATGGTGTGATCTCCCTGATGATAAGGGATATACTTTATTTCTTTATGTGCCCCGTCTGCTTAGGGTCTTATTGATACTGGCTCTCAGAGGCTGGTCTACGGACTTGGAAGTGAAAAACACCATTACTCAATGACTAGGCATTTTCCTAAAAAAGAAAAGACCCCAGTTACACAGAACTGCAATACACCTACTCATCACTTATTGACTATCTTGTTATCCAACACTTCACATTTATGACAATAGTAAAAAATCTACTATCCAACTATTTTGCTCACTGACGATGTACACCTGGCAGTAACGAATGCCAAGGTGTGAGGCAAGAGTATGCTGGCTGTGATGGTTAAGGTTCTGTGTCAACTTGGCTGGGCCATGATTCTCAGTGGTTTGGCAGTTATATAAAGTTGTAATTTGGCAGTTATTTAATGGTATAATCTGGCAGTTAGGTAATAATGTAATTTGGCAGTTATGTAATGATGTAGTCATCCTCCATTTTGTGATCTGATATGGTTATCCTCCGTTTTTGCATAATGCCAATTTTTATATAATGACCTGGTGTTTGGAACCTAACCATATCAATAAGTGGGGATTGGGTATAGTCATAACCCTTGATTCATAATATATCTCATCACTTGTCCACACAAACCCTACTTTTACTGATTTAATAATTCAGTTTGTTACTTTAATAACAAATTAATCATCCATAGACTTACCACCCAAAACAAAAACTAGAAACTTAGCAGTAATCTGTATGTCTCTGCCTCTTCCCACCTAAGGTTACCACATACCTGAATCTTGTGTTGCTCATTCTGCTGCTTTACTTTTTATGCAGTTTTTCTGCATCTATATGTATTTCTAGTGTTTTCGTTATTTTAACTGTATAAAAAGGGCATTGAACTGTAAGTAATTTTGGGGGACTTAGTTTTTCATTTAAATTTTCTTAAGATTTATCCATATTATAGGTTGTTGTAGCTATTACTTGACCACTGTACAAAATTCTGTTGTGTGAATAAGCCATAGTTTATTCATTCATGCTGTCAGTGATAGGCACTTGGGTTGGTTCAGGGTTTTTTTTTTTTTCTTTTTATCATAAGCATTGCTGCTAAGAACATTCATATATATGCCTCCCATTGTAAATCTACAAGAGTTTCTTTTAGGGATATTACTAGTAGTACATGTGCTGGGTCCTTTTGTTGTTGGTGGTGCCGTCAAATTTGTTCTGACTCATAGAGACCCCATGTGACAGAGGAGGGTTTTCTAGGCTGTAAACTTTATAGAAGCAAATTGCTGTTCTTTCTCCCGCAGAGCCGCTGGATGGGTTCCTACCGCCAACCTTTCCATTAGCAGCTGAGTGCTTAACCATTGAGCCACCAGTACTCCTTGCTGGGTCATAGGGTATCTGAATATTTGATGTTAGGAGATAGTGCTACACTGTTTTACAAAGGTGGTTGTGCCAATTTGCCTTCCCACCAGCAATATATGAGAGATTCTGTGATCTGTGTCCTCTTTGACACTGATATTTTCCAACTACTTGATTTTAGACCATAAAATCTATGTAAAATGTGTTGTCACTGTCTTTATTTGCATTTCCTTGATCACTAGTGTTTCTGAAAATGATTTCTAAAGTGCTTGTGCTTCCTCTTCTGTGATACGTCTGTTCATGGCTTTTGCCCATTTTTTTATTGGTTGATTGTATTTCTCTTACTGGTTTGTAGGAGTTTTATTATATTCTTGATACTCATCTATTGTCAGTTTTATGTATTGTGAATATCTTTTCCCAATTTATAACTTATCTTTTTATTTGAGAAGTATTTTATGACAAAATTTCTTATTTTAATACACTCACATGTATCAATATTTTTAATAGTAAAATCTTTTTGTGTCTTGTTTAAGAAATCTTTTTCACTCCCAAAGTCCAAAAGAGATTCACTTAGATTTTTATTAAGAATTTTGTAGTTTTACTTTTGAACATAAATCCTTAATCCGTCTATAGAGTTTCTGTTTGTCTATAGTGTGAGGAAGAAATCTGATTTTGTCTCTTTTTCCATCTAGACATACATTTTCCCCAGCTTCATATGCTGGGGAACCAGTACCAGTTGCTGTTAAATTGACTGCAACTCATGGCAACCCCATGTGTGTCAGAATAGAATTTTGCTCCCTAGGGTTTTAAATGGCTAATTTTTCAGAAGTAGATTGCCAGACCTTTTTTCTGAGGCACTCTGACTGGACTTGAACCACCAACCTTTTGGTTAGCAGCCAATGTGTTAACCATTTGCACCACCCAGGGACCCCTCATATGCTGGACAGTGTCTCCTTTCTTCATACTAGTATCATTTTGCATTTCTAGCACAGTGCTCTTCCCCAGACACTTGAGGGCAGAAGAGCTATACCTTGAATTCAGTCCCTGGTCCAGAGTATGCAGTTCCTCTGTGGCATTCTCAGGGCGATCAGGAGAAAGAGATACCTTCCTCCCACTTCAAGCCCTAGATTAGGCTCCTGTGTGATGTTAGCACCCTTGAAATTATGGATGAAGACCTGGTGTTTTTGTTCTCTAGGCCTGGACTTTCTCAGTTATGCAAAGAATGAAATAGTTTCTTCAAATGATAACTTTTCTTCTGCCAAGAAATCACTTGGGCTGTTGGCCAACCTTCTTGTAGTTTCTTTATATGTCTGACTTGAAAAACACTGACCTGAAAGTAAGGGGATCTGAATAATAGTAACAACAATAGCAACAGCAGCCACAGCAGCTGACATTTATTGAGTGTTTATTATGCACCAGGCACTGTGCTAAACACTTTATGTACATTATCCCATTATGTGTGCAGTTGTGTGATCAGGGACAAGTCACTTAAGCTCTCTAGAACAACTATAAAGTGATGGAATTGAATGTGATTTTCCAGAACTCTGTCAACAACGAAAATCTGTGATTTAAAAAATCATTATCTGAGTCATTACATTAATATTTCTGAAACTTTCTCACATAGCACCATTTATTGCCTAAAAAAAAACCCTCCCCTTACCATATTGTTGTTGTTGTTAGTTTCGGTCAGAATGATGATCCCAAGTGTACAGAGCAGAGCTTCTCTATAGGGTTTTCAAGGTGTGACTTTTCAGAAGCAGATCACCAGGCCTGTCTTCCGAGGTGCTTCTCTGTGGGTTCGAACTGCCAACCTTTTCGCTAGTAGTAGAGTGCTTAACCATTTGTGCTACCCAAGGACTCTTTCCCCTTCCCATATATTGCCCTCTAAACTTCTAAATGCCTGACCTGGAGGCAGTGAATGAGGCCCTTTAACAGAAGGCTAAACAAATGTAGCGGCAGTGCACGAAGCTCCCAAGGTCACAGCCAGTCAGTAGCACAGCCAGGCTCAGAAATCTAGGAAGTTAAAAGAGTACTCTCTGGAGCCAATTTCGTTTCTTCAGTAAAGTGCTGTTGAGTTTTGAGGGCTAAGTTTCTTTTCATCAGTGCGTCGGAGGCATCAAAGATCTGCAAATGGGGAGGCCATTTTGCTTCTCTCCACTGCAGTGTTACAAAGCAGCATCCAGTTCCAAGCTGTCCTTCTGCGCTTTGGAGACCTGAGAAGGGACTCTCCCTCACATCTTCTCTTCTCTTTTCAATATGACTGATGGCAGAATTCAGTCTCAGAAACCTTCAGATCCAGAATCAGAGAAAACAGTGATTTAATAAACTGCAGAACAAATCCAAGAGAGATTTATTAAAGTGCTTTTCTTTTTCCTGGCTGAAGTATTAAAAAAAAAAAAATGGCATACAGTCAAGGAAAAAAAAATCCCTCTTGACCCTCCAGAAATACTTAGAATAGCAGCTTTTAATGACATTATAAAGTACAATTTAATTGGGGGGAAAAATCCCAGATCACATCTTTAATGGCAATCCAAGTCAACTGTTCTGCAAAGATTTTTTTATTTACCTCATTAAAACGAGAGAATAGCAAAGTCAGGCTGTTTTCATTCCAGTCAATCCATGTTCCATGGGATTCTTTTCCAATTTTAGGATAATTCTTTGTAAAAGTGGAATCACACATGAGTGAGTTTATATAGATCTTTACATGGTTATGTTTATTCATGTATACACACATACATATACATATATTTCATTGTGAAATTATAATTATGGATGAAGGCTTGAAGTATAGTGAACCAGATTTTAAAATATTCTGCGACTTTTATGTTAATCTGTTCCAGTTTGCTTTTGCTGATTTATTTATCTGTTTATCTGCCCAAAGTCTTCTTATACTAAAAAGTAGTTTCCTTAAAACCAAGATACAGTTTAACTGAAAACCAGCTATAAGATCCTTTTCAATTCAGGTAATATTTATTAGCCCCAGTGTTTCAGTTGCCTCATATGCATGCCAAAGTTGGACAATGAAAAAGGAAGAATGAAGAAGAACTGATGCATTTGAATTATAATGTTGGCAAACAATATTGAAGATACCATGGGCTGCTAGAAGAATGAACAAATCTGTGTTAGAAGAAGTACAGCCAGAATGCTCCTTAGAAGCAAAGATGGCAAGACTTCGTCTCACTTACTTTGGGCATGTTATCAGGAGAGACCAATCCCTGGAGAAGGACATCACGCTTGGTAAAGTAGAGGATCAGTGAGAGAGAGGAAGACCCTCAACTAGATAGATTAACACAGTAGCTGCAACAATGGGCTTGGACATACCTGTTATTGTGAAGAAGGTGCAGGACCAGGTAACGTTTCTTTCTGTTATACGTGGGGTCGCTATGAGTCACAATCGACTCAACAGCACCTAACAACAACAGATACTTACTGAAAAATCTAAAAGTGTAGTAGTACTGTGCTGTGGGGAATATGACAGAAATATAGTAATAAATAATTTTATGGTCTGTATTTACTCATTATTTTGTGCTAAGCACCATGTTAAACTTTTCCTATAATATCTCATTTAATTATCATGACATCCCTGTGAAGCGTAGATGTTAATACCCCACTTCACAGATGAGGAAAGTGAAGGTTAGAAAGGTTTAGAAACATGCCAGCAGTCACACACCAAGTGAAATGGCAGAGCCAGGATTCTAGTTGAGCTCTGTCTGACTCCAAAGTGTACTCTCAGAATTGCTATGCTGTATAGCCTCTGGAACAGAAGAAAGGGTTTCTGCCCCCAGGGAGCTTACAGTTGGGGGAGATAGAATTTACACCAAGGGACTTCAGTCTTGAGCCCACACAGGCCAGGCAGGTAAGATCAATGAGTGAAGGGACAGGGTGAGAGTTATTATGTGATTTGATAAGATAACTTTACCCTGTCAACTATATTCTTAATGGTATCTTCTGTTGTGTTTTTACAATACAGATTCTCTATTTGACTATTAAATATGTGGGAACTGTCTTCACTTTATGAAGAAATGTGACTTCTTTCATTTTTTTCTAAGACACAGTGCCATTTGGTCAATTTTTCATTTTCTCATCTTTGACAGAGACAAGTACACAGAAAATTATTTCTCTACTAACAAGGAAAGCGAAAGTAGAAGTTATTACTGGTCACTCAGCTCAGGGTGAGGAGACAATAGGGAGTGGTGAGGACTGAGGAGGACTTAGATGGCTGTGAATCAGTGTCAGTTGATTGTTGCATTGCCAAGTTAATATATGGACTCAGTGCTTCCGGATATTCCTTTTTTTTTTTTCAGAGGTGACCCCCAAATAGGTTTTTATGTGAAACCTTCTGATTTTTGTTTTTTAAAACAATATTCAGGTAAGCAAATGTTGCATATAGAATCAGGATAGTAGCCTTTGGTGTAAATTTATAAAGCTGATTAACCCTCTAAGAATGACTAATACTGAATTCAGTGAGAGCAATGATTTTGGAATGCTGGGGACAGGTTTATGGAGGAGATGGGATTCCAGCTAAGCAATAAAAGATAGTGAGTGTGATATCGACCCTCTCTGAAAAGCAGTCTGTGGAGATCCTCTGAGTGTCAGAGCTAGAATACTGTCTAGCTGCAGATTACTGCATCTCAGGCCTCAGGAAAATACAGAGTTCATCCTTGCCTGACATCCACCATAAGCTCTACCAGGTATGCTCCTGAGAATGCTGACCCAGAGTTGGAAAAAAATGATAATTATTGTTCATATAGCTAGCACGCTTCTGTCAGTTTGTTGTACTGTGGTGGCTTGCATGTTGCTGTGATGCTGGAAGCTATGCCACCGGTATTTTAAATACCAGCAGGGTTACCCATGGCGGACAGGCTTCAGCAGAGCTTCCAGACTAGGAAGAAGGACCTGCCAATCTATCTCTGAAAAAATTGGCCAGTGAAAACCTTATGAATAGCAGCAGAACATTGTCTAGTATAGTGCTGGAAGAAGAGCCCCTCAGGTTGGAAGGCACTTGAAATACTACTGGGGAAGAGCTGCCTCCTCAAAGTGGAGTCGACTTTAATGATGTCGATGGAATAAAGCTTTTGGGACCTTCATTTGCTGATGTGGCATGACTCAAAATGAGAAGAAACAGCTGTAAACATCCATTAATAATCAGAATGTGGAATGTGTGAAGTATGAAGCTAGGGAAATTGGAAGTCATCAAAATGAAATGGAACACATAAAGATGGATTTTCTAGGCATTAGGGAGCTGAAATGGACTGTTATTGGCCATTTTGACTCAGACAATCATATGGCGTACTATGCCAGGAATGACAAATTTGAAGAGGAATGGCATCGCATTCATTGTCGAAAAGGATATCAAGATCTATCTTGAAGTACAACGCTGTCAGTAATAGGAAATATCCATATGCCTACAAGGAAGACCAGTTAATACGACTATTATTCAAATTTACACACCAACCACTAATACCAAAGATAAGGAAACTGGAAAATTTTACCAACTTTTGCAGCCTGAAATTTATCGTACATGCAATCAAGATGCATTTATAATTACTGGTGATTGGAATGTGAAAGTTGGAAACAAAGAAGAAGGATTGGTAATTGAAAAATATGGCCTTGGTGATAGAAATGATGCCGGAGATGGCGTGATAGAATTTTACAAAACCAACTACTTCTTCATTGCAAATACCTTTTTTCAACAACATAAATGGCGACTATACACATGGACCTCACCGGATGGAAAACACAGGAATCAAATCGACTATATCTGTGGAAAGAAACAATGGAAAAGGTCAATATCACCAGTCAGAACAAGGCCAGGGGCCAACTGCAGAACAGATCATCAATTGCTCATATGCAAGTTTAAGTTGAAGCTGAAGAAAATTAAAACAAATCCATGAGAGTCAAAATATGACCTTAAGTATATCCCACCCGAATTTGGAAACCATATCAAGAGTAGATTTTGATGCATTTGAACACCAATGACCAAAGACCAGACGAGTTGTGGAATGACACCAAGGACGTCATATCTGAAGAGAGCAAAAGATCATTAAAAAGACAGGAAAGAAAGAAAAGGCCAAAATGAATGTCAGAAGAGACTCTGTAACTTACTCTTGAATGTAGAGGAGCTAGAGTGAATGGAAGAAATGATGAACTAAAAGAGCTGAACAGAAGATTTCAAAGGGCGGCTCAAGAAGACAAAATAAAGTAGTATGATGAAATATGCAAAGAGCTGGAGTTAGAAAACCGAAAGGAAGAACAAGCTCAGCATTTCTTAAGCTGAAAGAACTGAAGAAATAATTCAAGCCTTGAGTTCCAATTTCAAAGGATTCTGTGGCAAGTGCTGAATGTCCCAGGAAACAACAAAGAAGACGGAAGGAATACACAGAGTCACTGTACCAAAAAGAATTGGTCGACATTCAACCACTTAAGGAGGTAACATATGATCAAGAACCAATGATATTGAAGGAAGAAGTCCAAGCTGCACTGAAGGCATTGACAAAAAACAAGGCTCCAGGAATTTACAGAATACCAACTGAGATGTTTCAACAAATGATGCAGCGCTGGAGGTGCTCACTCATCTCTGCCAAGAAATTTGGAAGACAGCTTCCTGGCCGGCTGATGAGAAGAGATCCATATTTGTGCCCATTCCAAAGAAAGATGATCCAACAGAATATGGAAATTATTGAACAATATCATTAATATCACATGCAAGTAAAATTTTGCTGAAGATAATTCAAAAGTGGTTGCAGTAGTACATTGACAGGGAACTTCAAGAAATTCAAGCCAGATTTAGAAGAGGACGTGGAACGAGGGATATCACTGATGATGATGTCAGATGGATCCTGGCTGAAAGCAGAGAATACCAGAAAGATGTTTACCTGTGTTCTATTGACTGCACAAAGGCATTTGACTGTGTGGATCATAACAAATCATGGATAACATCTCGAAGAATGGGAATTCCAGAACACTTAGTTATGCTCAAGCAAAACCTGCACATAGACCAAGAGGCAGTCTTTGAACAGAACAAGGGGATACAGCGTGGTTTAAAATCAGGAAAGGTGTGTGTCAGGGTTGTATCCTTGCACCATACTTATTCAGTCTGTATGCTGAGCCAATATTCAGAGAAGCTGGACTATATGAAGAAGAATGTGGCATCAGGATTGGTGGAAGACTTATTTAACAAGTGTTAAAAAGCAAAAATGTCACTTTGAGGACTAAGGTGTGCCTGACCCAAGCCACGGTATTTTCGATTGCCTCATATGCATGTAAAAGATGGACAATGAATAAGGAAGACCTAAGAAGAATTGATTTCTTTGAATTATGGTGTTGGTGAAGAATATTGAATATACCATGGATTCCAGAAGAACGAACAAGTCTGTTTTAGAAGAAGTACAGCCAGAATGGTCCTTGGAAGTGAGGATGAGGAGACTTCGCATACTTTGGACATATTGTCAGGAGGGACCATTCCCTGAAGAAGGACATCGTGCTTGATAAAGTAGAGGGTCAGCGAAAAAGAGGAAGACTTTCAACGAGATGGATTGACACAGTGGCTGCAACAATGGGCTGAAACGTAGCAACGATTGTGAGGATGGTGCAGGACCAGACAGTGTTTCGTTCTGTTGTACGTAGGTCGCTATGAGTGGGAACTGACTTGGTGGCACCTAACAACAAGAACAATTGTTCATAGAAGTTCTTATTGCTGCTGTTGTGTATTGTTGAGCCAATGCAGACTCATAGTGACCCCATGTGACAGAATAGAGCTGCCCCATAGGGATTGCTAGGGATCTACTCTGATGGCAGTGGGTTTCATTTTGGGTTTTAATCTTTATGGAAGCAGATTGCCAGGTCTTTCTCCTGCAGAGCTGCTGGGTGGGTTTGAACCACTAACCTTTTGGGTAGCAGCCAAACGCTTAAGCATTTGCACCACTGGGGTTCCTTCAGAGGAATTACTATTATCAAAATACTATAAGTTTATTTAGAGCATTTGGAAATACATATAACCATCTATGATCTCATGATTTAGAGTTAACGTTTGTTTATCCTTCCTATTTTTTTTATATACTACAGTTTGTATGATTGGGATAAAGTTTTAAAAGGTTTGTAATCTGCTTTTTTCACTTAGAATTATTGAAAGTATTTTTCCATTCTATTTTTTTAGGACTTCATAAGACTCTGTTATATAGATGGTCTGTACTGATTTCACTAGGTTATTTCATTTTATGCTAGTAAAATTCACTGGAATTTGTAGCCTTAGTAGACAAATCTTTGTCCTCTTTGCTCATTATTTCTATAGTGTTGGACATGACTCTTAGCAGCCTTCCCAGGGCTTGTCTAGGGTTTTTGTTTAAATCTCTCTTCTTCCTTTTCCTCCCCATTCTGACACACACACATACATACACATGCACGCACTCGCTCTCTCTCGCTTACTTTCACGTGCAGGATTTTACTTCTTTGCACAATAGAGTCAGCATAAAACAGACTTGGGTAAGGAGCTGGAGTGGCATGATCCAATATGGGAGGGACGTGTTTTCACAGCTCCACAGTCATCCTTGATGGTAGGGATTGTGTCTGTATGGACGTTCCCCGCTATGCCAGGCATTTAAATGCAACCACACTGAGAGCCCTCATTAGCTTCCAGCTGCCCAAGTGGATCTGCTGAGTGTGACATTAGTCAGACTGGAGCGACTGGCCAAGTGGAACCAGACACTGAAGGAAAGAAGGAAGCCAATTATCCAAAGGCAAATGAGGGTGTAATGAAGGCTTCAGCTAAAGTGGGTAAAATTATTTGAGGAGAGACATCCTTTTTCTGAACTAGGCAAAACACAGGACCGTGGTTCACAACAAAGGCCTGGATTCAAGTCCTGATTTTGCTACCTTAAGCAAGACACTACCTCTAGAAGCATCTGATTCCTTATCTGTAAAATAGGAACAATATAGAATGCTTACCTCATGGGTTTATTGTGAGGAATAAATGGGATAATGCCTATGAGAGGACAGCAGAGTGTGTCACTCAGGAAGGCTCATAAATGAAGTACCATCATCACCATCAACAGATGTTATTAATATTACTCTTATTTATCATCATTGTATGGTGTAATAGAATATGAGACTGGAAGTCAGGAGACCTGGATTTTTAGCTCTGCTATTTTCTATTTATTCCAACCTAGAAAGTGAATTAAACTCTAAGTTCTGTTTTTCTCATCTCTCAAATGAGAAGCTTGGGTTGGGGGCACATCAGGCCCCTTTTACTCTGACATTTTGTGGACCTAAGCCACCGTGTACCGGTCTTGCTCTGCCTGCTCTTGTTTAGGCGATTTCATCCACTGTAGGGTCACTATGAGTCTGAGTCTACTTGACGGCAATGGGTTTAGTTTTTCGGCTTTAAACTAAAGGTAACCAGTTGGCACAGGGTGCTTCCACTGCAACAAGTCCTCCTCCATGGTGGGAATGTAGACTCTTAGTTAACAGTTATTGAGTGCTTACTGCATGCCAAGAACTGTGCTGAGAATGACATATCATTATCTTACCGACTCCTCCATTAACCCTGTATTGTAGGTGTAATAACACCTTTTTGTAGATGCTGCAGTGGAGACTGAGGTAGGAAGCTGGAATTTAACCCTAGGTTCCTAACATCTATACTCTACTTAATTGTGTGTGTTCGCAGCCATCAGTGCCAAAACCCAAAAAAACCAAACTCATAGCTGTTGAGTCAATTCCAACTCATAGTTACCCTATAGGACAGAGTAGAACTGCCCCATTGGGTTTCCAAGGAACAGCTGGTGGATTCGAACTGCTGACTTTTTGGTTAGCAGCCTGAGCTCTTAACCACTACACCACCAGGACTCCAAAGCCATCAGTGCAGTGGCTGGTAATATATTGGTGCTAACAAATGTTTGCTGAGCTGAACTCAAGGCTTTCGAATGACTGGGATGGCGATGAAGCTCAGGACTGTACTCACATTGAACCCTTCTTTCTTTTACTCCAACTCCCAAAATACATAGGCACAAAAGTCCAGGTGACTCCTGTCAGATTTTGGGAGCAGCTCCTGATACCTCAGCTCTGTCTAATTTCCTGTCTCTGTAAAATGAAACTTACAAACACTTGCTCTGTCCTACTTGCCGGGTGGAGTTATTTTGAGAATAACACGAAGCATTGTATGTGTTTGTGCATTAGAAAGTTTTAGCACACTGGACACATCAAAGTTCTGTGCTGGAAAGGACATTAGCAACCAGCTGCCCAGAGATGGTCAAACTCAGCAATTTAAGCCTCTGAAGACAGTTGGCTCATGGGGAGTGGATAGCAAGCAGGCCCAGTTTCCCCTTCCCCTACTACCAGAGTAGCATTCCAACCCTATATATATATATGTATGTGTGTGTGTGTGTGTGTGTGTGTGTGTGTGTGTGTATGTGTGTATTATATATTTTATTTATATATGTGTTTGTGTGAAAAGGAGCCCTGGTGGTGCAGTGGTTAAAGCACTTGGCTGCTAACCGAAAGGTCAGTGGTTTGAACACGGCAGCTGCTCTGTGGGGGAAGGATGTGGCAGTATGCTCCCATAAAGATCACAGCCTTGGAAACCCTATGGGGCAGTTCTGCTCTGTCCTGTAGGTCCACTAAGAGTCAGAATCCGCTCAGTGGCAATGGGTTGTGTGTGTGTGTTTTAAACTTTATATCCAAGAAAAACTTTGTTTAAACAAAGAATTTGGAAGCAAAAAAAAGTATGTGAAAACTCAATCTTATCCTTCTCACCTTCATCCCATTTACAGAGAAGTAAGCAAAGGCCCGAAAAGGTTAAGGGGCTCATCCAAGTCTAATTTAGTAGAGGAGTTAGGACTAGCACCCCCTCACCCTGCTTTTTTTGCCTATACATCGATTGTTATCATTAGAAGTGGGTCCCAAGTGCGCTGGGGCCCTCTTTCGTCCTGGCTTAAAGGGTGCATGCACTTCAGTGCCTAGGGAGGTAAGCAGGGACTTGTCCATGCCCATGTGGTGCCAGTGGTTGAGGGGCTTCTCTCCCATTGCTAGCTCTTGGTTTCACTGTTCCTACAATGAACAAGTCTGAGCCATTGGTGGTGATGGTGGAGTGGGATGACTTCCTAGGGCCATCTATGGAGAAACTCCACATGATGATTAGGTGGTGGTTCAGCTCACCCTGTGCTTACCACCACTACCCCACCAGCTTCCATCCTCTACCCACCCTGACTAGCCATCTCTCAGTCTCTCTCTCTGTCTGTCTGTCTCTCTCCTTCCTTCTCTCCCCTTTTCCTTTCCTCCTTCCCTCCTTCTCCCTGTTCCCTCTGTCATTTGCTCTGTCTCCCACTCCCACATCATTCCTTTGCAGCCCCTTCTTTCAGTCGGCTGCCTTCGTACCCTTCCTTGAGAAACTCCACCTTGCCCCTGTTCTCTTCTTAAGCCTGGGAACCCTGTGTTGGCTTCAGGCATCAGCTGATTCTCAGCAAGGCTCTCCTCTGCCCAGTCCCCTCAGGACCCAGGTTGCGGGGTAGGTGGTGATTAACAGCAGGCCCTGAGAGAGTATGGATGCAGGAATTCATCCTACTTCATTCTCCCTCCCAGAGAGAGCTATAACCAGTTTTCTTTCTAGGTCATCTACGAAGTAGGCACAGCTTGCCAAGGTGAGCATTATTTTTTCTCAGACACAGCACAGTCTAATTTCATTTGGGGGAGGCGTATCTCCCCTCGTAATGTGACTTTGGTCTCGATCTTTATGGATCCGCAGACCCTGTCATTATCGTGCTAAGAAGTACTTGGCTCTTTCCCATCCAGCTTGAGCCCAATGTGCCCTGAGAGTCATCATCTACCCTGGCTCTAAATGGCTCTGTGTTACCCAGAAGGGATGGAGTCAGCACTGATTGAAGTTTTTAGTTTTAAGTACCTGCCCCCAATAATAATAATAATAATAAAGTAATGTGTTTACCTTCCTTTAGTGAAATCTTCGTGGGCTTCCCAAAACGTATGGGAAAGTTGTCAATTTCTGCTCCTATGGGGCTTAAAAGAAGTTGGCACTACTATGATTATCCCCATTTGACAGCTGAGGAAAGCGAAAGGACAGAGAGGTTATGTAACTGGCCCAAGGTTTTACAGCTTGTAAATTAAGGAGCCAGGATTTGAACCCAGGTAGTCTGGCTCTAAAGAACATGTTTTTAACTACTACACTGCCTAAACCCTGTGCAGCCATGTGATATCCCTGATATTGTCCTTTAAATCTTACATTTTGAGTCTTGATGCCTGTATATAATTGTAAGAATCACATCTCATTCAACCTTGTGTCAGTTTCTCGACATAATGCCATTTAGTGAAAAAAAAATGACCCTTTGATATATCTGGAACGTCTATAACTTTATCCTGAACAATGAAATTCATTACTATGCTTAAAAAAAAGACATTTGAGTCCAAAATAGTGCCTCTGGGCCTCTTACACAGCCAGCTTCTAGCGAGGTAGGGAGGTGTGTGTACGTGTCTGTCTGTCTGCAGTGCACATGCTGACAGGCTGTGCCTCAAACTTCCAGGTGGCCATTAGAATGCTAGGATTGAGACACGTACACCCACTGGCATCACCCATTCCACAGGTGCTACGTTCATCAGCGATCAAGCCAAACACACAAGACACTTACACAGTGTTACAAAGTGAAAGCCATTATTATTATTTATAGAAAGCAAACAGTAAACAATAACAACAGATTCCCGAAGGGAATCTTACCCTTCCCTAGATTACCCATGTTCATTCTTATGTCACTGGGCAGACACACCATGGTTCCAGTCAGATGATGTAGTCGCATCACTGCTGTCTCTGGCTACCATCATGCTGCCCAGGGTTTCTGTTCTGCATCTGAACCTCACTGGGCCTTGCCTTGCCAGCAGGAAGACTCCTGCACAGGATCTCCCAAGCTTCTACTGCTGGGCCTTTCTAAGCCTCTGCCACCAGCTCCTGCCACATTGCCTGGGCCTGTGGGGCTTTCTTGCTGCCACACTATTTGGGCCCTGACTGCCCAGGGCAGAGGCATGCATGCAACCCCTGCACGGGGCATACTCAGGCCTCCCTTGCCCTGCGCAAGCATTACAGTTCTTTTAGATCCACTGGCAAGCCTCCTATGCAGAGGCGTCTGGCTCCACCCTACTGTAGGAAGACCCCTGCCCAGGATCCTCCAAGGCAACCCCTGCACAGGGCACGATCAGGCCTCTGCCCTGCATGGGCAAGTGTTATAGCTTTTTTTGCTCCACTGGTAAATCTACTGCCCAAAGGAGCTCAGCTCTCGCTCTATGGGCCAGGCAGGCTCACTGCTGCTATCTCTCACTTTCTTCAGCATTCACTCTTTCTTCTGGGTCTAGGAGGTTCTCAGCTTAGGAACTCCAGGTCCTTGGTCTGAAGGATGTGCTCCGCTCCAGACTCTTTTTCTTGATGGTGGTGAGGCCCCTCCCAATCTCTGTAGGATTGGTCCTTTTAAGCCTAACAGGATGACAAAACTGACCAATCTCCTAGGTAGGCCACAGTCACCTAGTTTGCATAGTAACTGACAAATCCCTGCAAGTGTTTTAAACACTTTATTTGCATAGTCCCAGCCAGTCATTTTGTGAGACTTATAAGACTATGGCTGGAAAGGGTATATAAAAGCAATTCACTGCACTTCAGTGGAGTCCTTCCATTCGTATTTGGTTTACTGTTAAGCCAAACAAGACACAATGAGAATCTTACCACCACATATTCTGGATCTGAGGGGGACCCCCTTTCTTCTGATGTTTCTCTGAGATTTTCCTTGTATTTGTACAATACTGTGTTGACTTCAGGTAGAGAGTGTGTTTTTCCTTTGTATTCCCAGTAATTGGCACTGAGTAGGTGCTCAAAACGTGTGTAAAGGATGAAGGAACAATTGCCTTAAATGAAGGATGGTAATACAGTCTATTGGAGAGAACACTGTTCTAGAAGTTGAAAGATTTAAACTCAAGTCCAGGGTAGCTGCTAACAAGCTGTGTGACCTTGGACAAACCACTTAACCTCTCTGGGCACTAATCTTCATCTGTATGATCAGAAACTTGGATCTCTGAGATCCTGTCCATTGCTAATAGTCAGGGAGTCTGTGTTGCCAGGGCAGTGTAGAAAAAGAGGCAAGGACTTGAAATACTACTCAGACTGCTTGAAAAACATTTTGTTATCCTGGGGTTCTGAGGACACTAGTGTCAGCCTGACACAAAATACACCAGAGGACTCATTGCGTTCAGATGTGTCTAGGACAGGGCATTGTCCAGAGCTACCATCGCTGAATCGGTGGCCTGTCATCAAGAAGCTTGTTGGGACTGGGTCATCTGTTTCCTGGCATGGGACCTGGGACTCCACTGGTCTTCCAAACCTCGGGAGAGGAGGGCAGCAGTCAGGATAACATTGCCAACTTGCAGTTGGGTTTTTGTCTCTATGTAAATATTTCTGTGGGTCTCCAAAAAATGCTTTTTATCAGGCTTGCCCCTGTTGATGTCCCAGATTTGCCATAACCTATGTGTGCAAGGGAATGTTTTGTTGTGTTTTGTTTTTGTTTATGCGGATTCTGGGTTCCGTCTCTGGCTGCAGTGACAGGTTTTAAAATCAATTATAATCCAGGTAGCAGAAGTTTGGCTACAGCACTCTGCTGTTTGTTAGAGGCCTGTGCAGAGAAATCAGCAGGTCCCAGTTACATCTCAGGAAAATTTGCGGTGTTTTCAGGGGCCTGTGGCAAGTTGCCAATTTTGATAGGTGGTGGGACTCATCTGCGAACAGCAGAATGGTTTGTACTATGGTTCATAGGAAAACGAGAAAATAATTCCCCCAGCATAAGATGTGTTTGTCCGTCTTCCTTGTTCAGCAGGAGATCTCTGCCTCATGCATCATGAAACAGACCCTGGGCCTGTGGGGTGGAGCCAGGTAGTGGCTGTTCTTGTTCTTCTTCCAAGCTCCAGAGGGAACAGCTCTGATATTCAGGCTTCTTCCTTGGAAGCAGGCTGCTTGCTGCCCTTTGCTCCCCAGGCCTTAATCTGAGAGAGAAGGACAGTTGACTTGTAGGGGGTGAATAGCAAGCAGCCCACTTCCCCCTCTTTCTAGTAGAGTCACACTCATATATATATGTAACCAAACCCATTGCTGTCCAGCGATTCCGACTCATAGTGACACTATAGGACAGAGTAGAACTGCCCCATAGGGTTTCCAAGGAGTGGCTGGTGGATTCGAACTGCTGATCTTTTGGTTAGCAACCAAGCCTTTAACCACCACGCCACCAGGACTCCATATATATATATATTTCTTCTGAGGTACTTCTGGGTGGATTCAAACCTCCAACCTTTTGGTTAGCAGCTGAGCACCTTAACCGTTTGCACCATCCAGGGACTCCCAATACCACTCATATGCTCACAATTCCTAACCTTAATCTTTAGCCTAAGCCTTTGCTTTCACTTCAAGACCCATATCTCTACTTGCCTCTCTGACGTCTCAAATTCAACACCTTTTTAATGAAGAAAGGCAACGTTTAGAACACGTTGTTTAATTCAATGACTGTTTACTGAGCCTCTGCTATACACAAAGCCTTGGTAGCCATTTAGAAAATACAAAGATGATGACGATATGGGGATGTCCTCAAGGAACAGGCATTCATTGGTGAAATGAGACACTTTTTATTAAAATTAAAAATGACTATTCTATAATAGAAATACAAGCCAAATGCTATGGGACTTCAGAGGAGACAGCTAGATGATTTTTAAGTCTTCCTTGCTGTTATGTACAACATCTAAAAATTTATTTTAAAAAATAACAGAAACAAACAAAAAAAAAAACCACACACACAAGAAACACCAGAAAGCTTCCGAACTGTGAGCACTCAGCCTTTCTCAGCTTATGAAGTTGGATTTGGTAACCTCTGTTATCTTCATGATCTTGACTTTGGCCCCAAATGTATAAAGAAGGTGTATTAATTTCCTAGAACTGCTGTAACAAATTACCACAAAGTAGATGGCTTAAAACAACAGAAATTTATTGTTTCACAATTCTGGAAGCTACAAGTCCATGTTCAGGGTGTCAGCAGGACCATGCTCTTCCCAAGACTCTAGGGGAAGATCCCTTTTTGCCTCTTCCAGCTTCTGGTAGCCCCAGGCATTCCTTAGTGGCAGTGTGGCTGCAAACTCTGCCTCTCTCTTCACATGGCCAGCTTCTTCTATGCCTGTACGTCTCTTCTCTTTTATAAGGACCCCACTCTGACTGGATCAGGACCCACCCTATTCCAGTATAACCTCAGGTCAACTTAAGTAATTATATCTGCAAAGACCCTATTTCCAAATAAGATCACATTTACAGGTACTGGGGTTAAGATTTTAACATATCTTTTTGGAGGACACAAATCAACCCATAACCTAGGGTTTTTAAATCTCTTTACCAAACATTTATCATGTTCTGAAGAGTGACGTTGTGGGTTTTATTTTAGTTTTATTTTTTGTTCCCTAGGTTCTGAGTTGGATCCATCAGTGACTTGGGAAAAGTCCTTTCACTTCTTTGGTCCTTGGTTTCTTTATCTGTAAAATGGGGAGAATAATGGAGTTAATGGAATATAAAATGAAATTATGCTTAGCACTTATCCCTGAATGGTAATAAATGCTCCATAAATGATAAATTATAGTTATTAAAAGTATAATTATTATATTACTTTTTATTATTATAGTCAGAGCCAATGCAGAGCATTAAAAACAACATTGCTTAAATTGCCTTTTTTAGAATATCCAGACGGGGGGACAAAAAACAACTGCGTGAGAAAGTGGATGTGCATGTATACTACAATAATTATAATAGTTATCTTTTATATTTTCTTACAGAAATCTTATAAAGTCAGTTGTTTGCACCATTTTACAGATGGAGAAACTTGCCCAACCATGCCAGATCTTGCAGATGATCAAGCTTAAAGATACTTGGCTAGTTTTTAACAGCTGATCTAGTTTTTCCCTCATAGTCTCCGTTTTTCAGAGGAAGAGGAAAGTAAGAGCAATAGTTTGCATCAGCTCCCTCTATTACTCACCTGGAATAAGCTGTTACTTGTCCCAGGCAAGTGATCAGGTGAGGGTGTGCAAGGCCAATTTAAGGGCAGTGCCTTGCCCACTGGCTTCCAAAGCCCAAGGATGCGCCGGTGTATATCCTGGGCCGACTGCTTGTGTTGTGCCTGGATTGCAGTCGATCGTATTGATTTTTTTTTTCAAGACAACAGCTTTAAAAGGCTCTTTTCCCCAAAGTAACTGATCTTTTCAAATCTTTGCCATTTCTTCCTGGTAAGACTTTCAGATAACAGGGTAAATGCAATTAACAGCCACATGCTGTAGGTGATGAGGAGATATCCTTGAGCACGTTTAAAGGTCTCACAAAATCACAGACATATAGAGTTGAGTGACACCTTGGAGATTGCCTATCCAACATCCTCATCTTCCAGTTGATGTGGTCCAAAGAGGTGACGTGCCATGCCCAAGGTCACACCACGAGATGTGACCAGAAGCCAGGAATCTTTATTTTGGCTCCCTGTCTTTTACTTATGTTTCTCTAAAGGTGGGTTTGTACCACAGTATGCAAAATTATTTTACTTGGCATGCAGGATAATTTTAGGTGCACACAGATAAAGTTTTGTAGAGGCCGATCATTCATTCTCTTTTAACTCTCTTTCAATCTTGCTGATCATGTCAAGGATTGCATGCCTTTTGTTGTACCAGGGTTCGAGGTCACCAACAAAAGACAGAAAGTACATACATGCTCTAACGGTGCATAGGCAATGCTTCACTCACATAGAGAAGAGACAGAGTGAGATCACAGAGAAGAGACAGAGCGAGATCAGCTTCACTAGTGGGCACTAGTCTCCCGTGGCCAGCAGGCTCCTCCCTGAGTATGGCCAGTTCAGGGCAAGTATTCTACATTCACCTCTCCTTGTGCCGCAGTATGAGAGACCCCGTTCCTTCCATCTGGAAACAGATAATAGAAGTGGGGTTGGTCAGGTGCCATATGGTGCCCGCACATGTGCAAGAGACAGAAGAAGTTACTGTGTGCCCAGAACAGGGGGAAGCCTTCTCCAATAAGAAGGGACTGGGAGAGGGAGAGAGACCCAATTCCCAGTCTCCTTATCAGAGAAGGTTCCGGGCCCGAGGCCTTTACTTAGGCAGCCTGGATGGGAATCGTAGAGGCAGACTGTTCCCCCAACATCTTTGCTATTTTGTCTTCAACCGTTCTCTACTAATCTCCTTTGATAACAAAGAGGGAGCAGACCTCAGGCTTGAACTCCTCTTAGAACTTAAAGTGTTTTGTTTTCATTGTATTAATAGTCACCCTTACCTTTCATCTTCAGCAAGTGATACTGGTTTTCCATTTGAAGTAGTGAAGTTGTCTTTTAAAATAAATGTAAGCAGATTAAAGTGAATCTACTTTATGAAAAAATATTAACTAAATAATAGTGTAGGCTATAAATTATGAGGGATACATGATGGGTCTTGCATTGAAAAAATAATGATTAACTAGTGCTTGGAAAGTACTTTCTTATTTAGAATGTTCTGAACCCTTTGAGTCCCAGGTGGTGCAAACAATTAACATGCTTAGCTGCTAACCAAAAGGTTGGAGATTTGAGTCCACCCAGAGGCACCTTGGAAGAAGGGCCTGAAAGTCTACTTCCAAAAAATTAACCATCGAAAACCTTATGGAGCACAGTTTTACTCTGACAAACATGGGGTTGCCATGAATCAGAGTCAACTTGACAGCAACTGGTTTATAACTTAGTTATCCAGTGATCCAGGAGCTCTGAAGACCAGTTACTACTTGCTGAAGATGGATTTGCCTTTTGTAAACATCACACAGACCCATTCATATCCCATCTTGCTGTGGACCCTCTTCCATGGGCCATTATGTGTTTTTGTGGAATGCTCCTTCAGTGGAAGATTTATTCTAATTTAGAGGAACCTGAAAAAAAAAAAAAAAAAAAAAAAGAGGAAGGTGGAGTCAACTTCCAGTTACTTATGGGCAGTTCGAGTCAAATGTTTGAAAAATGGGCTTCTGAATCAGCAGAGATTTCACAAAGTGGCTGGTGGAACTGCATATAGATAGGAAGAGTTCTGAGATGCCAAGAAATAATGCTACTTCTATTACTGCTAATAAAAAGACCGCATTGCTAAATTAAGGGCTAGGAAGGTTAATGATGATACATTCTTTTTTAGTATCAAAGATTAACATGATAAGTTGCATATTAAAGTTAATTCAGACACACTGCTAATGGAGGAGGCATACAAAATTAATTTCTACAGCACCTCGTAAATTACGATCACTCACTCTTCTTTAGCTGATTCTCTTTGTCTTAGCAAGAGCTTCATGTGTACTCACAGTGGGCAGACATCAGTTAGTAGTGGGACATTTTGGGCCCCTGAAGAATCTGGGGAGCAAGGGGTGTGTTCCCTTCAGCCCTTAATCACTGGCAGTCCTCTGCTGGGTGTTTCCCAACTGGGATGTGTGTACTTTGTCACCAGCCTGGGGAGCCACTTGGCAGGGATCTTCGTTTTAATAGTTAATGAAACAATGGATATGAGCTAAGAAGAGAAGAGGGTGAAAGGGGAGAAAGAATGGAAGAGATGAATGAAGAGTGATGGCAGGGGAGTCTCCAAGTAGAATTTGGGACAGCATCTTTGGGTAACTATTTGCTGTCCTGCTCCCTATTGAGGACCAAGATCCAGCTGACATAGGAGCCTATGTAGCCCAGTCTTTAAGAGCTCAGGCTCTGGCATCCACTGAAAGTGACTTACGGTAACCAGCACCTTCGGCAATTTACTTGACTTCATCAAGTCTTACTTTCTGTACCTGTTGAACAGGGAAAATAATATGATATGATATAATTAATATAATACCTACCTCATCCTAAAAAAACAAACCCACTGCTGTCGAGTTGATTCTGCCTCATAGCAATGTGTAAATGTATATATATGTGCCCCTCTGCGTCGGTCAGTTTGTTGTACTGTGGGGGCTTGTGTGTTGCTGTGATGCTGCACCAATGGGCTCAAGCATAGCAACAATTGTGAGGATGGTGCAGGACCAGGTAGTGTTTCGTTCTCTTGTCCATAGGGTTGTTATGAATTGGAACTGACTCAATGGCACCTAACAACAACAACATATATATGTGTGTGTGTGTGTGTATATATATATATATATATATATACAGCGTATATATATATATTATTTTGGTGCTATTTACATATAGTAAAATACACAAATCTTAAGTGTACAACTCAGTGATTATTTTTACATATGTATACATCCATATCAAGGTTTGGACTATTTCCATCACTCAGTCAGAAAGTTACATAGGGATAGTTTACAGATGAGATAATAATAGCTTACACTTTTATAGTGCTTACCATGAGCTAGGGGCACTGCTCTTAGTATGTTACGTATTATTACCTTATTTCATTCTTAGGACTACCTTGTAAAGAGAGATACTATTATTATCCCACTTTACAAATAAAGAAACAAAGATATAGAGGGGTTAAGTGATCTGCCCAAGGTCACACAGACAGTTTCCACACTCTACTCAGTGACTGACTGTATAGCACCCACCATGTGGCCTGGTACTTACTAAGTTCTCAAGGGAATGCTTGTTACTGTCGGAGGAGTGAGATTAGAGCCTCTTTAATAGCTGACATTTCTGTCTATTCCCCTTCTTCATGGTCCAGTTTATCGCTTTGCCTTCTCTGGGCTAGTTGGCCGTTCAGGATACCTTAGGGGGAGAGCCCTTGAAGGAAAGGACCAGACTTTAGCCGTCATTCTGTCCCTGGCTTCAGTACAGGCCGGTGCATTGTAGATGCTGTAGAAATACTCATTGACTGTTGCTCCTAGGGAGCAAACCAAATTTATTGGTCAGATCACCGGGAGAGATGGCCTTTTGGGTTGCTTAACCATATTTGGGCTCTGTCCAAACCTTGTCCTTTTGATGCTGTAAAATTTCATATGAGAATCCGTCATATTTCCAAGCCCCTTTTAGCTCCTTTTTATCAGCTTCCGTGTTCATTCAACCCCATTCAGTCTATTGCTAGTGTTGTTGTTGCTTTTCCTTCTCTGCCTTCTCTTCCTCCTCCCCCTCATCCTTGTCTTCCTTATGCTGTCCTCCTCTTTCTTTTCCTCCTTCTTTTTTTCCTCTCTTTTACATCTTCCTTTTTCTCTTTCTCCTCCTTCACCATTTCATTTCATCAAGATCTTCATGATCACTTCAGATAAAATTTAATAAGCCACTCTCTGCTCTGTTGTTGTGGTTAGGTGCCATCGAGTCGGTTCTGACTCATAGCGACCCCATGTGCAACAGAAAAAACACTGCCCCGTCCTGCGCTATCCTCTCAGTTGTCACTATGCTCAATCCCATTGTTGCAGCCACTGTGTCAATCCATCTCATTGAGGGTCTTCCTCTTTTTCACTCATCCTCTACCTTACCAACCATGATGTCCTTCTCCAGGGACTATAACCTCCTGATAACATGTCCAAATTATGTGATACGTAGTCTCACCATCCTTGCTTCTAAGGAGCATTCTGGTTGTACTTCTTCCAAGACAGATTTGTTTGTTCTTTTGCCAGTCCACGGTATATTCAATATTCTTCGCCAACACCACAATTCAAAGGCGTTAATTCTTCTTCAGTCTTCCTTATTAATTGTCCAGCTTTTGCATGTATATGAGGCGATTGAAAACACCATGGCTTGGGTCAGGCACACCTTAGTGTTCAAGGTGACATCTTTGCTTTCCAAAACTTTAAAGAGGTCTTTTGCAGCCAATTTGCCCAATGCAATGCAACTTTTGATTTCTTGACTGCTGCTTCAATGCATGTTGATTATGGATCCAAGTAAAATGAAATCCTTGACACCTCAATCTTTTCTCCATTTATCATGATGCTGCTTATTGGTCCAGTTGTGAGGATTTTTGTTTTCTTTTATTTATTTACTTATTTATTTATTTTTTAAATTGTACTTCAGGTGAAGGCTTACAGAACAAATACTTTCTCATGAAACAGTAGTACACGTATTGTTTTATGACATTGGTTAACAACCCCACAACATGTCAAC
>NW_004443947.1:10380859-10390173 GCF_000243295.1 Trichechus manatus latirostris | reverse complement strand
CGGATTGAATAAGTATGGTGAAAGGATATAACCCTGACACATATCTTTCCTGACTTTAAACCATGTACTATCCCCTTGTTCTGTTCAAATGACCGCCTCTTGATCCATATACAGATTCCTCTTGAGCACAATTAAGTGTTCCGGAATTCCCATTGTCCGCAATATTATCCATAATGTCATGGTCTGAATTATGTCCCCCCAGAAATGTGTGTATCAATTTGGCTATGCCATGATTCCTGGTACAGTGTGATTTTCCTGTATGTTGTAAACCTGCCTCTATGATGTTAATGAGGGAGGATGGGTAGCAGTTGTGTTATTAAGGCAGGACCTGATCTACAAGACTGGATTGTGTCCTGAGGCAATCTCTTGATATATAAAAGACAGAAGTGAGCAGTCAGACAGGGGGACCTCATGCCATCAAGAAAGCAGTGCCAGGAGCAGAGCACATCCTTTGGACTGGGGTCTCTGTGCCGAGAAGCTCCTAGTCTGGGGGAACACTGATGAGAAGGCCAAGAGAGAGAAAGCCTTCCCCTGGAGCTGACACCCTGAATTTGGACTTTTAGCATACTTGATCGTGAAGAAATAAACTTCTCCTCATTAAAACCATCCACTTGTGGTATTTCTGTTATAGCAGCACTAGATGACTAAGACATGTAATTTGTTATGATCCACACAGTCAAATGCCTTAACATAGTCAATAAAACACAGGTAAACATCTTTCTGGTATTCTCTGCTTTCAGCCAGGATCCATCTGACATCAACAGTGATATCCCCAGTTCCACGTCCTCTTCTAAATCCAGTTTGAATTTCTGGCAGTTCCCTGCTGCTTTGAATAATCTTCAGCAAAATTTTGCTTGCACGTGATATTAATGATATTGTTCAGTAATTTCCATATTCAGTTGAATCATCTTTCTTGGGATTAGACATAAATATGGATCTCTTCCAGCCAGTTGGCCAGGTAGCTGTCTTCCAAATTTGTTGGCATAGAGAAGTGGGTACTTCCAGCACTGCATCCATTTGTTGAAACATCTCAATTGGTATTCCATCAATTCCCAGAGCCTTGTTTTTTGCCAATACCTCCAGTGCAGCTTGGACTTCTTCCTTCCATACCGTTGGTTCCTGATCATATGTTACCTCCTGAAATGGCTGAACGTCTACCAATTCTTTTTGGTACAGTGACTTTGTGTATTCCTTCCATCTTCTTTTGATGCTTCCTGCGTCATTTAATATTTTCCCTGTAGAACACTTCAGTATTGTAACTCGAGGCTTGAATTTTTTCCTCAGTTCTTTCAGCTGGAGAAATGCTGAGCGTGTTCTTCCCTTTTGGTTTTCTATCTCCAGCTGTCTGCACATGTCATCGTAATACTTTACTTTGTCTTCTCGAGCTACCCTTTGAAATCTTCTGTTGACCTCTTTTACTTCATCGTTTTTTCCTTTTGCTTTAACTACCCGACGTTCAAGAGCAAGTTTCAGAGTCTTTTCTGACATCCATTTAGGTCTTTTCTTTCTCTCTTGTCTTTTTACTGACCTCTTGACGTGCTTGATGTCATTCTGCAACTTGTCTGGTCTTCTTTGGTCGTTAGTGTTCAGCGCATTCAATCTATTCTTGAGATGGTCTCTAAATTCATGTGTGATATACTCAAGGTTGTACTTTGGCTCTCATGGACTTGTAATTTTCTTCATTTTCAACGTGAACTTGCATATGAGCAATTGATGGTCTGATCTGTAGTCGGCCCCTGACCTTGCTCTGACTGATGATATTGAGCTTTTCCATCATCTCTTTCCACAGATTTAGTCGATTTGATTCCTGTGTATTCCATCTGGCGAGGTCCATGTGTATAGTTATTGAAAAAAAGTTGATGTAAAAAAGTATTTGCAATGAAGAAGTTGTTGGTCTTGCAAAATTCAGTCATGCAATCTCTGGCATCATTTCTATCACCAGGGCCATATTTTCCAACTCCCAATTCTTCTTCTTGGTTTCCAACTTTTGCATTCCAATCATCAGTGATTATCAATGCATCCTGATTGCATGTTTGATCAATTTCAGACTGCAGAAGTTGGTAAAAATCCTCCATTTCTTTATCTTTGGCCTTAGTGGTTGGTTCATAAATTTGAATAATAGTCATATTAACTAGTCTTCCTTGTAGGTGTGTGGATATTTCCTATCACTGACATCCTTGTACTTCAGGATAGATCTTTAAATGTTCTTTTTGATGATGAATGCAACACCATTCCTCTTCAAATTGTCTTTTCCGGCATAGTAGACGATATGATTGTCCGATTCACAGTGGCCAATACCAGTCCGTTTCAGCTCACTAATGCCTAAGATATTGATGTTTATGGGTTCCATTTCATTTTCGATGATTTCCAATTTTGCTAGATTCATACTTCGTACATTCCACGTTCCAATTATTAATGAATATTTGCAGCTGTTTGTTCTCATTTTGAGTCGTGTCGCATCAGCAAATGAAGATCCCAAAAGCTTGACTCCATCCATGTCATTAAGGTCGACTCTACTTTGAGGAGGCAGCTCTTCCCCAGTCGTCTTTTGAGTGCCTTCCAACCTGAGGGGCTCATCTTCAGCACTATATTAGACAGTGTTCTGCTGCTATTCATTAGGTTTTCACTGGCTAATTCTTTTCAGAAGTAGACCACCGGGTCCTTCTTCCTAGTCTGTCTTAGTCTAGAAGCTCAGCTGAAACCTGTCTGCCATGGGTGACCCGCTGGTATTTGAATACTGGTGGCATAGCTTCCAGTATCACAACAACACACACACAAGCCCCCACAGTACGAAAAACTGACAGACATGTGGGGGACTCTCTGCTCTACACATTGCATTTTCCCATTGTAACTTCTTAGTGGGAGTGGAGCATGTTGAAAGTATCTTTCATTTACACGAATTTAATACTTAGCTATTTGTACTAGATGACTTGGAGACACATTGAGCCAACTGTCTCTTTGATGTCTCCATTTCGGTGGAATGTCTTACAGGCACTCAAACTCAACATTTCCAAAACAGTATTCATTCAAAACCTTCACCTCTTCTGTTCGTTTGCTAGACACCTTAGAGCAATCCCTCATACCTTCTTGTGCTTCATTTTCCGCTTTCAGTTAATCGTGGAAACCCTTGACTCTCTCTCAAATATGTCTTGAATTCAGTCACTTTTCTCCATCTTTATCACCTACACCCTGGACCTATTCACCCCTGTGCCTTACAGGATGCTTGACATCTGGTAGGCACTCAATAAATATTTGTCCCCATGAATAGATAATAGAGGTGTCATGTAAGGACAAGCACATGGTCATGAGCCCTTGTCCATCTGTTGCCTTCATGTTTCACACGAGCACATACCACAGTCAAATGAGTCAAAAACATGAGCTTTTCAGAGCTAAAATTGCACAATTTGTTGTCAAAAGCACCTAATCGCTATCAAATTTAATGTAGAACATTAACATTGAAAAGCAATATGAAAAATTTCTTTAAGAATTTAGTGCCAGAAAAAGCTGTATTTCCCACAAAGAATTGGTCCTCTTCTGCCTTAATGATCAACAAACTCTAGAACTTGGATGATTTCTTTTATTGCCTGGACATGTCCATCAGGCAAGAGAGCACAAAGCCACATTGTATGTACAACTGGAGCCCTTATATGGACTTTTACCTTGGCATGTTGTCTTTTTTCTCTTTTAAACCCTATTTGGGCTGATGAAGAAAATGACAATATACCTATAACTAATAATAAACATATCAGCTAGTAATGCTCAAAATAAAATATTAATGTCAGTTTCATAGGAATACAATTTGAGATTCATTGGCAGAGACTGAACGTAATTGGAAAGACAGTATGTTTCATTGTTTGTATTTTTTTTTTATACTTTTCATGTCAATTGATTGATTCTTTATTACACTCAGACCAAGGATTGTTGTTGTTTGCTGCCATCAAATTGGCCCCTTACTCATGGCGACCTACACACAGTGGAACAAAATGCTTCCCAGTCCTGCGCCACACTATGACTGTTGTGATCTATAGGGTTTTCATTGGCTGATTTTCGGAAGTAGACCGTCAGTCTTTGTTTGTCTTAGTCTGGAAGCTCCACTGAAACCTGTTGAGCACCATAGCAACACATAAGCCTTCACTGATAGACAGGTAGTGGCTGCACATGATGTACGTTGCCCAGGAATTGAATCCAGGTCTCCCACATGGAAGGTGAGAATTCTACCACTGAACCACCACTGCCTCTTCTCCCAAGAGTAAGAACCATATATTGTCTTTCCTTTATACAAAGAGCTCATTAGATGCTGTTGACTGACATTTACATATTCTCTTTTACTTCCTCCCATCTCACACTTTACCCAGTTTCTTCTCCTATTGGCTTTAGAATGCAAACAGGATATCTTTGATTTTTTTTAAAATATTGGATCTACATGTGTGATTTATTTCTTAAATCTGTCTTTTTCTTTGAGTCTTCCTGGGCAGGGGACACCTTGACTCTGTTGCAAGAAATAGAGCAGGCAAGAGCCCCTGCCCCTCAAGGCTCTTGCTGGTCTCCACCTTCTTAGCTGAGTGCTTCTAGAAAATAAACCAGGCCAGAAGAATGAATTCTTCCCATTTCCATTTTTATTTATAGGGGGAATGGCAATGATTTTTTACCTTCCTCTTTGAAGTTTGCTTCCAATTTTTCAGCTGCTTTGAGATATATTGAGTTTCTTTGTTCTCCCTTTGTTGAGAAAGAGCACTAGATTTTAAATGAGTGTTGCTATGAGTAAGAGGGCTCCAGTCTCCTCTCCTTTGAAGCTGATGTGGGGAAGGTGGGGGAAGGAGAGAATCAGAGGATGATTGGAAACAATTACACAACCATTCCATTTTTCTAACGCTTGAATCCAGGAGAATTTTCTCATTTAATTCTCTGAAATGAAGGTTCCCTCTGTTAGTCTTAAAATGTAAACAAGAGGCCTTTAATAAGAGCTTTTCTCAGAAATGAAATGCTGGCTGCTTATATTGATCCAAAACATTGCTGTTGGTTTTCGTTCTTCTTGGTATTTGTAAGCCCTGTGAAGGCAGTAATATAGGATTGTTCATGTGCGGCTTGAGGATTGTCAGTAAGTGGCCTTGTTATTCTAAGCTGCAAACAGAAATGTAAAAAGACCTTCAGAGAAAGCTTGCCTGAGCCCTCCTTTGGACTCTCCACATACAAAAGGGAAAATGAAATTTCTGAGGCATATATCCCAATCATTACAATTTATACCTGCTTCTTGAAACTATATTCTCTAAGTTTGGTATTTCAGACAAAAATGTACTTTGATTGAACGATGCAGATAATAGCTTCAGGTCCATTTCATTCCAGCCTACCTGGACCGGGCGTTTTGTCAAGTGTATAGGTAAGCTACAGATGAAAGACACTGAAGTTTCAACATACTCTGCTTTGAACTTGAAAACTTCTTGGAGCTAGTGTCAGATCCCAACATCTCGTTGCACTCAATAACGGTGGAAACTGAATCACTGTAGTATTTTATTTTGACCTTCTTATGAAGTAGATGTTTTAATCTGCATTTTTAAAGGAAGAGAGGTGAAGTGACATGTCCAAGGTCACACAGCTTGTTACACAGTAGTGAAGCTGGGATTCAAACCAAGGTCTCTTACTTCTTCACAACTGCCCCAGTGACAAGGTGAAGCCAAGAAAGGGAAGATTTGGGTGCCTGGGGAATGTGGTAAAGATGAAGACACACTCCTACAGTTCTCTTCCTTTAACCTGACTCCTCCAGTCCCCAGTTGCTTACCTGGTTACCTCAAGGACACCACAGAATGAATATTAAAATAACCCAACACTAGTGTCCTGATTCGGACAGTTGCCCAAATGTAGGCAGACAGGGTGCCCTATCTAATGCCAGTCCCTAAGGGAGAGCACTGGCCAACAAACAGCCTCTTCTCCCCCGAAGTGAAATCAGTGAACATTCATTCTTCATCTCATACTTATTGATAGTAGATGTCACACCCCAGGCACGCACTGTCTGCTGAGGAAAAGGTAGTGCACAGTTTGAAAGTCACGATTGCTGTTTGCTAGCCCACTGCAGTGAGAAGGGGACGCTCATGCAATTATAATTGAATAAATGGTTGAATAAAAAATGAAAAGTGAGTGACTGGATTGAAGATTACATTCTGACTGACTAATGTTCATTATTGTTCAATTCTAGGATTTTAGGATTAGGATGCTTTCTTAGATTATATTATTCCCCTTGGACTGTAACCTTTATTTAAACACACACACATACACACACACAACAATAAAACAACACCTCCCCCCAAATTAAACAAATAAACTAACAAGCCAGAATCTTGGATTTTTCCATTTAAGGCCAGCTTAAGGGAGCTAGGAGTCCCTGGGTGATACAAATGGTTAATGTGCTCAGCTGCTAACCAAAAGGGTTGGAAGTTCGAATCCACCTAAAGGCACCTTGGAAGAAAGGCGTGGCAATCTACTTCCAAAAAATCAGCCACTGAAAACCCAATGAAGCACATTTCTACTCTGACACACGTGGGGTTTCTATGAGTCAGAGTCGACTTGACAGCAACTGGTTTTTAAGGGAGCTAACAAATTCAGAGGTGGCTGCCTCAACCCTGCAGAATCTGAAAGCTGGGAATAATTGCCTGTACTCATGAGCCTGACTGAGTGAAGTTGGAATAGCACTGGCATGAGAGTCAGGTAGGTCTGGGTTGAAATCTTGCCTCTGTTATGGCCACACTAGCTGAGTGACCCTGGGCAAGCTGCTTGGAACTCCTGTTTTTCTCACCCGTGAAATGGGAACAATGCAGTCTACATAACCGGTTTTGATAAGGATTAAATAAATTCCCAATATGGTGCCTGGAACCCAGCAGGAGTAAAACATATGTTACATATCGTTCCTACTCGATATTCCACTGTCGCACTCCCTCTCACTCCCAGTAGATTTGTAGGCAAGTGGTTTCTGTTCCTTATTAAAACATGTCTGCTATAATGACTCCTACTGCCGAGAAAACCCTATCTGAGCATGTGACCACAGACTAGCTTACAGAGTTAAAGGTGTAACAGTTTCTGGTGAAGTTATTACTGGGATCAATGGACCAGAGGATTCTGTCAGTCTCCAGAGGGCACAGAGGCTGGTGGGAAGGGATTCTGTGTGTTATGGTGCAAAAGAAGGACCATGAAGTCAGGGCTGATAATCCCTGGGGAGGGTGTGGCTGCTGCTGACAGTTATAAGAGTCCTGAGTGCTTATAAATTGATGCAAATTCTAGGTGTCACTGAATTAGAACCAAATGGGGACAAGGGATGTAAGACATCTGTTTGCTGTCAGAAAGTTACCTTGACACATTTCTCCTCTTGCGTGAGCTTGAAATGGAGCTCATTCCTTTGTTGGGAATCCTCCTTTAAAGATCACCTTTAAAGATTATTCTGTGTGAAGCCAACTTGGTTCAGCCCCAAGCGTTTTCATTTGCTTTTCCTCCCATTAGCCAGGGCTGGGAGGTGGGTGAAACACATCTTCTAACAGGCTGAGCTACACTCATCTGGTGTAGCAGCAAGGATATCATCTTTCTGAGCATTAAGGAGCAAATCAAATTTTGGGTCATGACTCAATTGACCGTATCTGCAGCTTTATTTTCTTTAAAGTGATTTCTACAGAGCTGGATTAGGGTTTAATGAGTGAGCTGGCAGTAAGGAGGCTGGTCAGCAATAGTCCTGGAAATGATCTTGGAAAGGGTAACTGAAAGGATAACTGAGAGCGCAAGTACCTGTCAGAACACACAGTTTATATCCTAATAGCTCTCAAAAGACATAACGAGAGGCCATCTCCACGGCCACTTTCAGCCATTGGAGAAATGTTGATGGGAGCCTTTCATTCCTCGCTAGTTCAGTCAATGAAATGATCTCCATTATTAGATTGTAATTTGATAAATCCTAAAATGAATCTATGGCTGTCTCCCTCGAATGTTCAAATATGCATATGCTTACATGCATATATAGCACATCTAATCCATTAGCAAGACATGCTGACTCACCCAAATCTATCCACTTCTGCCTGTCTCTACTGCTGCAAACTAATCAAGCTTCCATCTTCTTTCCCCTCAACTGTTGCAGTAAGTGGGTAGGACAGCTTAGTAGATATGAACGCGGGCTCTGGAATCGGATTGCCTGAGTTTACATCCCAGCCCTGCCACTTACTAGCTGTGCGATCTTAGGTAAGTTACTGAACCTCTCTGAGCTTTGATTACTCATCATAAAACAGATACAATGATATACTTCTTCGTAGAGTGAATGCTCAGAAGGAATGGGGTTCAATAACTATTAGGCCTCTTCACCTTCTCTAAAAAAGCCTTCCACAGTGTTCTCCTGCCTTCTACTTTAGTGACACGCCCCTCCCCCCTTTAAAACAAAAACAAAAAACTTTCATCTCTATCCAGTAATCAAACTCCTTATCAAGGGCCACAAAGCCTGACAGAACCTGGCCCCAGCCAACCTCTCCAAGTTTCTCGCACATTGTGCTCCCCATTTCCTACAATCCAGTCACACTTGTCTTCATGTGATTCTTCCAATGAGTTCAACAAGTTTCCACCCCAGGGCCTTTGCATGTAGTTTCTTCTGCTGGGAATGCTCTTCCCTGAGATCTTTGCATGGCTGTTCCCTTCCTACCCTTCAGGTCTCAGATCAAGTGTCACCACCTCAGAGAGGCCTTCCTTGACTGCCCATTTGAAATGGTCTTCCCAGCCCCCCAGACTCTCTTTATCACCGTGCCCAGTTTTACTCTCTTACTGGTGGTTATCACTATCTGCTGTTGTAACATCAGCTCTCAAATCTTCTATTGTTTTTGTGCATATCAGCTTAGGGAGGGCATCCTTTCCCAACAGCCGGCACCCGCCTCTTAGGGCTGCCCTCAGGATTCAGGGGCCCCCTTTGCCTCTGCACTAGAAAAGCCAGAAGGGCTGGAAAAGTCCATGCCAGTGTCTAAATACTCCGGTTCCTTCACTCCTGTGGCCTATGCTGTTTCCAGAGCTCCTGTCTTAGTCATCTAGTGTTGCTCTAACAGAAATACCACAAGTGGCTGGCTTTAACAAACAGAAGTTTATTTCCTCACAGTGAAGTAGGGTAAAAGTCCAAATACAGGGTGTTAGCTCCAGGGGAAGCCTTTCTGTCTCTGTCGGCCTTCTCAGCAGTCTTCCCCTGGATTAGGAGCTTCCCTGTACAGGGACCTGGGTCCAAAGGATGGGCTGTGCTCCCGGCACTGCTTTCCTGTGCTATGAGGTCCTTCATTCTCTGCTTGCTTCCCTTTCCTTTTATCCCTTGA
>NW_004443947.1:10342206-10380759 GCF_000243295.1 Trichechus manatus latirostris | reverse complement strand
ACATAAAATTACAATCACAAAATGGAGGACAACCACACAATACTGGGAATCATGGCCCAGCCAAATTGATACACACATTTTTGGGGGGACATAATTCAGTCCATGACAGCTCCCCTGCAGGAGTGAGGCAAAAGTACCTTCTGTGAGCCTGGTGTGATTTTGCACCCTGCTTGGCCTCTGTCCCTTCATGGTCCCATGTCTCCCTTCCTCTTCCTAATAAAGCACTTTCACACAGCCCCTCATCTCAGAGTTTGCTTCTGGAGGACCCAACCTAAGACAACTGTTACCCTCCTTATTTAATTGTTTGTCACCTCACTAGAATGTGATATCCATGAAAACTGTGCCTGTCACAGTATATATTCAATGACCATATATCATTGACTGTGGCTCTTTATATACATACATATATGTATAAGCATATACATGTGTATGTAAGCTTAGGATATAAATATATTCCGTATAAACTATTAGAGCTTAAAAATTATATTTATAGTCAGTGTGACATCTTAAAAACATAGACATACTCCCATTTCCTTAAAAATTCCAGCAATTATATGTCAATCTGCTCTTTCTGCCATCACTATGCATCAGAATGGCAAATATCAGCTTATGATAGGGCATCTGCTTATATGTTTAGTGAAAAATCACATTTTATATTAAATATAAAAGGCATATGGCAAAAGCAATAGCTTGGTTTGGACTTTGAGTAAATAAAGTTCTGGAAGTAATGTTTCTTCTTTAGGATTTACTGCCTAGTTGTGCTTTCTCCCTTCTAAGATACCTGAGGGGGATTTTTACAGTTGCTGAGTTCTGAAATCTCCAACTAGGCTGTGTTTGTTTAGCTGGTGTCTTAGGCTGGGTTCTCTAGAGAAGCAAAACCATATATATATGTATAAAAAACCATTTTTTATACACACACACACACACACACACACACACAAAAGAAAAAAAAGAGATTTATCTCAAGGAAATGGCTCATGCGACTGTAGAGGCTGGCATGTCCCAAGTCCGTGGGTCAGGCATCATGCTGAAGGCTTCTCCTGACTCATGTAGCTGTAGGGGCTGACGAGCCCAAGATTGGCAGGTCAGACAGCAAGCTTCTGGCTCAAGCTGTGGAGGCTGACAAATCCCAAAGGCTACTAGCTTAAGTCCCAAGAACTGGAGGTCAGATGATGACAAGTCAGATGCAGGATCCAGAGCGAGTGAGCTTTGCCAGAATGTCCATGTATATTTTGGATGCAGGCCACACCCCTGATGAAACTCCCCTTACAGCTGATTGGCTGATCACATCAGATCACATCGTGGAAGATGACTACACCTTCACAAAACTGCCAAATTACATCATTACATAACTGCCAAACTACATCGTTATGTAACTGCCACACCACTGAGAATCATGGCCCAGCCAAGTCGACACACAACCTTAACCATCACAGCTGGGGAGACATATTTTGGCCCTCAGCGTTCATAAAGTAGAGCTGTGCATCATGGCGGAGGTGGCATGAGGGGGAGTGAGCCATGATTCTGAATATTATAATTAGGCATGTTTTCTGGGAGGTGACGAAAGTGACTCCTGAGGAGCCACTGAAGAATTGTTAGGGAAAAACGCTAGTAGAGTTGTAAAAGCCTTGTAACCTGATGTAGAATATGAAGTTTGTGGGTAGTTATTGATTTCCTGGTGGGTGGAATTAGTTTTCTTTGTAACACACTGGCTGGTGGAGGGAGGCTGTGAGAACAAATTGCTATCTGTCAGACTGGAGTTGTGTCTAGGGAGGTTCTCCTTTGTGTCTTGCTGATTGAACCAAGTGGCCTCTGACATCTGCAAACACTACCCAAACCAAGCGGAGAAAAAGGAGCCACCGAGCAGAGCTCAGCCTTGCCCAAGAGAATTTCGAGTCTCAGTTAAGGGTTTCCCTGCATACCAGAAGGCACAGGGGAACGGGCAGGGTGAGCGTTGACAACCATAGGCCCCCACAAGGGCTGAGCTGAGCTGAATTTGCCTTTTAGTCAATAGGAACTTGGCAAATGCAGAATGAGTTTCACCGTAAAGTCTGTGCAAAATCGAACAGGATAGAAGAGTCGATTAACTCATGCTGGTGACAGAGTAAGGGGCTAGCCATGAGTGGAGTGAAATCCCAAGTGAAGGCTGCCACTGTTGGGCTTAGAGACAGGGGTACCCACACTGAGGGTGTGGCTGAGCCCCTGACACACATACTCAGCTTTTGTTTAACCAGGGTTTGCACTGACTGGGCTGATTCACCTACAGCAAGAGATGTGGACTTCTCAGGGTGAATGTCAGGAATGGGGATGAGCTAAGCAGATTTCCAGAGGTTGAGTGCCAGCCTTAAGTTTTGGCGTAGCAGACACTGAGGGAGTCTGTGGAATCTTTTTTTTAAATGGAGAGTTTTAACACTGAGACTGATTCTTGTTTGCCTTGGGTCATTTGGGTGTGGTGTAATTCTGTCTTGAGACAAGGTTGGGAGAGGTGCAATTCTGTCTTGAGACAAGGTTGGGAGAGGTGCAATTCTGTCTTTAGATAAGGATTGGACTAGAAGACCTAGAAGGCTGAGGATTCCTTCCTGAGCGCCCTCTTTCCGCCCCCAAGCACACTTGGGTACTAACACCCATTCTAGGCACCATCCCCGCCTAATCTTCCCATGGAGAGCTTGCCTCCTCTGAATCCCCACAGGGATATCTAGCCATTTCACACATCTGGGAGGTGCTGCAGTACTCTGGTTAAGAACATGGGTTCTGGTCTCAGGCTTGTTGCTGTTGTGTGCCATTGTAGATTCTAACTTGTAACCACCCTACAGGACAGAGTAGAACTGCCCCATAAAGTTTCCTAGGATGTAATCTTTATGGGAGCAGTTTGCCAGGTCTTTCCTTCCACGGAGCTGGCTGGTGGGTTCGAACCGCCGACCTTTCCGTTAGCAGCCGAGTGCTTAAATATTGTGCTACCAGGGCTTCTCGATCTACCTGGGCTGAATCCTGACTCTAGCTGTTACTAGTTTGTGTGTTGTGGGGTGAGCTTTTCCTTATCTTTAAAGTAAGGATCATAATTGCCCCTCTCTTCGGGGTAGTTGAGAAGATTAAATGAGACAATCCACATGCAGTGTAGGCACAGAGTAAGTATTCGGTAAATGTCAGCTCTTCTCTTCCCAGATAAGTACTGTTTCTTGCACCTTCAGTTATGTCATAAGATCCGAGAGGGCAGGAAGTGTGCCTTTCTTCCTGTTACATCCTCAGGCCCACAGTGACGTTGGGCACAAAAATGATGAAGTATGGAGGAATGGCACTTCCTCCTGGAGAGGTCAGATAGCTCTCCTCTTCATGCTTTCATCTGTCATTCCATCCACTGATTTGTTCAACAAATAATTACAGGATACTTAGATATTCCAAGGAGTCCCTGGGTGGTGCAAACAGTCAATGTACTTGGCTGTGAACCAAAAGGTTGGAGGTTTGAGTCCACCCAGAGGCGCCTCAGAAGAAAGACCTGGTGATGTACTTCCGAGAAATCAGCCATTGAAAACCCTATGGAGCACAGTTCTACTCTGTCACATATGGGGCTCCATGAGTTGGGGTTGGCTCGACAGCAGCTGGTTTTGGTTTTGAGTATATTCCAAGTACGTTTTGTTAGGTATAGAGGGTGCAGTGGTGAACTAGACATGTCCCTATCTTCAGGGAGCTCACAGTGTAGTGAGGGAGCAAGACAAGAGAATAGGTTTATAGAGGAGTCTTAATGTGTTGGGGATGTCCCTGTGTAGTGTTAGTGGTTTGCCCTTGACTACTAGCCTAAAAGCTGGCAGTTCAGACCCACCCAGCAACACCACAGAAGAAAGACTTGGCAGTCTGCTTCCATAAAGATTACAGCTGAGAAAACTCTATGAAGCAGTTCTACTGATGGGGTCACCAGGAGTCAAAATTGACCTGACGGCAGCGGGTTTGGTTTGGATTAATATGTTGGGATATGAATATAAATTGGCTTTTTAAAAAGTTTTTAGTAACAATTGATCCCCTCAACAGGGCTATGTCAAACCCTCTTTTCCCACTGTTGGGACCCCTTAAGGGTCTTGTATGGATTCCATATCTTTCCTGTCATTTTAGTTCTTAAGATAGCATTGTTTTGTATTTAAGACACAGCTCTGCTTATTTGTCAGCTTCATCTTCAACCTGAATCAGAGCTTGCCTCCTATCCTCCCACCACTGACTGGGCCTGGTATCCGTGGTTCTTCTTTCTTTGGGAGGGTGGAGTGGCATGGGGCTGGATGTGCTCTACTCTTCAGACATTTCTGCCTTTCTTTGACTTTTCAACCTTCTCCCTCTAGACCCTGGAAGGCTGGGGATGTGGCAAGTGGAGAGAGTAGGCCCTGCTCCAAAGATGGCCTCATGATGGTGGCGGGCGTGGGCCCAACCTTCCTTTGTATTAGCCCTGTTCTGTCTGCTCCTGGTGGCCTCTGCTAATGTGGTGTTGGCCACGTATGTGGTTTTCTCTACCTGAGTCCCATCCATAGCTGAAGATACCCTCAAAAGGGAAAGCTGTGCCTCCCTTCGGCCCTACCAAATGCTTCAGCCTTAAAAGAGGCAGCCTCGTGATTTCTGACCCTCTGCCAACCCTATGTTCTTTCACCTGGAGCCACAGAAATCTCTGGGGTCTTCTGCACCCTCCAAAAGTCTCAAAAAATTGGGATAAGGTGCCTTTTCAGACTTGCCACACCACGCCACATTCCCTTTGGGCCTTACTGGTACAAGCTTTTCTGTTGAGTCATCTGCCTTTGTCAATATCTAGACAGAAGTGGGCACTAGTATCTGTCCTCAAGTACTCTCTCAAACTTTGTTGTTGTTTCAATTTCAACTCATAGTAACCCACGTGTGACAGAATAAAACAGCCCCATAGGGTTTTCTAGGTTGTCATCTTTATGGGAGCAGATCCCCAGGTCTCTTCTCCTGTGAAGCAGCTGGGTGGGTTTGAACCACTAAACTTTCTGTTAGCAGCTGAGCTGCTTAACCATTGTACCACCAGAGATCTCAAACTTTGAAACACCAAAAACAAAACCTATTGCCGTCGAGTTGATTCCTACTCCTAGCAACCCTTTTGGACAGAGTAGAACTGCCCTTAACCACTGTGCCACCAGGGTTTCCATCTCAAACTTTAGGGGATACATATTCAGAAATGTTCCTTCTTCCCCATGGTAAGAGAGGGTCTTGAAAAGCACAGTGCATCATACTCCTGTGCTACCAATGTTATAACATCTCTCCATTCTGTTGGTGGAACCAGGATGTGCCTGGGATTGTGGACTGGTGAACATTTACCCGCAGGGATAAAAGGTGCCAGTTCATCTTCATTTATCATATGATTGATTGTTTTGAGTCCTCCCTCCATGACCTCAGCTTCAGGGAGGAGAGGGGTAATGACTTCTCTTCATGGACATTGCATCGTATCCAAAGGCCTCTGCTGACCTTCCCTCAATTCTGGGATGGGGCGCGTGTGGATTGGTGTAGGACTGATACCGAATGGTATCTCTCAAAAAGACCTTGAAGGATGATGGTGTACCCCAGCTACCGGAGATAATTTGAATTTAGAACGTGGGGTAATTAGCACCTTTTTGTCCTTAGCTTCTGGATTGGATGTCTGTGGTAGAGAGAGATAGGAGTCAAAGATGACACCCAAGTTTGCTTGATTGTGACTAGGGGTGTCTTCACTCTGAGACAGAGGAAAGGAGAAGGAGCCCACTTGTGGGGAAGATAGTTAAGTTCAGACGTGGCTCTTTGGAGTATTTCCCTCTGGAACGGGCATTTTGGCTGCAGTCACAGGAGTATTTTTGGCCTCGTGAGCCTCAAGGTAGTTTTCTGAAGTGGACAGAGAATCTCCATTTAGTTCTTTCCATAGGGCTACTGTTGGGGAAGGAGCCCTGGTGGCACAGTGGTTAAGTGCAAGTGCTTGGCTGCTAACTGAAAGGTCAGCAGTTCAAACCCACCACCCACTTCATGGGAGAAAGATGTGGCAAGTCTGCTTCCATAAAGATTACAGCCTTGGAAACACTATGGGGCAAGGCCGTTCTACTCTGTGCTGTAGGGTCGCTGTGAGTCAGAATCAACTCGACAGCAGTGGGCTGATTTGGGTGTGGGTCACAAAATTATTGTGAAAGCATATTATACTTCAAGAAGACTGTGAATTCAGGCAGGTAGCACCTACTGCCCTATAATGCAAATTTCTTGAAGAAGGAAGAAACCAGAGCCCAGAAATACTGCATTTTTCTCTCTGCTGCCACTTTGACAGAAGGAAAACTCTTTTCTATGAAAATACAGAGAGCAGAGAAGCTCTGCAGGTTCCTAAGTGACTGGTCTGAATTACAGTTTGATCTTGACATCTGATTGCAGATCTTTAGGCCTTTGTCCAGCATCCAGCACCTGTGGCAGTAGCTCAGGCTGGGTCTGCAGGTCTCTGATACTCATTACCAAAACCAACTAGTTGCTGTAGCGTCGACTCTAACTCATGATGACCCCATATGTATCAGAGTAGAACTGTGTTCCATAGAATTTTCAGTGGCTGATTTTTTGGCAGTAGATCGCCAGGCCTTTCTTCCAAGGCACATCTGGGTGACTCAAACTTCCAGTCTTTCCATTAGCAGCCAAGTGAGTTAACCATTTGCACCACCCCGGGACTCCTTGACACTTACTACCTCTGCCTATATGGATTGATTTAAGGCTCGGCAATATTTATCTTTTAAACTGAAGAAGAATTGATGCATTTGAATTATGGTGTTGGCAAAGAATATTGGCTATACCATGGATTACCAGAAGAACCAATAAATCTGTCTAGAAGCAGTACAGCCAGAATGCTCCTTAGAAGCAAGGATAGTGAGACTTTGTCTTGCTCACTTTGGACATGTTATCAGGAGGGACCAATCCCTGGAGAAGGACGTCATGCTTGGTAAAGTAGAGGGTCAGTGAAAAAAAGGAAGACCCTCAACGAGATGAATTGACACAGTGGCTGCAACAATGGGCTCAAACATAGCAACGATTGTGAGGAGGGCGCAGCGTTTCATTCTGTTGTACATGGGGTCGCTAGGAGTCGGAACCGATTGGATGGCACCTAACAACAACAACAACAAACCATTTGTATTTGCTTGACAATCAAGTAACAATTTAGAGTGCTGCTTCCTGAAGCTTTACAAAACTAACGTAATTTCACAGCTTCAATTACAAAAGAGAAAAATGATTTCATCTCAAAACAGAGGAGACAGACTTCTGAGAAATCATGGTTAAAGAGAAGACCGAGTACTTTCTGAAAAACAGGCCGCATTGTTAATGGCTTCCTCGGCTAAAATCTTGCTGGCTCTCGGCACCACGCGCCTCCGTCTGGTGGGGAAGCTGGTTTTGGTAAACTGTAAGGCAAATGACTTTCAGATTGATGAACCTGAATTATTTCTGCTGGGGCCTGGTCTGCAGCTCCCACAGCCTTGGTGGTTTGTGAACAATGCGTTGTGCCCACTGTCTTTCCATCTAGCAACTCTGTCCTTCCTCTTGCCACTTCCTCTCAATCTTTATTTTATAGATCTGGAATGGGCCTTAACAATCACTCAGTTCAACCCTTTCATCTGATACTGTCAATGCTTTCTCATCATCCCTATCCATAAGCCACAACTATTGAGTAGGCCGGTGGGTGATGTTCAACCAGTTAGAAATAGCCATGAGATTCCTACCAGACCTTTCCATGAACATATGCTCATTTAGCTCAATTTTAAGTAGAACTTAAGGTCTAGTGATTCCCCAAAGAGATCCTGATTAATATCTAAAATCTCCCAATTGGCCTTTTCCCGTGGTTTCGTCTTTCTAATGGGATATACCCAAGATATCTCAACTAGAGTACTAACAGAATGAGCTTTTAAGGAAAAACTCGACCTCAATTCCCTCCACAGCTCTTTTTAATGGCCATTCCTAATTGGATAAACATCACCCACTGGCCTACTCAAGTTTGCTTCTTTTTTTTCAGTTGTCTCTAATCTGTGATGGGCTATTAACCTCCGGTCATTCCCTTCTATTCCAGAATAGTGACTGGCACAAAGGGAGGGCTCAATAAATGTAGTTGACTGACTAAGTGAGCGAATGTATTAACCCTTCATCTGCCTTCACACATCTCCTTCCTGTAGGTCTTAGTGATCTTGTTTTGCAGACAGGGAGAGTTTTTTGTTTTGTTTGTTGTTTTTAAATTGTATCAAAGCAGCAGCTTTCTTTTTTTTTTAAATGTATTGTGGTAAAGTATATATAACAGAATTTTCCTTTTTAACTGTTTTTAAGTGTACAACACAGTAACATTAATTACATTTACAATGTTGTGCAACCTTCATCACTATCTACTTCTAACACTTTGTCATCATTCCTGACAGAAACTCTGTTCCCATTAAGCAGTAACTGATGAGGAGAGTTTTAAATGTTTTTTTTTTTTTTTTTTTGTCTTGAGTCACAGAAGGCTATTTTAGGCCTCAAAATATTACACGTCTTCTTCTTACACTTGACTCTCAAGACAATGGAGCAGTCTTGAATTGTTTCTTACCACGTCCCTTCAAGGTCTTATCAAATCTTCTGCCTCTGCAGAAGACAGGTGTGTTGTGTCAGAAGCTAGATATCTAAGGGAGGAAACCCGACTTTTATTCTCATTGTAATCACCCGGGTGACTGGAAGAGCCTCTTTATTGGTTTCGGCTCTCTGGTCTTTTCCTCCTCTAGCTACCCTACATGCTGCAGAGAGATGAATCTCCTTAAAGCACATCTTCTGGTGTCCACCTTTTGCCCAGAGAACTGTGGAAGAAAGAGACATATTGTTGCATTTTAAAATTCTTTTATTAAAATCCCTAGTTTATTTTACTTGTAAAATTAATTTTTGGGGGAAGAAGACTTTTAGATTTTTACCTGACTTAGTAAGAGAATGTACATTTCTTCTTTTCTAGTTGGATTTAATCATGACAGTATCAGTAAAGGCATAATGGTGAAATTAAGTATCATGAAGTTGTTGAGATTATTCATCATCCAATGGCAAAGAGTTTACAACTTCAAATCAACACACCTAGTTTTTCTACCAAGCATTCCAGCAGATATAATTTCCTCTAACAGACAGTTCCTTTGGAAGATAACTTTTAAAACAAACCCCTGAACATTGCAGAAAATTTCTTTACCCCTATTAATAAATACCAAAACCAAATCAGTTGCGGGTTCATGGTGTCTCCTGACCTGGACAAAAACTCAACTTTATGATGACAAGATGTGGATTAAGTATTTTGTTATTGTTAGGTGTCCTCGAGTCAGTTCCAACTCATAGTGACCCTATGTACATCAGAACAAAACACAGCCTGGTCCTGCACCATCCTCAGGATTGTTGTTATGCTTGAACCCATTGTTGCAGCCACTGTGTCAGTCTGCCTCGTTGAAGGTCTTCCTCTACTTTACCAAGCGTGATGCTTCTGCTTTACTAAGAGTGATGCCCTTCTCCAGGGACTGATCTCTCCTGATAAGAGAGATGACAAGTGACAAGTCTGGCTTCTAGGACTAAGTATAAATATAGCTTAAATGTTGTGGTAATGGTATATAAATTTTCTTCAACCTCCTTCTTTATCTCTCTGAACACAAGGTAATGGCTAACCTAGTGCTTTGTATTCTCAAAAGGCCTTAGGACAACAGTGTCTGGAGTCCAGACTTTTTCATTAAGTACTGTTAAACTTGTGGCCTGTGGTTTCACCTATGATTTTAAACAAAGCTCAGTCACAATTTTTAGAGCCTATGGTTTTCTATTTCCATAGAACTATAACCTAAAATTTTTCACTGCATTTAGGAGCTTTCCCTTTAAATGTTTAAATTTCCCTCCCATTATTCTATTTACAAGAGAATATTCTACTTAGCCTGGATCTATGTACTCTAAATCACCTCCTGTTGTCTAAACTCCCACTCTTCCTGTGGCGATATTATTCACTCATCAAGGGCCATCTCCAAAGCTGCCTCTTCCATTCAGTGAACCAAACTTTACGGAGTGTCTAGTATCATCCAGGTACTTTACCAGGCACTTGAGATTTAGTCTGGCTCTCACGTAGCTCACATTTTGTTGGGATGAATGGACATTAATTGATCTTACTAATTAGAATTTATTTACAAACTAAGATTGGTGCTCTGAGAGAAGAGACACAATTCTATGAGAGCGGTAAAGTCTTTCTTGAACCTTCCAGGTAGAGACTATTGCTCTCTTCTTAAGCTTCCATGGCATTTTATGACTCTAGCAGTTGGGATCTTTGGCTGTAAGCAACAGGAACTGACTCTGGTAATTTTAAGTGAAAACAAATGTATTTGGAAGATAGAGAGTAGTTCAAAGGAAAAGCTGGGGAAACCAGGTATCAGAAGAGAGGCCCAGAACAGCTCTGGCAGTGGAAGCAGGAGGCACCTATGGGCAGCTTCCACAGACAACCGAGCTCCAAGAAGGACTGTACTCTTCATATAGTGGTTAAGAGCACGGGCTCCATGGTCAGATTGGATCCACTATGTACTGGCTAAATACACTTTGGCAAGTACCTCTGCTTCCTCGTCAGCAAAATATGGAAATAATAGTATCTATCTCATAAAGTCATTGGGAGAATTACATGAGGTAATTCATTCAAGACACTTAAAACAGTGCCTGACACATTGCATTGGTGTTAGGTGCCATCGAGTCGGTTTCGACTCATAGAGATCTTGTGTATAACAGAATGAAACATTGCCGGATCCTTTGCCATCCTCACAGTTGTTGCTATGGTTAAGCTCATTGTTGCAGCCACTGTGTCAATCCATCTTGATAACGTCTTCCTCTTTTTCGCTGACCCTCTGCATTACCAGGCATGATGTCCTTCTCCAGGGACACATTGTAAGCACTCGATATTTATCGGCAATCTCAGAAATTACTATTATTAAATTCCCCTTTAGATTCATATTCAAGGGGGCATCCTAATTGGGGTCTCAGGTTCTCAGCACTTGTCCAGAGGAAGACAAGGCAGCCAATGATAGGTCTCCCAGGATTGTATCCCCAGAGTGAAGTCCGGGTGCTGTGCCGGAAGAAGGGAGTGTGGATGCTGGGCTGACCGAATGAGAGACGTTCTTTACCTGTTCCCACCTGTATCTTACTCTACCTTCTGCTGTTCTCATCGTTTTCATTGTTAAGCACCTCTGCCAGATTTTAAGCCCCTGATGGGCAAGAAGCCCTGCTAGTGCAACAGTCAAGAGCTTGGCAGCTAACTGAAAGGTTGGTGGTTCGAAACCACCCCGAGGTTCCACAGGAGAAAGATCTGGCTACCAGCTTCCATAAAAATTACAGCCTAGAAAACCCTATAGGGCAGTTCTACTCTGTCACATGAGTTTTAGTTGACTGTACAGCACCTAACAACAACAATGGGCAAGAACTATATCTTATCTCTGGGCTGCGAGTCCCAGCGCTTTCCACACCAAAGGTGTTTGATGACTATTTGTTGGATTGAATTAAAATGAAATTCTGGAGTGTATGATTCACTTCCCTGCTCAAGGGCCATCTGGATGTGGATGATTTAAACATTTTTGGAATTTTTTTTTTTTGGTACCTCAAAGTTTTCTATTTTTAAGGGAAGTATAGAAACAAAGCTGTGTAAGGTGTCAGAACATTCCAGAAATTTCTCAAGGCAGCAATATCAAGAGAGACACCTTTCTCTGTAAAAGGTTTAATTCATTTTGATTGAAAGCCAGTGTGCACAAAGACTCAAGTGGAAGGTTGTTCATTTTCTTACTGTTTGTGCTAGTAAAAAACAGGGATATGGCTGAGTAAACAAATATATCCATAATAGAGAATACTATCATACAGTTAAAAATAATTAAGTAGATCCCTATATGTAATTGCAACCTTGGTGGTGCAGTGCTTAAGTGCTTGACTGCTAACTGAAAAGTTGGCAGTTCGAATCCATCAGCCGCTCCTAGGAAACCCTATTGGGCAGTTCTCTTCTGTCTTGTAGGGTTGCTATGAATTGGAATTGACTTGGTGGCAACGGGTTTGGTTTTTGGGTTTGTTCTATATGGAATAACATAGAAAATGCTCAGAGAAATATTGGTGACTAAAAAATCAAGGTGCAGAAAAATTCATAGAGTAGTCCCTTAAGTAAAAAGGAAACAAGAACAAAATGACACTATATATTTTAAACTAATACACATATATGTCAAATCATATAAAATATCTTGAAGGTTTATATTTACAGTATGACATGACATACTTATCTGAAAGCAAAATCAAATCGATACTACATATTTCATACTGATGCATTTATTTGTCAGGTGCCGTTGGAGTCGATTTCAACTCATAGCAACCTCATGTCAACTTCCCCATAGGGTTTCTAGGCTGTAATCTTTATAGGAGCAGATCACCAGGTCGTCCTCATGCAGAGCTACTGGGTAGATTTGTACTGCCAACCTTTCGGTTAACAGCTGAGTGCTTAGTCCGTGTGCCACTAGGGCTCCTTATACATTTATATATAATAAATACATAGAACAAAGTAGCAGTGGTTGCTTTTGGAGAGGGAGGGACGAGAATTGTGAATGATGTTCTAAGAAAATCTTTACCCATCTTTAATATTTAAAGTTTTTACAAGGGTAATGTACTCATGCAGTATTTATTTAAAGAAAATTATATAAAAAAAAGAAAGAAAAGAAACTAAAAAAATGAGAAAGCCCCACCACTTCTGATCTGCCTTCATTTCAGAATGCCGGGACATTCTGCTTCCTGTCATCACCAAAGAACTGAAGGAACTGCTGGAGCAGAAGGATGAGATGCAACACCAGGTCCCGGAGAAGAAGTACTGCGTGGAATTACTCCACAGTATTTTGGAGGTCCTCAGCTGTCAGGATATGGTGAGTCCTCATGATAATGGAAATGTTCTGGACTCAGGCTAGAGCTGAGTTGATTAAGTTCTAAAATATTGATGCTGATGAATAGCAGCCAAAGTCTGAAGATAAAAGTCAGCAACTTGCTCGGGAGACCTACTTTTCCAGTGACTAACTCCTAATTCTCTGAAATATGGCTTGGGGATTGGAATTAAGCAACTAGCATTTTGTTACTGTATTTCTTATTGGTCAGGCTTTCTCAGGGTGTAGGTATGGACATTATTGCAGACTTTTCAGATGACTTGTCTTTATACTCAGTTCCTGGTTTGCAGAGGTGTAAAGGGAGTTTTCTATCCTTAAACAACTAAGAAAACCCTCATATCTACTTTCTTAGCCGAATTGCATGGGTTTCATTTCTCCAGTTGTCTCCAGTGATGATGAAATTCATTAAGATTCTTTTCCTGTCTCCTCTCTTGGATGAGCAGATTGCCCAGGTCCAGACTCCAGAGATAGGACAGAGAGTGGGGTGGTAGTAGGAGGTGGCTTTGGCAGTAATCCAGTGTGTATTTGGTAGACACCATTCAGAGATTAAGGCAGGGTTGGATCCAAAAGAAAAGACCAAAGGAAGCATCAGCCTCAGTGGGAGTAAGTGGAGGGCTTCCAAAAGGGCAAAGTCTGCAGATGAGGATAAGCATGATGGAATGGTGATGGTGGTAAAGATTGAGAGGTAAAGATTAGAGACAGGTGTAGAATTCTTGAGACTTGAAGGAGGGAGGTAAGAGTTCTTGACATGACCTAGGTTGCTTCAGCAACTCCACCCTTATTCTTGAGAAGTGTCCAGGAGGGCCTCTGATCCAGGATAGGACTGGTTTTAGAGGACTATGTAGACCCAAATGACCAACAAATGCTGTCTAAATATTTGTGTGAACATTTCCTCTCTTTCTCTCCTCCTTAGAAAATCCGAAGAGAATTACTTTCTGGATGAATTTCATCAATGATTGACTATAGTTAGAAAACTCCACAGAACAACATTCCTTTACTTTTGTATCCCATAGTCAGTCATTACTATCAATTTCCTTGTATGAGGTCTCTCTTCTGTTTCTTCCTTCCTACTACTATTGTAGTTAAGCTTCTCATCTCATTACTGTGTAAATGCAGTAGCTTGCTTTATTCATTCATCTATCCATTCATTCATTCAGAAATAATATGAGGTACTTGGAATGTAAGGGAACATAGACACATTCTCTTTTCTCAAGAAAATCCTTAGTAGAGGAAACAAACATGTAAATAAGTAATTGATATAAGGGATATAATCTGGATGTACTAGATGTATAATATAGGGTACAGGAGCTACCAAAGAGTTTGTGTGTGTGTGTAGCATTTTTTGTCAAGGAAGCCTCACAGAAGAGGTGAAGCTTTAGCTGAGTTTTCAAGGGTGAATAATTCATGGTCATAGCTGCTACTGCATTTGCTGTATTCTAGGTACTGTGCTAAATGCATGACATGTATTCTCTCTCCTTACTCTGATCCTAGGGGCTAAGGATTATTATTCCCATTTTACAGATGAAGAAACTGAAGCTCATACACTTAATTAACGTTTAAGGCAAGATAGCAAATAAATGGCAGGGCCAAAATTCAAACCCAGCTGGGTCAGACTCCAAAGTCTGTGTAACCAAAGAGTCTTACCTCTCTTTTTTTTCCTCCTATCTCACTCCTTGTTTCATTGTAAAGCGGTATAATTCCCAATCTAGATTCACTCTGGTATTGATGTTAATAATGAGTGTTGTCTCCATAAGCACATTTACTAGCCAGCTGTTGAGCTGGTTCCAGTCTTTGCTACTTGATCTTTTTTCATTGATTTTTTTTAAGGGAGAGCTTGGTCTTACTCGCTCTTTTTTTTTTTTTCCTTTGGAAGACAGAAAAACAGAGTGTTTGATTCTGCCCTACTTATGTTTCTACTCAGGAACAAACGTTGGTTGTGTGCATGTGTGTTTTCTTGTGCTGGCTTTTTAAAGAAATGGGAAGAAAGAAAGAAAAAAACAAACCTCGCCACCCCCTTTTCACTCTCGCTCTCCCCCTCTGCCCTCCAGACGCGCTCCCCTGTTTTGATTCTGCTTTTTGTCTTGTATGTAATCCTTGGTTTGTCGATTTTTTTGTTTTCTGTAAAGACTCCTTACACCAAAAAGAAAAAAAAAAGGGACATGAGGGTGGACCCATAATTTCTACAGAAGCTTCCTAAAGAATGCTGCCTCTTGCTGTTGAAAAGCCAGTTTGCAACTGTTCCTTACATTTGAGTAATTAATGCTCAGATGCCTTGTAATGTAGGGGAGAAGGTGGGAGACAATCATGGATCCTGGGAATATGCTAGTGGACCCAGTTTGGGGAATACAACTATCATGGGCTGATTGCCAAGTTCCTGACTTGGATGGAAGAATGACCCCGGCTCACAGGTTAACAGTTCCTTTGTAGAGCAGAGGTGATGGGGCCCTGCCGCTCCCAGGGGATGGTCCCCCAGAGCTCTATCCGGACAGGTTGTCATCACTTTGCACGGTCAGTTACAGCAGACACCAGTGAGAAGAGGCTGCTGTCTCACATACCTTTGGTACTTAGGGCTTCAAAGCCAGGAAGTGAGTGGGAGGCTGTATGCTCCCCTCAGGGACTGTGGCATCGCATCTGGACTTGAGGTGTGTGGGAGGTGCGTTGTCACTCTTTACTGCCTCTGAGTGCATTGCTTTTATAATGAATTCTGACTGTGGGACTTCCCACCATCTCCCCAGGGTGAGCACCTGTCTTTGCTGGATGAGTTATTAAATACTATTATTACCATTTAGTTTGGTACAAGATTCTGATGGGCTTGGTGAGCTCCACATCTAACCTTTCCAGCTCCTGAAGACAGAGACCTCTCTTCTTTTCAAAAGCCTTTCTTCCAGGAAAGAGACTCATTCAGTAGCCATTATTACTTTGAACAAAACAGAAAATCAGAAAGTCCCTGTGTCTTATCTAGACCTGTCTTGCTGTAGTACAAGGTGGCTCTCACCTCGGGCTGCACATTCACATCCCCTGGAGAGCTTTTCAAAACAGCAGTGCCTGCATCCCAGTCCCAGGTATTTCAGTTTAGTTGGTGTGGGGTGGGGGCAGCACTATGAGAAGTTGGTTGTGTGCAGTCTGGTCAAGTCTATTCTGAATCACAGTGACTCTATAGGACAGAGTAGAACTGCCCGTAGGGTTTCCTAGGCTGCAGTCTTTACAGAACCAGATTGCCAGGTCTTTTCTCCCGCAGAGCAGCTGATGGGTTCAAACTGTCACCCTTTCAGTTAGCAGCCTGACACTTAATCGTTATGCCACCAGGACTCCTATGAGAGGTTTCAACCAAATCAAACTTATTGCCATCAAGTCAATTCCAACTCATAGTGACCCTATAGGGCAGAGTAGAATTGTCCCATAAGGTTTCCAAGGATGTAAATCTTTAGGGAAGCAGACCGCCCCATCTTTCTCCCAAGGAGTGGCTGGTGGATTTGAACTGCTGACCTTTTGGTTAGCAGCCGAGTGCTTAAGAGTGCTTAACCACGGTGCCAGCAGGGCTCCTCTATGAGAAGTTTACCAGGTGATTGTAACAGGCCACCAGGGGGTGGAGAACCACAGCTCTGGCTCATCAGTGTCACCTGGAGATGCTGTTAAAACACGTTTCCAGTCTTTAGGTCTGCAGGGTGGGGCTGAGACTTGCTTTTTCTAACAAGTTCCAAGGTGATGTTGATGCTTCTGTTCCAGGAACCACACTTTAAGTACCACTGCTCTAAAATGACCTATTTCTTCTTCTTCAGTGTTTACAGGAAATGGAGGAACAGCTGGGCTCAGCCTCAGTTTTTTTTTACTTCTTAATTCAAGATCCCTCTCCAGCCTGTAATCAAGGACCTTCCAATACAACATTTAATCAAGGGCGGATTAACCAGTAAGCGAGGTACGCACCAGTTTACATTAAGCAAGATACACCCGGGCTTACTTGTGCGTACATACTGATCTGTAGCGCACAGTTTCAGATCGTGCACTACAGATTAGTAAATACGCACAAGTAAGCCCGTGTATACCTTGCTTATTGTGTAATCCGGCCCTGCATTTAATCAACCAAAAAGTGATGATGTCCTCAAACAAATTCATTTGTCCTCATAATTCATTTTCATGGGCTGGTGGGGACATTGCATATGCAAAAATTTGGCTTTTAAAAATCCAGACTATTGGATGTGCTCTTTGGTTTCTACTGGCGCCAACTTCTCCAAATTGGAAATTTGGAAGACAACAAATAACAAGGCTCCCAGAGTAGATGTCCCGGATGTTTCTTCTGGTTGTTGGGATGCTCTCTGCTGATAATAGCATAGCCATTTATTACCGGCTCTTAGTTGGCACCATAGAGCAACCCTTCTTCCCACCCCCAAGCATAGAATCTGTCCGCTTTCTGAAACCAGTGCCCAGGGGTAGAACCATGTGTAGAAATCTAGCAATTATAGTGCAGGATGCCAAGCTTGCTTTGGAGGGCATTGTGTGTTGGGGGGATGGGAAAAGATGCTTGTCTTCCATTGATTGTCAGCCTCTGGGTAATTACAGCTCAGCACTGCAGGCCTGGCACAAGGAAGCTATGTTTTCTTGTTATTACCCTATTCATTGTAACCCGAGGTGGCACATGACTCAGGGTGAGATGTCCCTAAACCTGGGTGTTGGTATTTTTTTAATGATAGTGTTAAATTCTCTCATCCAGCTTGCTAGAGTTGTACTTAGCATTTGAAAGGGACGTGTTCAGGTGAAAGATAAAAAGCCTGACTTCTGCCCCTATTAACTCCTTTTCTCCCCTCTCTGAGTAAGTTTAGTTTTGGCTACTCCAGTTAGTTTGAAAGGCAGTTTCACACTGGCTTCCTTCTGGGCCTTGTGGGGCTGCTGAGTAACTCATAAAATTTAATTTTGCACCAGACCCAGAGGGAATAGTTGTTTTTATCCCCCTCCTCTTAAAACAAGCCTTTCGTTTTTATGTTTCATTCCCCTAAGGAAAAGGAGAGTCATGGTTTTGTAACCGGCTTAGCAATCATGACCCCTGATTCTGAAGAGGAATGGTGTTGGTTGAATCTGAATCACGGAGGTAGAGAGCAGGGATTCAGCTTTAAAAAGAAAAGAAAAAAAATTCCTTGAATCCATTGACTAAAGCTGGAGGGTTTTACTGAGTACTGGATTAATCAGGAATGGCTTGGAATTCCAGTTATCTTTAGGCATCAGCTTAGACAAGGCAGGGAGGGTTTTCGCTCATCACTGTTTCCTGCCTGGAATGTTCTTTCCAGATCCCACTCTTTCTACGCAGTTGAAATCCTAAACTCCCGTTAGGTTCACTTCAGATAAAATTTCCCATCTGAGATCTTTTCAACTCCATGCCCACTTCCTCTTTCCAGGCAAACTTAAGGACTCTCTTTGTGTTTTCTTAGCAGTGTGTTCAGACAGATATCACAGCACTCGTGTTTTCTGTCACCCTCTCCTGTGCTGGCCCCCTTACCAAGCTTTGAGCACAGATGCTCTGAGAACAAGCCTTATTCCCCTCAACTTCACAGAGCTTATACTTTCAGCATCACTTACTAAAAACCAGTTGCCCTCAAGTAGACCCAACTCATGGCGACCCCATGTATGTCAGTGTAGAACTGTCCTCCATAGGATTTTCAATAGCTGTACATCTTCCAGAGCATCTCTGGGTGGACTTGAACTGTCAGCCTTCCAGTTACAGTTGAGCACATTACCTGTTTGCACCAGTCAGGGACTCCCACCTTTGGCTAATCCCGCCTTTATACTCCATGCTTCAGTTCCACTAACATTCTTTCAACCCCTCAAATGCGCCATGCTCTCCCAATTCCGGGTTACTGTGCATGCTGTCGGTACTGCCCAGAACATACTTGCCTCCACTCTACGCCTAGCTAAATCCTACCTAATGTTCAGAAGTCAGATTAAATGTCACTGTCTCCAGAAAGCCTTCTGTAACTTTCTTCCCACTACTCCTTCGTGATCGCAGGAGCAGTGCATGCATACTCTGTTGTAACACCTGTGTTGTCATCCTTTGTGGACTTGTCTGTCTGCCTTCCTGAGGGGCTGGGAGTGCCAGGAGGACAGGGAACAACTGTCTCTGCCTTTGCAGCTCAGCTCTGCCACTTCTCTTGCCCACCCCAGCATAATGCCTGGCTCGTGAAACTCGCTGTTGAGGGAATGAAGAAATGAATGACTCTGACTCGCCCAAATCAATAGCAGGGCTTGATTTCTCCCTGGAGTCTTCTGCCCTGAGTGCTAGTAGGGTATTCCTTTGCTCTGGTTGCAGTCTTTGAACCTCAGGTGGAGAAGGCAGAATTAATCATACTTCTCAGTTCATGATACATCATCCTCCTTTGGTAAAACAAAGTTCTCTCTTCTTTTGTGTGTGTGTGTATGTGTGTGTATTTATTAGCTTCTGTCACCATCTCCTACTTCCATTCCCCCACCTCCCCTACCTGCTATGGGTGATCTATCTAATGTGTTGAATATATGTGTGTGGTGTTGGGTACATGTATTTTTAGCACACGTACACACACCCCTCCCTTGAAGAGGTTCAGGCACTGACAGTAAACGGTTATTAGCATCTTCAGTTCTGTCAGGTTCCCAATGGGTAGGGAAGGGACGGTGGTGCGCGCAGGAATTGCTTAGAATTGAGGGCGTTCTTGGTCCAGCTCTGCCCCTGACCTGCCACCTGGGACAGTACCTGGCTCTGCCTGCCTATGCTGAGGTGTCTTCTTCTGTAATGTGCTCCCCATGGCCAGCCTGAGTTCTGGGTTCTCTGATAATCCCAGGCAGCCTGCCTGCTGCAGGGCTGAAGGGAAGCTGGGACTGCCTCTTAACATTACCATTTAATTCCCAGGAATCAATACCTTCGTGCAAAAGCAGCAGGGTTTTCTTCTAACCTATCTGCTCCCTCATATTTCAAATAAAAGGCAGGAAGACAAAACATGCTGGAATTCTTGTGTCAAAGCATGCTGAAATTCTTGTGTCTGTGGTGCGTTCTAAACAGAGACCAGCTAATTAAGCCCCACACTTAAAGCTAAACAGATGAGAATTCTTTACCTTTAGCTGTGTCCAAGGCCGTTTTGTTTTTACCCCTTGCTCTTCCTCTGGCTTTCATGGTGTTAAATGTGTCCTTCCTATCTAATGGAGTGGCTTCCTGTGGTCTATGACATACCTTACATTTTCCCAGCACCTTTTAACCTGCACGACTTTCTTTTATGTCACAGTTTTTTGTTACTGGCCACCACATGGTGAAGCAGGTTTTATTCTCCCTATTTTATGGATGAGGAAGCTGAGCCTCAGAAAGGCTGGGTGACATTCCCACCTAAGGTTAGAGAGTTAGTAAAAGGCAGAGCCTGGAGTGAATCACCCCGCCTCACGCCACAGTCAACAACCTCTCGTATGTTACATTTCTTACCACCACTTCACATTTACACTTGAGCATTTCAAAGCACTTTCACCAGCATCCTTCCCTGGTGGAGTCAAGAGCACATTCTTGGGAATTAGACAGACTACACTCATGGATTCCACTCCACAAATATCTGAATAGCTCCTATCATGAGGAGAGCCCTGGTGGCGCAGTGGTTAAGAGTGCAGCTGTTAACCAAAAGGTTGGCAGTTCGAATCCACCAGCTGCTCCTTGGAAACTCTATGGGGCAGTTCTCCTCTGTCTTGTAGGGTCTCTATGAGTCGGAATCGACTCGACAGCAACAAGTTTGGTTTTGGTGTTTGGTATCATGAGGAGCCCTGGTAGTGCAGTGGTTAAGCACTCAGCTGCTAACTGAAAGGTCTGTGGTTCAAATCCACCAGCTGCTCCGAGGGAGAAAGATATGTCAGTCTGCTTTTGTAAAGATTTACAGCCTCGGAAAGCTTACGGGGCAGTTCTGCTTTGTCCTACAGGGTTGCTATGGTCAAATCGACTAGATGGCAGTGGGCTTGGGTTTATCATGTGCACTATCCTAGGTGCTGGGGATATAGCAGTAAGGAGAGCTGGGTGCAAATTCTAGCTCTGCTTCTTATTAGCTGTGGGGAGTCATGTAACCTCTCTGTAAACGTGGGGATATTCCCCCAGGTGTGTCAGGATCACAGTAAACAACATCTGTGAAAACATCCAGCTTTATACCTGGCATATAACTCACACTCAATAAATGTGGTTTTTCTTCTTCTTTCCATTGTTCCAGACTGCTTTTGAAACATTCCTGTAATTCTTTTTAGGAATAGTAAATGGCCAGGTGGCCTCCTGGGAGGATGAGGAGGATGCTGTAGCCCATCAGCTCTGACAGTAACCTCCAGTCAGTCCTCCCTGCCTGTAGCTGCAGCCAGATGCTCTGGAGCCTTCTCACACTCCACAGGAGCCTTGCCAAGAAGCAGCAGATGCTGTTGCTTCCCCCTGCAGGGTATCAGGATCTCATACGGATTCCTGCAGGGACTGGGGGAAGGTGTCATCCTCCCTTTTCAGCAGCTCTTTAGGGGTATTCCAGAATTACAGGGCTCATGATCATCTACTACGTGTGTATGTGTGAGCCCTGGGACCAGTGGCGTGCTGGAGCTGCTCATGAGAACGGAGGATTAAATATTTAGGAATTTCGTGAGGCAGTTATTAAATACAGCCATTATTAAAAATTAGTTTGTATTCATCTACAATTAAATGGACAATATTAAAATCAAAGGTAATACATACTCAAAACCCATCACTTCCCAATAACGTTACCACAATTTATTCTTGTCTGTGTGATTGAGGTTATTTACATGTCTTGTGTCTGCATGGTAGAAATTATATTTAATGGTGTGCTGCTGTACATCTCTTCCCAACTGTGTTCAGTGACCTCATATTGATGGCTTGAAATCAACCATGAAGGGAGTGTTTACACAACAGAAATTGGCCGACTATGTATATGGGACTTTTATTTTTCCCTTCCTGGAGTGCTGAATGATAAACATCTCCCAGCACACCATTGCCTGGGACCCAAAGGAATAGTACAAACGAGAAAAACCCCTAGGCCCTGGGGAGCTGCCTTTGCTCTTCTCTTCTCCCCAGTGGACTCTGGATCTGCCATTGTCTAAGGTTCTCAGGGGACTGGTTGAAGAGAGTGTGCTTCAGGGATGCAGTGATTTTAGCACAAACTAAACACTCAGTCTAGACCAAGAAGGAGAGATACTTTTCATTTCTCATGCCAATCTTCATTGCTTGGCAATGGCTTCTTCCCTAGTGGTGCTGAGAATTTTGAGGTCTTAGGAGCCCTGGAGGTGCACTGGTTAAGAACTCAGCCACTAACCAAAAGGCCGGCAGTTCAAATCCACCAGCCCCTCCTTGGAAATCCTATGAGGCAGTTCTACTCTGTCCTATAGGGTCGCTATGAGTTGGAGTTGACTCAGCGGCAACTTTTTTTTTTAATAGAGGCCAGAAGAAAAGGGGATGATGATGAATGATATCTGTGGGAGATGTAGGGTGGGAGATGATGACAATGTTGTCATGGATTTGCTCTGGACAGACTAGATATTTAACCCACGCAGCTATGGGAAAGGCAGGTTTGACAGGGAGACTTATCTTTCACCTCAGTAGATTTTGGGCCTTAAGCAGGTTTAAAAATTATTAAATTTCATTTTTGATAAGGCACACTATACAGTAATAATTGTTTCAGGCAAGATCATTGATGGATATTAAAATTAATAGGCAAAAATATGATTGAGTAACATGATATTTGCATACTCATAAAGTATCTTTCCAAAGTATCTATTAATTATGCAGAGGAACATAGTAACTTTCCAGTGGAGGAACCTGGCAGACGTCACCTAAACCAACTGATCATTGTGAACACCACCAGTAATGGGACATGTCAACACCACGTGCCTTCCTGATACGATGCACTGAGAAGGGCACAACATCACTGCTGTGGTGATGTTGTCAAAGTGCACAACCTCAGTCTAACCATGAGGAAACATTAAACCCACACTGAGGAATATTCTATGATGTAACAAAACTGTTAAGGTCATGAGAGATAAGGAAAGATTGAGGCATTGTCACAGATTGGAGGGGACTAAGAAGGCGTGGAGAGGCATTGGTGGTTTAGGGGTAGAATTCTCACCTTGCATGTGGGAGACTCGAGTTCAAGTCCTGGCCAGTGCACCTCATGCGCAGCCACCACTCATCTATCAGTGGAGGCTTGCATGTTGCTATAATGCTGAACAGGTTTCAGTAGAGCTTCTAGACTAAGATGGACTAGGAAGAAAGGCCTGGCTATCTACTTAGAAAATCAGTCGGTGAAAACCCTATGGATCACAGTGGTCTGATCCACAGCTGATCATGGGGATGGTACAGGACCAGGCAGCATTTTGTTCTGTTGTACATGACGTCACCATGAGTTAGGAGCTGACTCGGCAGCGTCTAACAATAACAACAAGAGAACTTCACAGTTAAATTCAATGTGGGATCTTGAATTAGGTCATGGACCAGAAATAAGGACATTAGAGGGAAAACTGGCAAAATTAGAATGAGGCATCTAGTTAATTAATAATATTGTACAAATGTGAATTTCCTTGGTTTGATAATTGTGTTCTTGTCATATAAATGTTAACATTAGGTAAAGTGTATGTAGGAACTCTCTGTACTATTTTTGTAACTTTTCAGTAAGTCTGAAATCATTTCAAAATAAAAAGATTTTTAATAGTTTATTTTTGAAGTATTCACGGGATGATTACTCACAAAGTGTGAGTTTTGAAGGTGAGCAGTTCCCCGAAGTATGTCCGTTCCAGCTAGCAGGGATGCTGGTAGGTAAGGGCTCTCCTCTGCCTCCTCTTCAGCAGACCAATGTAACCACCTACCACAAGACCTATTAGTTAATCAATTGACTAAACCAACATTTAGAGTGTATCAACCCAGGACTGTATGCTGTGCTAGGCTCTGGGGACATGGAGAGGCTGAAGCACATGTTCTGTCCTGACGGACCGTGTAGCCTAAGTATTTCAGGCTACCTAATAGCCTTCTCCATGCAGTAATCCCTGGGCCAGAGCATGGAGCTTGAATGTCACCAGGTCTTTGCCTGGTGGGCTTGGCAAATGGGTGTGGTGGCATTGCTTACTGAATGGTCTTTGGGCCATTTATTCCCCGGAGATCCACCTGGAAAATTAGAAGGCAGCTTTTGTTGATGGTTAACTAGAACTCCCCCCAGTAAAGTTAATAATCCAAAACATTCTGTTCAGTGGCACCAACTAGAAATACGTCTTGAGGTATTCTTCAATATCCGTATCATTTCCCATGTCCAAAGCGTAAGGGAGTGTGGCTGCAGCCAAATCTACCATGTCCTCTCCGTGCTCCCTCCCACCCTCCCTTCTCTACCCTACACCCATCTCACCTGCCTCTCAGGGCTGGGACTGGGATGAGTAGGGCACTTGCCTATGGTTGGTGAGTGCAAAAATGTAAGGGGGCACCAAAAAACTCAGTAATCAAATAAATAATATTTGAATGCATTATTTGTTAAATGAATATTTTGATATTTTGTTCATCATGGATTTTTTTGCATTAATTTTTATATTTTTTGAATACTGCATTAAATTGTATATATCTTGATTAGTGGGTTTTTTGGAGCCCTTTAAATTTTGCCCCCGAGGCAAGTGCCCCTCTCACTTCATCCCCTCACCCTAGTCCTGGCCTGCTTAATGTCTCTGATCAACGGCTGTCAACAGTAAAAGAGGTGGGCTCTCACCAATGAATGAGTATGGCAGTCCACAGGAGTAGAGAAGGTACATTTCTCCCCTCCAAGACCATGGAGGGGCTGTGGAAACTTTCTGTCTAAAGGGAACCTTTGTATAAAAGCACCAGTTGAAAGGAACAGCCATTTACGCTTTAAACCTTCACTGGGCCAGCCACTTACTTTCTAAAAACGTTTCTTGCATAATGTTTGAATTAAATCTTCCCTTCACAGTTGGGAGGCATGAGTTAGAAGTCCACTGCGCAGTAGCAAAAATAGCTAATGTTTGGTCTAGGTACAGTTACTGAGGGAACTATAACTTTGATTTGCTCAACTGGTGTAAATGTAAATCCTTAAGTGAAATGTATTAAGTGAATAAGGAGGGGCTCTGTTTTTAAGGACATTTTCGATCCACAGCTCTGTCTATAGTGCCTCATATACAGTCTGGGACAGCAACTGGGAATTGCACCAGGGAAGTTTCCAGAGAACAAACAAAGAATTCTTGAGTGGACATCTTCTCAGGGAGATGGTAGCTAACTTTAGTCTCAAAGATAAAAACAATTGATTTAGCAGCCTGTATTAGGAAATAAGTTTAATTTCAGCATGGTTTCTCCAAGCAGCCTAGGATGCTGAAATCATCTTGGACTATTTATTTATTACCTTTTCTTCTACCTGGAATTCAAACTCAACGTAGCTCTTCTCTTCAACCACATTTCCTACTGTGTTCAGCTGACACCTTGCATTCTGACGAGGTGAATCTTTTTCTCTACCACCAAGCCTTCGTGATCTCGCCTCTCTCTTTGTCATTTACCCTGCTTTTTCCACCTGGAATGCACATTTTTCTTCCTTCTGTCTGGTGGTTCACAGCTTGAATCCAGACCACAGATATATTTTGTTTGGCTTGCAGAATTATTCAATAAAAGCTGTAGTTCCCTATACTGTACTTCCAATTGTTTCCTAGATGACTGGATTGACACATTTATGTTATTTTCCCAGCCTCTATGTTAGGTGCCGTTGATGATTTTCAACTCACAGAAACCCAGTGTGACAGAGTAGAACTGCTGCATAGGATTTTTTAATCTGTAATCTTTTCGGGAGCAAATCACCAGGTCTTTTCTTCCATGGAGCCACTGGGTAGGTTCGAACCACCAACATTTCAGTTGGCAGCTGAGCACTTAAACATTGTGCCACCAGGGCTTCTTCTCAGCCTCTATAGACATCTGGATTTGGGATCCCTGTGCCTTTCCTTCTAGGCACAATTGAGTTTCCTCTTCCGTTTAGAAACCATCTCAGATTCCTTTGTTGTTGCTAGGTGCTGTCGAGTCAGTTCTGACTCGTAATGACCCTATGTACAACACAATGAAACAGTTCCTCGTTCTAAGCCCTCCTCACAATCATTGCTGTGTTTGAGCCCATTGTTGCAGCCACTGTGTAAATCCATCTTGTTGAGGGTCTTCCTCTTTTTCGCTGACCCTCTACTTTATTAAACCTGATGTCCTTTTCCAGGGACTGGTCCCTCCTGTTAACATGTCCAAAGTGCGTGAGATGAAGTCTCACTATCCTCGCTTCTAAGGAGCGTTCTGGCTGTACTTTTTCCAAGACAGATTTTTTCATTCTTCTGGCAATCCATGGTATATTCAGTATTCTTCACCAACACCATAATTCAAATGCATCAATTCTTCTTCAGTCTTCCTTATTCATTGTCCAGCTTGCCCATGTCTATGAGGTGATTGAAAATATCATGGCTTGGGTCAGGTGCACGTTAGTCCCCAAAGTGACATCTTTGCTTTTTAACACTTTAAAGAGGTCTTTTGCAGCAGATGTGCCCAGTGTAATACATCACTTGATTTTTTCACCTGCTTTGCTACATTCTGACAACGTTTGGCTTTATCATAGAATTTAACACTTAATTATGTATAGTTTTACATTTGCTCTTGTCATGTTAGGCCTGTCTGGGGCATGTTGTTGTTCTTGTTATATCCCTTTAACAAAGGCAATATCTTTCCATCCAACAGCTCACTGAACATTAACTAAGCACCTACTATTTGCCAGCACTACGAACTGGGGATGTAAAGATGACTAAGACAAGATAGCCTCTCATTGAAAACCACCTCTGACATGATAGATTAATCAGGCTCACACAGGCTGAGACCTTACCTCCCAGAACTTCCCAATTCTGGCCCTTGATTTCAGTCCTATTCATCCTTTCAAAGCATATCTTCTTCCATGCCTTTCTCCACAGTTAACACCCCTCCCACTGCCACAAGGAGCTCTCTCTGAATGTCCAAATCATCTCCGTCTTTCGAAGCCTGGATCAATTTCCTCATCTCTGACTCACCCAGCCCATTCAGGAGACATCTGCCACTCTCATACCGGTGTATGTCCAACCCTGTCTCTTGGACATTTGACATAGCGTATCACTTACTGTAAGTGCTCTTATAGGGGTGTCTTATATCTAGTTTACAGACTCCCCAAGGACAGAGCTGACCAGGTCTTATATTCTCCTGTATTTCTACACTGCCTGGGCATAGTGCCAAATTCTGAGCAGATACTCAATAATTAATTTTTTGCAGCTTGATTGATCCTCCCATCTTCAGTTCGTCTACATTCTAGAAATACATGCTGACACTAATTTTATTTTTTATACTCAGCATAACCTCATGAGACAGGTAAATCTGCTGCTGTTGCATTAAAACATCATATAAAAAGCAGGTACCAACTTGGAATATCACTGTGCTCCCAAAGTTGTTTATACATCAGTTTAGAATTCAGCATGCATTTCCCCACAGAACTAATGCATACAGATGGGGGCCAGTCCCAGGCCAGCCCATGTGAGTCTGGTTAACCAATCGTGTAATTAAACTCTGAGGCCAAGAGCAGAGACTCATACTTACTTGTCCTCATTGCCTGAATAGTTTACGGAGGTTGTAGGTGTTTCGCCTTTCCTGATACTCATCACACTTTGCTCACTTTTACAATGTCTGTTTTGCCACCTGGACAATAAGCCCATGAATGCATGGGCTATGTCTGTATGGTTCACTGCCATAACCTAACTCAGTGCCTGGCACATAACGGGAAGCCAGCAAACATTTGTTGTCTTGAATTAAGTTCTAGTTGAAAGATCATGAAATTTGGAGATGGATATACAGACATGGAGTGGAATCTCAGCTTCACCACTAACTAGCTGTGTGATCTTGGGGAAGTTACATGGCCTCTCAGAGTCTTGCTTACTTCTCCATAATATTTTGTTAATCATAACCACCTGCTTTCTGAACCTGTGGTTGATATTTAATACGTATGTCTTCTTTCCTTCCCTCTTGCCCTGCTGTAATCTCTCAAAAAATATTTGATTAATTAATTAATTAATGATGTTTGCTTTTAGTGCTATATTGGTTGAGGTGGTAATGACAGAGAGGTGATGATATTTGGTGTCAGGGCCTTTCAGTGGCTTTTGGGGAGATATGAATTCTATTTCCCACTCTAATTTGACAGTGTGTGTGATCTGAAGCAGGTCACTCAGACATATCTGTATCCCTAGTGACTGAATGTAAACTCTCAGTGTTCTGGGGGTAGAGCCCAAAGGTTGAATTCATTTGAATTCAATCTTGATCTTAATTATTCATGCATACTTTATTTTCTAATTCATAATGGGGCCACACTTAAAAATATTTATATAATGTTATTTATTAATGCATGTGAAAGCTGGGCAATGAATAAGGAAGACCAAAGAAGAACTGTTGGATTTGAATTATGATATTGGTGAAGAATATTGAATGTGCCGTGGACTGCCAGAAGAACAAAGAAGAAGTTCAACCAGAATACTACTCCTTAGAAGCAAGAACGGCGAGGCTTCGTCTCACATACTTTGGACATGTTATCAGGGGAGACCAGTCCCTGGAGAAGGACATCATGCTTGGTAAAATATAGGGTCAGTGAAAAAGAGGAAGTCCCTCCATGAGATGGACTGACACAGCAGCTGCAAAAGTGGGCTCAAACTTAGCAACAATTGTGATGGTGGCACAGGACTGCACAGTGTTTCATTCTGTTGTACATATGGTTGCTATGAGTTGGAACTGACTCAATGGCACCTAACAACATTATTAATGAGTCACACATTAATGAATGTTTGCTATAAACCAAGCACGTGCCAAGCACTTTATATACAGAAGTCAATTGATTTTACCACAATCCTGTGAGTAAGGTCTTACCATCCCATTGTGACTGATGAGCAAATTGAGACTTACAGAATTTTAAATAAGTAGGCTCAGGCTTCATAGCCAGCTCTTTGGAGAGCCAGAATCCAATCCATCTAAATTTAAAGTTCCCCCCTACACTTCATCAAAGCCAATACCAGACCAAACTCATTGCTATGGAGTCAATTCTGACTCATAGCGACCCTATAGGACAGAGTAGAACTGCCCCATAGGGTTTCCAAGGAGGGGCTGGTGGATTCGAACTGCCAACCTTTTGTTTTGTGGCCATACCACGCCATAGCTCTTAACCACTGTGCCACCAGGGCTCCACACTTCATCCAAGGGTAGGTAAAAACAGAGGCTTCACTTGGTTCTCAAGGATGTTAATAAAAATACTTGTGCAATGTTAAGTGGAAAATGCAGAACACAAGATTGTCTACATGATGTGAGTGAAGTTGCGTAAAGATTTTGTGCACATAAGGACTGGAGCACATCCTGGAAAAATGAGAAGTTACACTGGTTGCAGTGGTGGACTTGTTGACACATTATTTCATTTTTGCTCCTTGTAATGATTGTACAATAAACAATAAACGTTCTTAAAGAATACCCTGCATAATTTAGAGGTGTAATCTGAATGGATGAAGAAATAGTTGGCTTTGTTAGACATTATCATTTACCGTCTACGTTTTTGTGAGGGATCAAACATGTAAAAATGCAGGCAAGACTGGCATTGTTTGTGGCCCTGTCTGGCTTGATAAGTGTCACTGTAGCTGCAGATACGTGCCAAAGACCAAGACTGCTTCAAAGAACCTCATGGGGAGGCTCTAGAGGCCTTGATGATCAGAGTTTGAAAGTCAACCCTGTGGAAAATGGAATTTTTTTTTCCTGTGAATACAGCGCCTCCTTAGGGAACAGAAGGGATGATTTCATGTCTGGGGCAAGGGATGACATGATTCAGTGAAGGTTGGAGAGGAGTAGTTATAATCTTCCAAAAATACCCACAGAAGAATAATTATTTATCTGCTTGAAACCTATGCTGGAAGATAAGTTATCTACTATATGGTAAAAGGTGAAAGAAGAGAAAGAGATGATGCATATATTAGAAAGAAAGAAATTGCCAGCATCTTTGTTTTTTGATAATAGATGACTTAGTACAGCTAATATTTTTAATCAAACTCTGAATTGATCAGATATAAAGTAGATTCGGCAATATCATTTGCCCATCCATTCATCCTTCCATCCATCTGTCCAACCATTCATCCCTCTATTCATACATTTATTTCACATATTTATACATGTGCTTAGTGCACACTCTGTGTCAAGCATGACATACAAAATTGAAAGATGTGGTCCTCTATCCTGGGAAGCATGAACAAAGTTTTGTGGGAACTCAGAAGAACAATGGACTCTGCCTGGAGTAATGTGGGGGTTTGGAGTGAGTTTAGTAAGGAAGGGCTTTCCAAAGGTGATGCTTGAGCTGGGTTTTTGACTGGTGAGTAGGAGATTGGCAGGTGACCAGAGGAAAAAGAAGATCCTGGGTATATGGTAAAACATGCTCTCAGAGGCATTCTGGTTGCTCTTTGTGGGGAGGAGAAGCTGGCCAAGCCTGACTGGAATGGTGCTTGTGAGAAAGAAAACCTCATCACACCCAAAGGGCAGAGCTCCTTCACGGAGCTGCCTGCAGTCAAAGGCTCAGGTGTGGTAAATTCTGCTTCATAAGCACACAAGGCTTTGAACTGGTTCATTCCAGTTCAACCCCCTTCTGAGAATTTGCACCATCCAGGGGATCCTATATAAAGGGCTACTTATGTGTAATTAGATTATCCTCTTATTATAGCAAGTACTCCAGAGCTTATCAGGTGCATACTTTTGGGCCGCTCTGACAGCACCTCCCCCAGGAATCTTCTCGGACTCCACTTGTCTGGATTATTTGTCCCTTCTCTGTACTTCCTCAGCACCCTGTGATAACACGGTCATGGCCCTTTCCTCACTATGTGGTTTCTCCGTAGTCATACAGCCCCACCAGCCTGTAACCTCTTAAAGGCAGAGGCTGGGTTTTCTCTGTTCTTATATGCCTAGCAAGGAGCCCTGGTGGTACAGTGGTTAAAGAGCTTGGCTGCTAACCAAAAGGTCAGTGATTTGAACCCACCAGTCGCTCTGTGGGAGAAAGATGTGACAGTTTGCTTCCATAAAGATTACGGCCTTGGAAACCCTATGGGGCAATTCTACTCTGTCCTATAGGATTATGAGTCGGAATCGACTCGAGGGCAATGGGTTTGGTGTTTGTTGTTGTTGTTATTATATCCCTAGCACCTTGGACAGAGTACAGTACAGAGTAAGTCGGTGGTACTCAGCCCCGACTGTGTATCAGAATTACATGAAGACCTTTCAAAAAATAACAATGCCTTACCAGGTCTTACCTCCAGAGATTTAGAGTTAGTCTGGCACTGAACCTGGGCATCAATATATTTATATTTTTAGAAGCTCCCCAGGTTGTTATAAAAGTGCAACCATAGTTAGGAAACACTGAAGTGGATGCTCAGAGAATGTTTCTTGAAATATTGAATTGTAATGAATGTTATCCTGGCCATCTGATATTTGATAGGGCAGGAGGTTGGAGAGGAGCAAGCAACTTGATGTTTTGGCAGCTTCTCAGGGATCTAAATTCATCTCAGTACCAGGAACACTGGGAACAGAAGACAACTTCTAGATGCTGCACACTTACCCGAAAGAAACCCTTAATGTCCTACCAGGAATAATCACACGGATTTGGTTCATAATGAATTGCTCGTACTCATCAACTAGGCTGTGCTCTTACTGGCTGAGAATATAAAGGGACTGAGCCTTCAAAGGAAAGTCTTTCCTGCTTGCAGCTGGTCAGGGATGCATCAGAGCCATGAATTGAAAGTGGGGGCACTGAATGTACTATGGAGACTGGTGAGGTGGCCGTCTTCTTTTCACAGAGAAGCCACCATTGGAAATTTTTGGAATAAACTGAGGAAAAGAAAGTAGTTATTTCTCTCCCAGATTTATTGTAGAGGTAAACATTGGTCAGAGAGAGAGAGTGGAGGAGGAGGGAGCACACCACTTAAACTTTTCAGAAACAGTTGAGTGGGGATATGGTAAGTATTAGAAGTGTAACGGAACTTTAAAAATAGATTTAAAATCATTGGTCACAGTTAGGAAACAGTGGGAAATGCCACACATCCTTTGTGAAAATTATAGCAGAGACACACAGACACATACTTGGTGGGAATAGAGGAGAGGGAGAAGGACGAGAGAGATGGACAGAGTAGTTGGAGGAAGAGGAGGAGGAGAAGGAGAAGATACTGAATACTTTCTCTTAGAAGTGGTTTGGACAAGAAAGATCAAGATCTCAAGAAGAGGAGAAAGACCATTGTTCTAGTAGGCAATCATTTTATCAGCACCATGGAGAGGGGCGTAAATTCTCTATTGCTTGTTCTTTCTAGAGATGAGTTTCTGGGGAGGGCTTTAATTATATCCAATCTCAGCTGAGAAAACAGCATTGATGTCTGTGAAGCCACACACTTAGATCAGAGGACACACATTCCTTCCTCAGATTTATTGGTCTTTTCTGGCTGATTCTCCTGCGTTTAAGATTGCCCTGCTTTAGTCTTTCCCAGCAAAGAAAGAGGTTCAAGGGTAAGATTTCAAAGCCTCCTGTTGCTGGTAGTTTTTCTGAAGTTTCTGGTATAAGAAGACTAGTCAGTGAGAACAGGCTCGGAATTCTGCTTGAGGCACAGGATACTGGGATGTTTCTTGAGACCAGTTTCTCGAGCTTGGTTTTGTGCCTGCCTGACTTGGGAGACATTTAGGAGGAGAAAGATTCCAGTTTAAAAAATAAGGATGATGGAATTTTGATTTTGGGAGATCCTCTTGGAACTACATCAGTCAGCCTGATGCCGGTGTTCTTCGTCTAGATGATGGTGGAGTGATTAGGAATATTTTCACTGTGGGAAGGAGGGTAGAAGATTGTGTATACTTTTTGATTCCTCTCTTCCACTATCTAAGAACCTCTTAATCCTTTGCGTGAAATCAAGCTGTTTTGCCAGTACAATGGAGGAAGTCTGTACCCAGAAGCTTCCAGATTCTCAATTACAGTTCCATTCCTTCATCTAGGAATCTCTGCTTATGCTGTCCAACAGTTACTTGATACCTTCATATTAACCTTAATTAATTAATAAATCTACATCCACTTAATAAAAATGTGGTGATTGCCTATTCTGTGCCAGGTATTTGTGCTAGGTGTTGCACCTACAATGATGACACAGATACAGTCACTTTCTTCAAGGAACTCATATATGATTCACAATCTTTTTGTTCAACAGTACAAGTAGGGGAGGGGGCAGGCAGAAGTGGATATGTGCTGACCCCTGTCTTGGAGGAGCTTATAGTCTAACCTGTTAATGCTCTTGGTCAGAGCTGCATTTTAACAGGAGAGAGTTAGCCTTAAGTCAAAGAATGACATTTGATCCATGGCATTTTAAATATCAATAAGTAGTTGGAGGTATATTTGGTAAATCATTTGGGATGAGGGAGAATCATACTGATTCTTAAACAGGCACCTACTCAGCCTGTGGCAAAAGCTATCCTGGCATTGGAAATGGAAGATAGAGATAAAGCAGAGACATAAAGCAAAAGGAAGCAGAGGCGAAACACTAGACTTCCAGTGCAGGAGGAGAGAGGGGGCAGTGAGGGAAGGACTGAGGAAGAAGCTCATTGGGTGTCGGTGCATGGAGAGAGTGGAAGCCCATGTATTGGGTAACTTTCTAGATAAGTAGTAGCAAAAGTTTTCATGACCAGGTATCCCTTTTCTTAGCATATGCCCACGATTACATGTTTTAAAATATATTGTCTCCCAAACAAGTAGCATGTATTAAACATTAAGAAATGTGTTTATTCATTAAAAAAATTAATAATAAGTAACTGCCACTCAGAACTTTCTGATCAGCAGAGTTAAACAGGGTGACTAGAGTTTCACTTGTTTTCATTCAAATAAGGAATCTTCATATTTTAGTTTGCCCATGTGGTAATTTTAAAGAGGAGTGTACACTTTCTGTTAAGGTTTTTGAAATATTAAAAATCATTCCCAGAACCTCATTTCTATAATGGAAACTTTAAAGGAACCCATTGCTGCAGGGCCATTTGGTCTTTGAGTATAATTTGTCCTTAAGCTTTGCAGTTCACACTTTAGGGCAGTGTGGGCGCAGAACCCAGGGCCTATGAGTGTATTGGCTCCAGATGGTTAATTGACACTAAAATATGAAACAAAAATGCAAAATTGAAATTAATATTTGCTTAAATAACTATTTGTAGAATGAACAGTCTGTCAGCTAGTCATCTACAACTCTACTCTTATGCATTTTTATCTAAATTGTATTTATTTATATAGGAGAGTTATTTTATTTTTATCTTTGACACCTGATGTACAGTCTTCAATAGTAAGATTATCTAGGGTCTGCTCCTTTGTCCAAAGAGCTATGAGAAAGGAGGCTGAGCAGTGTAATCTAGGGATTTGAAAGCAGATAGGCTTGCTCTTCTTCCTGGGAAGCAACCTGAGTTGTGGATAAGAAACCATGAACCTTGTAATAAAGCAGACATGGATTCAAATCCAACTCTACTGCCACAGTTCTGTGACTCTGGACAAGTTACACAAACCTCTGAGTTTCCTCCTTTGTAACGTGGGGAAAACCAGTGTAGTATCTTTGTGAGGTTGTTCTGTAAATTAAATGAGATGGTGCATGTAAAACCCTATGAGACAGTTCTACTCTGCCCTACAGGGTCACTATGAGTCGTAATCAATTTGACGGCAATGGGTATACCAAAAACCAAACCTATTGCCGTTGACCCTATAGGACAGAGTAGAACTGCCCCATAGAGTTTCCAAGGAGCGGCTGGTGGATTGAAACTGCCGATCTTTTGGTTAGGAGCCAAGCTCTTGGTGCCTGGCCTATATTAAGTGCTTGATAAAAATTGGATGATAGTAATAATTAGTATGAATCTTATTTTACATTTTAAATGGGATAATACTTACCTCCAGGGATTTTGTGAAGACACATTAAGGTAATAAATATGAAGTACACAGCTCATTGCCTGGCACATAGTAAGAATTCAACACGTTAGTTCCATTCTTTATCCACTTGTCACTATCCAATCCCCATAAACTCCTCCTGTTTTGAAGAACGAAACACAAAAGTAGAGCATCTCAGAGGCATGTCTTCATAAGTGGCTCAAACCAATCTTCATTCATTAGCATTAAGATGTTGGACTCTTAGACCTTAGGGGGGTTGGTTTTCTCAGCAAGTGGGAGGTTCCAGTGTACATTAATCAAAGCCCTCCCAGAGCAACTTACAGGAACTGAATAAAAGCAACATTTTTCTCTAAGCACAATGACATTTTGTTGTTGTTGTTGTTGGAGACAATGGTTTTGTTACGGTTTTTCCTGACTGCTGTAAGTACATTTTTTCACCTGCCAGGAAATGGAAGTTAAAAGCATTTGATAAATGGAATAAAATAGTTCATAATTGTGCCTTTAAAAAAAAAATTAACCCATGCTACTTTGTAGTGCTCTGCTGTCAGTTTTGTAGCGTCGACAACAGCACTATTGCTTGGGAGCACCAAGGTTGCATCTGCAGCCGCACTGAGGGTGAGCGGTGTCAGGGAGGGGAAGCCCAGGTCCACAGCAGTCCGTCATCCGAAACAGCCTGCCTGCAGCATACCAGCAGCCCCTGGTGTGTCCAGCCAGTCCCCTCTGAATACAATCCCTTATGTTTGTAGACCGCCTTTCCTTTTTTTCCCAATTGGGACATAAGTTTATTTTCTCTATGATCATACATGATTATTGTGAAAATGTCCAACAAACTGTAGCAAGTAAAATTATCTCTTTAATCTCACATGTCTTCCCCATCTCCCAGTGTTACCATCATTAATGGTTTGCCATACATTTTTCCAGACTTGTTGGACATAGTAAAACATTTCCCAAAAACATTAATGGGATTATATTATACATGGTGCCCTGTCGTCTTCTTTCTCTGAACATATTAAGGATATCTTTCAGGCTCATGACATGTCTACCTCACCCTATTTCATTTTTATGAACATACCATCATTCATATAATAGAATTTCTGATTTAGGGGCATTTGTCTTGCGTCCTACATTTGGATGTTATAAAACATTTTGCTATATGCAGCTGTGAACACACGTATCTTAGAGTATTTGTCTTGTCATTTTCTTTGGACAGATTTACAAAATACAAAGAATTGCTGCATCTATTCATTTAGGGGTTCTAGGAGATGGAGGCAGTGGCAGTTACAGATATAGATTCTAGAGTCAGGCAGGCGTAGGTTGGAACTTGGATCTGCATGTACATGGAGTGTGACCAGGGCTGGAGCCTTAGTTTCCTCATCTGTAAATTTGGGAGAATAGAAATACTTCCCTCGCTTCATATGTGCTTGTAAGGTTCCTTAAGTTAATTCATGTAAAGTACTTAGAAGAGTTTGCAGCACATAGTAAAAGCTTGAACAATATTAGCCATCAGTATTGCTACTAGCTACAAATTCTCAAAAACATTTCTGATATTGTGGGTGCCATTATGCCCATTATACAGAAGAAGAAACTGAGACTCAGAGAGGTAAGGCTGGTCAAGGTCAGTGACAGACAGGGAAGGAGCAAAGTTAATGGTAATACCGTAATCTCTGTGTAGGGAAAGGCTCTGTATTGGCAGAAGACTTGGCACAATGGTTAAAGAGATTGATTGCTAAACTAAAGGTTGGGAGTTTGAAACCACCTGCAACTCCATGGGTGAAAGACATGGCAGTCTGCTTCTGTAGAGATTTACAGCCGTAGAAACCCTATTGGGTTGCTATGAGTCAGAATCGACTCGATGGCAGTGGATTTGGGTTTGTTTTTTTTGGATTTCATAATACTGAAAAAAAATGCAAGAGAGGCTATGAAGAGGCTATGATGAGATGCCAGGGCACCTCTCCTGGCATCGCTACCACACTCCACACCTGGAAAGAGTATAAGATCTAGGATGAGATGGAACTGAGCTGATGTTCAGGCTTGGCCACCTAGTTGTGGATTATTCTTGGGCAAGTTACTAAACCTCTCTAATCCTGATGTTTTACATATGGGAGTTCTCTGGATTTTCATAAAAAATTAAACGAGATTACAGATGTAAAGTCTGTGTGCACAGTTTCTGATTTATAGTATATTGTCAAAAATGGTTAGGTAACAGCAATGTCAGAATTAGAACCCACATCTTCTTTTCCTTTTTATTGTATCATATTGCCACTAACTCAAACACCCCTTTTTAAAGAAGGCTAATCCAAAGTATGGGGCTCTGGTGGCACAGTGGTTAAGCCTTTGGCTGCTAACCAAAAGGTTGGCAGTTTGAATCCACCAGCCGCTCCTTGGAAATCTTATGCGGCAGTTCTACTCTGTCTTACAGAGTCATTATGAGTTGGAATCAACTCAACGGCAATGAGTTTGGTTTGGTTTTGATTTTTAATGCAAAGTATGGAGTCCCTGGGTGATGCAAATGGCTAAGGTGCTTGGCTGCTAACTGAAAGGTTGGATGTTCGAGTCCACCCAGAGCCACCTCAGAAGAAAGGCATGGTTATCTACTTCCGAAAAATCAGCTACTGAAAACCCTAAAGAGCACAGCTCTTCTCTGACACACATAGGGTCACCATGACTCAGGGTTGACTCAATGGTAACTAGTAGTAGTAGAATCCAAGGTACAAAGATACTCTTGACAACATGAATATGTGCCCAATCCCACCTAGGAGATGGGGGATCTGTCTGCTCAAGAAGATAGTCACCTAATAGGTATGAGAAATGATGGGATGCATCAGAGTCTCCCAGCTGACTTCACTGACCTCCTTACTCCTGCTTCACTGAGTCCTGGGTTACTTCTGTTGCTTGCTTCACACAATGCAGTGTTGGTGCAATAAGCTAAAGCCTTTCAGGACAGAATCTAGTTCAAACAGGAGGAAAGAAGACAGCCAGAAGTAATCCTCAAACTCATGTGAAAATCATATTACCTCTAGGGACCAAAGGGAGAGACTGGGTGACTCTGCTTTAGATGACACCCATTACTGTCTTTTGAGAGTCAGATATTTTATTTCTAGGTGAGTGTTGAAGTACGTTCAAGATAAGACAACCAAAAACAAACAAACAAACCAAATGCATTGCCGTCAACTCAATTCCAACTCATTGCGATCCTATAGGACAGAGTAGAACTGCCCCCATAGGGTTTCCAAGGCTGTAATCTTTTTTTTTTTTTAATTTTTTTTATTGTACTTTAGGTGAAGGTTTACAGAACAAATAGTTTATCATTAAACTAGTCGGTACAGATATTGTTTTATGACATTGGTTAACAACCCCACGACGTGTCAACACTCTCCCTTCTCGACCTTGGAGGACTTTTTTTTTTGGTGAAAATGTATGTAGCCAAAGATACACCATTTCAAAAATTTCTACATGTATAATTCAGTGACATCAATTATGTTCTTCCAATTGTGCTGCTATTCTCACTATCCTTTTCCAAATTATTCCATCACCATTGTCTTCAATTCCCTGTCCCCTAGGCTTCCCATCAAACCTTTTGAGTTGCTGTTGTCAATTTGATCTCACATAGATAATTCTTTTTTTTTTTTGTACTTTAGATGAAGGTTTACAGAACAAAATAATTTCTCATTAAACAGTTAGTATACATATTGCCTATGACAATGGTTAACAAC
>NW_004443947.1:10339663-10340772 GCF_000243295.1 Trichechus manatus latirostris | reverse complement strand
TGTCTTCTTTGGTGAAGTGTCTGTTCATTTCCTTTGCCCATTTTTTAATTGGATTATTTGTCTTTTTGTTGTAGAGATGTTAGATTTTCTTGTAGATTATAGAGATTAGACCTTTATCTGACTTGTAATGTCCAAAAATTTTTTCCCAGCCTGTAGGTTCTCTTTTTACTCTTTGGTGAAGTCTTTTCAAGAGCATAGGTGTTTGATTTTTAGAAGGTCCCAGTTATCAAGCTTATCTTCTAGAGTTTGTGTGTTGTTGGTTATGGTTTGTATCCTGTTAATGCCGTGCATTAGGGCCTCTAGCATTGATCCTACTTTTTCTTCTATGAACTTTATAGTTTTAGGCTTTATATTTAGGTCTTTGATCCATTTTGAATTAGTTTTTGTATATTGTGTGAGGTATGGGTCCTGTTTCATTTTTTTGCAGATGGACATCTAGTTTTGCCAGCACCATTTGTTAAAAAGACTGTCTTTTCTCCCATTTGATGGACTTTGGGTGACCACAGGTGGCTGGATTTACATCTGGGTTCTCAATTCTGTTCCATTGGTCAATGTATCTGTTGTTGTACCAGTACCAGGCTATTTTGACTACCATAGATGTATAGTAGGTTCTGAGGTCAGGTAGTGTGAGTCCTCCTACTTTATTCCTCTTCAGTAGTGCTTTACTTATCTGGGGCTTCTTCCCTTTCCACATAAAATTAATGATTAGTTTTTCCATCTCTTTAAAGAATATTGTTCGTATTTGGATTGGGATTGCATCATATTTGTAGATTGCTTTGGGTAGAATTGTCATTTTCACTATGTTGAGTCTACCTACCCATGAGCATGGTATGTTTTTCCATTTATGTAGATCCCTTTGGGGTTCTTGCAGTAGTGTTTTATAGTTTTCTTTGTATAGGTCTTTTACATCCCTGGTTAGATTTATTCCTAAGTATTTTTTTATGGGTTATTATAAATGGTATTGTTTTCCTGATTTCCTTTTCATCATTCTCTTTATTGGTGTATAGGAATCCAACTGATTTTTGTATGTTTCTCTTGTATCCTGCTACTCTGCTGAATCTTTCTATTAATTCCAGTAGTTTTCTTGTGGATTCTTTAGGGTTTTCTAT
>NW_004443947.1:10273307-10339563 GCF_000243295.1 Trichechus manatus latirostris | reverse complement strand
TACTGAGACTTTATATTTTTCCTCTTTATTTTGATGAGTAGGTTTGTTAACTTTCTTTGTGGTTACTGTGAAATTTACCCTTATCTTTCTAAGTTTGAAGCAGTCTATTATTACTTGGTATCGCCTTGCCTTCCTCTCCATTAGAAGGTTCTATACCTACACCATTTATTCCCTCTTTTATTGTTCTGATATTGTTGTGATTTACAGATGAACAGCTCTGATTCCCTCTTGTATTTCTTTTGGTTTTGGATAGTCCTTGAGAGTTCATTTCCTAGATTGGTATCTGGCTGGTACAATCCTGCATCATAGATTCAGCCTCTGAGCTGATGTTGTTTGTTCTCAGATCGAGGGACTCCCTTTAATGATTCTTGTAAGTTTGATTTGGTTTTTACATATTCCCTTAATTTCTGTTTATCTTTAAATGTCTTAATTTCACCATCATATTTGAACGATAGTTTTGCAGGATATGTTATTCTTGGGTGGCAAGCTTTTCCTTTCAAGGTTTTATATATGTCATCCCATTGCCTTCTTGCCTGCGTGGTTTCTGCTGGATAATCTGAGCTTAGTCTTATTGTTTCTTTTCTGTATGTGACTTTTTGTTTTTCTTGAGCTGCTCTCAGGATTCTTTGTTTGTCTTTGGTTTTGGTGAGTGTGATTATGATATGCCTTGATGAGTTTCTTTTGGGATCTATCTTATATGGGGTCCATTGAGCTTCTTGGATGGCCAGCTTTTCATCTTTTCATGATATTGGGGAAGTTTTCTGTCAGCAGTTCTTCAATGATCCTCTCTGTGTTTTCTTTTTTCTCCCCCTGTTCTGAAACTCCAGTCACTCCCAAATTTTTGCTTTTGATTGTATCCCAGATAATTCTCATGGTCCCTTCATTTTTCTTCATTCTTTTTTCTGATTTTTTCCTCAAACAGAGTTGTATCCAAGTGTTTGTGTTGAATTTCACTGATCCTGTCTTATACCATTTTAAACCTGCTCCTCAGCCCTTCTATGACACTGTCCATTTCTGAAATCTTGTTGTTTATCTTTTGGCTTTCTAATTGTTGTTTTTGTATGATTTCTAGTTGTGAATTTAGTTTGGAATTTTGTTCCTGCATTATTTTCCTGAATTCTTCCATTTTTTTGTCTGTATTTTCCATGAATTTGTCTATTTTTCCCTCATTTTTGTCTACTTTTTGCTTCAACTCGTGGATAGCTCTGAATATTAGAGATTTGAATTCCCTATCAGGTAGCTCTAGTGCCTTTTTTTCTACTGGAAAGTCTTCTGGTGTTTTATTTTGGACCCCTACTGGAACAATCCCATCCTGTTTTTTAAATGTTTTGATATTATCTGCTGTCTTTGGGGCATTCAGTAGTTATTTTCCTCATTTATTGATTGTAGATTTGTTTGTTTCATCCTGCTTTTTTTTATTAGGCTATGTCTGAGCAGGCAGACTATGTGTTCTTTGTTGTTTGCTTGTCTGTGAGCACAATACTTTTTGCCTCTTCTTCCAATTGGCAGGATCAGTCGCTGAGATATGGTAGAACATGGTAGGCCTAGGTGAAGAGGAGTTACTTGGATTGGTTGTTTGTGGCACTTACTATGGCCACCAGGGCCAGCCGGTAATCAGTGCAGGGCAGGTTCTGGTAGGCCGCGCCTGTGCTGCTTGGTGGTGTGATGTTCAGTGCATGGTGCAGGTAGGCAGGACGGAGAGGGGAGATTGTGATGTGCGAAGCTAAGATGAGTACGGGAGATAGGAGAGAGGAACAGGAGCCAGAAACATACAAACAAACAAAAAATAGTGTTGGGGAGCTTGCCATTGGAGTGGAGAGATGAGAGACTATGAAATGGAGAAAAACAAAAAGGAGAAGATAAAGAAAAGAAAAAAAAAATGAATAAAAAAGTTAGAAAGAAAAAGGAAAGAAATGCTCCCAGGGAACCCACTGGTGTGGCTGTGAGGTCTGGGGAAGTTGCTCCCAGGCCGTGAAGTACAGCCTGGCTAGAAGGGTTAGAGGTATCATTCAGCGGCAGGTAGTCAGGGGACAGGAAGAGACGGAAAGTATAGAGAGACGAGGAACTGAGTAATGAAGAAAGACAAAAAGGGAAAAAGGGGGAAAAGAAAACAAAACAAACAAATAAAAAAAAGAACAAGAAACCCCCCCCAAAAAAAACAAAAAAAAACAAAACAAAACAAGAAAAAAGAAATACTCTCAGGAATCCCTCTGGGCGTCTGCGCAAACTGAAGGGTAGGTCCCAAGCCACACAGTACTGCTTGGCTAGAATGGGCTCCCAATTTGAGAAAAGAAAAAGAAGACAAACAAAGAATTCAAAACAATAATAATAATAAATAATAAAAAGCCCCGGGGTCCCACCAGCATGGCAGCACGGGTGGGGAAGCAGTTTCACATTTGAGCAGCGTTTCACAGCCTTTCAGGAAGAGGCAAAGATGGCACAGGGAGCCAGGTATTTGAGAGAAAGGAGGGGAAGGTGGTGAGAGGTAAGGAAGAAATCTAAAGCAGCACGGAGAAAAGCAACCCCAGCGGCCAACAAGTGGCACTTAGGGAGCCGGCCAGTGTGGGTGGGTGGAATCCAAGTGACACCAGGGTGAAGCCTGTGCTTCCTGGCCAAGAGACTGTGGTGGCAGGAAGAAGAGGAGGCCAAGAGGGGGTGAAGAAGGGTGGGAGGTAGGAAAGCATACATTGCTGGTTACCGGTTATTCTGTCTCCTACTGGAAGCTCTGTGAAGCTGCTTTCTTGTACCCCCTGTTCGCTGATCTCTGATAGGAGTCCAAAATGGCAGATCCGTGCTGCTTTAGCTGATAGGGGACCTCTGCATGTATCTGTCCTTGCTCTCTGTTCTCTGTCAGTTTCTTATTCCATTCGTTGCTTGGCTGAGTTCTTTATCTCTTCATTTGATACTTAGGATTTCAGGATTGCCTTTTTCTCTGTTTGGCTTAGTTTTTTGGATCTTTGCTGTAGAGGGATGGCGTGGTGCTTCTGCCTATAGCTCAATGTTTCCTGGAATTATCCAAGGCTGTAATCTTTATGGAAGCAGACTGCCACATCTTTCTCCCGTGGAGCAGTTGGTAGGTTCAAACCACTGACCTTCAGGTTAGCAGCTGAGTACTTTAACCATTGCACCACCAGGGCTTCTTTCAAGATAATAAGGAATTTTAAAAGACTTATATAGGAACACAAAAGCAGGAAGAAAAGTAGCAACCATAGCTTGTAGTTGATTTCATTGTCAGAGTATGCGTTATTTCTTTTTGGTTAAAGAAAAAAAAGACCTTTAGATTTAACTGTGTAGCTGTGACCTTGTGATCTCCATCTCAGGGTTGAAAAGGCCTAAAGACAAAGCAACTGGAGGAGCTGGAATTGTCCCGGCATGAACACCAGAACCAAGGCTGCCCACATGGTAGAGTGGGGGGAGCAGTCGGCCTGGCATTGCTCAGCACAACTGGATTTTCATTCTATCTCCCATAACATTACTTGTAGCATGCCACCTGTCACATGATTCTGTGCAAACCCCTTCTCAAAACTGATGTTTTTTCCTTCCTTAAAATTAGGGTTTATTTGAAGACTATTTTCAAAATTTCAGACGTTTACATAACACAGCCACATTTTTTTGTTATTTACCACTATCATATGTGCTTTAAATATTTTGTATTAAACTAACTCATTAATCTTTCAATGTGAAAACTTAGGGTAGAATTCCATTAAAGATGGGCAATTGAACACAAGGATATATTTTTGCTCTCTAATTGAAAACCCACTAAAAAAGAAGTAAAAGAATATTTTTAAAAGGAAAGTAGAAATCATATGAAAGAGTGATAAAGGACTTAACAGAGCTGAGAAAACTGATTCACAATCCAGGTGTGGAGAAAGCTGAGAACTGATTCAGTCTAAAGCAAAGATTCCCCAAATGTTTTAGGAATTGGTAGCAACAGGTACCCCTGGAGGTGGGGATGAAGGAGAGGCACTCACAAAAGAAGGATTAATGAAAAGTCTGTTTAAGAAGCAATCTGACTTCGTGCATCTGAGTCAATAGAGAGTTATTCTATGAAGAGGATAAAGCAGAGGGTAGGACAAAGCCTAGCAGACACCAGACTCAAGTGTACTCAAAGCAAGGCTCAGTAAAAGCATTCATAGTGGGAGCTGAAATCTCTAGCCCGTTCCTCCCGTTCAACTCCTAGAACGCTGGCAGCCAGGACTTAACCCTAGCCAGGAGGTCAGAGAACTCTTATTTGTGGAATCTGACCAGCCCAAGAAGAAAGACTTGCATGTGTTGATGTTTGAGTCTCTCTGAACTAAATGGGGAAGTGATAGTCTGTTCAACAAATGGTGCTGGACAGCTTGATCTCCACATGCAAGAGATTGAAGTTGGACCCATACCTTATACCATATATGAAAATAAACTGAAAATGGATCAATGACCTAAATATAAGAACTAAAACCATAAAACTCTTAGAAGAAAACATAAGGTGAAAGCTTCAAGACCTTGTTTTTGACAATGGATTAGATATGACACCAAAAGCATGAAAACTTTTGTGTATCAAAGGTCTTTATTGAGAAAGTGAAGAGAGAACCTACAGAATGGGAGAAAATATTTGCAAATCATGTATCTGTTTAAGAGTTTACTATCCAAAATATATAAAGAAGAACTCAACAATTAAAAAAAAAAAAACTCAGTTAAAAAATGAGCAAATGACTGGAATAGACATTTGTCCAAAGAAGATATACAAATAGTCAATAAGCACATGAAAAGATGCTCAGATTCATTAGTCATTTCATTCTGAAAGCTCCTAATAGAGGAAGCTGTGTAGCAGAGTGTTATGGGATCAGACAAACCTGAGTTTGAACCTCAACTCTGCTAATTTAAGCTGTGCAACCTTGAGAAGTTACTTTTCCTGAGTTTCAATTTATTTATAAAACGTAAGCCATTTGAATCCACCCAGTGGCACCACGGAAGAAAAGTCAGGCAATCTATTTTGATAACATTACAGCCATTGAACACTCTACGGAGTGCCGTTCTACTCTGAAATACTTGGGATTGCCAAGCGTAGGGATTGACTTGATGGCAATGGTTTTGGTTTGGTTTTTTGTTTGGGTTTTTATTTGGGGTGATAAAATTATTTTGGATCTGGATAGTGGTGATGGTCGTACAGCACAGTGAATATGATTGTTGTTGGTTACCGTCGAGTTGATTCCAACTCGTAAATGTCACTGAATTGTACACTTACGACTGGTTGAAACAGCAAATTTTTTTTGTGATATATATTTTACCACAATAAAATTAAAAAGAGATAGAAAAGTCATGCAATCTTCGTTTTATTTCCAAATTTTGTATAATTTTTCCTGCACCCTTGCCAGAAATATAACTAACTGTAAAAATTAACACAATAAAAACAAAGTAATGTTATTAAGTTCTTACTAGACGCTGTTGTCTGCTGTCTGCTCTGACATGAGGACCCATCTCTTTGTTTAAAAAAAAAAAAATCAGAGTTTAGCATGAACTACAGAGGTGTTAGAGGCACATTAGCACCAAAGGGAGATTTTTCTACTTGGTATGATAAGAAGGATTGAAAGAAAAATGACTAAAGGGAACACCTTTCACAAAATTTGATTCAGTGTTGTGAAATGCTATTGTCTGTGTATTATCACTGAAAATCATTCCATGTATGGTATATTCTGCTACTGTTCTATAAATACCATGGGAGATTGGTGGTTTTGGATTCTATTCCAGAAAGTCCTGGGGCCTCCATGGGGCCCAGGGTGAGCCAAGAAGCCCAGGCTGGCTTCCTACCTACCCACTTCTCTATTTCCATTTCTGCTTATAGGGTCGCTATGAGTCGGCATCGACTCAACGGCAATGGGTTTGTTTTTTTTTGTTTTTTGTTTTTTTTGGGGGGGTTCTACTGTCTTATGCGTAGAAACCCTGGTGGCATAGTGATTAAGAGCTACTGCTGTTAACCAAAAGGTTGGCAGTTTGAATCCACCAGGTGCTCCTTGGATACGCTATGGGGCAGTTCTACTCTGTTGCATAGGGTCACTATGAGTTGGAATCGACTCAGTGGCAATGGGGTTTTGGTCTTATACATTGGGCTTAAGCTTACAATTTCATTTAAAGAAAGGACTCCAAGTCTCTTCCAGATCTAACAGCCTATAATTATTAAAAGAGAAAAATCACTACAATTTGCAGTGTGTTTAGGTTGGATGGATTAATGTCTTTGCCAGGGCCATAATAGGAAGACTGATTTTGTCATTTCAATTACAAGCCACAGTTTAGTTCGAGCCTGGAAGAACACTTGCCAAGTGTTTCCTTCCACTTGCCTGGCACTGGAGCAATTAACAGTATGGGATTTGTGGCTGTACTTTTACTGCTTAGCACAGGTTTATCATCCTGAAAGTTTTCCATTTGCATAGATGCTATACATTCTTTGGGTGACATTTCGATATCGGCCAGAGTTTAGATTATGCATTGCCTTGTGCTGTACTTTCTGCTACGTGCTGGGAATCTGCAAGCCCAGCCAGGAGAGCTGATGCAGACCCAGGGGAATATGAGTTGCAGCCACCATTTCTTGAGAGTGTACTGTGTGCCAACCCTTACTATTGAGTGCTTTACCTGCATTGCCTTATTTTTCCCTCAAACTGTCCTTTGAGATTTGTATTGTTTACAACATTTTATAAAGAGAGAAACTGAAACTCAGGAGAAGTAACTTCTCAAGGTCACACAGCTTGACGTAGCAGAGCTGGGATTCAAACTTAGGTCTGTTTGATCCCAATGCACTGCTGTACAGCCTCCTCTATTGGGAGCTTTCAGAGTGAAATGAATTGATGTTGACAGTTTTCCACTTTTAAATACCAAACTTGCCGAGCAGTCTAATTGCTGCTCTTTGGACTAAGAAAGAATAGTTATTTAAAAGAAGCAGAGGGCAGGAGGTCAAGAGAAAAGGGGATTTTAATATTTCTATTTGTAAAGGAAGAGATGTAATTCTGGGGTGGGGATAACATCAAACGGAAACTGTTATATTCATTTGCAGTTAGTCTAGATTGATGAAATTGCAAAGGAATGCAGAGCAGATAAGGGAGTAATGAATACATTGCACTGAAGATTTTCTAAAAGGGAAAGATCAGAAGTCACTGAAGTCTCGATTAGAAGTTGGCCCAATTGATGGCCGAGTCTGTCCATAATGACAGATGAGAAGGAGGCTGACGAGGTCCCAAAGTAAGGACCAGAAATCTGTATTTGTGTTCCAGTCTGCCTGAGGGAGTTTAGGCAAGGACCAGGCTCTGGAGTCAGACTGATGAGTTTGAAGCTTTTTTCCCTGACTTCCTAGCTGGGCGATCGTGGACAAGTTACTTAACCTCTCTGGGCTTCAATTTCCTCACTTAGAAGTTGAGTATTAATATTACCCACCTTGTTGTAAGATGTGGTAAAGTATTTAGCAGGGTGCCAGGCATATAGTGAACACTCAGGAAATGTTAGCTATTATTGTTATCACCGTTAACATCCCATTCACAGAATGCAAGAAATGTTATTGTCAGTTGCTGTTGAGTTGATTCAGACCCATGGCGACCCATGTGTGCAGAAGAGAACTGCTCCATAGGGTTTTCTAGGCTGTGACCTTTTGGAAGCAGATCTCCAGGCCTGTCTTCTGAGGAGGCGCCTCTGGGTGGGTTCAAACCACCAACCTTTTTAGTCTTTTCTCCAGTGGTCGAGCGCTTCATGATTTGTGCCACCCAGGGACTCCTGGACCTGATAATTCAGCAAAAAAGACTTGAAGGGATAAAGGAGGAGGAAATCAGGAGAGAGATTCTTTTGCAGCCAAGAAGCAAAGGGAGATGTTGTCCTCTGCCCCTAAGCATCAGGAGAGAAACACCACACACATGGGGAGAGGGCCGGATGATGGAGGAGCTCAAAGCTCGCAAGGGACTGAGGCCTGGCTGCCCTTAATGGAGCACGAGAATTTGCTTCCTTTAAACATATGCGCTAATGGATGTGCTGGTGGCAGATATTCTGCTGGTGAGTTCTACAGAGCTGGAGAATCAGGGATTAGCCAAAGTGCAGTAAGAGATGAGTCTGGGGCAGAGAGAGAAAGGAAGCTCTGGGTTATTAGTCTTTGGATGCTGATGATCATTGAAAACATGTTGTGAGGGGAAGACATTTTTAAGCACTTTTTTTTTTCCTTGCCCTCCACCAACTATGAATCTGTTTTCCTTCCACTGGTTACATTAAAAGACAAAACCCTAGTTGAGTGCAACAAGGCTCATAAGGAGTTTGTGAAGGAGCATGAGTGGTCATCTGCTTTTTTAGCCACCATTTCTTCGGCACCTTCTTCACATCAGGCTCTGGGGAGGTCCTGGAGAGGCAAGACTGTTTTCAAACCCAGGCTTCCAGTTCTAGGGCTTCGCAATGTGTTGTGTTGGGATTCTCAACCATCAGAACCATTAGCATCACCCACATAAAATTAAGAAACTACTGATGCCCAGGCTCTAGTCATACCTACAGAACCTCCTGCAGTGGAAGCAGATGTGTGCATTTCTCCAAAATTGCACTTAGAATTTTTGTGTTCACATCATCTCTGACAGGCTGGTGAGAGAACCTTCTACGGTTTGTAGATGAGGAAGTTGAGGCTCCGAGAGGTTAAGTGATAAGTAAGGTCACACAGCTGTCAGGTGCAGAGTTGGAACTCAGATGCAGAACTTCTGTCCTAAAACCCCAGGGCCTTCCCACTTGGTCATGACCACCCTCACAGGTATGCAGAGGTGAAACTCTGTGCCTTGAGACTGCACCAGTGAAAGGATCTGAGATTGTGGGTCAATATGCATGGAACCCTTGCTTGCCACACCAAAAATTCATAAAACATCAGCATGTCCTACCGAAGATTCAGGGACCTATATTTATTCTTTCTTTTTTTAAATTGTACATTAGATGAAGGTTTACAGGGCAAACTTCCTTCTCATTAAACAGTTAATATACATATTGTTTTGTGACATTGGTTGCAACATGTCATATCAACATGACATATTAACACTCTCCTCTTCTCGACCTTGGGTTGTCCATTACCAGCTTTCCTCTCCCCTTCTCTCTTCTTGTCCTTGCCCCTGGGCTGATGTATCCATTTAGTCTTGTTTCGTTTTATGGGCCTGTCTAATCTTTGGCTGAAGGGTGAACCTCTGGGACCTGTATTTGAAGGGGCTTTTGTTGTTGGTGGTTGCCGTTGAGTCATTTCCAACTCATGACAGTGCCGTGTGTGCGGAGTAGAACTGTGCTCCATAGGGTTTTCAAGGCTGTGATCCTTCGGAAGCAGATTTCCAGGCCTGTCTTCTGAAGCACCTCTACAGCCTGGCTCACCATGGATTTCCCCCTCTATTAGTTTCCTAGGACATCCTTAACAAAGTATCATAAACTGGGTAGCTTAAAACAACAGAAATTTATTCCTTCACAGTCCTGAAGACTAGAAGTCCAAATTCAAGATGTTGGCAGAGCTGTAGTCTCTCAAAAGCTTCTAGGGGAAGATTCTTGCTTGTTTTTTCCAGCTTCTGGTAGGCCCAGGAATTCCTTGGCCATCTTCTCTCTGTGTCTGTGTGTCTCTGTTTTCTCATTTTGTAAGGACACCCATCATAAGGAGATTAGGGCTCACTCTGCTCCAGTATCACCTCATGTTAACTAATTACATCCTCAATGACTCTATTTCCAAGTAAGGCCACGTTCTGAAGTCCCAGGTGTTAGGACTTCAGCGTATCTTTTAGGGGTCACAATTCAACCCACAGATGCATTCAAAGTGAATAATGCAGCTTCTGCTACACAGGCACCCTCATAGTTGCAGTTTCTATAGGGTGACCCCTGTCCCTGGGCTCCAGAAATGCTGCCTCTTCTCTTTGTTCCTACAGCCTAGGGGTTATAATGGCTTCACCACTGTTGCTAACTCTAGGTTACGCAGTCATCTCTTGTTTGGTGTCTCAGCTTCTCCATCACTTGAATAACCAATTCACTGCATTCAGTTTCTTCCTTATTCCCGTTTATATCCTGATGGTTACACAGATGAAGAAACCAAGGTTTAGAGAGGTTAAGTAACTTAGCCAATGTAGCTCAGCTAATTCTTGTCAGAGCTAGTATTCTAAATCACGTTTCTGATTCCAGAGCCTAAGACCTTAATCACTAACCTATAATGTGATTAGTTGGAATCCCTGGTGTCCAATGCGAGGTGTTGATGGTGATGGAGATATGATGATGGTGATGACGATGGAGATAATGGTACTAGCGTTATTGTTGTTGGGGGTGGAGATGGTCTTCGTGACCACCATGTCTGACCACTATTGTCATGTCCTTTGGAAAAGTTGTAGAGGCACAGTGTCCTGGTTGTCACATGGATGTCTCTGTGTTACAGGCCTTCACCTACCAGCACATCCAAGAGATCATGGTCCAGCTGCTTCGCACAGTGAACCGGACAGTCATCACAATGGGCCGGGATCACCTTCTGATTGTGAGTAGATCCTTTCCTCTTGCCAAATGTTGTAAACTCTCCAGGGTCAAGGAATTGATGTTCTGGAAGACCAAATCATATCGATAAACAGCGCCGATCATTGCTTTGTTTTGGAGTTCAGGGGTCAGGTTTTCCCTATCTGAGTTGGGAGAACATGAGAGTTACTCAGGTTGCTGAAAAGAAACAAGATTTGGGACTTGTCTACCAAGTTGAGTGCACCAGCAGGGGTAGAATGTCACTGGTAAAAATGGAGCCGTGAGAGAAGCTTTTTCTAAGTGGACAAAGCACAATGTTCCAGATGCAAGTCCACCAGGTATCTTTCCTTCTGGCCTGGAGTCAAGTCATGCCTTGTCTTAAGGTCCTGTGAGCTTGGTTTTCTAAGTGGCTTCATTGAGTGTTAACTCTGCCCTAGAAGCCAGTTAGTGCAAGGTGTCTGCTAAACTTTGGGTTATTTTTCTGTGCAAACTCTATATCCTGGAGCTCAGGAGATCCATGAGCCATAGTCTGATTATTTTCCCTTTCCAGACTCAGAGTCTATCTCTAACACCATAACCTCTGCCCATCCTGCTTTAAACTGGGGGTCAAATATACAAGTGCCTACAGGAGCCAGCCATCATCATAAATGAGTACATCCAACCATGTAACTCCTCTGCTCAGACTCACTCAGAATAAAGCCCAAACCTTTGCTCATGCTGCTCTTCACACACATAAAACATGATTCCATTTGCTGTTCCCTTGGCCTGGCCTGTCTTTCCCTCAAGTGTCTGTGGGCTTGTCCCCTTATTTTAATCAGATGTTGGCCCATATGTCACCTTATCAGAGAAGCTTTCTCTGCCCCAACCACCCTGTCTAAAATATCTGGTACCTTTTCGTCTTTTTTTCACTCTCTACTCCTATCTTTATTTTTCTTATCACCTGAAATACAAATCAATTTATTTATGTATTTGTTTATGGCCTAGCTCTCCCATTGAGAATATGAGCTCCAGAGGAATAGGGATTTTTTTCTGTTTTGTCCATGGCTCTATCTCAGGATCTACACCAGTGCCTGGCACACAGTAGGTGCTCAATAAATACTTGTTGAATGACAAATGCTTCTCAGCTGTAACTGATGATGCCATGTAGGATTGGACCACATAGTTGCCAAAACTCCCAATTTCTCAAGATCCAATAACCCGAAATTGAGAAGGGAGAGTGTTGACATGTCTCGGAGTTGGTCACTAATGTCACAAAACAATATGTGTACTGTTTATTGAGAAGCTAGTTTGTTCTGTAAACCTTCATCTAAAGTACAATAATAAAAAAAAAAAAGGAAGAAAACAACATCCCCAAACCTGGCTCTCATGGCAAAGTTTAAAGCAGAGATGCCAGTCTGGCTTCCAGAAAGCTAAATCAAACTGTTTGGGGATCAGTGTTTTTAAACTTCTTTTTTTTTTTTTAAATTAGTTGCCAACACTTAAATATCAGGACATTTCACACAAAGTGCAAGATGTTCAGTGTCTCTTGAGAAATCGCATTACTGGCACAAATCAAAAAAACAGTAAATAACAAATGTTGGAGAGGCTGCAGGGAGATAGGAACTCTTATGCACTGCTGATGGGAATGCAAAATGGTACAACCATCTTGGAAGATGCTATGGTGCTGCCTTAGAGAGCTAGAAATAGAAATACCATATGATCTAGCAGTCCCACTCTCAGAAATATATCCTAGAGAAATAAGAACCATAACATGAATAGACATATGCACACCCATGTTCATTGCAGCATTGTTCACAATAGCAGAAAGATGGAAACAACCCAGATGCCCATCAACAGATGAATGGATAAACAAACTATGTTACATACACACAATGGAGTACTACGCAATGATAAAGAACAATGATGAATCTGTGAAGCATCTCATAACATGGATGAATCTGAAGGGCATTATGCTGAATGAAATAAGTCAATCACAAAAGGAAAAATATTGTATGAGATCACTACTATAAAAATTCATGAGAAGGTTTAAACACAAAAAGAAGCATCTTTGATGGTTATAAGGAAGGGGAGGGGTGGGAATGGAAAAACACTAAATAAACAATAGGTAAGTGGTAACTTTGATGAAGGGTAAGACAGTACACAATACTAGGGAAGCCAGCACAAATTGTACAAGCCAAGGTCGTGGAAGCTACCTAGACACGTTTAAACTCCCTGAGGGACTGAATTACTGGGTTGAGGGCTGTGGGGACCATGGTCTTGAACATCTAGCTCAATTGGCATAACATAGTTTATAAAGAAGATGTTCTACATTCTACCTTGGTGAGTAGCATCTGGGGTCTTAAAATCTTGTGAGCACCATCTAAGATACTCCACTGGTCTCACCCCATTGGGAGCAAGGGAGAATGAAGAAAACTAAAGACACAAGGGAAAGATTAGTCCAAAGGGCTAATGGACCACAACTACCACGGCCTCCAGCAGACTGAGTCCAGTACAACTAGATGGTGCCCGGCTACCACCACTGACTGCTCTGACAGGGATCACAGTGGAGGGTTCCTGACAGAGCTGGATAAAAATGTAGAACAAAATTATAACTCACAAAAAAAGACCAGACTTACTTGCTTGACAGAGACTGGAGAAACCCCCAAGAGTATGGCCCCTGGACACCCTTTTAGCTCATGAAGTCACTCCTGAGGTTCACCCTTCATCCAAAGATTAGACAGACGTATAAAACGAAACGAGACTAAAGGGGCACACCAGCCTAGGGGCAAGGACTACAAGGCAGGAGGGGACAGGAAAGCTGGTAATGGGGAACTCAAGATCTTGTCATTGTTAGTTGCCGTCAAGTCGGCTGTAATTCATGGTGACCTTATGTATAACAGAAGGAAATGTTGTCTGGGTCCTGTACCATCCACTTGATCACTGGTATGTTTGAGTCCCTTGTTGCACCTATTGTGTAGTGCCTTCCAAAAGAGGGAGCTCACTTTCCAGCACTATATTGGACAGTATTCTGTTATGACCCATAAGGTTTTTATTGGCTAATTTTCATAAGTAGATTGCCAGGCCTTTCTTCCTAGTCTGTCTTAGTATAAAGTTCCGCTGAAACCTGTCCATCATGGGCTACCCTGCTGGTATTTGAAATACTAGTAGTATAGTTTCCAGTGTCATAGCAACACATAAGCCACCACAGTACGACAAACTGACAAATGGGTAGTGGAAAGTACATTTGCTTAATGTTACTATGTACATTAGAGGTGACATCCATAGAGTGCACCAGCAGAGCCAACACTCCTGCCTTCCTGGGGCAGATAGAGAGCCATGGAGACCAGTCTTTGTTGTTTATCTCACTTACCATCCTTTCACCTTAAAAGTGTCACCATTTCTTAAACCTAGTTACAAGCTTCCGTATCCCTAGTTCCCACAATACACCTTAGATAAGCATTTTATGACCTTCCCAATCTCGATTCCTTCTCTTTGGAGCATACCTAAAAATGAGCATCAATCCATTTGGCTCATTCCATATATAGCAGGCTCTTAACTCTCTGTCTTTCTTTTTGAACAAGGATTCTTTAAAACAGTGCCTGGATCATAGATAGGGCCAGATAAGTGGTGTCTATTATTATTTTCCTTTCCATCCGGTACAATGTGTCTCTCTGTCCCTTTGCATTATCGACACAGGCATGGGATCACAGTTTGGCCCTCATTCACTGACAGCCAGTTCTGTGAGCCTTTTATCTGATGCTCTGGCTTCGCTGCTTGCCCTTCCAAAGCATGCTCCTCACTGCTACCCCTTAATCTTCACCAGGACCCGCTCTATTCTAAAGTGTTCAGTGGCTCCCCACTGCCCACCAAATTAAGTCATAAATGTGTTAGCCTGACCATTTGCAGCTTCTGTGATCTGGCTAAAACTGATTTTTTCATCCACTCTTCTCCATCCCAATAGTCAACCCAAATGGATGTCTGGATAGTACCCAGACATGCCTGGCACTTTCTCACTTTTAGGTTTGGTCTATGCTATGTTCTTTGCCAGGAATTCCTTTTTGTGTCTCCTTAGCCTGTTGAAATTCTACCCAGTCTTCAAGGTCAAGTGCCAATGTACCCCTTAAGAAGCTGCCCCAAATCTCACCAACCTGGCTGGATCTCCCCCTCTTCTAAATCACACAGCTCTCTCTACCTTTTTAAATTTTTACAGCTTTATTGAGGTATAATTACATACTTTAAAATGTTACCCATTGTAAGTATTCAGTTTGATGGACTTTAGTAAATTTATACAGTGTCTTAGTTATCTAGTGCTGCTATAACAGAAATACCACAAGTGGATGGCTTTAATAAGCAGAACTTTATTCTCTCATCATTTAGGAGGCTTGAAGTTCAAATTCAAGGTGCCAACTCCAGGGGAAAGCTTTCTCTGCCTTTCAGCTCTGGGGGAAGGACCTTGTCTCCTTTCCAAATCTGTGGGCCTGGTGTCCTTGGAGATTTACACGTGTCTTGGCATCAGTCTTCCTCTGGGTCTAGGAGGTTCTCAGTGCAGGGAGCCCAGGTCCAAAGGACGTGCTCCACTCCTGGCTCTTCTTTCTTGGTGGTAGTCAGATCCCCCTCTCTGCTTGCTTCTCTCTCTTTTTTATCTTTTGTAAGATAAAAGGTGATGCAGGCCACATCCCAGGGAAACTCCCTTACATCAGATCAGGGCTATGACCTGAGTAAGGGTGTTGCATCCCACTCTAATCCTACCTCATTAACATAACAAGCATAACCTAAGCCTGCCTCATTAACCACAGGTAGAGATTAGGATTTACAACATGCAGGACAATTACATCAGATCACAAAATGGAGGACAACCACACACTACTGGGAATCGTGGCCCAGCCAAGTTGACACATATTTTTTGGGACACAATTCAATCCATGACATGCAGATGTGCAGTCTTCACTGTAATCTAGTTTTAAAAGGCTTCAACATCCTGAAAAGCTCCACCTGCCCAACCCTAAGCAACAACTGATCTACTTTCTGTTTCTATAGATTTGCTTTTCTGGAAATTTCATATAAATGAAATCATACAGTTTGAGGTCTTTTGTGTCTGGCTTCTTTTCTTAGTATAATGTTTTTGAGGTTCATCCATATTGTTAATGTATCAGTACTTCACTCCTTTTTATTGCTGAATAGTATTCCATTATTTGAATATACCGTCTTGTATTTACTCTTTCAACAGGTGATGAATATTTGGGTTGTTTCTAAGTTGGGGTTGTTATGAATAATGCTACTATAAATATCCACAGACAAGTTTTATGTGGATGTATTTTAATGTCTCTTAGGTAGAAATCTAGAAGTGAAATTACTGGGTCATATAGGAAGTGTGTCTTCAGCTTCATGAGAAACTGCCAAACTTTTCTAAAGTGACTGTACCCTTTTATGTTCCCACCAGCAATGTATGAGAATTCTAGTTTCTCCACATCCTTTCCAACACTTGGTATTGTTTGCCCTTTGGATTATAACAATTCTAGTAGATTTGTAGTAGTATCTGATTGTGACTTTAATTTGCATTTCCTTGATGACTGATGATGTTGAGCATCTTTTCATGTGCTCTGTCTCCTTTTTTGGTCATTTTTGTCTGTGAATTTACCATAGCTCCTCTCTGATGTCATAAGACTTTGGAAGGCTGGGGCCTATCCATAAAATGGGGTAATAAGAGACTTTCCTCGTAGAGTTGCTGTGAAAATGAAATGAAATAATACATGAGAAACATTTGCACATTTGTTTCTTGTACATAGTATTCATTCATTTAGCTTTTTATAAGAACCTCTTATATATCAGCACAGAGACTCAAAAATGAGTTAGGTATGGTTTGTGCCTTCAAGAAAATCATGACCTCCTCCATGGAAGGTCTGTCAAGCACCTCAAACTCACTGTGTCTGAAACAACTAATTTCCCGTCCCCTGAGCTCACTTCTCACCCTTCCACTGTTCATTGTCAGTTTATGGTAGCACCCTCCTAGACCTGAGTAGAGCTGTCCTTAACCCCTCCCTGCCTGCCACTTCTAATCACTCACCAAGTCCTGCTGCTTTCAGTACATCTGGCCCTGGCCCCTCTCTACCGAGGGCCCCACCATTGTGCTCATTGTAATTTAGCACATTTAAAGGAATTTTCTGGTTTTGTGCCTCCCTTCCCCTTTTATTCTGGACCGCTTGAGGGCCAGGACCATGTTTTACTCATTCTTTTATCCTCAACACCTATCAGGGTGCCTGGCATACAGTGAGCACTCAATAAATGTTTATTGAGTGAACGAATGAGCCAATGAATGAAATACTCCCTGAAAATGCCATATTATTTCACACCTTCATATTTTTGTGTAGGCTTTTTCCTGGGTTTCGACTCCTTTTCCTTCTTAATTTCTTTTTTTTTTTGATATCAGGAACCCACATTTCAGGGAGTGTGCAAGCAGTATCGGGAACTACCTGTTCAGACATTTCCTGCCCCCCTGGACTGGTTCTCAAGCCTTGCAGAGCTTCTAAGTTGCGAGCTGTATCATTAGAAGCAATGAGTTTTGAGTTTGCTGGTGTAATTACAATGAAGAGAGTGCTGAGTAGGGATTGCTAGAGGCCTGTAACAAGCACACCTCAGTGGGAGAAGGAACGTACCTGAAATAGAAGGAGGAGATAAATAGGATTATTCTGAAGATGTAGCTTCATTTTCATAAAATGGGCCTTCCTGGCAATTCTTAGAATAGAAATATCTCTTCCAAATTAAAGAAAAATAATGTTGGAAAGTAATTACTCAGAGGTCAGTGGTTCCTGTCTTAATGCAGGAAGGCCCAATTTAATTTTGAATTGAAATTTGACAAGAAGGAGAGATCCCCATTCCACCGTCACTTTTAATTTTCCAGATGTGATTTTTATTGGTTAGTTTACATTAGCTTGGGAATATTAAACAATCAGTATTTACAGCAAACCCCAGACATGTCTAGGACCTCTGAAATCCCGAGAAGGCCTCCATCAGATGTGGAGTGGCTGGTCGCTCTCACGTCATTACGTGGGATTAAGTGATGACATTTTTATTTGTATTTGTATGAGTAGGAACATTGCGTTAGGAGGTGATAGCTATTAAATTCACAGGAACTGCAGCACTAGAGCTGGTTGCTTCTTGCACACAGTGCATTGTAATTATCATTTGTTGGGAATAACCGTTACTGATTTTTCTGTAGCTTGTTTACCTGAACAATGAATTGTTGATAGTGACAGATGAGCAAAAGGAAATTTTACAAAAACAAAAAGCGAAGAAAACTTTTACATGACTGGTGCCTTTTCCTCCTCTCGTTGCCAGAGATTAATCTGTCAGACAACGTTTGTTCACTTAAGTGACCAGGGGATTCGGCTTTGATGCTGAGAAAGGCAGCATGGTCTGGTAGAAAGGACATTTTGGATAAGTAAGAACAAGAGAAAGGTTCTGTAGAGAATTGGCTGTGTGACTTTGTGCCTACTTAACCTCTCTAGACCTTGGTTTCTTCTGTGAAATGAACTATGTTATTTTCGAGCTCTTTTTCATATACCTAAGTTTCTTGATTTGGCGAATGCGTGTTCTCTTTCCTTGTCTGTCAAGATCCTGCATCAGGGACAGAAAATAGATTTTCTCTGTGTGCCAACTCTGGTTGATTGGTAATGGCTGCCTGTCCTACTGTGTTGAGAAGGATTTAGAGGCTCCGTCTTGGCTCAGTGGGAAGAAGTAAAGTACTGAACTGATTACTGATGTCTGTCGTAAGTATGGGGTTAGACAATAGTGATGTATGCAAAGTACTTCCAAATATTACATATTGACTGAAATCACTGGTGTTTGTCTGGCCCTGCCCAAAGGTCTTGTATAACCAGTATGCTCTTCTTCATATTCTTGGCTCCTCTAGAAGGCTGTGGAATAATAGCAGAAGAGTAAAGAAATCACCACATTTTGGGCAATAAGCAAATTATTTGGTGAGGTTTTAGGTAAGAATGTTCAAGATTTTCCACTAGCGATGAGGGTCTTAATTTTAATTAAGTGGTCAGATATCAAATGATTCTAGACATGACAATTTAATTTGCCAGAGTCTACTATGTGGTTGAAGAAGCATCTGATTTGTATGGCTTGGATAAGGGGAAATAAATGACTCTAAATCTCCTTCCTGGTCCAGCGTTTGTTCTCCCAATCTCCTGCAACACTGATATCTGCATTTGCCAGTATAATGTCCCCTTTTATGCTTGGTGCTGCCTTCATCCTGCTCTGATGTCTCTTCACTCTTGAGGGGTATGAGTGGGGAGGGTTCTAGAGGGGAACCCTAAAGATTTTTCTTAATTGCGGTATTTTTATGCTAATAATGCATGCCTTCTACATTTGTTTGCCAACTGTGCATCCCACCCCCCAGTTATTTTCATAAGCAGCACTATGCCAATTTTTTTTACATGTTACTGTAAAAAATCAGCATAGTGCTTTTATGGAAATAAATACTTCATGGGGGGTTGGGAGAGGCCTGGCTGGCAAACAAATGTAAAAGGCATGCATTATTTCCATAAAAATGCCGCACTGTGAGCCTGCCAATGCATTAAAAAGTTCAATTCTTCCAGGACCTGATCGTTTTGTAACAACAGAGCACTTTAAAATATCTGTCCACCATAGACTAAGAAGTCTAAATTACATTTTTAAAAACTTTATTGTGTTTTAGGTGACAATTTACATAGGAAATTGGTTCCTGTTCAGCAATTTCTATACATATTGTTCAGTGTCCTGGGAGAAAAACACGGAACAGAACTTAAATTCTTAAGAAGTCCAGGCTTACTGGACCAGTTGAGACTAGAGGACTAGAGGACCATCGCCCTGAGATACTCTTTAAACCTTGAACCGAAACTATCCACTGAGGTCACCTTTTAGTGAAATAGATTGACACACAAAATAAAGGATGTCACCCATGAGTACATTGTGCCATTAAAAAACCACCTATAAGAGACCAAAAGGTCAACAATTACTCTAAAGCAAAGATGAGAAGCTAAGGAGGCAGGGAAACTAGAGCAGTACAAACAGAACAAACAGAAAGCAATTAAAGAAAATGTTGACACGTTGTGGAAAATGTAACTAACATCACTGAACAATTTATATGACATTGTCAAAGGAGAACCTAATTTGCTGTATAAAATTTCACCAAAAACACAATAAAATATTATTTAAAAAAGGAGAGTAAAGGAAAAAAAAATCAACATTTTACTAGAGGATGGTTTCTACAGGCTGTATGCCATATTTTATCAAATCTAGGATGTACCATGATTTTATGTGCACCAAAGAAAGACAACATGCTACCAATTAAACTGTGACACAGTGGTTTATTATGACATCGATTGTGATCTTCAGAGATGTTAACATTTTAAAAAAAGAAAGTTTGACTCAAAATCCCTACAATGTGGTAGATCACATCATTGAGTCCTCACAGATAATTATAATTATCTCCAATTGTTTAGGTGAATAGTGTAAGGATCAGACGATGAAAGTATCGTGGCCGTAGTCACACAGCGAGTAGGAAGAGGGTGGATGTGAACACAGAGGTGTCTGACACCAGGGGGTGTGTAATTATCCAGTCCTGTGTGCTTCCTCCTAGGAAGACGTTGTACATCCCACAGGTTTTATAACAGTGTAAGGAAATATTTCCAGGCTTCTTTGTGCAGTTCTGGGGAAGTGCAAATAGTTTACTTGCTTGGCTGCTAACTGAAAGGTTGGAGATTCCAGTATACCCAGAGGCATCTCGACAGCAAAGCCTGGTGATCTACTTCTGAAAAATCAGTCATTGAAAATCCTACGGAGCACAGTTCTACTCTGATACACATGGTGTCCCTTGAGTCAGAACTGACTTGACAGCAGCTGGTTTTGTGCAGGGTGCAGGGGGTGCCCTGGGCCTTCCCTGGCTAATGCATCTTGCAGCCAACTGTTCTAGAGAAGGCTGCCCCTGTCTCTGGCCTCCCCAGTGCTGGGGACTGGAAATCCCATAGGAAGAATCAACCACGGAACTTAAACAGTGCCAGAAGTTCTTGGAAGGAAAATGATCTGGTAATTTTGTTGACATTGGGATCTATCTATCTTTTATTTCGGGAGTTAAAATAAGCCTCTGGGTGATATATTTTGGGCCTGATTACCCCGGTTTTCACAGAGGAGTCTATTGAAGGATTAAATAAAGGTAAATGCAACTGGTATCATGCCAGTTCCAGAAATTTAGAGCAATTTGTTGAAAAAAGAAAAATAAAAAGTGGAAATCACCCTATCTTCCAGCAGTACCAAAATCTCCGGAAGGCGTCTGAGTCATCAGAAGGTCAGGGCTTCAAAACTCTGACTCTACTTTTCATTCATGGGACGCTAAATGGGAATAGTCCCTCTCTGTGCCTGACTGTAGGCCTGAAGCCCCCAGAGGACCTGCACAGGGGCTGCCCCAAGCCAGTTAGTGCCAACTCCATGCCAGTCCTAGCCCAGTGAGATCAGGTGTGAAGACAGTCTAGGTCATGAGGAGGTGAGGCTGCTCCAGCCAGAAGAGTTTCACTCTTGATCTTCACTCAGTGACTCAACACCTTGTTAAATAACAATGTTTATAATAAAGATATCATTTATTGAACAAATATCCTGTATGCCAGGCACAGAGCTAAGCACCTTAGGTGTTTTACCTCATTTGACCTGCATCAGGTACTTGTATATTACATATGAGAAAACTGAGGCAGAGAGGTTATGTAACTTGACTATAATCACATGGCTTGTTAGTGGAAGAACTAGGATTTGAACCTAACAGTACTGTGTCTAGAGTTCCAGCTCTTAGATAGCATATTATACAGTAGGAGATAGATGGAGAATAGATAGATAGATGATAGATAGATAGATAGATAGCTGCTGTCAAATCGACTCTGACTTATGGCAACAGAAAGGAATGTTGCCCAGTCCTCTGTCATTTTCATGATCACTGGCATGCCCAAGTCCATCATTGTAGCTGTAATGCCAATCCATCTTACCAAGGGTATCCCTCACCCTCACTGGCCCTCCACTTCACCAAAGATAATGTCTTCTTCCAGTGATTAATCCCTCTTGATGATGTATTCAAAGCAAGCGAGTCAGAAAGTGTTCTGTTGTGATCCATGGGGTTTTCACTGGCTAATTTTCAGAAGTAGAACACTAGGCCTTTTTTCCTAGTCTGTCTTAGTCTGGAAGCACCACCAAAACCTGTTCAGCATTATAGCAACATGCAGACCACCACTGAAAGATGGGTGGTAGCTGCACATGAGGTGCATTGGCCAGGAATTGACCCCAGAACTCCCGCATAGAAGGTGAAAATTCTACCACCAAACCACCAATGCCCCCTAAAGTTGTTCTTTAGGCATCAAATATTTTAAGGGTAAAAGTGAGGTCCTTAAACCCAACTGCTGCTCTGCTTAGAATATGGGATATAATAAGATTATCTATGTGGCAGCTTTTAGAAAATTATAAACCAGTACAAAATTTTTGGTGGTTTTATCATGACAGTGATATATTTAGGTAATTAAACTATTAAAAAATATAAAACTAGAAAAATAACTTTTGTTATTTTATGAAATAGCAGGTTTAACAGAAGAGCACAAGGCTAGAATGGAGATGGAGAGTCTAAGGGGTTTTAGAGGGAGAGACAGCCTCTTTCTGCTTCCACATCTAGCTTTTTTCTGGGTCCTGTTCATTCGAGTTCCTTAAGACCTCTCAAATCCAAATGCTTCCCTCCACCACCACTACCACTCACCTGGGTCGGGCCACGACCATCTCTCACCACCACTGCTGCTACGCCACCTAACAGCCCACACTTGTCTCTTTTGAATCCATTCTTCATACAGTAGTCACAGAGGTCTTTTCTACTAGAACTATCTCAGTTAGAAAGTCTCAGTGGCTCCACAGTACCTGAGAATGAAGATCACCTGGTCATAGTGGCCCTTGGAACACCCTATCTGGCCCCTGCCTCTTTCCTCAGTGCTCTTTTCCTTCCATGTTTTGTGCCAACTCTACTGAACTGTTTTTAGTCCCAGAGTTCACTTTTTCTCCTCTGAGCCCTCCTGCATGCCATTCCCTCTGTCTGGAACACCCTCCCCTTCCTTTTCTCTTCCAGAACTTTTCACCTAGCTAACTCCTGTTCCTCCTTCCTGTCTTGGCCTGGGAGGCACTCCTTGACCTGTGCTCAAACAGACATGCCCAGACCCCTCTGCTCTCTGCAGCCTGGGCCTCCCTATGGACTCAGCATGCTGTGGTGAGAACAACACTTCTACCACTGCAGAGCAGGTCCCCCGGATCATTTCTGTGTCTCTCCGAACATTGTGTCCTTGGCACACAGTGCAGTCACAATGAACACCTACTGAAGAAATGAAAAATTTGTAATACTGGTTTTTATTTACATTCAAGTAATCATTCTTTTCCTGGACATGCAAGCATTATTACCCTTATGTTGTAATTAGGCTACAAGAGTGAGGGCAGAGAGTGGTTGTTGAATAACCGCACCGAGTAGAAAAGAAATGGGGGGGGAAGGATGCATGTCTGTATTAACAGTTAGCATTTACTGAGTGCTTGTTGTATGACAGAGACAGTACCAAGCACTTTAAGGCATTATCACATTCAATCTGTGAAGCTGGTACAGTTATTATCCCATCTCAGTGGGGAAACATTGTTCAGAAGACTTAAGCGCTTTGTCCAGAATCACAAGCCTGATAAGGAGGAAGTTAGAATCATATTCAGGGCCCTCAATTCCAAAGCCCACAGTCTTAAGCATTTCACAGAAAATTGATTTCCTGATGCAAAATTAATTTAATTGAGAAAACTCCTGAGAGCAAGTAAGTGTGTATGTGTGGGATGGGAAGTATGCAGGGAGGAAGACCAGGGAGAGAAACAAATTAAGAAAGAAAACAGTAAAAATGATACAAGGGACCTAAAACTCCAGTTAATAACCAAAAGGTGGCATCACCAGCACTGGGTAGCTTGGTTGCTGCCTAGCATGGTAATGAGGCTGGGTTGATACATCCTGTGGATGAGGAAGTGTTGTTTTAATACGGATGTTGGTAATTGCCTATCAGGGAGTATTTGACATAAAATATATGTGCAAAAATGGATTAGTACATCAAGTTTCAAGGAATCCATAGCCTATTTTAGCAGAAGTCAGTTATCAAGGTAGAGTTCGTGGAACTGGGTGTGGGTCTTGAATGACATGAAACAATTGAATAGGTAGAAAGGAAGGATAAGGGCATTTTAAATGAGAGCAGCATTTCTTGCCTTATCCCCATTACCCAGCCATCTTTCTTTGGTGGTCTCATTGTTCTTTGTCTCTTTATCAGATTACAACACTTATCATGTCATATTGGAATTTTCTCTTTACCCATCTATGTTCCACACTTGACTGTAAGATCCTTGAGGAAAAGGACTGTGTCTTATACTTCTTTGGGGTCCCGATCTATAGGCTCAGGGCTTGGCATGTAGCAGACACTCAATATAAGCTTATTGTAATGAAGGTGTAGAAAGGACAAACTAAGTGGAAGAGCAAATTAATATCTAGCTTAAAAAAAAAATCTGATTTTAAAAATGAGAAAAAAATTGCTTCATGTCAGTCTTTCCCTGAAGGATATTTATATACAAGAAACCTGAATACCTTACTAGCCCTGTGTGATAGAATTCCTTTAGACAAATTAGCATTGGACAAGTGGTCATAAAAGAGCCTGTTCCATTCTCCGAACCATCCTCTGTTCCATGATCAGCTGCAGAGATGGGAATTAAGAGCAATATGAGGTTCCTAAATTTGCTACAACAGCTACCACATTTTCCCTGGCCTGCCCCATTGAGCAGACCTTGGCTATGAGCAGGGAGCACACTTAGATAACAAAGATGATAGTTCTGCTGGTAATGCTGTGAAAGTTTTGTGCTTGGCTCAGTAACACACACCTGTGGTTCTTCAGGGGTGATGAGCTTAGGTCCTGGAGAAGCTGCTCTCCCTCCTGGTGGCTTCACTGGCCCTACAGGGCTACAGTTGTCAGCACCCAGAGAGGGAGGGGCAAAGACAGAGTTTGGGAATTCTACAGTGAGTACTGGGAAATGCAGTTACACAAAATGACCAGAACATCATCAGATCCTAATGGCATTATCTCCAAATATCTCAATGCTTCTGGCTTCGGTTGGTAGAGCTGGGCAGATCTGATTTTGAGCAAGTCATTTTAAGCGGATTCCTAAAGGTAAGACTCCACTTGTCCTATTTCCTGGCAATGGAAGAGAAGCCAGCCTTTTCTTACCCTTGGAGAACTTTAAACACAGATGTCTGCTATTTGGACATTAACTGAGCACCTTCCTGCCTAATGTTGCTTTGTAAGGGCTATGGAGTTGGAGAGCAAGCTGTGGAGAGTAAAAGGATCTTACTGGTTGGAAACTAGTGCCCTCCTTTTCTTAAGGAGTAAGGAGGCATTATTCAATAGCCAGGAAGTCTCTTCACTCCCCATCTCTGATCCTCACTTCCCTTATCTGTAAAATGGGAAACCGATACCAAATGCCATTGAGTTGATTCTGACTTACGGCAACCTTATGTACAACAGAAGAAAACATTGGCCTGTCCTGTGTCATCCTCACAATTGCCAGCATGTTCAAGTCCATTGTTGCGGCTATTGTAAAAATCCATCTTATGAAGGGTCTCCCTCGCTCTTGATGGCCCCTACTTCGCCAAACATTATGTCCTCCTCCAACAATTGATCCCACCTAATGATGTGTCCAAAGCAAGTGAGTCAGATAATGTTCTGTTGGGAACCATAAAGTTTTCATTGTCTAATTTTCAGAAGTAAATTGCTAGGCCTTACTCTCTAGTCTGGTAGCTCTGCTGATACTTGTCCACCATGGGTGACCCTGCTGATATTTAAAATGCCAGTGACATAGCTTCCAGCATCACAACAACAGGCAAGCTACCACAGTACAGAAACTGACAGGCAAGTTGTGGAAAATGGGGATACTCATGGTTATTATCTGTCAATCCTGTGGTAAGGATTGAATTAAAATGTATGTATAAAGCTCATACCACAGGGCTTAACACGTGGCTGGCCCTTGGTAAATAAGAGTTATTATTATTCTCCTTCCATGCTGTGGTCTGCTACTTTCACACAAGTGTTATGAGTAAGATTACCAACTATTTTATGGCCCTGCCTTGGGATCTTCCCTGGATTTGTGAAGCAATATTAAGCTGTTGCTACAGCTAGGTTTCAAATAAATCTCCCAGGAGATGAAGCAGGGCACCGTGTGTCTGCTACAAAGGCCTGAGACCCAAACAGGAATGAGAAATCAGACAATGGAGCATGCTTTCCGGAGTGTTGTTGAGGAACCCATGCTGCCTCCAGAGAGGCGTGCTTAGAACAACTCGCTAATGAACCAGGCTTCCCTCACAAGCCCTGGGTCCACATTATCCCTGCCCAGGGCACTGGCCTTCTTAAGTCACTTGAAGGAATTCGTTCTTTCAAATGATCCTTCAAAATCAGAATCCATTTTTCTACATGCAAAATTCATTAATGGAACTGAAGATCAAGGGGAGGAAGAAGTGTGACCCTTTAGCAGAGCCCCTCGACCTCCCAGAAGCCAAATCTGGGCACCCTGTTCTGAAACTAAAATTGTATTAGTACCTTCTGCCTAAAAAAACATGATTTGTACGTTTCTGTGCTTTCACTTTTTCTAAAATAATTTTGCTTTCCTTTTATAATCAGAAAAAAAAAACCCAAACACAGTTTCTTTAAATATAGGAATTAATGAGATAGTCAAACTTACTGAAGCATTTTCATAGATATAATTTCACTTTTTTTCTAAACAGCCTGTGAAGCCAGAAAGGCAGATGGTTTCATTACAAAGACGGAGGTGGCAATGGAGGTGAAAGTCGTTCAAAATTTTATAGATAATCAGGGGCAGAAGCCAGGACTGCCCGAGACTGTTTTTCCTCATAATGTTTTCATCACAGTATTTTTCCCCCAATTCATTCAATAAACACATACGAAGCCTCAGCAGCAACTGAGGCAACATGAGAAGCAGTTGGAGATTCCAGGGATGGAGACGGTAGTGCCTGTCCCCCAGGCCTTCATTCCCTGGTGGAGGTGAACGTGATAGACTGACAAAGGAAATGTCAGTGCAGTGTGATGAGGAGCAGCCTGAACAAAGTGCTGGGAGTACTTGGAGGACGGAGTGACTAATCCCATGGCAGGGGCGGGGGATGATCAGAAAAAGTTACAGAGAGGAGGTGACATTTAAATGGCAACGTGCAGTCGAGCATGCAAGGGAGGAGCCCAGGCTCCCAAGCTTGGCAAACCTTAAAGGAAATCCAACCTCTACTCCTCATGCCTGTGAGACTCTGAACAAATTACTTATCTTTCTAGACACCTCAATTTACTCATCTGGAAAATGAGGATAATCATAAATTACCTTATGATTTTCTTTTTGAGGAATAAATGAGACAATACAAGTAAAACATTTCGTTTATTACTTAGCCCACAGTATAACTTCAAGGAACTAAACTATAGCCTTTATTATCAATATTAATAGTAATATTATTTTTTTATCTAAAAAAAATTATCGCCCATAGTGGATAAGTAATGAAAGAGTGTCTCCTCCGGTAGAGGGAACAGCATGTGCAAAGTCATGGATACGTCATAGTGTCTGAATTTTTGGAAAGTAGCAAGGAGATGGGTGTCAGAGAAAGTAGGGAGATGGGCGTTGGGAGGTGTGGAGGAGATGGGTGTCGGGAAGAATAGGGAGATGGGTGTTGGGAGGTGTGTAGGAGATGGGTGTCGGGGAAAGTAGGGAGATGGGTGTTGGGAGGTGTGGAGGAGATGGGTGTCGGGGAAAGTGGAGTGGCAGGAGTTAGTGGATAAGGACTACGTTGGAGTCAGATTATGAGGAGCTTGTTTGCTGTGGAAGGAACTTTTTTGCTTCAAGACAGTGGTGGGTGCAATTAGAGATACAAAAGTCAGGGGATGACATGGCCACATGTGTGTGTCAGAGAGACCCCTAAGGCAGCCGTGAGGGGCTGGATTGGGAGGGCTGGAGGACTGTAAGAGAAAGTAGAATTTGAAGTTCATTTCAGTGATCCATGTGGAAGAGACAAGGGCTGACGATGTTGAGTCTCTCAATTCAGTTAAACAAAGACTTATTGAATTTGGGACTTTCCTAAATGAGGAAAGCAGCTCCTACTCTCAGGGAGCTTAAAATCTAGTGGGGGAAAGATCACAAGGATAGCACTAGGAGGATTAAAAGGAGGGGAGGTGACACCAGGTGAGTCAGAGAAGGACACCTGCTGATTGTCTGAATTCCCCCACTGGACCATAGACTCTGTGAGGCCAGGGCTGTGTCCGCAGTTTTTTCTCAGTGTCTTTGGCACCTGGCTGGGCACAGAGAAGGAGCTCAATAACTGTTTATGGAAAAAAGTGATCTGGACTGAGGTTCATCAGAGAAGTTTTCTTGGAGCTGGTGGATGCATATTTGTGGAGAAGAGGGAGGGATCCAATCCAGGAAAGAAACTCTAGGTCAGTAATCTGAGTTTAGAGGTCCCCGGGTGGCACAAACAGTTTGCACTTACCTAGTAACCTATAGGTTGGAGGTTCAAACCCACCCAGTGCAGCTGTGGAAGAAAGGCCTGGCAATCTCTTTCCATAAAGATTAAAGCCCAGAAAACTCTATGGAGCAGTTCTACTCTGTAACACACGGAGTCGCCATAAATTGGAATCAACTCAATGGCAACAGATTTATTCTGAGTTTGTGAATGTGCTTGTTTCTGTTTTTGCATGCTTTGGTTTTGCCCTCTTTAATTCCTAGTTCTCAGCTACAGAAGGTATATTATTTTTATCTTAACAAACAAACACACACAATGACAGCAACAAATAAATTCTCGTCTCCTTCATCCCCCAAACATTATTTCTGCACGTGGGATTGGGTTCTGGCTGGGAAGAAAGTTGTGTGGATCATTCTCGATTTCAACAATTAGAATGGCTCACAAGAAAAAGGGCTTTTCTGTCAGCAAAAGCAGGCTATCACAGTATTGCATGTGCTACCTGGGAAACGAAGCCATAGAGGTCACCATGTTTAACGGATGATTACAAATATATATATTGAGGTCTTGCCAGGAGAAAAAAAAATGCAAGTTTCATTTGGATGGAATGTAATATAATATAGTCATGGATTCTGAGAATCTGTGAAAGCCGTTCGTAATAATAAAGCTTTTATTTGCTTTGGACCAAATAATCCTATGGTGTGATTTTATTGTCTTTTTATTTTGTGGTTTAAACCAAGGCAAAATGCTTTGCTCAAAATGATTATTTAGTCAGACAGACCCTATCTCCTTTAAATTGCATTTTGTCTGAAATGGACTTGGTCACATGTAATAAATTCTGGCATTTTAATGGAAACATTACGGCAAAAATAGTTAACAATCTGCTTTAATTTCAAAACTCATTTTCTCTTTCATACAGTCAGGCAGTATCTCGGTAGAATGTGTAAAGTGCATTGGGATTTAATTATGGTGGCAATTTGTTCTGAAACAAGGTTAAGCTGGGCTGTCACTGGTCAGGATAAAGGGGCTGGGGTGGTGGTTGGGGAGGACAGTAGTAACTTAATGTTCCTGGGTCTTGAATGCCCTATGGACCAGAGTGGAGTTAGAAGCCTTGGCACATAGCTGCTAAAGGTCTGAATCTGTGGAAGACCGGGTGCTCTTGGGAACACAAATCGGGACTGTATACACCAGTGGAGACATCCTCATGTGAGGACTGATGGAAAAGAGAAAACTGGACATCTGTTTCTTAGGGTCTTATCACTGGATCCAATTCATTTATTAATTTTTTCCTGCAACAGATATTTGAATGCTACTGTGCTAAGTGCTGCAAATACAAAGGCAAGCGAAATTAAGCAATTTTCTTACTTTAGGTAGGTAATACGCCAGTGACCGGGAAATGCATTCCTCAAAAAATGGCACAAATATATGTATGAGGGCTACAGTGCCAAGAACTCTGATGGAGAGGTCTGTGGCGCCAGGTGAGTGGGTGAGATTATTTGGTGTGGTCTGGGCAATGGTGGTGGTAGCCTTGGAAGGCATTGCCTGGGAAGCCCCAGTGGAGGTGGAAACTGAGCAGAGATGGTAGTGTGGTGGAGAGTGTTCCAGACAGAAGGCACCGTGTACACAGACCCTTTTGTGTGTGTGTGTGGTAGGGGGCAGGGATTGTTAGCATCATGGGTTCAAGGAACCCAAGGAGGCTCCGTGGGACTGGAGAGCAGACAGTGAAAGGGCTTGTGCTGGGAGAGTCAATGGGAGAGGCTGTGGGGCCAGGCCATGCAAAGTCATCTAAGTCATGGTCACAAGCCTAGTTTTACTTCCTAAGTTCATTGGGAAGCCATTGAATGGTTTTAAGCCAGAGAGTGACATGATTTGGATGTAAATTTTGCTATGATTGTTCTAGCTGCCATGGAGGATGAATTGGATGGGGAATGGAGTGGATGGGGGGAGACCAATTAGGACAGTCTTGTTGGAGGCCAGGCGAGAGACGAACATGACCTCGGACAGGATGACAGTAGTGGACACTTGCCTTGGGACCTGGCTTAGTCTGCAATGAAAAAATCAAGCTCTGTGTTTTCCAGGAGTTATCTCTGCTCTTCAGGGCTGGAGGGTTCTGTAGGAGGCAGGAAGAAATCATATATTTGGGAAACCTCTGGGGTAGGGGTGGTGAGATGTGATCAATAGGAATTTAGGCTGTAAATTGGTTAAAATAAGATGGGAAGCAGTTGAGTTGAAAGTACCCAAAAGAGTATTAGGATCATTTAGCCAGTCAAGGGTTTGCACGAAACGTGAACAGTGTTGGATTTGTCCCCAGTTCTTTTTATTGCAAGCAAAGCTCAATGGGTATAATGATCATAAAACATCTATGTTTCATGAAAGTTAAAAAAAGAAATATGTTTTGAGCATGAGGCAAGTTGCCTGGAGCAGCTTAAAATTAGAGCCTTTTCAAGTGAAAGTTACATTGAAGCAAAAATTGTACCTGTAGGCAAGAAGGGGTTTCAAGTCTATCCTCAAAGATCTTTGATTCTTGGTGCTCAGCCCCTCTGGCATTCTGCCTGCCAAACACATCACTCCTAACACTCACTTGCCACGTGATTTCTGCAAACCTTTGAGTAAATCATTAATCTTACTTAATTGCCTCATGCTTAAAAGGGAGGGGACTGGCTCTTCCAGTCCCTTTCACCTTTAGGGTATGTGATTACGCACTGCAGGAATCCTTCACCCCCCAGCGTTAGGCTGTGTTTCATATGCCATGTGTTCTTCTGAATCGCTGAGGACTTTGTTGTTTAATCATGGTTTCTGGTGGTTCTACTAAGGCCAGGAAGAATTCATTCCTTATCCATCCCATTATCTGCCCCGAGAAAATCTTAAACCTGTTTCCACAGGGTTCTGAAAACCACTGCAGCCTCTTGAAGACATCTTCTGCCCCCTCTCCCGATTTACTTCAATTGGCAAATGAATGAATAGGCCTTTGTTGAGCCCCTGTCCTGGGCTTTCATTCAATTAATTGTCAGGACCCCTTGTAAGGCAGGGGTCGTGCTCAGCACGGTTGCAGTAGAGGTGGTGTGCCATTGAGTCGATTGTAACTCCTAGTGACCCTATAGGACAGGTAGAACTGCCCCATACGGTTTCCAAGGCTGTAATCTTTACTGGAGCAGATCACCAGGTCTCTTCTCCCACAGAGTGACTGGTAGGCTTGAACCTCCGACCTTTTGGTAAGCAGCCTTTTGGTTAGCAGCTGAGTGCTTAACCATTGAGCCCTTTGCTCAGCACTGGAAACGAGGAATTGAGTCTCAGAGAAGTTTAAGTAACTTGCCCAAGGTCACTCAGCAAAGAGATCATGGCAGAATGGTGTCAAACCCAAGACTTTTGATTCTGTGTCCAGGGTGGTTGTGTGCGTGTGTGTGTGTGTGTGTGTGTGTGTGTTTCCTTCCTAAATTGGAGTCTCATAAAGTGAGAGCCTCTCACTCTAGGTGTAAACAAGTTTTAGCTGGTTCCTGGCCCAAGCAGGAAAACATACATTGAATCACCTGATGGGAAAGTTGTTTTCTTTTCAGTTCTCTCTCAACCATCCTGCTTAGTGAAGTAGAAAATGTGTTTAGTGTTAATGTGGCTTTAGCACGTGTTGGATATTTGTTAATCTCCCTTTAACAAAGCGAGCTGGTCTCTGGCTTAGTGCCTTCAACACCCTAGCAAGAACTTAATAAAATATTTTGATTTCATCTTCTATTTATGGAATATGATATTCATTTTCCTTGTGGTGATATACTGTTGCTCTTTAAGGAAAAATATAAATAAATTATATTTCAGGTGTTGTTATTGTCATTCTGTGCTGCTGAGTTGATTCACGACTCACAGTGACCCGGTAGGACAGAGTAGAACTGCCTAATAGTGTTTCCTAGGTTGAAATCTTTACAAAAGCAGAGCTCAAGATCTTTTCTCTTGTGGAGCCTCTGGTGGTTTTGAACCGCCGACCTTTTGGTTAACAGCCAAGTGCTTAACCATTGTGCAACCAGTACTCCTTAGTTCTGGTGTAAGGGTATAAATAATAAAAATCATAAATATGTATCCATCTGAATGAAGCTGGATCTGCTCCATTGACTCACGTGGCCTTCCTCACTCTCAGGACACACATGGCTTCTCATGATCATTGTGGCACTAAGTTCTGAAGCTGTTCCTTGTTTCCCTGGGACATATATAGAAGCAATTATGATGAGAACCATCCCTTCCCTTAGGGCCGTTGAGACCCCCTTCTTAAGTCAAAATTTTACAACCCAAGTATACCCAAGCTAGTAATGGAGTCTTAAAACCTAGGAAAAATATGTAAGTTTATTGCAAAAGATAATATCCCATTTAAAACAGTTTAGAAATTTACAAAACCTTACATTAATACATCGTCTTTAAGAAGGTGCTCTATAGATGAGCTGGTGTTAAGTTCCAAGTATAGTGAGTATGCATTTTTTTAATAACTACAGAGAAAGCAGCTACATAAATTCCCGCAACTTAAGTTGATATTTCATTCTTTTTTTTCCCTTCCATTTTATAAAAGTAATTTTTACTAAATTAATCTCTCTCCATAAAACCATATAACCTCAAGTATTTCTGTAGAATATCATGGCAGACGTTACATAATATTTTACAAAGAAGAAGCAATTTTCACATGAGTAGTGAGTATGGAGTTTTGGTATATGTATGTGTGTTTTGTTAAACAGAGATGGTCATTTTTGTTCAGCAGGAAGGTGTTTACCAAATCCTTTTCCCCCAAAACAATTTTAAATGTTCAACTTTCCCAGTTTCCAGTCTGTGGCCCAAGCAATGCTGTGTTGTGCTTTGGTATAGAATCATTATAGCCTAGTTTGGTTCTATTTCTAGAAATGTCAATTTTTTCCAATGTAGATTTCATTTAACTCCATTGAAGGTTTATCTGAGGCCCTCAACGTACATAGATGACTACAGCAACTTTTTAATTATCAAAGCGTATGTTGCCATGTTTGGTCTGTTATCTCAGACATCTCTTTATTATTCCAGGCTAACTTTGGCAAATGATTCAGCTCAGCTCAGGTCAGTCCATCTCGTGTTGGAATGTGTTAAAGCTTATAAAGTGGATAGGGCAGGTGTTCTTACCCCATTTGGGAATGGACAAACAGGCTCTGAAAGTTTTAGCAAGTTGGCCAAGGTTAGTGGAAAAGACTGCTGTTTTGCTTGGGTCTCTGAATTCCGGGAGCAGCATTCTCTTTATTCTAGCATGCTGCCCAAGAATCTAAATTCATTTGAAAATTAGTGTAAGCAAATTAAGATGGAAGCTCTACTACAAGATGAAATTATATCATAGAACCCAAATGATTTGCTTTATTGGATTATCCTCTGTGCTGTTCTTTTCCATTTCTGGGGCCAACTGAGAGTTGATTGTATGGATACAGAAAGAAAGATCTGTGGCTTTTAGACAGTGGTAGCGTATCTTATTGAAATGTGGCTTCCTAAGTATGACAAGTGTATTTATCTTAATTCTAACGACGTTATATATGCTGCTCTCGTTTTGTGGGTTTAAACATTACACTAGAAACAGAACAAGAACATCCTGAATGACATTCCAAGACTTAAATAGTGCAGGCCGAGATTCCTTGCCAAGTTTCCTTCTCGGTCTCACTGAAATAGCTTTGTGCACTGCAGAGCTGTGACAAGGGAAGGTGAAACTATTGGAGTGGTTTGCTCAAATACTCTCAATTTGCAGTGGATTACATACATCCTACTTACACACGGGATGCTGAACCCTGCAAAGAACCTAATGCAGATACTGGATCTTCAGAAAAGGGGGTTCTGAAATGCCTTCTTCATTTAATACATGCTTTTCTGTCAGCATCAGTCCATCCACAGGCTGGTAGAGAATTTGTATTAAGAAGAGTCTGAACCTTGCTATTTTACCCCTCACCCCCAAGAGTATGTAGCAATTACTTAATTTTATTACTTTAGTAGTTTGTTCAGCCATGCAAGTTTGACGGGACCTCTGTGTATAGGGTCTTGTCAAAAGAATGAGCCAGACCTTAAAAGAATTCAGACTTCGGGGAAGAAAGGTCTTTAATACTAAAATGAAAAAATATATGCATATATATCCTTATCCCCAGTTCTGCTGCTGCTTCTGCTTCAATCAGATGACCATAGTCTGCTCACCAGGAAGGGAGACTGTGTGATTAATATATGTTTGAACCTATCTACAAGGCTGCTGCAGGAGAATGCGTGGAAGGAAAGGATGAGAACCAGTGTTGTGTTTTTTCCTACCTTATTTATTGTACTGATAAAATGTAACTGATAGGCTGCTGGATGTCATGATCTTTAATGTTGCAGATAAACCAACTGTGGAATCTTAAAGTTCAAACTCAAGCCAGATTCCACACTGCTGCCAGGCAGTCTCAGTTCCCAGAGGCATGATGGTTTAGGGCGGGTACTGGAGCAGCTACAACTGTGGAAATCCTCTTAAAATTTCAACCACAGCCCTTACTGATTAAAACCATGCAGGGAAGCCACAGTGTCAATTCTTTATACCCTGGGGTGACCTAACTTTGGGGCAAACAGTAAGGCCCCACGGTGTGACAGGACAAGTCCTTGATTCGGGATCAAGGAGCTAATTAAAAATGGCCTCAACACACCACAGTGATCTTGCATTTTTATGCCCTGCCCACTTCTGTTGTGCTTATGTATGTTGATATCTTAGTAAACTGACAGTTTATTTATTTATCTACTTTGTCTGGGGTATCTGTGTATAACCCTCCTCTATCTTCCTGCTCTGCACAGCACTTTTATTTTCTTTTGGGTTGATGAACCTACTATGGGAAGCAAGTGCTTAGTGTTATGGAGGTGCTGGAAAGTGTGGTAGCGAGTTTTGCTCACGGTGGAAATCTGGGCCTGCAAACCAAGATTATGCCTGGCTGTGGGTGACAGGAAACTCGGTCACTCTAGTGTCCGTGAAGTCCTCAGCAAGCAGTGGCACTCACTCAGGTAAGGCTGGCGTCCGGTCTCCAGCAGCGGCTATACCAGCCCCAAGCCTTTCCTGATTTGCAAGGTCAAGTGGCTCACACCCTCGAGCCTTTGCCGAGATGCAGAGAAGGCCTGAGAGCAGTGGTTTTCCTAAGTCAGGGAGGCCATTTGGCGAGGGCAGAGAGCATGGTTCCAACCAGCTCAGATCCACCAGAAGCACTTCTTCTTCACCTTCTTGGTTTTCCGCCTCAAGTCCTGTTTCTCAGGGACTGGGGGTTCTACTGGGGACTTTGGTCGGGAAGAGGCCTCCTCAACAGGTTCCGCTTCCTCCAGACTCTGTAGAACTTCATGGAACCTGCCTTCCTGCTGCCGGAAATCATATTCTACACTGAAAAACACAGAGAGGAAGAATGGAAAGTAAATTCAGTTAGCATGTACGGATTTAGCATCACCAAGTGCCCAGTTAGACAGGAAGTGCTGGGCTGACATGAAAGAGCAAGGGCTTTGGGTTCTAGTCCCAGATCCTTAGTTACAGACTGGCTGTGTGACCTTGGGAAAGTTATATCATCTCTCTGAACCTCCATTTCCTCATTGACTGAATTGGCACCTGCACTGCCTTCCTCATGGGGAAGTTATTAAGATTAAATGAGGCGTGTAACGTGGTAATCTGATGGTAGATGTTCAGTATATATTGCCTCCCATCTCTGTCTTATATTTATTCAATGCTTTAAATTTTTAAATCCTCTTAATTTTTAACATTTTTTGCATGTTATGCATGAGAGATGTCTCATTATACAAGATTCAGGTAATACAGAGGAATATACAACCAAACGTGACAGATCCCTTTGCCTCAGCCATTCCCACTTCACTCTGCAAGGGTGACCACCCTCAAGAGTTTGGTATCTAAGTGGTTCCAGGCCTTTCAGTACATTTATATACATATATATGTGCATAGGAACATTTCGTTTTTCTTGTATAAACTTTTCCTAAATTTATACATCCTGCAGAAGGGTAGTCAGAGTTGTGACTAAGTACACAGGCTCTGGACCCCAGGGTTCAAATCTAGCCTCCTCCATTCATAAGCTGTGTGTGTATGATATTAGGTAAGTTCCTTTACTCTTCAGTGCCGCAGTTTCCTGATCTGTAAAATGGGGATAGCAATAGCACCTATCTCAAAGGCTTTCTTTGGAATTAATATGTGTAGAGCAAGTGTCTTAGTCATCTAGTGCCGCTATAACAGAAATACCACAAGTGGATGGCTTTACAAAGAGAACTTTATTCTCTCACAGTCCAGTAGGCTACAAGTCCAAATTCAGGGCATCAGCTCCAGGGGAACGCTTTCTCTGTCGACTCTGGAGGAAAGTCCATGTCATCAGTCTTCCTTTGGTCTGGGAGCTTCTCTGCGTAGGAACCTCAGGTCCAAAGGATGTGCTCTGCTCCCGGCACTACTTTCTTGGTGGTATGAGGTTCCCCTGTGTCTCTGCTTGCTTCTCTCTTTTATATCTCAAAAGAGATTGGACTAAGACGCTATCTTATCTTGTAAACCTCATCAGCATAACTTCATCAAAGTGATAGAATTTAGAACACATAAGGAGATCACATATAACCTCATCATAGTGATAGAGTTTACAACACAGAAGGAAATCACATCAGATTACACAATCATACAATACTGGGAATCATGACCTAGCCAAGTTGCTACACACATTTTATGGGGGACACAATTCAATCCATGACAGCAAGATAATACAAATGAAATACTTAGAGCAGTACCTGGCACGAAGTCAGCCCTCCAAATGTGTTAGCCCCTATTCCTGTTGTTATTATCATCATTAGCATTGGTACCTCAAATATATAATGCCTGGTTGTTTGGCTTGCTTCTCAACAATGCGTCTTGGAGACCTTTACCTCATAGTATTGCATAATGCAGGTCTATTTAAATACTCCCCTATGAGTAGATATTTCCTAATGTCTTTTTTTTTTTTTTTTTGGCTAGTTGTGTGTGTGTGTTGGAGTCAATAATATACAGACTTGATCGTATTGCATTGACTACCAAAAAGGCCTGTGAGATAAACATGAAGCTGTGGGGCCCGGGGCTCCCAGAGTTTGAGGGAGTTGGAGGTCAGGGCAGTGCAGAAGCTCTGGGCTGTGTGGGCTGGTGTGTGTGCTCCCCCTGGACCTCTGCCAAGGAAGTCAGGCCAGTAGGCCGCAGGGACTCCCAGCCTGCCTCCTCACTCTGGCTCAGCCTCCCCGCAGAGAGCCGCTGGGCCAGAAAGAAGGAATCCTGTTAGACAACCTTGCAGGCTGTGCTTGAGCTCCTTGTGCCCGTAGTTGTCCACTCTCCTCCTAGGAGATTTACTTACGGAGGAGTTTTCAGTGCCAGGTGGCTTGTAAAAAGGCTCTTAAGCTTGCAGATACATCTGTTACCTGGTTTCATAGCAGGGCTCTCTGAAGACCCAAGGTTGAGAGAGCCAGCGTGGGAGTGCCCAGAGTACAGGAAATGCGGAGTCAGGAAAACAGTGCATTCTTCTTGTTAGCAAGGAGGGGAATGGAATGCTTCATACGGAAGATGAAAGATCCCATGTTGGTGTGTGACATGGCGTGACTAGCTAAAGCTTGTATACCCAGCAAGGACTAAAAATGAGCTGTCGGTGAAGGGATACCTATCTTCTGCTACTTTCCCACATTACCTCCCTGAGACGCAGGCTCAGAGTTAGGGCTAGGGGTGATTGACACACAGCCTTGTCATTGAGCATCCTGAGATAGAAGAGCCGAGGCTGAAGAGTCTGCTGGGCCAGGTGGCCTCCTTGGAAGCCAGGCTGATGGGATCTCAGTGCTTAGTGGGTGCTGGGGAAAGGTGTCTAATTGTTTGGTTTCTGTATTTTTAATAAGCATTACCCAGATTTTCTTTTCTTTGGCTTACCTCCTTCCCCTTTCTGCTTGTCGGAATTCTCTCAACAAGGACACAGTCCTGGCTGGGTGACCTACCTAATGGATGGAACTCAGGCTGTGATCAAAGCAAAGCTCCACCACTTATTAGCTGTAAGATCTTGGGGAAGTCACTTTCCATTTTCAAGCCTCAGCATCCTCATCTGTAAAATGAGCGTGGTACCTACTCACAGGATCTCCAAAAAAAGAAAAAGAAAACCAACAACCAGTTGCTGTTGAGTCGTTTCCAACTCATGGCGACCCCATGTGTGTCAGAGTAGAACTATGCTCCTCCATAGGGTTTTCAGCGGTTGAGTTGTTGGAAGTAGATCACCAGATCTTTCTTCCAAGGCTCTTCTGGGTGGACTTGAACCTCCAACCTTTTGTCTAGCAGCCGACTGTGTTAACCATTCATACCACCCACAGGATCTCAGGAAATCTAAACAACTTTTTGCAGTACAGCACTCAGCACAGAGGTAGGCACAAAGCGCTCAGCCTGTCATTGACAAATGTTTATTGAGCATCTTCCATTGCCAAGCCCTGTTGTAGCTTCTGGGGAAGGAGTGATAGATTGACAGACACTATCCCTGGCCACTTGACACTGCTAGCACAGTGCCTCTGTGGCCTCAGTAAATCCTAGCCAACATAAATTGCTATTAGAGATCTTCTAGCCAAAGTCCAAGAATTGCCAGGTCACTGGGCACAGGCATCTGTAGTCTCACATACTGAAGATTCCACTTCCAGCACACGTCACCTAGAAATGAACTTCTGTTTGTCTCTGGGGAAGGGGTGGGTTTCAGTCTGCACCTACTTGCACCTCACTGTCCGCCGTGGAAACTTAGGGATATGGATTCAGAGGCTGGGAAACAGTTGTCTCCATCAACCTCTGCATTGCACCAAGGAAGAATTTAAAGTAGTGAGTTGCAAGTTCAGATTCTCATGCCTTCTAGCACTGGAAACATGCACAGTTAACAGATAGTGAAAATCTATATTCACAGCTCTCATCTCTGAAACAGACCTGTCCTTCCCCCCGAGAGAGAAAAACTGTCTTCAGCCTAGAGCACCAGGTGGAGTCAAAGAGAATAGGTACCCCCTGCTCAATCTGTTTTTTTTTAATGCTGTATAGTATAGGACATTCCATCCATCTATCCATCCATCTATCCATCCATCCATCTACCCACCCGTCTGTCCGTCCGTCCGTCCACCCACCCACCCATTCATCCATTCTACTCTGGGCCTGACAACAGTGCTAGGTTCCAGAGACACAACAGTAAGCTAGACAGACTGCCCTTGTAGAACTTACTACTTCCCATCGTGCAAAACAGACGATTTAACAATTACTTTCAAAATATGCTTCTTATTTGTCGCAACTACCCCTGACTACTTTCCAGCTTATCATCTATATGCTCCTACCAAAATATATGAACACTAGCCTCCTTCCACTCCTCATATATGAAATTTCTCTGACTTCATGATTCAAACAAACAACAACAACAACAAAAACACCCACCTGGGTTTGTCAAGACTCACAACAGTGTCCTAATACCAATTAGAAAAGTAAGGCTCTGGGTGATTCCAGAAGGTGTACAGAACCGGCAGGCCTGGGAAGAGAAGAGCCAGGAGACAGAACATAAATTCTGTCTCATCATCACCATTTGAAGTGGTGTCCAATAGAGAGGAGGGAGCAAGGGCTTTTGAGTTGGACGCTCTTAGCTACACCATTTACTAGCTGGGTGACCTTGGACAAGCTGCTTCTCTTTCTGTGACTCGGTTAAATGTGGGGGTTATAATAGCCACCCACTGGCTATTATAATAAGTGAAATCTTCTCACATAGGCCACTCTCCCTGCCCACTCCACTCTCCACTAAGTCCTTTTGTCTTCGTCGCTGAGGGACTGAATGCCTCACCTCCTCGCTTATACCTTCAGCTCTTCAGTAATTGTACACCTTGCGAGCAACGTTGCTCTTCATCCTTCCCCTTCATGTACATTCAGGGAAGAATACACTCTTTATGTTTCTATGGAAACACACAGGGGTCCATTATAATCATTGGGATTTAGGGAGCTCCCTGGCCCCCTCTTGTGAGACTGCCCCCACTGGTCTTGACAATTTAAAGGGTTTTAAAAGTGACTTTCTTTTCAAGGCCAGGCAAATAGCAGAGTATAGAGAAGCATATGCACTTTGGTAAGAAATTGATTAATGTGTTTTAGGCCAAAGCAATTTATTAGCATAAAGGAAAATTGTCAGGTTTCTTCTTATTCATCCATTTGACAAACTACTGTTTAGTTTGGACCGGAGGAGAGGGAGTGTATTTTGCTCTTCATGGCAGCTGCCTTATAAATGGGGAGGGGGCAGTGCCTTCTCTCTCATCTACTTTTCATCTTTTGGCTGGGCAGAGAAGAAAAGATGCCCCCCAGCTTCCTACTTAGCCAGCTCACACTGTGTTCAGCAACCTCATGAAAAGAGGAATAAGTTGCCTCCTTGGTGAGGATTCAAGTAAACTTAGCACAGGGTTGTTTGTAGATTCTAGGGAGGGACTCTTTGACTTAGGTTTGGACCAGAGGAGTCCTTGGGCGGCACAAACAGTTAAGTGCCTTGGAAGAAGGACTGGCAATCTGCTTCCAAAAGGTCACAGCCTTGAGAACCCTGTGGAATGCGGTTCTACTCTGACACACATGGGGTCACCATGAGTTGGAGCCGATTTGACAACAACTAACAACAAGCGTTCAGCTGCTAACCAAAAGGTCAGCAGTTCGAATCTACCAGCTGCTCCTTGGAAACCCCATAGGGCAGTTCTGCTCTGTCCTCTAAGGTCACTATGAGTCAGAATCTACTCAACGGCAGTGGGAAACCTTTCCAAAGTTACCTCCGCCTTCACTCCTATCTCTTTCCCTCCCTACTTTTCCACCCTTACCGTCTTCCACCATCCGTATTCCATATTCAGCCTGTATTCCATCCAGGATGATAAGAAGGAAAATCAGTGCTGAGTGCTTAGTTGCTGAAGAGCCCTAGCTCACAGTGGGGGCAAGTGGTGGTCAAGAAATGATTACCAGACAGGTTTCAGGACTGGAGCCATCCAGCTGGCCCTGAGTACTCCAGGTCTGTGGGGCTGGCCCCCCTGAGAATGCCTGGGATACCTGGCACATGGTTCAGGCATGCCCAGCTCACTGCCTAGGGAGCCTCAGAGCACTTCCCCTCCAAGGAGATGTCTGAGCAGGGTGTCACTCTGCATTCAGAAAGTGAGCTGTGTGTAACCAGGAATGGACGAGATCTTTCAGGTTTCCCTCTTGAGGGTGCCTCACTAATCTATCTGACAGATCAGTGCTCCAGCCATCATGCTAGGTGCAACACACAGGGATGTTTTTCCAGGTAATTGGAAGCAGCAAGGGCCCTAAGTCATGGCTTGTCTGGAAGAAGAAACATTGAGGAACAAACAGCAAAAAATAGATAAATACCTAAATATATGAGCAAACAACAGAGCCAGGTCCTGTGTACAGGATCTCTGATGGGCAAACTGAAGCTGGGTGAGCCAAATAGAGGTAAAAGTTTATATATATGTATATAAAACAAACCTCTTACTTTTATGTAGCACTTTAAAATTTGCAAAACTCTTCACTTCTGTAATTTCATTTCCTTCTCACTGTAGCCCAGGTTGTTATCCTCATTTAACCAACAAAATTATTGGCAAAGGGGAGTCATACCATGAGTTATACCAAACTTCTGTTGTTCTTGTCTAAAGAGGGATCCAGTGTTTTAGCCGAGGGCCTGGCCCTTTCCAGGGTCTTACTCTAAGGAGAGGAGCCCTGGTGGCACAGTAGTTAAGAGCTTGGCTGCTACCCAAAAGGTCGACAGTTCAAATCCACCAGCTGCTCCTTGGAAACCCTGTGGGGCAGTTCTGTTCTGTCCAGTAGGGTCACTATGAGTCAGAATCGACTCGATGGCAACAGGTTTGGTATTCTAAGGAGAAGAAACAACAAGAGAGTATCTGGCCCACGTTAGGTTAGGACACCTAGTAATTTAAATGAGCAATAATAATCATAATAACAGCAATAATAAGAATGACCATCATTTATGGAGTGAAATCTATATTCTAGACACTATACTCCAAGTTTATTTTAACTGTCTCACGTAACTCTTACAGCTCTGTGAGATAGGTATTATCTTTATTTCACAAATGAGGAAACTGAGCAAGGAGAGGTTAATATTTTGCCAGGAAACAGAGCCTGAATTTGAACACAGAGTGTTCATCCCCAGAGCTTGTGCACTGAGACATACTGCACTGAAGGAACCAAACCAACCAACCAGATGCCTTCAAGTTGAATTCGACTCATGGCAACTGCATGTGTGTCCAGAGTAGAGCTGTGCTCCAGAGAGTTTTCGGTAGCTGGATTTTTTGGGAAGTAGGTCACTGGATCTTTCTTCCAAGGTGCCTCTGGATGGATTCAAACCTCCAAGCTTTTGGTTAGCAGCCGAGCATGTTAACTGTTGGCACCACCCAGGGACTCCCACTGAAAGAACACAGTATCTTTATCTGTGAGATACTGATTGTAAAATGTGTGTGGAATTGGGGATAGTAGTGATGACCAAGGCCTGGTGCTCTTGAATGACCCCGCAACCCACTGTGGAACCAGAGCCGACCAGTGGCTGGGCTGCCTTGGGGCCCCTTTCTGTAATCATCTTTCTAGATTGCAGGCCAGTTGTGACAGGGAGGCTGCATATGCAGAGAAGATGTGTACCCGCTAGGAGGCAGCTTATTCAGGGTACAATCTGAGCTCAACAGTCTTGGGTCTGGTGTTGGCAACTCAGGTCACCAGTGGGCCTTACTCTTTTATAAAGAGAAATGGTGATGCACCGCAGCCATAGACCATATGCTCCAAGCAAGTTGACTGGAAATGAATGATCCATGGGGTCTCTTTGTAGACGAAACATCTTCCAAATTCCTCTCCACCCGCTTCTTCAGTTCTCGTTGGAGTGTTTCTTGGGTGCTATTCTCCATAGAACTCAGGTGCACCACAGATTCATTGACCTTCTGCAGCTTTCTTTTTTATTTTAAAGAATTAGCTGTGAGAATTGATGGATACAATGAGGGTAGTTGGTTCCTGTCCAGTTTGGATAAATCACACCACTTTGGAGAGCATCTCTGGGGAAGAATTACAGTCTGAGGAAGTAGGAGGTTTAGTTTAGTGGTTTTTTTTTCCCCAGCCTGGAAGGGATATTGTTCCTACAATTTTCTCCTAATGACCAGTTTGCTCCTTATTTATAGGGTGTAATTTTGAGCTTCCCCACTTGCAGCCACTTCAAGCCGGCAAGCCCACCCCTTTCTCATAGGACATCTGTCTGCTGAAGAGTGCCCAGAGGACCACAAGTTCTCTTTGTGGCACACAAATAAGCAGGGCCAAGCTGCAGAAGTCTTCTCTGCTGATAGTTACCTTTGAAAGAAATCTGTGTTCTGGGATCTGTGGCCCTCTGGCTCTGTCTGCATGCTAAGCCCTCCAAAGGGGTAGAACCTGAACCCATATCAGTGGCGGATTAACCAGTAAGCAGGGTATGCAATTGCTTACAGGAAGCAAGGTACACATGGGCTTAATTGTATTTATTTGAGCCCTAGTGGCACAGAGGTTAAGAAGTCTGCTGCTAACCAAAAGTTCAACAGTTTGAATCCACCAGCTGCTCCTTGGAAACCCCATGGGGCGGTTCTACTCTGTCCTATAGGTCACTATGAGTTGGAATCCACTTGACAGCAACGGGTTTGGTTTTTCGTTTTGGTTACTAATCTGTAGTGCACAATTTCACATGGTGAAACCTACGTGAAATTGTGCACTACACATTATTAAGTAACCACAAATAAGCACATGCATACCTTGCTTATTGGGTAATCCATCCCTGTGTATATTCATGATCATGCAAAGTCAAATGGAAAGAAAGGAAGGGGAGGAAAAATTTCTGCTAGTAGGACTTAGGTTTGAGTCCTGGTTCTGTTGGAACTTGGACAAATCACTTAACCTCTCTGAGTCTCAGCTTCCTCATCTGTAAAATGGAAATAATAGTCATACCCCTAAAGGGTTGTTGGGAGTCTGAAATGAGATGATGCAAGTACAGTGTTTAGCAAAATCCCTGGCATAGTGCCTGGTTCAACAAATGGTAATGATTATTATATTAACTTGACGAAGGGATAAAGATTGGGTCATTCTGTGGTCAACCGTGGCTTCTATGCCAGCAGCCGTCCATGTTTTATTCCTGTGAAATACTCAACTTGCTTGATTTTGTATTTATGGCATGTTTCAGCCTTTTAGCTATTAATACGTTAAAATAGGCTTCATTTTTATTGCAGACAAATTGCTGATGCTGTAAATCCTCCTTCTTTCTCCTTATACTGTAAGGAGGAGAAGAAAGGGATAAAGTCACTCTAGGGAAGCAGGGACTAGAGACAATTGTCTCGGATATAAACCTGTTGGATCTCAGAGAAATTTCTCCATGTATCCCAAACTTTACGCTTGTTTCCCAAAGAGACACTTAAGCTATGATTGATTTTGGTTGTTTGGGGGTTAAATGGTATTGTCCTAACATTTCGTGTTCCAGCACTTGAAATGAATGTTGCTCAGTCCATATTGGAATTTGATAAGAGCTGCAAGTACATCTAGGATTACTAGAAAGAACAGATCTGCTGTGTACTTTGTAGTTATTTTTCAGTGTGGACTTCGTTGCTGGCCAGAGAGAGGACTGTGGCTAGAAGACCAGGTGCTCACAGTCCACCTGGCTCCACGCTGAGGGAGCGTCATAAGCAGACAAAAGGAAAATACTAAATAATTTAAGTGGAAAGTTGGTTGCTAAACCCACAGAACTGAGTGCATATTGCGTTTCTAGTGAAATGCCTTTTTTTCCGGGTTAGGTAATAGCTTTAAGTGGGAGGCAAAGGCAAAGCCCGGTGGTCAAACAACTTAACCATAGAAGGAAACTCAAGGAAGTGCTCTAAGTGCCACCCAACCACGTGACCTCAGGCGACTCCTGTAGCTCTCTGGAGCCTCCTTTTGGTCTGTCAGGTGAAGCCCTTACTTTTCTCTTGCAGGGCACATGGCTGTGAGCTTTTGGCCTGCATTGCAGGGAGCCTCCTTGTTATAAGTTCTGAATATCAAAACTGTGCGGAGGAAGCACCAGGAACAGGACCTCTGGTTGCTGTGTGCAAAGGGAGGCTCCTGTAGCCAATCTCCTTTTGAATATGTCTGACTTCTTCTCTGTGGGGGTTCTGAAGGAATCTCAACAGTGGAGGACTCAGTAATGGTGAAAAAGCAACTCATGGTTTGTGGAGTTTGGGGAAAAGAAGGGACTGTGGGGGAGGATTCCGTTACCCGGCTTGACGCCTACTATTTGGCTCAGAAGCCTGGGGCGACTACATTCCTCTCTTGAAGTGGGGAGTGGGGACAGCCACCCCTGTCAGATGTTTTTAATTAATCCTCCAGGACTCACCAGCGGGCAGTTCCTAGCTTTTGGGCTCTTGACCAGAAGCAGAATTTGGCTTTAATTGGTCCTAATTTTAATTGGAGGAGAAATGTCGGCAGGGATTGCCATGCAGTCCCTCATCTCACATGAGGCCGAGGAACTAGGAGATATGGGAGGAGCGAGAGGCCAAAATGAATCCTCCAAGTCATGCATAATGCAGGCCTGGGCCTCACAGTGCACTGAGAGATATTCATTTTTTTTTCTTTCATAATTGTACTTTAAGTGAAAGTTTACAGTTCAAGTTAGTCTCCCATACAAAAATTTATGCATACATTGTTATGTGACCCTAATTGCTCTGCTTATACTGTGACAGCACACTCCTCCTTTCCACCTCCGATTTCCCGTGTCCATTCAACCAGCTCCTAACCCTCTCTACTTTGTCATCTCACTTCCGGACAGGAGCTGCCCATTTAGTCTCATGTATCTACTTGAACTAATCAGAAGCACACTCTTCACGAGTATCGTTTTTTGTCCCATAGTCCAGGCTAATCTTTGTCTGAAGAGTTGGCCTCGGGAATGGTTTTAGTTCTGGGTTGACAGAGAGTCTGGGGTCCGTGCTTTCTGGGGTTCCTCCAGTCTCAATCAGACCGTTAAATCTGGTGTTCTTACTAGAATTTGAGTTCTGCACCTCACATTTTTCCTGCTCCATCAGGGACTCTCTGTTGTGTTCCCTGTCAGGACAGTCATTGGTGGTAGCTGGGCACCATCTAGTTCTTCTGGTCTCAGGATGATGCACTCTCTGGTTTATGTGGCCCTTTCTATCTGAGAGACACTCATTTTGTCTTCTTATTGGAAACAGGAGGCATCAAAATATAGGCCTGCTGTATTAGCAAGCCCCCTCTCTCCTCCTTCCCTCCCCCTTTGCCTCCATTCTCAACTGCTCCTTCTACTTAGGTCTGTATATGACCATCTGTATAATCAGAGCCAAGCAGAAAGTTAATCATCTTTCCAATGATGCCTTTGAAACAAAATCTAGTGTCTGTGCAATTTGATAAGCAAGAATTTTCTATTAATGGGCATGAAGACTGGTTGTCACAGAAGTTTCTAGTAAATCAGCTGCTGTATCTCATCATTACAAGGCCCTGATTTTACCTAATTCAGTGTATCTCAGGAGTCCCTGGGTGGTGCAGTTGGTTAATGTGCTCAGCTGCTAACTAAGAGGTTGGACATTTGAGTCCACCCAAAAATGCCTCAGAAGAAATGCCTGGCAATTTACTTATGAAAAATCAACCCAGCAACTGGTATTAACAGATACCCAGGGTATTTTGATGCAGATGATCCATGATCACACTTGGACAATGCTGTTTGGGGCCTGCATCTTCAAATGCAGTTCCTCAGGCTGCCCTTGGCTGAGGAGAACTTGGCAACATCACATTCCACTGAACCCCAACACCCATCAATGGCCTTTGAAGGCCATTTTGAAGCACGCTGTGGAATCTGGCTGCAGGCAGATAGAACTGACTTCTGATCTTGCCATAGCCACTTATTTGTTCCAGAATTTTGTGCAAGTGCCTGACCCTCTATGAGCCTCAGTTGCCTCATCTGTAAATGGGGTTACTTTTCTTCTCTCATAGAGTTGTGAGGATGAAACGTGAAAGCAAAATGTGCTTATAGTGATGAGTAAATAATGGACACTCAGTAAATGGTAGCTCACTTATTTCTTTCTCCTCTTTCATCCCAACACAGCACTACCCTCAGCTAGCTTTCATAGCTATAAAAATCATCAAATAAAGTAAAAAAAAAAACAACAAAAAAAACTGACCTCCAATTAGATGTGAGTAGTTTATGAATTATAGGGGCTTAATCAAGGTGTATTCGTGTTCTATTGATGCTGTAACAAATTGCCACAAACTTAGCGGCTTAAAAGGACACAAGTTTGCTGTCTTATAGTTCTGGAGATCAGAGTCCTCCAGAATTGTAATTCAGGATGCCAGCAGAGCTGCCTTCCTTCTGAAGGAGGCTCTAGGGGACAATCCATTCCTTCCCTTTTCCAGTTTTTAGCAGCTACCTGCAGTCCTTGGCTCATGGCCACATTACTCTGATCTCACATCTCCTCTGACTTTTCTGCCTCCCTCTTTCCTTATAAGGACCCTAATGATTACATTGGGCCCACCCAGAAAATCCAAGATACTCTTCCAATCTCAAGATCCTTGTTATGGATTAAATTGTGTCCCCCCAAAATATGTATTGGAATCCTAACCCCTATACCTGTAGATGTGACAGTGTTTGGCGTGGTTTTCTTTGTTATGTTAATGAGGTTGTATCAGTGTAGGGTGTGTCCTAAACCTAATCACTTCTCAAATATGAAAAGAGCAGATTAGGCAGAAGGAAGCACAAATGGGGGAATATAGATGCAACATGAAGATCACTACGGAAATGAAGAATGACAGGACTACAGAAGCTGAAAGAGACAAGGAACTCCCCACCCTAGAACTGATAGAGGGAGAGAGGCTTCCCCTAGAACTAGTGCCCTGAATTTGGACTTCTAGCCCTCTGAACTGTGAGAAAATAAATTTCTGTTCTTTGAAGCTGCCCACTTTGTGGTATTTCTGTTATAGCAGTCCTGGGAAACTAAGACAATCCTTAACTTAATTTCATCTGCAAAGTACCTGTTGCCACATAACATATTCACCGAGTTTGGGGATTAGGATGTGGACATTTTGGGGAGCCACTGTTCTGCCTACCACGTGGGTATTGGCATTTTACCAAGAGAACCTGAAAACTGAATGCCTAATTTCCCCTCTCAAAGAGATAATTGGGGCAGTTCAGCTACCGTAGAATGGAGATATCCTAGCCTGGAGGGAGTTTGTGGTTCTCAGTGAGTCAAACTTTGCCTTTCCTACCACAGCTGGTGCAGAAGTACTGGGCAATAGTGATGGATGGCCTTGAGGAACGTGGATCTCAATGTCCTGTGAAATTGCGACAGGCCCTCTGAGTCATCAAAGGGAGATTTGATTAGGTTCAGTTTCATTGAAAGTATGTTGTGTTCCAAGTATTTGAAAATTGACAATCCACGTACCACATTCAGCCTTCCTTCCCTAATAAGAATATTTGATCAATTAAGATTTTCCATTTCCCCTCCCAAGGCACACACATGATAACAACTATTTTACTTTTGGGTGGTCTAAATAGCTGTCACAGGACCTCCGCTGCTTTCCAGTCTTCCCCCAGCCAATATTGTTGTTTTGTTGTGTGCCATTGAGTTGATTTCGACTAATAGCAACCCTATATGACAGAGTATAATTGCCCCTTATGGGAGCAGATTGCCAGGGCTTTTCTCCTCCGGAGCTACTGGTGGGTTCAAACTCCTGACCTTTCGATTAGCAGCCGAGCGGTTAACCATTGTGCTACCAGGGCTCCTTCCAGTCATTGCCATCAAGTCAATTCAGACTCACAGCTACCCTATAGGACAGAAAAGAACTGCCCCATGGAGTTTCCAAGGAGTGGCTAGTGGATTCAAGCTGACGACCTTTTGATTAGCAGCCTGAGCTCTTAACTACTGCACCACCAGGGCTCCTGAGTCAATATAGTCATCCCTTTATTTGAGAAGAATCTATTGAGCACCAACTATGCTTTAAATACTGGTCCATGATTTTAGAGACTCTAGCCACTTGCTGGAGGAAAGAAGTTCATCAACACTGTATCACAGGCAAGAGGATAAATGGTAGAGCAGAGGAATGAGCATGCTGTGGGGGTCCTTCTTGGGAAGGAGTGTAAGGTTGTCCAGAGGAACTGATTTTAAGGCAGAAGACTAGACAAAGCCAGGAGGGAAAGGCATTCCAGGAAGCAAGGGACCTTATGCAAAGGCACAGAGGCATGGTAGACACCTGGTATTTGAAGTATGCCTTGTGGTTCTCTATGGCTGGAGAGGAACAGGAGACACAGTAGGTAAGAAGGCTTACCATGATGTTCAAAGGGCCTTGAACAATTAGCTAAGGGAAACAACAGGGAGTAGGAAAAGATTGTGCGGCCGGACAGTGACGTGGTCAGATTCTATTTTGCAGGTAATTTAATAATCTGTGTGGAGGATCTCTTGGGATGGGGCAGGCAGGACCTGTGGCAAAAAGACCAGCTACAGTTCAGATGACAAATGATGAGGGTCTTTACTGAACTAGAGGCAGAGGGGATGGAGTGAAGGGGCTGTATTTAGGAGGTAGGATTGGTACCCAATTTGATGTGTGTTGTGAAGGAGAGTGGTGAAGGCAGTGAGGACTACACTTTCTTTATGGGGTTGCCTCAGAGTTAATGGCGTATTAAACAAACTAAGAAATATGGGTAGAGAATAAATTTTGTGGGGAGAAATGAGGCGTGTGGTTTGGGATAATGATAAGTTTGAGGTCCCCTTTGGTATATCAAGGCAGAAATGTCTAGTAGTTAGTTGAAAATGGGAGTCCCTGGGTGGTGCAGAGGGTCAGTGTGCTTGGCTGCTAACTGAAAGGTTGGAGGTTTGAGTCCACCTTTGGAGCCCTGACGGCGCAGTGGTTAAGAGCTCGGCTGCTAACCAAAAGGTGGGCAGTTCAAATCCACCAGCCTCTCCTTGGAAACCCTATGGGGCAGTTCTTCTCTGTCCTGTAGGATCACTATGAGTCAGAATTGACTCGACGGCAATGGATTTCTTTAGAGGTGCCTAGAAGAAAGGCCTGATGACCTGCTTCTGTAAAATGAGCCATTGAAAACCCTATAGAAAACAGCTCTACTCTGACATACATGGGGTCACCATGGGTTAGAGTTGACTTGAGGGCAACTAGTTGAAAATATATATGTGGAACTCAGGAAAGAGGTAGGGGGATAGGGGAAAGGAAGTGCCACAGAAATAAACTAAAAGTCATGGATGCACCCGAAGCCATAGGAAGGGCTAGGGATGAGAAGAGGAGGTAGCCTGTCCAGATAGCACCTGGACAAAGAGTAGCCCTTCCTTTCTCCCTCCTCTTTAGCATCTTTCAAGTCTTACATGGCCAACCTCTCCCTTCACCCAATGAAAATGGAAAGTTTGCAGCTTGCTCTGTATTTCCATTTCTGAAGCAGCATGCTTGGCTGGTAGATGAAAAATTTGTCTGGGAAAGACTTCCTATTCTTTTGCCTTGAAACATTTGAGGCATTTTACAACTTAAACCAAGAGGAATTTTCCTGGGAGCTACATCCAGAAAATAAATGCACGATCAGTGTAGTCAAAGTCCTCCAAAGACGCTCTGCCAGTTATTCTGAGAACGAACCTGAGGATGAAGTGCAGGGAGATGTGGCTGGAGGAGCAGAGACGGAGAGAGGGGAGGAGGGATGTATGTGGATTAGAGAGACCTTATGCCCTTGAAGAGTGGGAAAGGGAGCCGGTGCCTAGGGCATTGATTCCCAGACTTCCATCATTCCTTCATCATTTCAGGGTGTTTGTGATATTCCCTACACCATCTGCACAATTATTTACTTCATTTATTTCTCTAAATCAATTCAGTTTTTAAGCTTAAAAGCATTTATCTAAATCAGGCAATATCATTTTGTAAATGGAGATCTGCATCACTTACAATAAATATCTAAGGGGATTTGTTTTTTAAAGCTTCAATAAAAAGTAAAAAGTTATTACAGTCTAGCTAGGTACTATTGCTTGCCCAAGGCTATGAGCCTGAGACCTCCTCCTTCTTGGCAAAGACGTGTGATAAGCAAGAATTAGAAAGGTTTTGAAGACATCCTAGCAGCAAACTCAGATTTTGCCTCTAGGTAGTCAGAAGGATTGAAAATAAATTGAAAAAGGAACAACTTTCTCAGTGAGGAATTCAATGCTGTTTAATTTTGAGTAGAGCTGATAACATTCACCCAACCCTTTGGGATTGGTGCTAAAGAGAGGTGAGGAGAGTGATTGGGGATGAAATAGCCTGGGCCAGCCTGAGGCATAGAGCCCACAGTAGTCAAAACTCACAGGAGTCCATTCTTCCTGGTGTATAGAATTCTCCAGAAGCCCCCCAGAAAGCCAAGTGGGAGTCTGTAGGCATCGGTGTTGGTGTTGTGCTCCTTGATGAGGTAGGATCTACCAAAGTCATCCACGGTAAGAGGAAAGCCAAGGAGGCTTGGGGGACAGACCGCTCCTCTCTGGGCAGAGAGAATGAGTTGGATGGAGCCAGATGAGCTCACAGGTCTTGATGCGAGCAGGCAGCATAGCCATAGCCTTTGGCTGATGGGGCCTGTGGGAAATATCACTTAGGAAACCTTATGTGTTGCTAACTTAGCAGCAGAATCTCCAGGGAAGAAGACCCGGTAGGCAATCCATCGTGTGCCCATGTGCGTTATGTACAGTGACGTGCACTGGGTCCATCCATCATCCCAGAGAGATCCCGCTACTTAACAAGGCCTGGGGATGAGTATTTTACATCACTTATTCATTAGTTTGTAAGAGCTGACTTTCCAGGACACAACACAGGGTTTGAAGTCATTTGAAATGTTAAAAAAGAAAGAAAAGACAACTCTCATCTTCTTACTGTTACTATGATGAGGATATTGTTCTGATCTCTTTGCTTTCATCAAATTAATTGCCCATTCCTTTGCAATGGCTTAGAGACAAGGATATAGATAGTGTCTGGGAGAACAGTCTGGCTTTGAATGGTAATAAGGGCTGTATGCATACAGTCGCTGTGCCTTTTGGAAAACTGGAAAGGGATGTGTGCTTGAAGCTTTGCTCACTCATCCAGGGCTGTAACTTAATTTAGAGTGTTTGCAAAGGGTGTTCGAAGTAGGTATTAGAAAAATGCAAAAATTCTTGGACTTGTTGGAAGGTTATAGTTTGCCAAATATTGCCAGGTTTAATTTTTAATTCAGCTTAGAATATCAGAATGTCAAAACTTAAAGGGATCACAAACCAAAAAAACCAAACCAGTTACCATCAAGTCAATTTCGACTCATGGCGACCCCATCCGTTTCAGAGTAGAACTGTGCTCCACAGGGTTTCCAATGGCTATGATCTTTCTAAAATAGATTGCCAGGCCTTTCTTCTGAGGCACTTCTGGGTAGACTTGACCTGCCAACCTTTCATTTAGTAGCCAAGTGCTTAACGAAGTTTGTGCCACACATGGACAACACAGGGACCATGTAACTAAAGGCCCTCATTTCTCAGATAACAGTAACCCACCCAAGGCCAAACTGTGAGGCTCATAGTAGATTAGGAAGTGACCACTTGTGATTTCTACTTACATAAGCCAAATATTTTAAGGTAGAAGAAAATACATCATGTGGCTGCTGAAGAAAGGAGAGAGTGTCCAAAAAATTAAGTTCTGGTTCACGAAAAATAGTTCTTCTTGTTTATGATGAATAGTTGTTTGTCCTCTCTAACTGTTCTAACATTTAATAATTTTTGTCCTGCTACTGACTAGAAAAGGAAGCCTAGTGGTATAGTGGTTAAGCGCTCGGCTGCTAACTGGAAGGTTGGTGGTTTGAACCCACCCAGCGGCTCCATGGGAGAAAGACCTGGCGATCTGCTTCCATAAAGATTCCAAAACCAGAAACCAAACCCGTTGCTGTCATGGAGTTGATTCTGATTCATAGCTACCCTATAGAGTAGAACTTTCCCATAGGTTTTCCAAGAAGTGGCTGGTGGATTCAAACTGCTGACCATTTGACTAGCAGCCGAGCTCTTAACCACTGTGCCAAAAAAAAACTATGAGGCAGTTTTACTCTGTCACATGGGGTCGCTATGAGTCGGAAGTCAACTCGACAGTACCTAACAACAAAGTGATTAGAAAAATTAAGATAGGAGATATATTTAAAAAAAAAAAGCAAAAAAAGGTACCAGTTGATGAGACTGTCTACTTATAACACAATACTTTTTCAGGGTTCCCTTTTTTGAGGGGATATTAGACGTTTTCCGTAAGCAGTCCTGAAGCTTCTGTTATTTGATGAAAACAGCTGGTCTTGTGGCTACTAGGTGTAAGGAGCTGATAGGTTCAAGTGAGAAGATGCCCAAAGCCCTGCATAACTGTGCCTCCTGATCTCCAGGCCCACTACCCCTTGTTAAGATGAAATCTCCAGAATCAGCCAAAGAGAATGAGCAATTTTAAAAAGAAGACACAGACAACCCAATTGGACCCCAGCTTGCTCAGACCCTGAGCTGTTCTCATCTGAGAGAGAAATGGTGAAAGCAGAACTGCACACTTTGGTCAAACAAAATTAGACACCATCAGCGGAAATGATGCTTTCAATTTCCATGTGCCATCGAAAATGGGTTTCCTGCTAAGAGAGCATAGATCTTTCTAGTAATAATAGTAATAAGCTCTTGGATTTGTACAGAGTTACAAAAGGCTTTCACATAGATTATCTCATTTGTTCCCTATGACAGCTGTTATAGGGACAATTGTTCCCACCCTACAGATAGGGAAACTGAGCTGTACATAAGTTATAGTGGTTGCTCGAGCTCTGATAATTAGCAGATATCACACTTTGGGATTAAAATACAGGACTTTTGACTCCAAGTATAGTGGTCTTACCACTAACGATGTCTTCCCTTTATCACCTGTCACAATCCATTTTATTACAGCAACCTTCCCCCATGCTGGAAGGAAATGTTGTGTTTAGAAATGAACACAAAGTTCTTCACACATTTCTTGACACATAGTAAGTGCTTGGCATGTGATAGCTACTGTTGAGGAGGAGGCAGTGTGGTGGAATAATCAAGATCACAGGGTTTGGGGTCAGACAGATCCAGATTTGAGTCCTGACTCTGGGCCCTTCTGCTCTCAGAAAATGCTCCATGTGACCAGGCCAAATGGCTTAACTTCTTAGAGTATCATAACTCCTCCCTCACAATGTAGAATTGAGAGATGAGATGCAAATGCATGTGCAGAGTTTAGCACATCACTTGCTCTTGGTATTGAATAAGTGTAGGGATAGTTACATAAAAGGATTTGTTCATTTGTTGTAATGAAACAAAGTAATCCCTGCCTTGGAACCCAATGTTACATTTCATAGTAAAACAGCTTGATTTTTTAAGACTCAGATATCAAAGACCTTGTGTCTTTGCTTCTCCCTTGATTTTCTGAGTCTAAGAGAGTTCATGAGGGTGTTCTGTGGACCCTGCAACTTCCATGCTCTACAGAGCAGGCCTCAGGTGTGACCAGGTACCTGTATATGATGCACGCCGTGTTCTGGCAGGTACTGCAATTGTTGAGATCTTGGCCAGTTCGATAAAAGTTGCGCCTGCAAGACAGAGCATTTGCTGGATAAACGTATGGGCAAGAGGCACGTGGAATGCATACATTCTGCCTACTCACTCTTTGGCAGAGCTTCAATCTGGTTTGTTCTGTTTCAAACCCCTGCTGAGAATTTGCATTTCTGACAAGTTCCCAGGCAGTGCTAATGCTGCTGGTTAGGGACCAATTCTGAGAACCACTAGTAGGGCAGTGGTTCTCAAAATTTATTATACATAAGAATCATCTGGGGATCTTGTTAAGCTGTAGATTCTGATTCAGTAATTCTGGGGATAGAAATGCAAATTGTTAGCAGGGATTCGAACCAGAATGAACCAGTTTGAAGCCCTGCTTGTTAGTCCTTACGGCCCAGCATTGCCTCTCGTGGTAGTGCTGGTCTGAAGTTGCATAACCATTACAAATAAGGAAACAGGGGAGCCAGGACAATAGTGCCTCGTGTTTCTGAGGGCTTTATAAATGTTTTATACACTTTCAAATCTGAGGCTTTTTTTCCCAAGCTGACAACAGCCCTGTGAGATGGGTCAGTTAGTCTTATCCCCCACGTGGTAGATGAGGAAACTGAGGGATTTTGCAAGTGAGCAGAAGGGGGATATTAAAATCCCTGACGCGCTGGTTCAGTGTATTCCTCTCTGTGTCACCCTGCTTCTCTCTATAAGGCAATGTTGATTCTGATTCATAGCAGCAAATGCCGGTTTATTACTTCTGCCCTCTCCCACCCTTTTTTGATTAGCTTTAGCCATTCCTAGTTCTTTGTTGTTCCAGAGCACTTTTTGGAGGGATGAGCATTCCATATCCAAACCAATAACTGCCTTCCCCTCTTATACTGGTGCTGAGTCACCCCCGAAAGCATTTGGTGACTCTTTTTCTTTGCAAAATTCTGATCTCATTTCAGCTCCTAATTGGTCAGTGATGGACTAGCCCAAGTCATCACAGCGGTCAGTGGAGGGGAAGGTCAACAGTAAGTTTAGTGACACGTCAAATCCTTTGTTACAAACAACTGAAATGCAGTGCAAATGTAGTCACTCGCTGAGAGGATGGGGTGGTTCTCTGCCTGTTAGCTTTTCCCCCGTCTTTTATTAACTGGGCCCTCATTTTCATAGAGATGATTTTTTGATACTGCTGCTTAATTGCCTTCTTTCCCCAGTGGAAACACCTGGAAATAAAAGCAAATGGCAATGGAAATCCACACCAATCCACGGAAGCCTAGAATTAACTAAAACCCAATCAAAGAAAAGGGAGGCCATTTGGCTATGATTTGGGGGGCCAACAGAACCTCAAACATTTTGGAAACATTTTATTGATGGAAATCAATGCTCTCTCTGCCCCTTTCCTGACAAGTAACTTAACCTAGTAGTTTTCAATATTTAAAAAAAAAAAAATTCACCTTACCCTTCTGTGAGAGCTCTAGCTTTTTCCAAGTCTTGAATTACGTTCAACAGGACTTTGATTTTCTCTTGGTTCGAGTGCAGGGATTCCTCCACAGATTGCAGCCTGCCTTGGAGGTCGAAGAGTTCACCCCGGGCCAGGTGAATTTGATTCATTCCACTCATCTCTTTGTTGGTTGGAAGTTTTGTTTCATTCCTTGGAAGAGAGGATGGGGTGGGATCACTTCCTAAACAGTTTGGAAAGTCCAGGGTGTCTGACTGCATGGAATGCTTCACCATCTCCTCCTGACACGGGGCTGCAGATCTTGACCCACTGTTAGCTGTTGGTGATACCAGGTCCTGGTGATTGTTACCCAATGAAAGACAGTCTGAAGTTCTTCCTGGGTGGGCTGGCTGGCTGTGGGTGCCTGGCGAGGGGGAGCTGTGAGTCCGTGGAGGGGAGGGGACACACCTTTCCTTGGACAGAGATGATAGTGGACCAAGGTCTTTATCATCGGGGTTGTCTTTGGACAAGAGCAATTTGGGTTGCAATTTGTCTGTGCCTGGTGTGTGGTTGGCGCCGCTGGTGGCATTTAAGCAGGAGAGGGGTTTTTGTGAATCTGCTGTCAGCCCACTTCTCCCATCACCTGGACACATTTTGACCACAGGTTGTATGGAGTTACTGATCTCAGCCAACTTGTCTGGGCTGAAAGTGACCCCTCTAGCTTCCCAGGAAGGACTGTGATAAATATCATCCGGGACCTGAATGGCAGCTGTTGCTTTCTCTGAGGCCCCCCATGTCCCTGCTTCCAAGCAGATGCTAACAGGCCCATTGCTTTGCACCTTGGACACCCTCGGGAGAAATGAGTGGGACAACTTGACCCTTCGAGGCCCATCCTCAAGATGCTGAGCCAGCCTTAAGTAGGCGAGGTCAGAAGACACAATGTCTTGTTTGGAGAGGTTGCCGTTGACCTGGATGGCACTTTGGGTTGCTGTTGGCATTTCCACCAGGGACTTGCTGGCTGTGAGTTTCTTCCTTTTGAAAACTGGGAAATGCTTCCTGAGACTGGGGGAGGTTTGGATTGCGATGTTCCGAAAGCCCCCTGCCTTTTCAGATCTGGGTAAGGAGAGTGAGTAGGTGGGGAGTTGATGGTGCCTGGATGCTTGAGTCTTCCCCATCACAGCCGAGTCTTCGGAAGTTTGGACATCAACCTCGGCTAGGCCACTTGGATTCTTACTGGTCCCATCTTCCTTGAACCGCACCTGCTGGGATTTGCTCCTGCGGTGGTGAGGTTGTTTCACAAGCTCCACCGACTCCAGACTGTTTCGCTTTAGGAGAACAGGCCGCACTTTCATAGTTTGCTGGGCCATTGAGCCTCAGTTGAAAGGGTTGGGACCATGCGCTTCTCCTGGGCACATTTCCTTAGGTCTTTGGAGCAGCATCTAACGATGGCATTTCAGACATGGAGAAATGCCAGTTGGGATGGGGTGGTCCTCTCCTCTTAGTGCGGGAAGCTTTGTTGGCCATTCCCAGCCCTTGGATTCTACTTAGGAGTGATCCCTAATGCTTTCTCTGCAGTTAAAATATTATATCATTGCAGTGATAATTGCTACTTAGATAAAAAATGAGTTAGGCTAATGATTAAACATCTCATCTACCAAGAGAGCTGGTGGGCTGTTTATCAAGGGAGGCAAGCCGGCAGGTCTGATCCTGGAGGAAACTTGCTGTCTTGAACAAAAAAACAACAAAAGTACCATTTAGGGGATAGTGCCAGACTCCCAGGGTATGGATTCCAAAAGAAACCTGCTATATCTGAATGTAAGACTTCCTTTCCCCAAACATCAATTTCCAGGGTAAAACTGCAAGAAACTTAAAGACATCTTCTTTGCATAGCGTGTAAATAGGCGGAGAAATAAATGACCTGGAGGTTTACTTCTCTGATGATATATGATGCTCCTAAGGGAACATCTCCATTTATGTCAAACACAAATCCCTCCTTTGGGGCCATTGTTTTCTTTCATGCTACTTCCTTTTCTTCAGTGAGGGAAACTTATCTTCCTCAATCACTTCACATAACCCAGTGGAGTGTGACCAGGATGGGATCGAGGCATCAGAAGGGATTCATAGGACAGAGTCCCCGTCGTGGTGTCTTGGCTGCAGTTCACAGGGAGGCAGAGTGAGACATGTCTGCAGTCTCTGAATTTTGACCTGAGGTCTCCGTTCGGCTGGCCTTGGGGGTTGGGCCTGAGCCAGCAAGCAGTCTTTGCAAACAGGCAACAAACATCTGAAACAGAAGAGATGACAGTCGCTGCTGAGAATGAAGTTCCTGTGGACCTTGGTTTCTCTCCACATTTCAGCCTCATAACTCTGAGCACTTTTGAGTGGAAGGTTAGGAATAAGCCAACCATACTGCCCTTCGTTCTGTTCCCCTAGTGAGCCAGGTATCTTCTGGCTGCAGAGCCTTAAACAAAATACCTGTCTGCCTGGACCTTTTTCTCCCTCCACTCCCAGGCATCACTCAGCCAACTCCTATTCATTCAAGAAGCCCCAGCTTAAATGTCCTTTCCTCAGGGAGCCTTTCCAATCACTCCACCCTCATACACACTCCCAGTCCTAGACTACGTCAAGACCCTGTTATACATTCACATTACCTCCTTCATAGCACGAATGGCAGCTGTAATAATCACCTGTGTACATATTTATTTAGTGTGTCTCTCCCACTACCCTGTAAGCACTAGGAGGGCAGAGGCTAGAGCCCTGTTGTTCCGTGCTGTGGATCCCCAGCCCTCCTGCAGGCTCACTGTGGCTGCTCAATGAGCACTTGGTGAATGAGTGGATGGCGGGATGAAGGGCAGGTCGTTTGGAAGCCAACAAGAGCCTGGCTGTTGGGGGTCCTGGGGCATCCCGCTGAGGCCACTGCTCTCTCCTAGGACTCTAACGATTACTTGAGAACAAGATTTTCCCCTAACATCTTCATTTTTTAATTGCTTTCTTAGGAGATAATTGTACATGAAATTCTCTACAGAAAGTGCACCTTATAATCACAGTTATCATTTACTGAACACTTGTTTTTACTATGCTGTGGTCTTTACATGCATTAATCATAGCAACTCGCATCTACTGAGTCCTCACTAATGTACCAGGTGTTGTTCTAAGTGCTTTCCAAGACATACTCATTCATTCTTCACAAACTACCCTATGAGGTGGATACTATCATTACCCCCATTTTACAGTTGAAGAATGAGAACCCCAGAAAGGTTAAGTAACTTGCCCAGGGCCTCACAGCTAGGGACAGAGCTGGGATCCCAACGTAAACAGTCTGACACCATAGCTTGTAGTCTTAACTCCTACACTCCACTGCCTTTCCAATTTTGCATGATCTCGTTTAATCCTTACAGCATTATCCTCATTGGACTGATAATGAAACTGAGGCTAGGAGAGGGTTAACTATTGAGTGGAGGAGATGGAATTTGAACCAAAGGATATATGATTCCTAAATAGGTGTTCTGAACCTTGAGGTTATGACTTTGTCCCCTTGGGATCTGCCTGCTGTGCAGGCCAGGTGAGATGAGTGATTTGAGAACAGGGGTTTGAAGTCCCCTGCAAGTCTGGAGAGATGTGGGGGGCTGTCTCCTGTCCTTGCCACAGAGAGGTGAACCTGTTGCTTTGAGTCAGAGAGGTCCCATGGCGCTGAGCTGACGCCCAAACCTGCCTGGATGAACAAAGATTTTAAAAGAAAATGAAAGTCATAGACAGCTACAAGTGTTGGGATATCTCTGGGAGAATTGTCTGTCTGTGGCACCCAGCCTTATCCTACAGATCAAAACCTCTGCTTCTCTAAGCAATGGTGCTTTGTTCCCCAGACAGGGACTATTAACATTCCCCTTGTCTGCCTTTTAGGGTACGTGCTTTGTGGGTGCAGCCTAAGCCTTATCTCTCAGTCTTCTACTTTCCCCAGGAATTCCTGGATAAAGCCCATGATGACTTTTGCCTCCCTGTTTCTAGCTACCTTAAAAGGTCTTACTTGACCCAGTGGGGCTTGGGGAGTGTGTGACAGGTCCTGGAAGACAATAGAATTTATCTAAAATGCTAAAGAGTTGTCAATTTGTCATCAGGTCTGAAACTACTCCTCACACTCTGAAAGTAACTTAGACCTGGGTTCAAGCCCTTGCCCTTTAGTGGCTGAAGGACTTTGGTTAATTCTTATCCTCTCTGAGCCTCATTATTTTCATCTGTGAAATGGGGATGTTACTCATAGCCTAGTCACTCATGGATTCATGGGTCTGACAGAAGTCCAGCACGCAGTAAGAAATCAGTGTGTATTTGCTATTACTGCTGTTATTACTGTTGATGTCACTTGCAGCCAGGTTTCCTGGTTGTGAAAGCCAGGGAGTGTGTAGATGTACATATTTCTAGGAAAAGGAGCCACAACTTTCAGCAGATGCCCATGCGGCTCTGTAAACCCAAATCGTGGAAAAACCATCATCTTCAGCTTTTCCAGAACAAGTGGATCCACTCTTGGGACAGAGAATGAGCAGAGTTTGGGGAACCACCTCTCAGTTGCCTCACCTGTCTGACAAGCAGGGCAGGCCTCTGAGGGCTGCATCATTGTGGCGATAAGCCTGCTGATGCTGGGTTCCCCAGTTACTCTGTACAACAATCCCAAACAACACCCTTTTTAAAAATCAGTTTTGTGTTTTAATGACTTAGCATAGGGTTTTTAGGTATGAAAGAACCCAGTAGTTCAGCCTTCATTCCGTGACCAAGTCTTCTCTGCATCATCCTTCTCAAGTAGCCATAAAGCCTGCCTAGATACCTGTAGGGACAGAGAACTCACTACCCAATCTCATAGTCAAGAATAATTATGTTTATTAATAATAACGGATGTACATTGAGAACTTACTATTACCAAGCACTGTGCTAGTGCTTGGAATTTAATCTGCAAAATGGCCCTCTGCATATGATCCCATTTTGCAGAGTGAGCAATTGAGACTTGTGAGGTTAAGTCACATGTCTGAAACCACACACCTCATATCCTTAACCCTTGTACTGCTGAGCCTATATATTCTATTTTTGTGGATCCATTTGCCTAATCATCTTCCACCTTTTCCTCCTTCTTAACTGCTCACTAGCACTTCATTCTGGGAAGTTAACTCACATAGGCTACAATTGTCAGAAGCTGCTTTTCATAAGAGCTGGTGTTTAGTGAACATTGATTATGTGCCAGTCATTGTTCTAGGTGTTTTGATGAACTACTTAATTTTCATGACCACCTTAGGGGCAGGTCCTACCAGTCCTCCATTTTATAAGTAAGAAAACTGAGGCATAGAAGGTTAAGCAATTTTGCCTTAACTTGCTCACCTGGTAAATGATAGAGCCAGCATTTGAACTCAAGGTCTGACCCTGGAGTACAGGTTCCTAACCACTGGAACTTCCTGCCTTGTCCAGGACTGGGAAAGGACTGATCTTTTTCTGCAAGGCTATCAGTTTTCAAAGTCCCTCCACATTTTCCTTCTGAAAGTCTACCATTATGCCGATCTTAGCCCTGCTCTTTCTCTAGGAAATTTATGTACCCTTTTGATGTTTTCTTTTGATCTTTAAAAAGGTTGTTTTTCTATTTATAAAGATATTTTGTATTCATTGTAATAATTCAAATAATACAGACAAACAAAAAAAAAAGAAGAAGAAGGAAAAAAATCACTTGAAATCTCACCACTCAAAAGGATCACTATGCACCAACAATTTGGTGAAGATCATGCACTGTGCAAAGCTTGCACATGCGTGCACAGACAGGTCTCCAGAGAGCATTTTTTTTTTCCCACTGGACAACGTGGAGAAAGTTCTATGTTAATTGCTTTTAGATTCACATCATCTTTTTAAGTAGGCTAGTAGGACTCTGTTGTCTAGTTATTCCATGATCTATTTAAATAGTACCCTTTTACGGATATTAGGTTGTTTCTAAATATTTGCTATTATCAATAATGTAGTAAATAACATTTTAAAAATATATGAACCTTAGAGCACTTGTTTAATTATCTCCTTGGAATAAATTCCTAGGAGAGGAATCTGTGGGTCAAAGGAGCCATGCATTTTACATTTTGATGACATTACCACCTTTCCTTCCAGACACCTGTAGTAATACGCAGCCCTGCCACTACTACAGGAGAAGGCCTTTTCACCAGAGCTGCTTCATTGCCACATGTGTCAGATTATGAAGATTTTTTCATCTTTGCCAATAAAATGGGAGAGAAAGTATATCTCATTTTCTCATCATGGTATTCATTTACAGTTGGATTTTTTAAATATGTTTTTTGGTTTTACACCACCTTTGGTATAAGTAAAGAATGAACAGTGGAATGGCAACTTGAATAATCAGGCTAATGTGGAAAACTCTTGTGTCCTGGAGATGGCATAGGAAGCTTAGCAAATATGAAAATTTTGCTTTAAAAAATTACATATTCATGTTCCAACTCTTCTGCCCCCAGTGCCCACCATGACCTTTGCACAGACATGTCCTGGGGAATAGAAATGGCTAAAAGGAATGATCCTTTGGAGGCTCTCAGGTCTCAGAGGCTCCAAGCTGGCCATTAATTAATAGGGAGTTCCTTGGTCCTCGGTGGTCAGGGCTTAATTAATATCCTGGCCAGAGTCCAGAACACTTCCCAGAGATGATCATAGCAGCCTGCTGCACACCCAGCGCCTGGGAGTTATAGCTGATTTTTGAAACCCTTTAATCTCCCCTCCCTCGATTATTGACTTATTGAACATGCACCAACTATTTTATGCTCCAACCACACTTTTAGTCCACACCAGATAGTCCTCATGGAATCAGTGTCCATTCAGTAGGCCCAGACTCATGTAATACTATCTCTGTACGTCACATATTTTAGGCTTCCTATAGAATGGATTTCCAGTTCTCTTCTCTGGCATGTATTTAGGCAATACAGTGAGGGGTTAAGTATATAAGCTTTAGTATAAGATTGACCTGAACTAGAATCTTCCACTTACTGACTGTTGACCTGGGACAAGTGATTTAGCCTTCCCAGATAAAGTCTCATCAAAAATGACTTGATGACACTACCAACAACAAAACCTCATTCAGCTGTTGTGAAGATTTAATGAATAATCTGTATAAGATGGCCAGCACACTCAGTGTTAGTTCATCAGGTATAATCCAACTGAAGACCATCAATACTTGAGAGAAGGTTTTGGTCCCTTCTAGTTTCCCCGGGGAGAGTACACTTTAGGTAAATTTATAGGAGGCACAAGAATGACATTCCCAGGACTCATTCCCTATCACTTCCATACCTTGTCTATGCTTTGGTGTTGCACTTGTCTCTTGTACTGCAATTATCTGCTGACCTTCAGCCTCCCCAAGCAGATTACAAGCTCCTTGAGAGCAGGAAGTGGCCATAGCCCTTACTCCTAGTTTGATACCGAGCAGGTGGTAAATGAATACTTGTCAAATGAATGAATATAATCCTCTATTGTGTAATTTACCATAGCTTCTATGGCATGGAATAGTTGTATCGTTGGCATGGAATAAATATTTGTGTAACTAATTAATTAAGTGTGAATAAGTTAATTTACTTCCAACTTCTTTCTCTTCCAGTGATATATTATCAATAGGTCTCCAGGACTAATGAACTGTGTCTCTCTGTTGGTGTATTATGCTTAATCAACTTATGTCTTGGATTTAATTTGGTTGAACTTTATTGAGAACTTGTTATGATCTGGGCACTGTGATAAACCTTGTGAAGATTACAAAAATAAACAAGACATGATCACTATTGTAGCATTAAGAAGGGATGTCATAATGCCACCAAAAATGGAACCAATTCCTGGGAAGTGGTACAAAATGTTGTACAGAGTTGGGGATGACTGAAAGGAAAGTGTCCGGTGTATTTCAGTTATCCAGCAATGCTTCACATGTCAGAGTGCTTTACATGTTAACTGGGATTTAGACTTCATCTTTTAGGCCAGGGGTTGGCAAAGTTTTTCTGTAAAGAGCCAGATAGTAAATATTTTCAACTTTGAATCTTAGGCAAAAATGCAAACAAATAGCTGTGACTGTGTTCCGATAAAACTTTATTTATAAGGCGGACAACGGACTGGATTTGGCCCATGAGCCATAATTTGCTAACTCTTCCTTTAGATAATGGGGAGCCATTGGTGGTGTTTGAGCGGGAGGCAATTAATTAGGTTTTGTTTTGCAGAGAGGGCTCTATATGCTGATGCATTGCCATCTCATTTTGTACTTAGAGTCGGTAATAATAACCCTTACTATTTATACCACACTTTATAACTTACAAAGCATTTTCAAATCACATGTAATCCCCACCAGGAAGGTTTGCACCATTATCTTTGCGTTAAAAAAGAAAAATCAGACCCAGAATTGTTAGATGACTTGTCCTAAGTTACAAAGATGGACTGGAACCCAAGGCTTCTGCCACCAGCCTCAGAGCTCTAGCGGAGACCCCAAATCTGCCTCCCTACACTTAGGCAGCTAGACATCTAATTATTTTATGTGTTAGTCTTGTTTCCCCATCTGTAGGGTGCATTCCTTAAAGAGTAGGGGTGTGTCTTGTGTTCCTTTTCTATTCGACAAAGTACTGGGCACAGTATTGACTTTGTGGTAGGCACTTCAAAAATGACTATTGTTTGCTCACCCTTAGGTCTTACGGTTCTTTACTTCTAAGTTTCTTGGTTTCAGACTCCATTCCCCTCCATTTGTATTCAGTACATTCTTGGTCAAATCTTTTGGCAAGCATTACTACACACCTATGTGAAATCAAAGAGTTAATGCTTATGGTTCAAGCCTTTGTTTTTCTTTTCAGTTTGAGAATTACCCAGAAGCTTTCTCAGTAAGGAACAGGGCGTTGGTAATTTTGTTTTTGGTTTGGTTGGAGCTACACTTTCCCCCAAATCGTTGAGAAGCCAAAGGGCACTAGTTTCTTTTTGCCTCCTGAGGTTATTTAACACGGGTGTACTTGGGGCCAGAATTAGGCATCAAATGATGAGATTAAGATAAAACTCATTTCTAGAAAGAGGTTAGGTAGGTAGTGATCATAAAACCTTTCCTCATTTTCCTACCTGTGACATTTAACCTTTTCTAATAATTTGTATCACCTGTCTTCAGTACCACCATTAGAGTAGTCTCCACTCTTGCCCCCTTTACCATCCACCTTCCACACAGCAGCCAGAGTGATCTTTATAAATCTTAGATCAGATCATGTCAGACCCCTCTTTGAAACCTTCTGAAGTTATCCCTCTGCATTTGAGTTAAAAGCAAACACTTTTCAAAATCTGCAAGCCCCTGCATCATTTGGCCCTTGCCTGCCTTTCTGACCACAGTTCTTTTCAAACCACTTTCGCCTTTGCTCCCTTTGGTCTGATTTCCTTGGCCTTGGACATGCCAGATCAGTTTCCTCATTGAGACTTTTCACTTGCTGTTCCTTTTGTATTTATGGTGCCTTCCCCAATCTTCCCAAGGCTGGCTGTCTCTCACCCAGGATCCTCAGCTCCAAGGCTGTCCTTGGCATCTACTTCCTCCCCCAGGAAGCCTTCCCTAACCTCCTCTCCACCACCTCCCCCACCATGTTCCCCTGTGCAGCCAGCGCCCTGTTCTGTTAGCTTGTTTATTTATTTGTCTTACTCTGTTCCCACTTATTGAGGGACCTCAATAAATATTTGTTGACTGAATGAATGAGTAAGTGAATGAATTCTTAGAGTCTTCAAGGAATCATACAACCTGAGAACTGCAAAACTTCAGACCTTGGGGAGCAGCTCCTTCAGTGGATTTCAAATTTCTTTTAGTACTGGAACCATCTTTCCAAATCCAAGCTTAAGCCCAATTCCAGTATCTAAAACAGAATAAAGTAGAGCTGCCCTAGAAAAAGTGGGGGATACAGTGTCCTCTCAGTCACTCTGAGCCATACCCTAGAATCCTAGGCTCCAAGCAAGCCCACCTTGAAGACCACTGAGACAAACCCCCTCATTTTACAGATGGGGAAACTGAGGCTCTGAGCAGTTCTTCTCTACTTATGAAATCTTCAAGAACAGGGTCACTGGTTTGCATCCCAGCACCTAGAACAGTTTCTGGCACAGAGCAGGAGCTCTGGGAACCTTTGTTAAATTATTGTGGTGACACATTGAATTAAAGGCAGAAGGTGGAGCTAGATGCCAAGTCTTGGGCCTCTGGTCCCCAGTGTAGCAGTGAGAATGGCAGAGGGACCATGGTCTCCTTCTGGTTCAGGTTCTGGTGCCTTGTTTGGAACCAGACCTAGTAGGGAAGGCAGACTTCCTGTTCCTAGAAGTTTTGACAT
>NW_004443947.1:10234182-10273207 GCF_000243295.1 Trichechus manatus latirostris | reverse complement strand
TAAGGAACAGGGCGTTGGTAATTTTGTTTTTGGTTTGGTTGGAGCTACACTTTCCCCCAAATCGTTGAGAAGCCAAAGGGCACTAGTTTCTTTTTGCCTCCTGAGGTTATTTAACACGGGTGTACTTGGGGCCAGAATTAGGCATCAAATGATGAGATTAAGATAAAACTCATTTCTAGAAAGAGGTTAGGTAGGTAGTGATCATAAAACCTTTCCTCATTTTCCTACCTGTGACATTTAACCTTTTCTAATAATTTGTATCACCTGTCTTCAGTACCACCATTAGAGTAGTCTCCACTCTTGCCCCCTTTACCATCCACCTTCCACACAGCAGCCAGAGTGATCTTTATAAATCTTAGATCAGATCATGTCAGACCCCTCTTTGAAACCTTCTGAAGTTATCCCTCTGCATTTGAGTTAAAAGCAAACACTTTTCAAAATCTGCAAGCCCCTGCATCATTTGGCCCTTGCCTGCCTTTCTGACCACAGTTCTTTTCAAACCACTTTCGCCTTTGCTCCCTTTGGTCTGATTTCCTTGGCCTTGGACATGCCAGATCAGTTTCCTCATTGAGACTTTTCACTTGCTGTTCCTTTTGTATTTATGGTGCCTTCCCCAATCTTCCCAAGGCTGGCTGTCTCTCACCCAGGATCCTCAGCTCCAAGGCTGTCCTTGGCATCTACTTCCTCCCCCAGGAAGCCTTCCCTAACCTCCTCTCCACCACCTCCCCCACCATGTTCCCCTGTGCAGCCAGCGCCCTGTTCTGTTAGCTTGTTTATTTATTTGTCTTACTCTGTTCCCACTTATTGAGGGACCTCAATAAATATTTGTTGACTGAATGAATGAGTAAGTGAATGAATTCTTAGAGTCTTCAAGGAATCATACAACCTGAGAACTGCAAAACTTCAGACCTTGGGGAGCAGCTCCTTCAGTGGATTTCAAATTTCTTTTAGTACTGGAACCATCTTTCCAAATCCAAGCTTAAGCCCAATTCCAGTATCTAAAACAGAATAAAGTAGAGCTGCCCTAGAAAAAGTGGGGGATACAGTGTCCTCTCAGTCACTCTGAGCCATACCCTAGAATCCTAGGCTCCAAGCAAGCCCACCTTGAAGACCACTGAGACAAACCCCCTCATTTTACAGATGGGGAAACTGAGGCTCTGAGCAGTTCTTCTCTACTTATGAAATCTTCAAGAACAGGGTCACTGGTTTGCATCCCAGCACCTAGAACAGTTTCTGGCACAGAGCAGGAGCTCTGGGAACCTTTGTTAAATTATTGTGGTGACACATTGAATTAAAGGCAGAAGGTGGAGCTAGATGCCAAGTCTTGGGCCTCTGGTCCCCAGTGTAGCAGTGAGAATGGCAGAGGGACCATGGTCTCCTTCTGGTTCAGGTTCTGGTGCCTTGTTTGGAACCAGACCTAGTAGGGAAGGCAGACTTCCTGTTCCTAGAAGTTTTGACATGCCTGGGCATGGCTTGAACTCTATTTTTGTCTACCACTCTGGCCCTCTAATTGTATTTGTCAAAAAAGCCAGGGAAGATAAAATTACTATCTCCCTCTACCTCCTCTTCGTTTTTCTCCTTTCTTCTTCTTCTTCTTTTTTTTTTTTTAATTGTAAAGTGGTCCAAGCGTGCAAAACAGCACAGAGGACAGTATAATGCACACAACCACCACTATAAACCAACTGCCTAGTTTGAGAAATAAAAATATTACAAGTCCCGCTGAAGCTTTCCTCTTCCTCTTTCCCTCTCCTCATCCCTTTTATTCCCCTGTCTATCTTGCTTCCTCCTTCTCATCTGTCTTCTCTTTCACTTCACCTCTTCCTTATTTCTCATTTCTTCCTTCTCCTCTTTAACTCTCTTTGTCCCCTTCCACCTCTCTTGCCCTCCTCTTTACCCTGTTCCTCTCCTCTTCCTCTTCTCCTTCTCCCCTGTGTCTTTAATTGTTATTTGTGGGTTAGAGATTCATTCCTTGGGCTGTTCTGTGTCAAGGGTAGGGATTCAACCCCTCTGGGAATTGCCTCTCCTGCAAACCTTAGAGCACCTGCTCTGTAGTAATTGTTCTTTGGTTCACACACTACCCTCCCCTCACCCCGCTGGAGTCACTGGCTGCTTGTGGTGCTGCTTGTGAAAGGTCACTTCCAGCTTGCTCTCTCCCGGGGAGCTGCATCACAACCATCGGATGCTTTCGCTGGCCAGTTCAGCCACCTCCTTCTCATAGAGGGAAGAGCAATGAGCTAACATTATCTCTACATTTCTCAGCACTTTGACATTGTTTCCAAAAGGGTTTTCTGATATTTCTCCTGTGTTTCTGTTTCACTACATCACTGGGGACATTTTCGTATCATTTTAAAAGTTATACTATTTTGACTTTAAAGATTTTGATTAACTACTCCTGGAAGAGCAGGAGGAGCTGCTGGCTCAGAAATATAGAACAATCTGGACCCTTTGGGTTTATCATTAGAAGAATTAACTCTGTGTGCCGGAGGGTTGGAGATTGGAGGGCGGGGATGAGCTGTTATGACCCACTTCTCTTCTCCATCAGCTCAAGTCCAGAAAAGACAACAAGAAGCTGGACAAGCAATGGTCTGCATGTATTCACAGAGCAAGGAGTTGGTTCTTTTTCAATGCTGAGTTGCCTATACTTCCTGCTTCAATATGGGCAAGGGATCCAGTTAAAGTGAAGAAGGCAGGAAACTCCTTTCCTATCTTTGGTATCCCACCTGAGGATTCTGTTTCCCTCTTAATTAGTCTGAATTTACACTTGGTAATCTTATCCTGTAGATTGTCTTAAGCTACTATGAATAAAATTAGAAAGGTTTTCCTAAGGGACCTATGCCCCTGTGGGGACTGATAGACATAATTAATCCATGAAAAACACTGGTGGTGGTGGTGGTGTTATTTGCTGTCAAGTTGATTCCAACTCATGGCAACCCCACATGTGTAGAGTAGGACTGCTCCATAGGGTTTTCAAGTCTGTGAGCTTTTGGAAGTGTATCGCCAGGCCTGTCTTCCAAGGTGCCTCTGGGTGGGTTTGAACCATTAGCCTTTCAGGTTGTAGCTGAGCTCGTCACCATTTGCACCACTCCTGAAACACTGGTGCTTATACTAAGACTGACTCTGGTGACCCCTTGCTCTTTATAACCCTGCTAAAGTTTCCAAAGCATTTTCAGGTCTACTAGCTCATTTTGGCTTCACAACAAATTCAACAAAGACCAGACATTATCATTGCCATTTTTCAGAAGGAGAAACCATGGTAGAGAGGTGAAAGCTTTGCCCAAGATGAGCGTAGTCTGGCAGGGCCTAAAGGACCGCAAAGCTTTATTAGACAAGGGGCTACTGTGGGGGGCTGGAGGAAGTCAGGTGCCCATCAAAGGTGCCTTAGTGGGGCCAGTAGCAGTGCCCACAGCGCTGGCATGATGGGCAGCCCCAGGCCCCACATACACACACATCACACACCCGTCAGGAAGAACTGCCTGGTCCTGGACTCTGCAGTGCTGCATTCACTAGGGAACCGCAAAGCTTTGGCAGGCAGCTGCAATGAAAGTTTCCCCACTTCTGGATCCCTGCCTACACTGCAGAATTCTCACAAGGGGAAGAGAAGTGGGGGAAGTTTATGATCTGATCTAATCACAGATGAACTGAGAACTCGGTGGCAGCAAGCTGTTGCAGAAGCTCAGGGCTCCAGTGCTGTTCTGAGACAAGCAAATCATGTGCCCAGCACCAGGCCGGGCACATAGTCGGTACTCAATAAACTGTGGCTGCCACTAATCTTATTCTTGCCATTATCATACCTTGGGCCCCAGGTCACACCAAGCTAGGTCAAAATCCCAGGATCTGAGAATCCTTATTGGGGACTGTGGCAAATCTCAGGTAACATTAGGAGCAGAAGTAATGAAAGTGAAGCTTAAGTAGAAAATGCTGGCAAGTGTCTCCTCTGTTGTGGTGGTTCTCCGTGAGGCATGGTTTTCCCAAGGGACGAAGAGCTTCTCTCTGGCTTTTTGTCATCCATCATCACTCTCTTTGTCTTGTTCCTGGTCCTCGAGTGCAGAGACCTCAGACCATAGCTAGACTCAGGGTCCAGCCCTGGCCCTCCCGTCTGCTCCCTGACTGTGCTAGTTGCAGACTGCAGGCTGGTTAAAAATAAAAATAAAAAAACCCATTGCTGTTGAGTCAATTCTGATTCATAGCGACCCTATAGGACAGAGTAGAACTGCCCCATAGGGTTTCCAGGGGGCAGCTGGTGGATTTGAACTGCCTACTTTTTGGTGAGTGGTCGTAGCTCTTAACCACCGTGCCACCAGGGCTCCACAGGCCAGTCAGGACACGTTTAATATCTTCTCACTTAAAGGCCCATGGTGTTTGCCTAATGACAAGGGGCGTTGTTCAGATCACAAAGGCATAAAAGAAAGCTTATGATGAGAAGTCCTCCTTCCTCCTCTTTCCTCTCCTCCCCACCCTTCCTTCTTGCCCAGGGGAAGGGCCTGCAGGTAGAGAGAGAAGACATTGACTTCCAGCACAAGCCCAGCCTGCACTTAGCCCCACTCTTCACCCTCCAGGATGGGGGATGGAGAAAGACACTGAGCGTGGTGGACACCTTTCCTGGGGGATTGAGGGTCCTCCCTCGTACCTACATGCACATGAGGCCCCTACCCCACCCCTGGCCTGGAGAGAAGCGGCCAACATTCACTTGGCCGGTCTTGCTGGGAGTGGGCTGACACCTTCTATGGCTCTCTAAGTGCCCCATGATTTCCCCAGACTCTAACCATTGGGGATCCTACCCTCCCTCCATATCCCTAACTCTAGTCCCAGCCCCCAGTAGTGGATGTAGCACATTCTGAACATCTCCTAGCATGAAGAAAGACATATTATTACTTGGTGATAATAAAGCCTTTTCGTTAGAAAAATTACACATGTGCTCACATCTAAAGTTGTTGAATGACCTAGGGTGAGTCACCTAATCTCTGTGAGCTTAGTTTCCTCATTTTAAAATGAGCATAATGATATCTGGCTTATGTAATGAAGTGTCTGGCGCATAACGGATATAGTGACGATCAGCCAGCAGACCTTTTGGCTTCCTTCCTTGCTTCTTGCCTATTTTCTGGCCTGGGCGTTGTCTCCTGATTCCCCTTGCCCCTTGTCTTGCCTGAACAGGGACCTTTGTAAAAATGACATGGTCTCAAGCCAGGCCTTGGCTGCCCTCCACAGTCCTTGTTGGGCTGATGACCAGGGCAGCCTCTCGGTTTCCTGGTCCTGTGTTTAAGCCTGGCTTGCTGTGCAGGGTCACAGGGACCAGGAGGAGTGCCTGGAGCAACAGCGAGGGAGACAGAAAGCACTGTTTCTGGGGTCACTGTGAGCAATTCCCCAAAACTTACAACAGCACTCCCTAGCATGAGGTTCAGAACCTTACGGGTCCAGAGTTGCTATGAATGGCTGTCTTCATCCATATACCAGACCCCCTCGTTTCCCACGTGGTCTGATCATTCAGGGAGTATAGCATGGTGGACAGAGCATACATTTAGAAGACAGACTCTGGCTATCAGACAGAATGCTGGCCCTGCCATTTTCTGAATCTATGATGTAGGGTAATTTACTTAACTTCTCTGTGCCTCTGTTTCCCCATCTATGGAGCCCTGGTGGTGTACTGGATAATATGTGGCTAATAATATTATTTTATAAGGTGGCTGTAAGATTTAAATGAGGGGATACTTCTAAAACATTTAGGAAAGTACCTGGCATGCCAGAAGCAGTAACAAATATTGACTTCTATTATTATTACTGGTATCATTGGAAGCAGCATCATTGTTATCATCAACAAACATTTCTATCACTCACCAGTCATGCCACACAAACTCTCATCTCTAAAGCAGGAGTGTGTATGATACCTCCCCTACCTACAACACACAGTGGGTGTGGGACTCAGTGGAAAAAACAGAAGTGGATAGATGAAGTAGTTTACAATAAAATGCAGACACCATGAAACCAAAAACAATTAGTACATGACAGAAGATACGGCAAAAAGTAAAGTTAGGAAAGAGGAGAAAAACTGAGTGTAAATATTGGTATGAGCTTCCTAGTAAACCAAGGCAAAAAGGGAAACCCAGTGAATGGCCATGACATTATCAACATTTTGTGCTGAGAAGAATATCATTTCATCGCAAGCAACCTTTTTCATAGCCTTGAGCTCTAAGAGACACTTATTATAAGAACATTCATTATAAATACTATGGAAGATCTAAAATTTCAGGTCTGAATTCTAAGAGAAAGAGATTTGGAAAGTAGCACAGTAAAAACAATTGAAAGAATGTGAGCACTTTAACCAAGTGAAGAGAAATCTGGTGATGGGGGGGGGGCATGATGGCCCATTTAAAGACTTCATTACCACGTTAAGTGGGGAGTAGGGTCGTTAATTCCATGCTTCCGATGTTTCCAATAAAAGAACCTCATGGTAGAGTGTTTCAAGGGTGTACATTGAGTTTCAGCCAAACAAGGACAAAAATTTCCCCAAACTCAAGTAATCCAACAATGCAGTGAACTACCCCATGAGGTAGTGAGCTCCCTGTGAATGCAAGTGTCTGTCTACATTGTCGTCTTTTCAGGACTATGTGGGGAGGCTCATTTCATTGTCAGGGAGCACAGAGATGACTCCTGCATCACAGATCACTGTAATATTCTCCAAGACTGTATAACGTGGGAGTAGATTCTCGAACAAAAAGACGAGCTGTTCTCCCTTGAATGTGGATTAACAACTCGAACAAAAACCATTTTCTGCAAAGCTGTTGTTGTTAGTTGCCATCAAGTTACTCCCTTAGAAATCAAGGAGCAAACTGGCTAGAGCAACCACATCGCTTTTTAAAAATTTTTACTCAAGATAAAAAATATGAGGAAGTATTTTGACCAAGCAATTGGGCTAGCATTCCCCTTATCAGAAGTGACTGGGTCACCTGCCGCCAACATCCTTGTGTGTTGCTCATCCTCTCTGTGTCACAGCAGCTGTCAGCATGCTCTAGGTGTCCTGAGAGTCCAGTGATGACCAGGGCTTCATGAGCAAGTGCATGTCCTTGGTGCTCCCACAGCTGCACACAGCTGTCTTGTATCCAGGCATTCATCCATTGGGCTGCCATTGTCTCCTTCCTTACTGGGGGCTCTGCTAGCGCAAGGTCATGCCTTGCTCAGCATCATTTATTTGACCAGTGCTTACAGAGTGCCTGGCCCAGAGCAGGGAGCCATAGCATATGGTTAGAAGCAGGGGCTCTGGAGCTTGACTCCTGAGTTTGAATTCCAGCTCTGTGACCTTGGCCAAGGTATTTAAACTTATTGCGCATCAGTTTTCTTATCTGTAATATGGAGTTGATAAGAGTACCACCTCCACACGTACACACAGGTAGGATTGCAGTATGAGTTAATTAAAGTAATAAAAGTTAAGCTTTTAGCATAGTGTTTGCCTTATCTATTATGTCAGAGGTTGGAAAACTATTTCTGTGATGAGTCAGATAGTAAATATTTTCACCTTTGTAAGCCGTGTGGTCTCTATGACAACTTCTCAATTCTGCCATTGTAGCATAAAAGCACCTATAGAGATTACGAAAATGAATGAGCATGACTGTATCACAGTAAAAGTTTATTTACATAAATAGGTAGCAGGCAGGATTTGGCCCGTGGGCCATAGTTTGCCGACTCCTGTAATTATGTGAAGCAACAAGTCAGACAACCAGATGGAAAATGTAAGCAACCACAGAGGCCAAAGGGAAGAAAACAAAAGGAACATAGGATGGTAGTTTCAGCAGTAGCACCCAGTGGTTAAGAACACAGACTGGGAGTCAGATTGGTCCGAGTTCAAATCTAGTTTGCGTGAATGGCATACCCTTTCTGAGCCTCAGTTTCCTAATATATAAAATGCAAAATGGCAAGTAAAAGGTAGCTATCTCAAATGGCTAATGTGTCAGTTACAAGGGATAATGCAACATAGTGCCAGGCATTAAAAGCTTCGTAAATGTTAGCACTAAGGAGGAGGATGACAAAGTGACTGTTTAAACTGAATTACATTGTGCTCTTCCCCTGTGCTTTGAGGATGCCCAGTCAGTATGGCTCATTAGGCAGAGCAAGGGTTTTAGGTCCTGACAGTGCCTGGTGCCAGACCTTTTGTCTTCTGTTCCACTGTCTGTAAAGTGGGGTCATTTTAAAATTTGCTGACCCCAGAGGGTCCACCATCATGAGACTGTGGAGGGAGAGCCTGTGCAGGCTTTTCTGGGGAGACCCAGAAAGAAGCCAAGTCAGCCCCCATCCCTGGGTTAGAGTAAGCCTTGGCATTTCAGCCTCACCCTCCTCAAATGGATCTGAGGATAGCAGGGCCAAAACATCAGCCATGGAGAATGTGAATTTTTGTTCTGGGCTGTGCAGAGCTGCTTGGAGACTTGGGTTTGGAGCAGGTCTGAAAAGGCCCTTGGCTTTGGATTGCTTTTGTTTGATGTTAGTGTTCTGGAAATGGACCTCTCCACATACCACATTTTGTTCATGGAAGATATTGCTGTCAGAGGTGAGGCTCACAATGTTCCTTTCTACACCTTGCTGATGCATGAAGATGCTTACAGATGGATTTTCCCAGTGTTCGTATTGTGCTTTTTTTTTTTTAAACTCTTAAAAAGTTTTTATTACTTATTTTCTCTGTCTCAAGTTCCTCTAAAAATAGTTTTGGACTCTTAGAGCTCTAATTAATGCTATCAGGCATCTCTGCCTTAATCATATACTAACTGGTATTGATTTTCAATTATGTCATCTTTTCCTACTAAGATCATAGGATTCTCACAAAATGCCCTATGTTTTCCCTAACAGGGGCCCCCAACACTAGAATCTACAAGCTGTCTTCTCCTTTTTTTCCCTTCTTCCTGCCTTCCTCCTTCCTTCCCTTCCTTCATTCTTTCCTTTCAGTAAACTTCTATCAAGCGACTACTATGTGTCAAACAGTGTGTGTGTATCAGGAGCACCCTCAAGGCTTCAAGTCTAGTGGATGAGATTGACAAGTAATAGATTGTGTGATGGAACCAAGGTCTAAGTGAGGGCAAGGTACTGTGAAAATCCACTGGTGGGGTGCCTAACCTGTTGGGGCAGTCAGGAAATGCTTCCTGGAGGAGGAGACATCTGAGCCAGGCTTTCTAAGATGAGTAATAGTTCAAGTAAGTAAAGAGGAAGGAAGCAGCAAGTTTAAAAGTATCTGTGGTCTAGATAGGGAAATGTAAGTTGTTTCTTCCACCTGAACTTGGTTGTTGTGGCAGGGTGGGGGAGTGACAAATGATAGGAGGAAACTGGCTGGTGAGGGCCATGGCACAAGGGCCATTGTAAGCCAAACAGATCCTCCGGAGCTACTCTCAACATTTGAAAGGTGAGGTAAGCTATACATTTACAAAGCAAGTTTTACAAGTTTCTCTCCTTTTGGCTGTAATTATGTCAAGAGAATTGTCTCACTGATCCACTGCTACTAATTAGAAGCTTTGATTAGCAGTTATATATGCCTTTGATGAATAAAGTGATAAAATAATCAATTACAACTTCATAGGTAGAGTCTGCTAACAAGTATCCTTTAATACATTAAGTCTGTAAGGAAAGGGAGAGGGAGAGCAACAAAAGAGCTCTCAGTGTTTAAAGAAATTGAAATATATTTCTTCCTATTACCAAGATCCACATAAACTTGCTCCAGAATTGAATTAAGTCGATAGAGAAAAACAAGCAAAAAATCTGTTAGGAATTCACCATATTCCTTGCACCGTGGTTAGCGCTGGATTACAACTGGTATACCAAACAGTCATGATCTTGCCCAATTTGGAACTTAGTTATGGGTATTTTTGCTAGTTGCCGTTGAGTGAGCTCTCACTCATGGTGACCTTATGTATAAAAGAACCATGATGTCCTTTTCTAGTGATTGGTCTTTACTGATAACGTGTCCCAAGTAAGCAAGTTATGGGTAGGAAAAGTCAACACTAAACAAATAAACACAAAAAATAAATATGTAATTATAAAATGTAGTAAGTGTTGTAAAAAACAATAGAGTCCTATGAGAGAATAACAAACAGGGAGACCTAATTTACATTAGAGGTCAGAGCAGTCTTTTCTGAGGAAGTGACACTTGAGTTCAGAAAGAGGGATGGTGGACATTACCTAGGTGATGAGATGGGCATGGGCACAGGGTGAGCGAAGCAGAAGGAACACTGTGTACACAGGCCTGAGGCAGGAAGGCACTTGGCCAGTGAAACGGCTACAGAAAAGTCAGTGTGACTGGAGCCCAGAGAGGAGGCCAAGGTTGTCCCTGAAGAGGTCAGCAGGGACAATAATGCAGGTCCTGAAGGCCGTGTAAGGCTTTTGGTTGATTCTGAGAAAAACATGATGATATTGGAGAGTTTTAGGCAGGGGGATGACATGAGAACATTTGTGTTTTTAAATGATTTCTCTAATTGTCCTGAGAAAAATAGACTTGGTGGGAGCATAAGTGAAAGTAGAATGACCAGTGAGGAGGCCGTTACAGTGATCCAGGTGAGATACAGTGGTGGTTGGACTAGTCGGTAATAGTGAAGATGCTGAGGCCTGGATAAATTCAACAAATATTTTGGGTAAGCTTGGTAATAGATTAGTTATTTGGCGTGGTGGTGAGGGGAAAAGATGTAGAGGGGTGTAATTAATTTGATTTGAATTGACTTGATTTGGAAAGCAAATTTTGAGTCGTCTAGACTGATGGCCTCAAACAGGATTTGCCAGAGCCCTTTGGAGAGATTTTCTGGACCCTCTCAGCCATGGGGAAACCCTGGTGGTGTAGTGGTTAAGAGCTATGACTGCTAACCAAAAGGTCCTCGGCAGTTCAAATCCATCAGGCACTCCTTGGAAACCATATGGGGCAGTTCTACTCTGTCCTCTAGGGTCACTGTGAGTTGGAATCGATGCGATGGCAACAGGTTTGGTTTTTTGTTTTTTGTTTTTTCTCAGCCATGGGATATTAACTGTGTGACCACCATCTTTTCTTCCTTGCGTACAGTTTTTGGAAAAGAAGTCACCTTCCTCCTCTGTGTGGTGGCCAACTTGCAAAAGCATGTGGCTTTGGGGACAGTGGCATCCTTGCCTACCATCAAATTTGAACATGAATGAGAGAGGGACCACCCAGATGCCCCATCAGTCAAACTGATTGCTTCTATAGCTCTCTGTACCAGGTGTACCACAGGGCCCCAGAAACTAAATGAGGCTGCAGCAGGCAGCCATCTATAAGAGACAAACACTGAAGAAACAATGAAAAAAACAAAGAAAGTGCAGGACGGGAATAACCAGTTAGCCTGGCCGCATGTTGTGCTCCCCTCAAAAACAAGCTGGTGAACTGCCAAGAAGACCTCTCATGAAAGCTAAGAGGTGTGATAATTATAAGGCTTTGAACTGGTTCTGTCCGATTTGACTACCTGCTGAGAATTTGCATTTCCACCCCAGATACACTGAATCAGAATCTACATTTTAACATCTTATTGTTAAATAAAGGGATCTTATTGAACTGTAGATTCTGTTAAAAATGTAGAGTCTTATGTATATGTAAGAATCACTCAGGGTTCTTATTAAACTAGATTCTGTTAAAACGTAGATTCTTATGTATACATAAGAATCACCTGGAGATCGTGTTAAAATGTAGATTCTGATTCAGTGTATCTGGGGAAAATGCAAATTCTCATCAGGGGGTTGAACCAAATGAACCAGTTCTAAGCTATGGATAATAACCACAATCATTGACCGAGTACTATGGTCTAGGCCCTCTCTTGAGGGCTGTGAATGTTATTTCACTTAATCTTCACAATGGCCCTATGAGCACCATTTTAGGAAGCTGAGGCACAGAGAAATCAAGTGACTTTGCCAAAATCCCACAGGTAGTAAGTAGTACAACAGGGGTTTGAACCCAGGGACATGTATTCCAGAGCTCATGCATTTCTGTAGCAAGAGGCTATGAATCACTGAAGTCAAGTTGAATGTCTCCCTGGGGAAGAAGGGATTTGATGTGGGTTGAGAAAGTGAGGAAGACAAGATTTGATGTGGGCTGAGAAAAGTGGGAAAGAAAGGATTTGATGTGGGTTGAGAAAGGTGGGAAAGAAAGGATTTGATGTGGGTTGAGAAAAATGGGAAAGAAAGGATTTGATGTGGGTTGAGGAAAGTGGGAAATACTGAGGCTCAACTGCCCTACAGGCCGCCTGATGCTGAGGTTCTGTGAGGCCACTTGGAAAGCAAGTTTCTGGGGTGATGCTTTGTGTTTTATAGAGTGGGGAGCCCTCCTACTGTTTATGTGATCTTCTCCCATCCTTCCTAAGCATCCTTGATATGCAGGACCTAGGGAAGGCAGTCTTCTCAGAGGAAGGGGCATACAGTGTGAGCATGGGAGGTGAGTAGGAGTTAGAAAGGTGAAAGGCTTGGGGAGGGGTACGGGAACACGTGGGGAGATGGGGGAGACGAAATCATTTCAAGAAGCAGTAGATACAAATGCCTCCAAGTCTGGAGATAAGAAAGAGCAAGGCTCTTTTGAGGAACCGAAAGAAGCTCAGACTTGCTAGAGGGTAGAGCAAACTTGCAGAAGGAATGAGAAAAGAAGTGAGTCAGAGAAAGGTCCATGGGAGCTAGACTGTGGGCATCAGGATTTCACCCTGAGGGTGATAGATCTCCAGAGGGTTGAGAGGAGCAGAAGTTAACAGATTGTCTGGGGCAGCCTAGGTCCTTTACACTTTTCTTGGGTTAAATTGATGTACTTTGGCAAGAGTTCTGGTGGTCCAGCCCCAAGAGATGATTTTGTTTGGCTCTGAGAAAGGCTCCCCCCTGGATCTTAATGGAAGTTGTCCCTCCTCCTTTCTATGTTGGGCTTGCCAAGTAGCTGAGCTGTGTTGTATTTTTTAAAGAGCTACTTGCTCCCTCTATATCATCTACCTGTCATGGAGTTTCTACCAAAGCATTAAAACACATCTCCAGTGTCTCTAAGGTCACATTTCTTGGCAGCTTTCCCTTAATGGGGGTGCTGCAGGGAGGGATGTGGGTGAGAAAAGGGGAAGGAGGGGCAGGTTGGCAGGGATTTGGGTCTTCAAGATGCTGGTGACCTCAGGAGCCTCATTAACTAATCCTCTCTCATTCACATGGAGGCCTCCCAATGAATTTCTTCCCCTAGTGAGGGCCCCTCCATCAATTAGGAAGGCTCCCCATCACTTAAATGGGAAGTGACAGTCTGATACAGACACCGCACAGAATATTAACTGTGCTTGCCGCACTGGAATTTCCATTGGTGACACTTTATGGAGCTAATTTGTGGGTTTATTAACCCCTAAATCACTCCTAAAAAGGGCCATCCCCATGTGGGAGTACCTGCACAGAGGACCGTGGCACCTTTAAGATTGCTCACCAATAGAAGCCGTGCAGTGTGAGGGAAGGAGCCCAGGCTCTGGAGCTGGAGAGACCCAGGTATGAATCCCAGCTCTGCCACCGTCCCACCATGTGACCTTGAGCAAGTGACTTAGCCTGCAGAATGGACGTCATCATCGTAACTCTCTCATTGGGTTGTGTTCAGAGTTAAATGAGGCCATGCAGAGTGCTCAGTAAATGCAGGTACTATTATCTTTCTTGTATAATGAGTGTTATGGATTGAATTGTGTCTCCCCCCGAAAAAAAGATCTGTTGAAGTCCTAAACCCTATACCTGTGAACATGACCTTGATTGGAAATAGGGTCTTTGAAGATGTTATCAGTTAGGTTCACATGATGTCATACTGGAGTAGGGTAGGTCCTAATCCAGTATGAATGGTGAACTTATGAAAGAGGAGAAGAGACACAGAGATAGTGAGACACGTAGGGAAGGTAATCATGAGAAGATGGAGACAGAGTCGGGAGGTGATGCATCTACAAGCCAAGGATTGGTGGCAACCACCAGAAGCTGGAAGAGGCAAGGAAGGATCTCCCCCTAGAGCCTTCAGAGAGAGCACGGCCCTGCTGACACCTTGATTTCAGACTGCTAGCCTCCAGAATTGTGAAAGAATAAATTTCTGTTCTTATAAGCTACCTGGTTTGTTGTACTTTGTTAAGGCAGCCCTAAGAAACTAATATAGTGTATTTATTACGGGTTGTAAACTCAAAAGCTGTCAGGGTAACAATAAGTGAGTGAAGCAGGCAGGAGGGCAAGATTGGGAGAGAGAACAAAGCCTTAAATGAGGCAGTTGCTTCTTGGCTCAGCCCTCATTGTCTAATGAAATCCAGACCTGGTGTTATTAGATCCTCGGAGTCTTCAGAAGAAGCCAGAATTTAGTGTTAAGTATCCTAATTTTTAAATGTTGGTAACTGATTAAAATTTTTTAAATCAAGCACATATCTGAAATCTGCTCCTCTGCCATCTCTGGGTCCTCCTTTCTGCAAGCACTGATTTAAAACTGGGTCCTAAATAGAAATAGCTCCAGGCTCCCAGGCACAAAGCATGTTGAGAGGTGACTCTGTTTGTGGCAGGTTGGAAGCAATTAAATGTTCCCACCCCTTTTAGGATGCTATCACTCACTCATCAGGTCCTGTGTGGGGGCTTGTGCGACATCAACAGTCAAACTGAAGTAGAGAGGGGCGGGCTTGGGGGTGAGGCAGGGATCAGACAAATAGACTGCATTATGTGCTGTGCCGGAGTGTTCCCTGGGAGGTGGCCAGCAAGATGGAAGCATCCAGGAGTTCCAAAAACCCACGTGCGCTGCCCTCACCCTAGCTGTGATTTAGCTCCTCTGTCCTATTTTGAACATGAACAACGTGAGAGCACTTTGGGGCAACTGTAGCAGCCAGGACATTTTTAATTTTTGACAAGAGGATGACTACAAATCCATTTGCAGTGTAAATGGATTTCCCAGACTCAACTCTCTTGAACTTGACTGTGTTTGTAAAATGTCTGCTGCCTTTGAACAACCTCTATTCCGTTTTACCCATGATCATCTTCTCTTATGCAGGTTTTAGTATCTCAGCATGTTTAGGTGGTTGCATATAGGTGGGTTAATAATTGTAAATGATTATGAAGGGATTTTTCTCACAAGAGTTACCAAACAGTTCTGAGTTGGACCTTCTTTTTATTTATTCATTCATTATTTAATAAATCTTGAGTGTCTACCATGCACCAAGTAGTGTGCAAGGGACCTTCAATAGTCAGAAAGTTATCTGATCCAACACAGGCTTTGCTGGTTGCTAACAGAGCTTCAGATTCTTCGTCTGTAAAATGGGGATGATAATGTTACTAACTCATATGATTATTCAAAGGACCATCTGAGGCACTGTGTGCAAAGGACTTACCACAGACGGGTAGTGACTTAGCATGAGGTGCATTTGCCGGGAATCAAACCTGGGTCTCCCACATGGAAGGTGAGAATTCTACCACTGAACCATCACTGCCCCCCTCCCCCACTCTTAGGGCTACTGGAGGTAAATCAAGGTGCCCAGGTCACATTGACAAGCCATGATCTTAGGAGAAGAACCTACTTTCATCTGGAGGCGATAACAATGCATTTCCAGAAGGGAGCTCTTGGGAAGATTCTCTTTGGCCAGTTCCACTTCTCTGTTTCTTCCCTGTTTGGACGAAGTGCCTGGTAATGGGGCAGTTGTAGGGAGGGAGCTGGAGTCTGTGGCTTGTTTGCTTGAAACATTTTAGAAAATCAAAACCGTTCATGATAATGGTAACCATCAGTTAGTGGAGACTGTTTGCCAGTCGTTGTAGTAAGTGCTTTCCATGCATTATCTAATTTAATCCTCACGAACAACCCAGTAAAATTAGAAGGGCAATTATCCCTATTTTACACATGAGGAAATTAAGCCTCAGAGAGGTCAAATCCTTGCTCAGGGTCACACAGCTGGAAAATAGCAGAGGGAGAACTGAACCAGGTCAGACTTTCTCTAGAGCAGTGCTTCTCGATTAGGGGCAAAATTTCCACCACCACTCCCCCACCACCAGGGGACATTTGAGATTATCTGGAGATACTTGGTTGTAACAACTGGGAGGGGGATGCTACTGGCATCTAGTGGGTAGAGGCCAGGGTTACTACGTATCCTACAATGGACAGCATAGATCCCTACAACAAAGAATTATCCAGCCCAAAATGTCAACAGTGCTGAGGCTGAAACACCCATTCTAGATCCTCAGTGTTCACCATTTCCCTGTCCCCATCACTAAACACCCTTGTGCAGGCACTTCTTGCGGAAGCATTTTGTGTTTTATAAAATATGCCCAATCTATGTTGAAGTGTTGTGTTTACATCCTCACTTGCTCTGTCTTCATCCAACAATCTGTGACAGAACAGTTTGGTCAAGCCATTCCCAGGAAAAGCTTTTAATGAACAACAGAACAAGGGAAACCCCAGTGGGCTTTGCAGCCGCATTTCAGCTAAGGTTCGAGTTCACTAATGCCAGAAAGGAACTCATTAGAGCCGTATGGACAAATGTTAATAGCTTCACCTTTAATTGAAGGCAGGCTTTATTTTTATAGCTGGTCCTTTGGTAGCAACTAGATTTATTAGGGCATTTTTAACAGCTGAGGAAAATCAATAAAGGTGCACAAGCATATGGGATTCTTGTGCTATTTGCAAATATAATTTTGACTCTTCATGTACATACAGGCATACCCATATATGTTCTAAGAATATGCTTCCCCCTGCTCCAAGTCTGCAAACTAGTTCGTGAACCAGGGCATTTGGTCTTCTGTATGTGGCCCCCAAGATATGAGATGGGCCAAGGTTGGACTGAATAGAGAAATGAGCACAAACGGATCCCACCTTCTGGGGAGGGGGGGACTTCCTCAAAATGTATGGGTCCTAGGTGGTGCTTTTGCCTTTCCGTAAGGACAAGCAACTTATGGCAAGATGGGACATGACTGATGTTACAAAACCAAGGATATGGTGAACTTCGTTTGCCATTGTCCCTCATTTCACAGTTTTCAATAAGTTTTGACACCTGTTATTACATTTCACTTTGACAACCACCCTGAGGCCTTCTCCCCGTTTTATAGATGAGAAACGAGTTTGGAAAGAATTAAGAAACTTGCCCAGGGTCACAGAACTTGGCTCTGGCAGAGAGAGCCGCTGTCTGGTGCTGTTTCTGTCATAATCGCCAGCCATCAAAGCAAGCCTGAGTAAGGCTGGGCCACCAGCCTGCCTTCACTGACTGCAGCTGATGTGAAGAGGGTCTGTGGGTAATTTCCTCACCTTTTCAATGTCTACATTTCCAAATCCCTCTTTCTTTTTCTATCAGGATTCAGGCTTGCTGCACAGTTCAGTACAGTAGCCACCAGTCACATGACACTATTTCAACTTCCGTTTTCGTTAAGTGAAATGAAAGAAAATTTACGATTTTGTTCCTCAGTCACCCTAGACACATTTCAAGTGCTAAGAGCCGCACATGGCGAGTGGCTACCAGACTGGACAATGTAGAACACTTCCCTCTGTTGAACAGCACTAGATCAGAGTAAGTAAATTAAGTCAATGAAACCAGTTATGGGCATTTAGTATTTCAGGAAGGTGCTATTCATTTTGCAATGACCTTTAAAAACATCTAAGTTTTTTTTTTTCTTTTTAAAGAAGAAGGTCTAATTATTTGTTAGACTTCCTCTAAGTCATGTTCTAGGCAAGGCATATTTTCCTCATGCTAATCTTTATACCTACCACCCATCTGTCAGTTTGTCGTACTGTGGTGGCTTGTGTGTGGCTATGATGCTGGAAGCTATGCCACTGGTATTTCAAATACCAGCAAGGTCATCCATGATGGACAGGTTACAGCAGAGCTTCCAGACTAAGACAGACTAGGAAGAAAGATCTGGCAATCTACTTCTGAAAATCAGCCAATGAAAACCTTATGGATCACAACTGAACATCATCCGATATAGTACCGGAAGATGAGCCCCCTATGTTGGAAGGCACTATACAACAGCTGAAACAATGGACTGAAACCTACCAATGATTGTGAAGATGGTACAGGACTGGGCAACGTACATGGGGTTGCTATGAGTTGGAGCCAACTCAATGGTCACTAATAACAACACTCTTTATGACAGTCCAACAAGGCGGGTATTATTATCCCTATTTTATGGTTGATGAAACTGAGGTTTAGTTACCTGACCAGCATATACATCTTTTAGTAGCAGATTCCATCCCAAATCTGTTCTCCAAAGCCATACATCTACTTTGCTCTATACCATGAGTCCTCAATTTAAAAAAGAACATGGGTTCAATCCCAGAATCAATGTCACTTTGAGTAAGATACACTACAAGGTTAATACTCATAAAGATTATTATCATCATGATTCGGAGCTTCTGGAATAGTCTGAGTGGATAGACAATAGCAGGACGTCCAAAGATCTACTCTATGCTATCATTGAACCCTTTCCAATGGTGCAATGATCTCACTCTTTTCTTTCCAGTCATACAATTGGCCCTTATACAGCTTAGCTACAAGACACCACTCAACCGGGCACCAGAACTGTTTTTTTAATCACTCTGCATGCCATCAGGGTGCCTTTCTCTCCACACTTGGAACAGGTTTGCCCTGGAATAGCGGTGATGATACTTAATGTTTACTCTTAATGGCACCAAAGCCAGGCTTGTTTCTATGTTTGTGGCCTGGTGTTAGCTGAACCATATGTTCTTATGACATATGTTCCTGGCCCAGATGGCTTTCTCAGCTCAAGATGATTAAAATTGCAAATCCAGACCTCAAGTCTGTCCATTTACAAGGAAGAGGAGAGCTGCTATACAGGCATTTAATGGTTAGAAGTGGCCATCTGAGAGAAGCAAGACATTTTTCAAAGCAAGCACTGCATGCAATATGTGAAGAAAATTTCTTTTGAGCCCTGGAATTACATAGGCAAGGTCAGTGCAAAGTTAAAATTGCATCTCAAGACAGTTCGATTGCAAAGGCCTACCCCTCACCGTTGATTTATTGCTTACTCTTTTAACTTTTTTAAAAAGATCAGCAGATTGATTGTGCTGCCTGTAGTTGGAGTTGTGCTTACCTTTTCTCGGGCCTGATTCATAAAACATCACTGACCTGTTTTCGGCATCATTCCCCTTTGCCCAGGGGGCTCCTCTGAAGTTCGTATCTCTAAATGTTCAGCACCGAATGAAAGCAGTATGTCTCACTCGCAGAAGATGACCCCAAAGGGGGCATGACAATGAAGTTCCTAAAATGAGAAGTTTACCTCCATCTACAAGACTGAGAAAAGGAAAGACAATTTCAAGTGGTCTCCTGGAGGTGGCCATGAACTTTTCAGGTTGCAGTTTTCTGGAGAACATGACAGTTGTCCCTTCTGTACTGGGTGAGGCTGTGGATCTCAGTCTCTCTGGACCAGTAGGCCTTCTCCAGTACAAGCTGTTAGTGGGTTTATCATCCAGGATGGATTAACCGTCCACCCTCTGGGCACCATCCTGGAGAAGGCATGATTTCTTTTTTTCAATTTTTTATTGTACTTTAGGTGAAGGTTTACAGAACAAATAGTTTCTCACTAAACAGTCAGTACACATAATTGTTTTATGACATTGATTAACAACCCCACGACATGTCAACACTCTCCCTTCTCGACCTTTTTTTTTTTTTGGTGAAAATGTGCATAGCCAAAGTTACACCATTTCAAAAATTTCTACGTGTATAATTCAGTGACATCAATTACGTTCTTCCAGTTGTGCTGCTACTCTCACTTTAGATGAAGGTTTACAGAACAAAGTAGTTTCTCATTAAACAGTACACATATTGCCCTATGACAATAGTTAAGAACCCCACTACATGTCAACACTATCCTTACTCAACCTTGGGTTCCCTATCACCAGCTTTCCTGTCCCCTTCTGCATTCTAGTCCTTGTCCCTGGACTGCTGTGCCTCATTAGTCCTGTTTTGTTTTATGGGGCTGTCCAATCCCCAGCTGAACAATGAAACTCGAGGGTGATATCACCCCTTAGCTAAAAAGGGTGTCCGGGGGCCGTACTCTCAGGGTTTCTCCAGTTTGTCGGGCCAGTAAATCTGGTCTTTTTGTGTGTGTGTTAGAATTTTGTTCTACATCCTTCTCCAGCTCCGTCCAGAGCCGTCTGTTGTGATCCCGGTCGGAGCAGTCAGTGTGGTAGCTGGACACCATCTAGCTGTGCTGGACTCAGTCTGGTGGAAGCCTTGGTAGCTGTGGTCCATTAGTCCTTTGGACTAATCTTTTCCTTGTATCCTGTTCTCTTAATTCTCCCTTACTTCCGAAGGGGTGAGACCAGTGGAGTATCTTAGATGGCTGCTCACAGGCTTTTAAGACCCCAGATACTACTCACCAAGGTAGAATGTATAACATTGTCTTTATAAACTGTGTTATGCCAATTGAGCTAGATGTTCCCCAATATCGTGGTCCCCACAGCCCTCCGCCCAGCAATTCAGTCCCTCAGGGAGTTTGGATGTGTCTATGGAGCTTCCATGACCTTTCCTTGTACAAGTTGTGCTGGCTTCCCCAGACTGTGTACTGTCTCACCCTTCACCAAAGCAAGACATGATTTCTGATCCCTTCATATGTTTGTGTTGTAAGTCATCTGGGGGTGAGAGTGACAAGCAAGACCCCCAGGAAAAGCCTTTCTACTGTCAATGCTTGTTGGCAGGTTAGCAGGCAGATGTGGTTCCAGCTGCTAAATCTTGGTGATTTCATTTCTTTTCTGAGTTTATTCCTTCATTAATGCTTTTATTTCATTTTATTTTATGTTGACAGAAAGGCCCCTAGCCAGTTAATTTGTTGAACAGGTCAGATATGTTCGGTGCTTAGAAATAGGGGATTAGAAAAGAAAGATTATTAATGTAAGAGTTTCATGTTTTTCTCAGTTCCTTATTAAGACGATGTTGCATTCTATGCACATACAGATAACTGCTGTGTATTAGAGAACCCTGCTTTTCACTTCCTGTTTTGTGTTGTTGTGTTCACAAGACATCAGGGTCAGTGCAGTTGTTAGAACCCAGAACCATTCCCACCACACTTAGCGGTATATAAAAGTGCCCTCCATGTCCAGATGAGAGAATGTTTGCTGTGGCCGGTGACATTTCTCCAAGTCTGTTTATTATCTGCTGCTAAGAGTTCCTCTGAGACAATCTGAGATGAAACTTGAGGAGTAATTTTGTTTTATAAGGAGATAATGCCTTTCAGGCTTAATTTCACACGATGTTAAATCAATGTGCATATTCAGTGTTTTTCTGTGTCCAAGTTAAAGGTCACAATAGTAAAGTTTCGTGTAAATAGCCACAGTAGTGTCTCACGAATGGAAAGAATTGACTTCAAACCCTTTGTCTGATTGTGCGAAACCAAAACAAGATAGATGGTGGCTTGGGCCACGAACTTGTGTTAATAGTTTCCGTGGAAAACTTAGACACCAAGAAAGGAAATAAAGGGAGGGATTGTTTTCTAAAGGACACCTTGCTTGGGTGGTGCAAATGGTTAACAAGCTCAGCTGCTAACTAAAAAGTTGGAGGTTCAAGTCCACCCAGAGGTGCCTTGGAAGAAATCAGCCATTGAAAACCCTATGGAGCATAGTTCTACTCTGACACACATGGGGTCACCATGACTCTGAGTCGACTCCACAGCAGCTTTTTTTTTTTTCCCGGTGTTTTCTAAGTAGATGTTGGAGAAAATAATGCCTCCCTGTCTTCACTACTGAAGTCCCACAAGGATTTCTGCTTTCATTCCCATAATGTTTTCTAGGTCAAAGATGGTGGTCTTCTCTGGCATTGTGTTATCTCCCAGCATCTCTGAGACTAGAGGGAGTAGACTAACTGGGTAGCCACACACCTCAGGCTGTAGAACAACCAAAGCACCTTGCTCTTTTAGAAAATAGCATCTACTGAAAGACTCTTGATGATGTGAGGGAACCTCTATACGGGAAGAGGAGAGAGATTCTTTTTTCTTCTGCTAAGATGCGTTTTGTCCTGTCTGTGAGCTACATGCCAGGCTGGTATTTATTTTGGGTTAGAAACCATACTGGCTTCCTTGGCTGGAGGGTGGCTCTGATTTGCATGTACTTTCTTCTTGTTATCTGTTGATCTTCAAGCTTGTTGCTCTACTTACGAAAAGTCTTAAATAGTCCCAAAACCAAAACAACACTCAAACTAAAACCAAACCTGTTGCTGTCGCGTTGATTCTGACTCCTAGTGATCCTATAAGACAGAGTAGAACTTTCTGTAGGGTTTCTGAGGAGTGACTGGTCGATTTGAACTGCCAACCTTTTGATTGGCAGCCGAGTTCTTAACCACTGTGTCACCAGGGAGCCACAAACTCATTGCTGTCAAGTCGATTCCAGGTCTTAGCTGCACACAGGTTCATCTTTTGGGGTGTGCCTGTGTATGTGTATATTGAGACATCGGTATTCTCCTTTACGTTATGGCTACTGCGATACATAACTATCTCTGTCCGCTTAAAATTATTATTTCGTAAACAGAATTCTGTCTGCCACTGTGGGTGGGGGGGGGGTGTGGTGTGCGTGTGTGCATCTGTGTATGTGTGCGTGTGTGCGAACATTCATTCACCTTGGATTGTATCCATAATGTATGAAGGAGGTAGGAGCGTGGAGGCATGGAGTGGTCCAGTGCATTGCCTAATGCCCCTCCGTTGTTTAATAAAAAAAGGAGAATTGAAAGTAATAGCAGCAGGGGCAGCAGCAATATAACCAGTGTTGAGGTTTTTTTATTTCCACAGGAGGTGCTTCCTTTTTCTTTTCTTTTTTCTTTTTCCTTTTTCTTTCAATCAACTCATTTGAATAGATTACTTAATTAGCATTTATTGTTCGTAAAATTCCTTGTCCAGAAGTAACATTTTAGGGCCCACAGTTTTGAAGAAAGACAATTTAATGGATGATAATCTTGTATAGAATTTTCAAATTGATTTCTTGGTAGTAAATTGTTCTTCAGTTGTAGTGCCTTCTCCACTCTCATTAGACATCAAGGCTTCTTTCTAAATGCATTCATAACGGCTAGAATGTTGTCTCCAGTTTCCTGTCATTTGAAACAGCTCATAAGTTCAGGCACAAACATTTAAAGGACAACTATATTTTTACTATTTCATTAGTGTGCTAGGAGAGTTGGAACGTGCTATTGAAGTTTATAGAGCTTTGCAGTTCCTGATGGAAACTATTTGGCTCTACTCATCCCAATAGTAGAGATAATCTTTCTCTTTGTACGCAAAGTTGTTTCATTTAAATTCCACCCTACCTGAGTCTTATTTATTAGCCTGATATATATGGCTAGGACTATATAGAGCCTCACTTGGACCTGTTTACAATTTCTCTGCCCTCCTCTTCCCCAACACCACCCTGGGAATAGAGCAAGCTCATTGCCAAGGAAACTCACTGACAGCAGTGTTTGGTCCTATTTTCAACTGGTTTCTGTGACTCTTTAGAAGATGGTACTTGAATGTATTGCTCAAAAGGAGCTCTAGAAAATTTAAAATAAAACAAAAATTAACAAGCGTACTGAAATTCCGTATGATATTTGTGGTGGTTTTTATGTTTTTGGCCTTTGGGGAGGAAGTAGCTATGAACAGAGCTATTTTGACATTGCTATTGAATTCAGTAGGGGTGGTGTCATTCTTCTCATAGCCTCTGCCTGGATATTTTCTAACCACATTAGGTCTAAGGAATGATCTCACCGGTCTAACCTTCTCATTTTGTCAGTGAGGGAATAGAGGCTTAGATGTTATAATAACAACTACAGTGTCGATCACATTTATTAAGAGCTTTTGTGTACTGAGTAAACTGCTTTGAGGACATTATCTCTTTTAATCCTCAGTTCTGGCTACCAAGCGAATAAAGTAGGCAGGATCATCTCCATTTCTACAGATGAGGAAATGGGCTCAGAAAAGTCAAGACCCGTATCACACACCAGGCTGGTAGCAGACTCGGATCTACACAATAGGTTTACTGAGGATGCCTTTTCAATGAAACTTTTGAATGAATAATCAAAATGCACGTCCTCGTTTTTCAAAAGCTTTATCATATGGATGTTTTACATCCTGAAGATAACCCTTTGAAGCCAATCTTAGCTCCATTCAAGCTCATTCATTCTCTTTGATCTACTTCAACCCAACCCCCATGATTTGTTGATTTCCAACTTGATTCTTCCTTCGTGCTATGTCCTCAAGCTCAAACAGCTTTATCCCACCCTTTCTGATTCTTTCATAACCCACATCAGTAGCTTCCTCTTCCTAAATCTGTCTTAGATTAATCACATTCATTCTTTCATTCAGAAAAATAAAATGATATGGAGTACCTACTCCAAGCTGGGAACTGCTCTTAGCAGTGAACAAGATAGACAAGTTTCCTGTCTTACGGAACTTATACTCTTGGGTACAGAAATCATTGGAAAGCATGAAATTTGGAATCAAAGGATCAAGGTGAAGTCATAAACTGAAAACTAGAAGATATGGCAAATGGGTATATTTGGTTTAGATTGCGCAGTGTCTTAAAAAGGGAATCAATTGGTTAACATTTTGAAATCAGAAGATTCCACATAGAAAACAATCTGGATTTCTGGTGCCTTGGTGACCTGAATCCACATCTCCATAAGGCACCGATCCACTGGAAATGAGCCATTGCTGCCCTTCAGATGGGATGGGGCCTTTCAGTCACCACTGTCTCAACCACATCTTCTTTATTTCTTACACCCAGCCAGCTACACTCATTTACTTTATCTGTTGATCCCTGTAGACACTTTAGATTTTGCAGCCCCTGGCATGAATGATCTATAATGTCTCTTCCCACCCTGACATGGCTGTGGTTGTCTGGCTGCCCATGGCACTTCTGTGGCTTCTCCTTGCAGGTAGCACCTGGAGTAGTGCTGGTAGCCATACACAGAGAATCTGTGTGGCCCTGGAGGCGGCAGGATCAATGCAGAGAAAACTTCAGCTGCTGGACCGCTACCAGCTACCCTGACCTCAGTGCCATTTATTATCCTTCCCAGGCCTCAAGGTTGAAGCCCCAGCACTTGAAATTTTCAAGTGCTTTAGTGCAAGTTAATAAAACCAACAAAACAAGAAAATTAGAAATTATCTCTGTAGATGCCAGATGAATCATAAGTGAATAAGGAGAGAGCTGTTGAGCAAATAAAGGCTGCATAATATTTGGGAGAATTAATGCTGGCTATTAATATTCTTAAAATTTGTTCTTGGTACTTGAAAAATCCTTACTCAAAGTCAGCAACAAAAGCAGCTAGTATTAGTTGTGGGCCTATTGTGTGCTGTCCATCTCATTTTATTTAACCCATTGCTCCCATTTTACAGATGAAAAACTGAGGCTCAAGGAGATTAAGTCACTTGTCCAGTCCTGTAACTAATATATTCAGTTTTTCATTCTATAGTGAGTAGGGGATATTTTCATGGTTTTAGTTCATTTCTCAATTTGCCTGAACACATGGATAGGTGCTTTGAGGATTGATTGAGATCACATACATGCATTGTATGCTTGTTTGTGTGTGCATGTGCACACACACACATAAGCACACACATACCTTTAGTGTAAAACTTTGTAAACAAAACTGAGACAGCCATTGGCAGAGATTGAGTAGATTCTTTCACCACTGGTGTTCATTATCTAGACCTGTTCTTAAGAGTAAATGAAAATTACCATCATGCTTAATTCCACCAAGTTAAACCATGAGCAAAGTGTTTTACTGAAGAGTCCACATATGGAACTAGACGATATGCCAGAAGTGAGCTGCTAAATGAATGCAGGAAATTCAGGCGTGGGATTGGTGATTCAGGATTTGATTCCCCATAGTAAATCTTATTTGATAATATAATTTGGTTTAGAAGAACACTCTAACATGGCAAATTCTGTCTCTTAAAAATTGTTATGCTGAATTCTGTAAGATTATAGGAAATATATCACATTAAACCAGAAATATTTTAAAAACTCTTTCATTCTCTCTTTCTCATTTTTTAAATATTTATAGTCAAATATAATACAGAGAACTTGGGGAGTCACCGAGCCAGTTAGTGGGAATTCAAACTGGATATTAGGTCTTCCTGGCGTCCATTTTTTACACTGCCAGGCTGAAGTGTAAGCAGGTTAAATTCTGAGGACAGAGTTCTCTTAAGAGTATAGGGTTCACGGAGAACCCATTCTGAATGAGCTGCCTGCTGTCCAGATATGGGGCAAAATGATCCTAGGTGTGTTTGTCAAAGCAAGAGCCTGTTATTCATGACCTGTGTCTGCACATACATAGCTTAAGGAACCAGCCAGGTTGGCAGGGCCCTTTTGTTAGTGTCTCTTTGGACACACTACATTCCTGGCCCTCCCAGTTATCCCTGCTGAGGATCCAAAGAAACCTTGCTGTGAGGGCGCAGGAATTTCCAGTGGTAAGAAGTGGCCTAGCCCAGTGGTTAAAAGTATGGACTGTGGAGCCTGGGTTTGACCCATGGCTCTGCCTTGAACTAGCTGTTGAGCTACCTTTCTATGTCTCAATTCCCTCATCTATAAAGTGGACATAATGATAGTACCTCCTTTGTAGGATTGTTAAAGGATTAAATGAATTAATACATTTTAAGTACTTAAAACAGTACCTGGCACGTAATGGGTGTTAGGTTAGGAGTTGTTAAGTAACTTTTCAGTGTGTGGGATATTGCTTTTAATAACAACTAGTGTTTTGAGACCGTATGTGTGCCATGCACCAGTCCAAAAATTTAGCATGTATTAAGTCACTTAATTTTTAAAACGTACAATTTAGAAACTATTATTACTCTATTTTTAGTTGAGAAAACTGAGGCTTAGAAACATTAGTAATATGTCTCCAGGTCACACATCCAGGAAGAATGGATCCCAGATTTGAAAGTAGGCAACAGACTCCACAACCCATGCCCTTAACCACTATGCTATAAAGAGACAGACAACTTTTGTTCTTACTCTTGCAAATCCAAGATTGCATTTATTCATTGCAAATATGCTGCCTCTCTGTGAATCTAAGACAGAAGATGGACACGTGTATTGCTGCCTTATTACCCACAGTTTAAAGCGAGTGGGGTTGACATATAATCAAGCCATGAGATCACAGCATTTCTTTGGACAAGAGAATCAACCTCTTTAGTGAAGGAAAAACATAGCAAGTAAGCCGAGTAGAGAATCCAGGTGAACTTGCCACCTTGTTTTCAATTGCTGTCACTAGTATTAGCCTCCCCAACTAATTATAAGCTCTTGGTAAACTAAAAACAAAAAGCAAACAGTTGTTGTTGAGCTGATTCTAACTCATGGAGACCTCATGTGTGTCAGAGTAGAACTGTGCTTCATAAGGTTTTCAATGGCTGGTTTTCAGCAGTAGATCACCAGACCTTTCTTCTGAGGCACTTCTGGGTGGACTTGAACCTCTAATCTTTCAGTTATCAGCTGGTTGTGTTAAACATTTGTATCACCTAGGGACTCCCTTGGTAAACTAGGCCACATTTATACAGCTGCTCCCCTTCCACAATATCTATGAGTGTTGGACATAACTAAATGATCAATAAAAACCAGCTAACAGACTGATTCCATTTGGTTTACACCCTAATTTCCACAGTCCTTACTGCTTAGAGATTTTTCCAGTAGCCAAGGTAGGAATTCTAGAGTTCCCTTTGGTCCAATGTTGGAACTCCAACCCTCTCTAATTCCCATGAATACCAATGGAGCAAACTACTTGTTGATAATGAAACTATCATACCTCTTTTAAGTCTGCATAGAAAGTTCTTTACTGAGGTGGGCTGTGCTGATAATTTTCAATAACCAAGCAAGAGGATTGTAGGATAAAATGAAAATTGGACATTGTATATTGATGGTTATTTGTTTGCTTATTGTTTTTTTAGTGTTTGTGAAACATTTAGAAGGTCTCAAAGGAACCAAATATGTATAAAAAATGAGATGCCTATAGGGTAAGTCCATGAGGAAAATAATTGAAGATGACAGAAACCATAATGCCACACTCCGGAAGGACTTTTTCTGGCCACACCATATAGAAAATGATGACCTTGCCGTGGAGAGATAAGACTGGTAATTGAGGAGGAATTATTGTGCTAAAGCTGACCTTTCCCTTCCATTCCCCTCATTCCAGAAGTTGCAATGGGGCATTAAATAAAGAATGGCACCACATTTCAGGGGAGAGGGACTTACAAACCATCAAAACTAGGATTGAAAGGGACCTTGAGCTGGTGTGTATTCTCTTTTAAAGAATTTTGCCTTTCAGCAAGGAAAGGTGTTTAGCTTGGACCTGAGTATTAACATAAGCTTCTGATATTCTATTCTTGGTTTTTGATGGGAAAAGTCAAACCTTAGTAGAATTTGAAAGCTTGAAAATATCCCATTCAATTTGCTTTGGAAGGCAATTTGTCGCTATGAATTAAAAACAAAAAAACAAAAAACCTCTGACATGCTCCTTGTCTAGGGTGGCCATGTATTCTGCTTTGTCTGAGATATTGTTGTTGTTAGTGGCCTTTGAGTCAAGTCCGATTCATGGGGACCTTACGTATAATGGGGACCTTACGTATAACAGAATGAAACATTTCCGGGTCCTACTCTATCTTCACCATCATTGGTATACTTGAGGCCATTGTTTCAGCCACTGTGGATTTTGAGTGCCTTCTAACCTAGGGGTCTCATCTTCTGGCGTTATATCTAACAATGTTCTGTTGTGATCCAGAGGGTTTTCATTGGCCAGTTTTTGGAAGTAGATTGCCAGACCTTTTCTCCTAGTTTGTCTTAGTCTGGAAGTTCCACTGAAACCTTCCTACCATGGCTAACCCTGCTGGTGGCATAGTTTCCAGCATCACAGCAACGCACAGCCACCACAGTACAACAAACCGACAGATGGGTCTTGGTTGACCAGGATAATCCTGGTTTATGCCTTTTGTCCTGGTATAATTATTAATATCTCTCAAAAATGTTCTGGTTGGTATGATAAATTATTTTCTACCTGTAACTCAGTGATTCCTCTGCTCAGAGCTGAACCTGGAAAAGCACCCATACACATGCACGAGGAGGCACATACGGGGAGGTTATTGTGGCCCTGTCTCTAATATCACAGAACAGAAAACTTCACGGCTGCTCACTAGGAGTCATCTTAAGGAGCACCGTCTCACGTTTATAAGAATATTCTAGATTTGACTTGACCGAAATGGATAAATCCCCAAGGTAGTTGTCAAAGGAAAAGAAAAAGTTTTCAGAATGACAATGTCCAATATGGTAATGTTTGGGTTACTTTAAAAAGCATAAAATAATTCGAAATATATTTTGTGGTTGTGGTTGTTGTGTGCCGTCAAGTCGATTTGACTCACAGTGACCCTATAAGACAAAGTAGAACTGCTCCCTACGGTTTCCTAAGCTGTCATCTTTACAGGGACAGATTGCTAGGTCTTTTCTCCAGCAGAGCCTCTGGTGGGTTCAAACCACTGACCTTTCGATTAGCAGCCAAGCACTTAACTGTTGCGTCACCACAGCGCCTTAAAATGTCTTAGGGGCTACATGTATGAGTAGGTCAGGACAGAAGAATGGAAGGTCATTCACCAGACTGGTAATGAGGGTTATCCTGGAGAGATGTGACAGACTGGGGATTGATGTAGCGGTCAACGGTGACTTTAACTGTAATATTTCAGCTTTTTCACAAGGACCCTATCATTCCATATTGCTTGTGGAATTGATGATTTATTTTAAATATAATTTTACATTTAAAACAGTGTTTTAGAGGTGATGTTATTCAACTCATTGTTTTGAAACGAGGCAGCTGGGGCCTAGAGAAGCCGTGTCAATTTTCCAGGGTCATATCATCAGTATGGGGCAGAGCTGGGCCCAAATGAATCTCTTGATGCCCATTTTCTTCTTCTCTGACTAGATGATGCTTTCCTCCAAGGTTTATGAAGATTTATTAAGTTGACTTAACTCCATGGAAATGAGTGGCAGGGCACCAACTTAAGCATACTCATCAAATTTGACTTCCTTTAAACCCCAAACTAAAAAGTAATGGCCAGGCCTGCTGAGGCCATCAGTAAACCCTGCACTGGCTGCCACCTAATTTATTCCCTGAAGTCTGCTGTCTGTTTTTGTTTAGACCTGAATTCTCCAGCACATGTTACTTTGATGTGGATATTAAAGTGTTCATTAAGGGTTTAAAGAAATGGCTAGTGTACAGTGAGAAGGATTCTCCTGACCTTTTCATTATAATTATCATGGGGTCACCTGCCTTGGTTTGTGCCTCTGTCTTTCCTCAGTTAAGCAAAGTGTTCATGGCCTCCCTCCTCCCCCGATGATTCTGTGAGCTCCAGCAAAACCTGCCATCAATGTCCTTGAATTTTGAACCTGGCAGTTTACATGAAGTATGTCATTTAATCCACAAAACAACTTAGTGAGATAGGGATTGTTTTTAAGTCCATGGAATAGATAAAGAAACTTCAAGAGATGGGCTTTGAGAGATTGTGCAACTCAAGGTGGGTCAGGCAGAAGAAGACAGAGCTGGGTTTGAACTCAGGCAGTCTGACTTCAGAGCCTCAGTTCTTAGCCACCATGCCATACTGCCTGCACCACAATAATGATTATATAATTATGATTGTACAAAATATAATATAATACAATAAAATATAATATTATGTAAGATATAATTATGTGCAGTTAGCTGAGTGGGTACTCATTTGCATACTTTGATTTCAGAAATGCCACGGGGGGGTGGAAAAAGCCCTTTCTCTGAAAGTTGTTAATAGAATTCGAGAAACTCGGTGGGTTTGGGTAAAGTACAAAAAAAAGTTACTGTCAAATTGATTCCAAATTATGGCACCCCCATGATTTTCAGAGTAGAACTTCACTCCCATAGGGTTTTCAATGGCTGGTTTTTCAGAAGTAGATTGTCAGGCCTTTCTTCTGAGGCACCTCTGAGTAGATTGGAACCTCCAACCTTTTGGTTGGCAGCCAAGCATGTTAACCATTTGCCCCATGTTTACAAGGTACTTTTTCCCCTTCTTGGCTCACAGTTTGCTGGCTGGCACTCATACAGGGAGATAAATGCAACCCCAGACTTCACCATTCATACTTCTCCCGGATCTCATACCTCATTTACTGAGTAACTGACGGGTTTGCTAAGAGGGCATGGCTGTAACTCAGCTGAAGTGTCCTACCGATATCATAAAAGGTGATTGCCCAGCCCCAATGGCAGGTGGTGGACAGTGTAACCCTTGAGAGCACAACAGCTCTGTGCTCATTCCTGTTACCATAGACTTAATTTATGGCTAGGATCTGGCCCTTTCTTTGGACTTACAGAAAAGCCTAAGAGCTGAATGGCTGAACTTAAACATAATCTATGTGGAAACCTCTGCTCTTCTTTCTAACTCCACCCAAGGACACTTGGAGCGCCTCTGAGCCCAATAGTGGAAAGTTATTTTCCTAAATATTGACAGCTCCTATTGTCAAAATATGTGAACAGTTTGTTAAATGAATTAAAATCCATTTTGTTAGGTCTTCACTCAGACTTCTCAATTACTTTGCAAGTATGCTATTTATTCCTGTTGGTTATTTTCTGATTCTTTCAATACATATTAGAAAAAAAGAGTCTCAATGCCAGTGTCTTGTTTCCATAAAGTAGAAAAATGTAGGGTAATGGTCAATAGCAGTAGAGGTAATAAAAACCTAGAAAAGTGTCTGGAATGGAGAAGGTACATGGGAAATCATGCTTGTGATTTGAACCAAATCCATACTGCCCCTCATGTAATTTGGATTAGGACATCATTTCCTAATGAGAAACACCGCTTAATGCTTATTTTTCTATATTTGTATGTTTTTGTTCTTTCTTAGCATAAAGTTTCTAGATGTTACCCAGCAAAACAAATCTAGTGGGTCTGGATTTTTGAGTAATGGAGGGCTATTAATAGAGTAATAGAGTTAATGATATTTTAAAAAAGATGTCCACTATATTCAAGTCAAACATTCCAAAAGACATTCCATGGAACACCAGGTACACAGATCAGCAGTCTGGTAGTCAAGTGCATGTGGGAAATTCTGCTTCTTTAGGAATTTGCTGTATACATGAAAAACTCTGAGAATTCTTGCAGTAAAGACGCCTGTTAAACTTTATTTAACCCAGTGTTTTCTGGACTCATTTCACCAAAGGCCCCTTATATAGTCCCTGTGGACAGCTAGTGTTGTACGGAATGCACATTCCGAGATGGGGTTGTATTTCAGGAGTGCACTGAAATGATTGATTTTGATGAGGATTAGGGACCACCATTCAGAACAAGTTGCAAACAGTTTTAGTCACAATCTTTTTAAGTTTCTCAATTGAATGGTGCAAGACTACAATATTTTGCCCCTTTGCTAGAAGACAGACAATAATACTGTGATGCTCCCTTGAGAAGGGAAGAATTATCTTTGAAAAGAAAATGCCCCAGAGGTGTTGGAGGTTAGAATTACTTTTATCTGTGTCTGTCAGAGTGCCATGCACATTCTGGTACTGGGCAAATATTATTTAAGAGCTTTGCCATAACCCAAATGACCTTCTTTCTATTCAGTTTGTCTCATTTTCTCTTTAGCTTTAATGCCGTTCCAGTTTTGAGAGAGAACATTAACATAAATTGCAGAAATGTCACTCTCCAGTATTTGCATAGCTGGTGTGCAGCTTTTAGAAGAAGCTTTTCAGAAAGAATTACAATAGAGCTCTTGTATTCTAAAGGTATTTTTTGCTTCCAAAGAGTGCACCTTCCCATTTTTTGGTTGAAGAGGTGAAGCCTCAGAGAAGATGAGTCCTAATTTATGCAGGTAGAACCACTGTAATTTTCACTTGGGATACTGAGAAATAACGGTAATAAATAAAAATAATGTAAATAGGGATAATAAATGAAAGCAGTTAGCAAGAAGATCTGGAGTTGGTTCACTTGATCAGGTTAGAGCTTTCTTATTCCACTTGGGATTATGTCAGGACCAGGCCTGGTTCATTTAATTATCACCAAAAGGTAGATTTTGGCCGTTACCTGTGTAATAATAACAGCAATGAGAAAAACAACCCTTAATGACAGGACTTTGTAGTTTACAGAGTTTTGCCTACCTTATTACCTCATTACCTCACTTGATCTTCCTAGGCTGGTGGTGTTACTTCATTTGACAGATTTATAGTACTCAGAGAGGTTAAGTAATTTGTGTATGGTCACACAGCTAATACATAGCAGAGCTGGAGCCAGAACCAGACCTATTATATCTCCCTTACATTTGCTGTCTCATTCCACAGAGCTCTTCTGGCAGAGATGAGGTTTGATTTGGCACGGTCTACCTCTTCTGAATATATGATATGTTCCGGGGGGCTCTCTAACAGGAATTATTTGGAAGGGAGCTTGGAATTTTCGTGTTGAAGTTGGGTAATCCCTATTTAACAAATACCTTTACAGTATTTGTTGTCATTACAGCTATGCTTCTAAGCACTATGTAAATACTAAGTTGTGGATTTCTCTTAGCAGTCTTACAATGCAGATATATTTTTATTCCATGTGGTAACTAAGGCCAGTAAGGTTGAATCACTTGACTAGGGACACATAGCTACCACCTGTTGGAACTAGGATTCTAGCCCAGGTTCTCTGGCCCCAGAGTCTGTGCTCTTAACCACCATGCTACATTCACTTGCCTTTTATCCTCTCTGTTTATGCAAGTGTGGGACTGGGTGGAATACTCAGGTCAAGGGGTGAATCCACTTGAGAGTTTTGTTCTAAACATGCTATGTCTAAGTGGTAAGATTATATGAATGGTGTTTTACTTTTTCTTCATACTTTCATATATTTTCTAAATTTCCTGCAATAGTCATGTGTTACTTTCGTAATAATAAAAAGGTATTCAAGAAAACACATTGTGCTAGCCTAGGGTTGCAGTCTTTGTCTTAGGGGCTGAATCTGATAAACTGGGAACACATTTGTGAAGATACAAATACATGTCCACACACATACATGCTTATACACGAGAAATTTTGAGATAGGAAACTTGTCTTTAAGTCCCTTTTCATTCCTTTTTTTGCTATTTAACTTTGTTTCACCCAATGTTTTCTGAACTCGTTTCCCCAGAGAGCTCTTACATAAGCTTCCGTGGAGACATAGTGCTCTACAGCACTGTGCTCACTTTCCGAGATGGGACTGTACCCAAGGAGTACATTGAAATGATTGCTTTTGCTGAGATTTTGGGCTTCTCACCAGAGCAGGTTGTAAACATTGCTGTAAACAATGACCTTGGGCACATCTCTGCCCATCTTTGAGTTACTGTTTCTCATCTGATAAATGGAGAGTAATAACACTTGTCAGACAGCTGGGGGGACTAAGTAAGCCAGTGAATGGGCACAGGCTTTGTAAGTTTAAAAGCCCTATAAAAATGTCTGTGATTCTGTTTAAGTAAAGACATTTGTGATTTTTTTTTAATGTTTCTATGCTCTATTATTTGCATAGATGTTATGCAACTTGTGTTTTGGAAAGTTTGCCAGGGAAGAATTTTATCCTGTAGCCCTCAGCTGGTCAGGATGTGAGCTAGGGTGGAAGTTTTGTGGGATAAGCAATCTGCTGCTCCCTTGGAGAATTCTCTACATTTGCAATTATGTACATCGCAGTTGGGAAAATGGAGCTAGAGTAATAACATTTATCATTCAGGTAGAGCCTTTGTGTTTGCGAAGGGCTTGGTAATTGCTAATTAGCTGACCCCCCTTGCCTGTACCTGCCAGCCCTGCTTCCTCCCCACCCTGCTGTGCCCCGTGCAATTCAGAGGCAGAGAGGCACCTGCATCCTCTCATCTCTGTTGCTCACTACACAGTGTCCGGAAAGTCTCAGTGGGCCGTAGCCATCTGATGACTCGGTGTCAGGGGTGAGAGTCATACCAGCCGCACAAATTAGCTCTGGCCCAGAGGTCCTGGGCTAGTATGAAATGAGGTCATGCTTAGAAGCAGTCAGGCTTTGGGTGGGGAATAGTTTCAATGTAATTAGTAAGTCTCTGACCATCATCCTCTTTCCCTCTCACCTTTTCTCCCCCAAAGCCCAACCTCTGCCTTGTCAGTTTCCTGGCATCCAGTCGGTCAACCATTTTTTGCTTTCTCTAACCTTCTTGTTGGCAGGTCACATTTCACTGGGTACTCCTCTGAAGTAGGGAGGATTTTTATAATTCATTTGCTCCCAAGAAAAATTAGGAAACTGAGAAATCTTGATGATCTTTCGGCCACTTCTTTGGTAGCAATTTAGACTCTCGTTGAACAGCCATTTCATCTCTTCAGCTCCATTCAATCACAGTGAAGTTCATTTGAAGGAACTGAGACTTCTTATTAGCAACCCCTTCCTGCTTAAAAATGAGCAGACGCCTCTCTGCCATTACAACAGATCTGAGATGCTTCTCTGGAAGGAAGGCTGAAGACTGAATAATTAACAAAACCATCTTTCTTGACTCTTTTTGTTTTTCTCTTTTCATAAATTTGGAGAATGCTGGAATTCTCTTTGCCTGGCACGTGGGTAGGTAGACCAATTGTCCAAGGTCAAATCATAGTTCCTCAGTTTGAGACCTTGCTAGTAACCACTTCTTCTAGAAGCCCCTTGAACTGAAAATGTTATATCCAGGTGCAATTGCTCCTGTCCAATCTTACCAGGAATGCTTCAGTCTTATCAAGTAGCTCTCAGTTCTGCTTCAAACAGGCTGTTTTCCTGAGTAATTTAACCACCTAGAACATTACCAGTTGCTGTTGGGTTAAGTCCAACTTATGGCGAACCCATGGGTATCAGAGTAGAACTGTGCCCTGTAGGGTTTTCAGTGGATAATCTTCTTGGAATTAGGTCACCAGGCCTTTCTTTCAAGGCACCTCTGTGTAGATTTGAACTGCCAAACTTTTGGTTAGTAGCCAAGCGTTTAACTGTTTGTACCACACAGGGCTCCCCTAGAACATCAAACTTCCCTTTGTTGTTCTTATATATTTTTTTTTTCTCTGTGGTGTTTTTTCTTCACTATCCCCATCTCTCCTCCATCTGTTCTTTTTAAAAAGGCCAAGAAGTTTAATGTATAGTACGGAGGGAGAAAACACACTGTATACTAGAGAGCACCTTAGTCATCAAAGTGACATCTTTGCTTTCTAAAAACATTAAAGAGGTCTTTGCAGCATATTTGCCCAATGTCATGGTCTTTTCAAACACTTCATATGCATGAGAATGTTGGATAGTGAAAAAAGAAGACAGAAGAAGAATTTGGTGCATTCAAATTGTGGTGTTGGTGAACAGGGACAGATCATCCAATAAGCAAGGTATGCACGGGCTCATTTATACTTACTAATCTGTAGTGCACGATTTCACCTGTTTTTCACCACATCTTTGATGTGGTAACACCCATGTGAAATCGTGCACTACAGATTAGTAAGTAAATACAAGTAAGTCCGTGTGTACCTTGCTTACTATAAGCCTGTGTGTACCTTACTTACTGGTTAATCTACCCCTGTTGGCGAAGAATACTGAATATACCATGGACTGCCAAAAGGACCAACAAATCAGTCTTAGAAGAAATACAACCAGAATGTTCCTCAGAAGCAAGGATAGTGAGATGTGGACTTGCTTGATTTGGCCACGTCATCAGGAAAAACCAATCTCTAGAAAAGGACATCATGTTTGGTAAAGTGGAGAGCCAATGAAAACGAGGGAAACCCTCAATGAGATGGATTGACACAGTAGCTACAACAATGGACTCAAACATACCAATGATCTTGAAGATGGCACAGGACTGGGCAGTGTTTTGTCCTGTCATACATAAGGTCACCATGAGTAGGAGCCAACTTGACAGAAACCAGAACAACATACTAGAGGGCAGTTCCTGCCACAGGGTGATTTGAGTATGGCCAGGCCAGATAAAGTGGCAGAGAACTAGTTGGGAAGGAAGGGCTGGAGAAAATAAGGAAGCTGCTTCTCTTGAGCTGCTGGGTGTGAAGCAAATCTGCTTAGGAGCTGGAGAAGGTAGAAAGGGTTCCTGTAATTAATGTGAATGGAGGAGCTGGTTCAGTGGGCAGCCCTGACTAAGCCTGTTTCCTTATCTATAAAATGGAAGAAGTCAGACCTGCCTCATGGGAGGTATGATTGGATGTTGCAGCTTTAGCTTCTTCATCTGTAGAACAGGGTAATAAGAGCACCCATTTTATAGGGTTGTTGTTGGGAGGATTAAAAGAGCCCATTCATGCAACATACTTTACAGGCCCCGAGTTGACCTGCTCTTGCCAGCCCTTCCTCTACCATCTTGTAGGTGTCTGGACTCAGAAATGAATTCCCCTGTGCAGTGGCACTGACCAGTGGCACTGCCATCTGACCACGGACACCCTCTCCCCACCTGAATGAACCAGGTCTGCGTTTACCCTGCCCCTGCCCTGAAATGGCCCACGGTTTTCATGCCATCACTGTGTAGCCATGTAATTTTCCAGCCTCAGTTCCGCTGGAGCCCAGCATCCTGTCTTCTCCAGCAGTCTGTGCTAATGAGAGCAAATCCAAGTGATGAGAGCAACCTTGCTGGGCAAGAGGATGAAACTGATGAATGGCATGAAGAAGGATCCAACTAAAAGTTTTGTAAAGAGACTGAGAGGCCCAGATACATGCAGAATGTTGAAATTAGGGGAAAAAGAACAAAACAAAACCATACGATTTGTCAACAAGTCATGACAACCTTTTAGAGAACAACTATAAGAGAGTGGGTGGATGGAAGAAAACAGCAATCAGAGCCCAATAACACGCATCTCATGTTATTAGGTTAAATACTACACAAGCAATTACTTAGTGATGAAAATTATTAATTGTGCATATGATGCTCACTCTATGCCCTGGGTGTTTCTAGTCTTGCTTGAATAGTGGAATAATTGGCAGATAACTGCGCTATTAATTATGCTGAGGCTTGCTTGGAGATAGGATAAAAGGCCAAACATGTAGGATGAGGGGGATCTATGTGAGCCTTTTATCTTTGTACCTTGCAAGGAGCAGATGGAGTGCTTGTGGTCAAACTGAGCCCGCACTGGCTCAGAAGACTGAAGCTCTGTGATGTCCTGCCTTGAAGAACAAACCAGAGTGCTTATGCAGCAAGCCTACACAGGCTCCAAGGCCACTGGCTGTGTGCAAATGTCACTTGAGCATAACAGGGTTTAAAGGTGTTCTTTTTTCTTCTTTTAATTTTATTGTTGTAAACTATATATAACAAAATTTTTCCATTTTAACCATTTTTAAATGTTGTAATTCAGTGACATTAATTGTACTCGCCATGTTGCACAACCATCACCACTATCTATTTCCGACAGTTTTTCATCACCCCAAATAGTAACTCAGTATCCCTTAAGCAATTCGTTCCCCATTTCCTCCTCTCCCCAGCCCCTGCTAACCAATAATACACTTTTGTCTCTAGGTATTTGCCTATTCGAGATAGTTAAAGGTGTTCTTGAGTTCAGTTGGTTACACATACGTAAGCCAGACCTCCAAGGGCCAGTATTCTCTTTTCTCTGCCTCATTCATCCTTGGCCATATACACTTTTCCCATTCCTGGCCCCATTGACATTAATGAGATCATTCCACAATGTCTAAGACAAGACATAGACAAAGTCCTTAGCTTTTTATATCTGGGTTCTCCCCAAGGTGGATGCAGCAAATACTATGCAGAACACCTAGCTTATCTTGTTATGGGATGCTTCTATCAGTAAGAAGCCATCCCATCAGAGTCTTTAAAAGTTTTATACCAGCACTGTTCAGTAAATGAAGAATCCACCCTCCTCGCTGTGTACGTGTGTATTAAAGATCATATACTCATCATTAATATTACACGGACTTCCATCATCTTCATCATATCCCCTTACCCTGCTTTATTTTCCCACATAGCAGTATCTCAACCTGACATTATAGTATGTTTTCATTGGTTTATAGTGACTGTGTCTGTCTCCCCACAAAAATATAAGCACTGTACCAGAAAGAATTGGTTGAGGTTCAACCATTTCAGGAGGTAGCATATGATCAAGAACCAACGGCGCTGAAGGAAGAAGTCCAAGCTGCACTGAAGGCATTGGTGAAAAACAAGGCTCCAGGAATTGAC